>NW_023637581.1:1396829-2070539 GCF_015220235.1 Choloepus didactylus
TACTTATTTTAAAGTGGCAGAGAATTTGGCAAAATTAAGTCCTGGTGTCAGATGGAAGGAACAATTTGAAAGCAACAATCTCAAATACTTAACTGAGGAGAGCTCCAGACTACATGTGGAGGATGTACCCTGGCTTCTCCTTGCAGTTTATAGTAAAATGCAAGCAGAGAGAGATAAACTTACAACTGAACTCTTGGGTTCAAAGAAACCAGAAACTGATGGTTTGGAAAATTCCAGGCTTCCAGGGGGGTGATCCCCAGAGGCTACAACCCAACATGAGGATTTAACCAAATGTGGAACCCAGCCACCATTGCAGTACAAGCCAAGATTGGAAAAGGACTTAGGCAGAAAGGATTTGTCAAAAGTCCTATTGTCTGATGGCTTTGACTCCTGTGTGCTTCATGTGAAGCCAACAGAATTTTTGTGAGATCTTTATAGACAGAGTGTTGCCAGTCTGGACTGGAGGAGAAAGATAAGGAACTAATTGAAGGAAAAATTTCTTCAGAGACAGAGCCATGGAGGTTGAGGTCTGGGGTCAAGAAGCCTTGGGCTGGGAGAGCGGAGTGGCCCACATGCATGGAAAGGGTGAGTTTGCCCCAGAGGTCCAGGGTGGGCATTCCACCTTGATGCTCTGGAAGTGTTTTGCCACCTCAGGTCCCAAAGAGGGTGGAGCACATTCCCAGGGAATTGGGGAGAGCCTGTATGCCCCCCCCACTGTTCTGAAGGGGTTGAGCATGTGCCCCAGAGATGGAAGGGAATCTGGGTGCTTCCCAATGTTTTCAGAGGGCGGGGCCAAGAAGTTGGTCTCCCCAATGTGTAGATATTTTGGAGAACTCACCCCAGCAGTTGGAGAGGAAAGGGCTGCCAAAAAGGTTCTTAGGAAGGGTTAGACTCCCTCTCTCTAGAGCCCCAAGGATGCAATCTCATTCTGTTAACGACTCTCACACTTTGAAATCTAATGGAGTTTGTCCTGTGGGTTTTAGGAACTATTTTGGTTCTCTTAAACCTGTTTTCCTTAGTCTTTCTCCTTATGGCAATAGGAATTTTTATTCTATGAATGGCCCTCCTTTGTATATTGGAAGCAGATAACTTGTTCTAAGTTCACAGATCCGTAGCTAAAGGAAAATTATGCCTGAGGATTGACCACACCTATAATTGATTTTGATGGGATCTTGAACTTAACTATTGTTGTTGAAATGATTTAAGTTTCTGTGATATTGTTGTGGGATGAATGTATATTGTATATGGAAAGATACTATCATTTTGGGGTCCAGGGGGTGGAATGTGCCAGTTTGAATGTATTATGTCCTCCAACTGCCATTATCTTTGATGTAATGTTGTGTGGGCAGACCTATCAGTGTTAATTAGATTGTAATTCTTTGAGTGTTTCCATGGAGATGTGCCCCACCCAACTGTGGATGATGACTCTGATTGGATAATTTCCATGGAGGTGTTGGCCCACCCATTCAGGGTGGGTCTGAATTAAATTACTGGAGCACTACATAAAATCACACAGAAGGAGCAAGCTACTACAGACAAGAAGGACACTTTGAAGAAAGCACAGGAGCTGTAGATAAGACATTTTGAAGATGACCATTAAAAGCAGACTCTTGCTCTGGAGAAGCTGAGAGGACAAATACCCTAAGTGCAACTAAGAGTGACATTTTTGAGGAACTGCAGCCTAGAGAGGAATGTCTAGGGAGAAAGTCATTTTGAAACCAGAACTTTGGAGCAGACGCCAGCCACATGCCTTCCCAGCTAACAGAGTTTTTCCAGACATCATTGGCCATCTTCCAGTGAAGGTACCCTATTGCTGATGTGTTACCTTTGATACTTTATGGCCTTAAGACTGTAACTGTGTAACCAAATAAGCTCCCTTTTATAAAAGCCAATCCATCTCTGGTGTTTTGCATTCCAGCAGCATTAGCAAACTAGAACAACAGTTGACAGGAGGAGGAAGATTCTGCTGCTGCTCCATCTCTGTGTCATGCCTGATACCTAAAATCTATCCCTGAATTGCAGAGTGTGAACTCTCTGAAGGGCCAGCACTGCATGAAATTTCTCCCTGACCATCATCTCTCAAAGTCCACTAGAAGTGCTGAGTTACCTGGGGTTACCAGGCATATAATGGACATACACATAACAGAATTTTTTCTTCTTGGTCAGGTTTTCCATCTCTTCTCTGTGAACACATAGGTCAGAATTATTCATGTTGAGTTGAATATTCTAAGATGACTGGCAACTGAGGAAGCCATTGCAAAATAAGTCCAATGTCCTGACATAATTTCTGCTTGAGGTTTACAAATTCACACACACCCCACCCACACATCCTCATGCCCACAAACTCTATCCCCCCACCTGTCTGTATACTTATCATTGTCTTTCCAGGGTTTTTATTTCAATACCAGCAATGCTTGACTTGTACTGTGGGCAATTTTTTAATACAGAAAATGCTTTTTTTTTCCATTTATCCTTTCAGTAGGCTTGTATTCTGTCACCCCTTAGAGTGGATTGACAAAGCTCCAAATTGTGGGAGGACCCAGCTTTCTATGCTGTAACTCTATCTACAGGGGGTTATGTGTCATTCATCACAAAAATGCTGCAGGAGGTTGAACATAAAGTGAGAATGAAGAGGTGATTAAATATTTCCCTGGTGCCAACACACTTCAATCTAAGAAAAGAAGTCAGTTATAAAACTTTTTAAGTACAGTAATATAAGATGGATCCAGAAATCATTAAAAGACAGTGAAAAAGAATCTATGAAAATTGACAATGTCAACCTATCATATCTTGTTACAGTATAAGTCAAAGGAAATAATGATACTAATGCATACTAAATGCTTAATATGTGCTGTATACTCCCTAGTTCTCCCACTCTGCTGTAAACTCATTTACTCTCTACAAAAATGCTATGAGATAAGTTGAATGCCATCCATATTTCAATCTTAGGAAACTGGGGAATAGAGATATCAAATTACAGTCCCAAGGTTATAAAATAAAAATTAGGACAGCCAAGATTGGCCCAAGGCATACTTAGTTCTAGAGCCCACATCCTTAACCACTCTGTAGTAAAACCTGCCAAAGAAATGGCAGCATCCTATGGAAACTCTGACTGAAAATATGAGGAGCAAAGTCCTGGCACCATTAGTGGAAACACAGTGCCTTTGTCACTTTCCAGGATGGAATACCTTTATGCATCTTCCCTTTTGTGGGTGACCTTTTATTCATTTTCCAGAATGTGTTATAGGTAATCAGGCAATACGGAAGAGTGCTGAGTTGACCATGTGTGTGGGTTGGTGGTGGTTTGACCAGCCTGTACTCCCTGAGTACCTGCCAAGCATTTGATAAATGGGTCTTCATGTCCAAGGTCTGTTCATTGGTAGACCATTGACCAATCACTGGGCTTAAGAAAGGAAGAGGACCCACATGGATGAGCAGATCATGGTTGACATGGGAGGGCCAAGGTCTTGCAGCGATTTCCACTGACCATCTGTGGGCTCCCAGGCCGAGTCCTTCTCTTAGGCACTGACCATAAAGCTGTTCCCCCTTGGCATCAGGCAGGATGTAGTCCTGGGCCACCCATGCCCTTCCCCTCCAGGTCCATATGTTTATAGATTCAGGTCTGTGTTTGCCTTGGGACCAGCCCATATGCTTTTTGAAATTTGGCTCCAGTGAGATTTTGATTTTTAGGTTTTTGGTGGATCCCTGGTGTCTGGATTGTTACAAAGTGTCACCCTAGTGGTGTAAATGAGTTGAACCCTACTGACTGAGACAGTGAAGACCCAGGAATGCTCTAATTGCAGACCCCCATCTCAGCCTACTGGGCTAACTCCTCTCTCTTTGCTCAGAGTAATTCTGGTTCCCCTTGTCTATCATCTCAGCAGTGCCTGGGTTCTAGTGGGATGGACCAGCTGGTGCTTGGACTGCAGGCCTCCCATCTATCACAGCATCTTCACCAGAGTTGCCTATTTTGCCAACTGGGTTGATGGCATCAGGAGAGTCACACCTCTTCCTGATGCCATTTCTGCCTCTCAGACCCAGTTTCCAGGCCACTTCCAGACAGCTTCTTACTCACCTAGGCTCTGTGCATCCCTTGTGCTGGAGGCTGCAAGGTAGGACTGACTTGAGGTGCCCACATACACCAAAAGTTGGAGCTTAGTGTCACTTTTTCTGCTTGGCTGACCTAGGACTGCTTGACCCCACAGTCAGTCTCCAAGCAGTGTCCAAGGATAACCTTCATGCCAATCTGTCAGTGACAGAGTCCTTGTGTTACCAGGAGTCCTTCTAGATATGCATTATACCCATTGATAAAGTGGGGGAGCCCCCATTTATTGCAAATCCTATTATTGCCCTTGCTTTTGCTGCCACAAATCCTCACAGCCTGATGACAGACACTGTGGTGACTCATTTAGCTCCTCCTGCCCTCAGCTTTCTATCCTTTTTGAGTCCCAATCTCATGCTAGAACCTTCCCCAGCCCCATAATCTCTCTGAATATTTCTCTCTTTGTTCACAAGTCCCCCCATACCAAGCCTAACATAAAACCAAAGCTAATAAGGGCCCTACTCTGTTCCTTCATTGACCCTGTTTCCAGCCATCTTCCAGGAATGCCTGCACCTCCTGCCCCTCTTTTGTTCTGACTCTCTATGCAAGGAAATGGGACTTCAAAGGAGACTCTGTCACCTGGCTCCCAGGACAAAAGTGGGTATGGGGCAGGCAGGGATGACCAAAGGGACATCAAGGGAGCTGGGCCTGATCCACTTTCCAGAGAGAGAGCTGGAGCCTGCAGACACAGATTCCATGCATGCCTGCAGTGAGCATGCAGCCTTTCAGAGCAAGTGAAATATTTCATCAGGTATCAGCACTACAGAGAAGCAGGGTTTCACCCAACATAGAAGAAATACCACATCTGGGTTTGGTAGGAGTGGAAATAGAGGGAGGGTATCTTGGAACAATAGAGCTAGGCAGGGATCCCAAAGGCAAGAGTTGAGTAAGGAGGCTCCAGGGCTGCCAACCCAGAAGGCTCTTAGTTGTGATTGGGGCTGGGAAAAGTGGGTTGTAAGAGAACAGTGGAGGGTCCTGAATCCAAGCTGAGAACCAAGGTTTAGGTCAGTAAACCTCAGATCCCTGCTCCTGGAGTCAACTCTCAGCACTGTCCTCATCCCACCCTACAAGCCCCACTCTCTCCTTGTCTGCAGAAGTGACCTACTGCCCACCCTCCACACCCACCCCTGCATGTACTTGCTTCACCCTGCTGGAGGCTGCAAGGCAGGTCTGATTTGAGGTGCCCACATATACCAGAAGTTGGAGCTTAGTGTCACCTTTTCTGCTTGGCTGACCTAGGTCTGCTTGGCCCAGCAGTCAGTCTCCAAGCAGTGTCCAAGGATATCCTTCATGCCAGTCTGTCAGTGACAGAGTCCTTGTGTTACCAGGAGTCCTAGGTAGACCTCACAACCAATGATAAAGTGGGGGAGCTCCCATTTATTGCAAATCCTGTTATTGCCCAAGCATCCTGGACACTCACTTGTAGGTTGGCTCATATGAAGTCACACACACATAAACACTGGAATCTTATTGGCTAAAGCTCTCTGCAGGAAATTCCCAAAATATATTTGAGAAACCCCTAGAAAGCATCTTACAAGTTTCCACACTGTACTGGGCATGGCTGTCAGCCCTGGTGTTTGGCTTGCCTGGGTCTCTGCCAGAAAGGTATATATAAGTCCAATTGTAAACCCATCACTAGTTGCACACCCAACATCCATGTGTGGCCTTAAGAGGTTACCATACTCTTGACAGGACAAGAGAAACATTCCCTCTCCTGGTGGTAAGCTCAGTGATGGGGTCTTGCAGCAGTGCTGATCAGTCCCCTGAAATATTTGTGAATTCATAAGATAGTATGTGGTTGAAACATGTTTTCCACAGCTCAGGAAAGATCAGGTGGTTCAGTTTGCAATATTACCTACTCCACTAGCCCTAGAATTACTGTTCTCCAAACTATGTTACCTCTGGGCTGACTGTGCAAGACTTTTTCTCATATGGTGATTTCAGCCTGGGGGCTTGGTCTTCATACATGCCATTCCAGGAGTTAGGTGATTTCTTGCACATTCTGGACTTTCTCAGATCTGTAAGTCATAGATTCTAACTTCATACTGAGACTACAGTACCAATTTCAGCTCCAGCTCAGGCAGTTCTGCCATTACCTGAAGTCAACTTAAATGCTCAGTATTATTATCCTGGTTTAGTTTCTTTTAAAGATAAATCAAAGCCTGGTAAGGTTAAATAGCTTTGCTGTCATAGCATAGACAGTAAATCACAGTAAAGGAGTGAAACCGGTTTCTCACAAGAGAAATTAAGACTTCACCCTTCCCACCTCTGTAGGCTGCTTCTAGATGTCCTTTGCCCTGTCTCATCTCTCCTGAGACTACAGAATAAGGGGCTTGCTCTGACCTGCCCCAAGCATGAGCTCCAGACATGTACTCCTAAATAGATTAAGATGGGAGTGGAGACTAACCCTGAGTGCAGAGAAAAGGGGATGGAGCAGAGAACAGATGCAAGGGGTCATCTAGTCAGTGCAGAGACTGGAGGAGCACCTAGAGTGAACAGCAGAGTCCAGGGACTTGAGGTTTCTGTCATCAGGGACTTTCTGCCCTTGCAGTTGCTGCAGTGGCAGCAGCTGGTGACTGTCCCTGCCAGAGTCAACCCTGGGCAGTCTATGGCAGAAGTGTTGGGATAGTTAGGGAGAAATGAACCAATGTCCATTACAAATCCCTGGGGAAACTGTAGGTTGTCTTGACTCAATGCATGGATGTGTTGAAGGGCTTGCAGCCTGGGGTGGAGATGGCAACAATGGGAGATTGGGTTGGAAGAAGGCCATTTACATTTTCTGTTCCTGCCTCTTCTCATCCATGGCCTTGATGTAAATGTTTCCTAATGTTTTCTGGTGTCAACTTGCAGGGGTTGGTCTGAGGCAATGTGTGAGCCCTGCCAGGGAGGTTTGGTGGGAGTACATGTTGTCTGGGCAGCCACCTTTGAGCATGTGCCCCTCCCCACAATCCATGCCCAGAGCTGGGAGAGTACTACCTGGGGAGACTGTGTACTTCCAGTGTGATTTCTAAGGGATTATTGGTGACACCTAAGGATGGGAGTTATCTGGCAACAAGGAAGGTCCTTTGGTGCTTGGGTTCCTCACTTCTCCTTGAACTCTTCAGCATGGACACAGGCTAAGTCTTGCCTTCAGCCCTTCCACAGTACACTCTACAGAGTAGCATCTCCCCCTCGGAGCACTAGCTCATACCTCAAAATAATACACACCTGAGGAGTAGAATTACCACAAGGGAAGAGATTGAAAAATACATGTTATTTGAAACAGATGGACAAAAACTCTTAAATAAGCACAGCAAAATTTTTATGGATATAAAGAAAGAATATTGGCAATATGACTCAAGAGTAAGAAGCCATAGAAAATAAACAACTTTTAATATTACATGTGAAAAGTATAATAGTTTAATGTACCCAATAGATCAGGTAATCAGTGGGATATATACAGATGAGAAATAAATGCATGATGAAGAGTACAGACTTTGGAGCCAGCACACTCAAGTTAGGATACTTTGTAGTATAAGGAAATTAGACCATTGAAATGTGAGAGTAAGAGATATACCAACCCCACTGAAGACCTAACTTACTTAAACAAAAAATTTAAGTGAGGTAAAATTTAATTACAGTCAAGAGCATGAAGCTGTACTGCTGAATCAATATTTGAATATGTATACAGCATGTGATGACCACCAAGATCAAGATATATAGGACATTTCCAGCACCTCAGATGACCCTTCATCTCAATCCAAGGCAACACACCCCAGAGGTCACCACTTTCACTCTTGTCACCAACAATGACTTTCCCTCTATTTGACATCAGTTGAACTATACAGTGTTTCTTCTTTTTTGATTCACTTCTTTTGCACAATATTTTCTGTAAGTTCATTTATATTGCATTTCTCAGCAGTTCATTTTTATTACTTTGTAATATTCAGCCGTATATGCATATGAGGACTTATTTATTCATTGTTCTGCTGATGGAAATTTGAGTTACTTCCAGTGTTGAGCCTCTATGAGTACAACTGTGATGAATTTACTTGTATATATCATTTGGCAGAAATACAGCCATTTCTCTATCTAGGTGCATATTATCTGTATCAGAAGGAGGGAAAAAAGATAATATCATTTGGAGCCTCAGACTGTCCACACAATATCATTAACATGTATGAGAATGCAAAACAAAACCCTAGAATGGCTAGCATGAAAACCAGAAAATAACACATGCATGTGAGGATGCAGTGAAATAGGAACCCTTGTATATTGGTGGGAATTAAATGAATGTTCTGTGAAGAACAGTTCAGAGGTCCCTAAAATAGTTAAACATAAAATACCATTTGATCCAGCAATCCCACTTCTAGGTATAAACACAAAAGTATTAAAATCAGGGACTCAAATAGACACTTCTACCCCAAGTTCATAGTGATTCTGGACAAAAGCAGGGAGTTCTCTGCCTGGATGTGTTCAACTGACCAATTCCTGAGACACTGAAGATTGAAAGACAGAAAGGGTTTATTGCTAGGTTTGAAGCAGGAAATCAGATGGCATATTGGCCTCAAAGTCTTTCTCCTCAAGTATAAGGAGTTCAATGATTTTATGGATTCTAACAAGGGGAGATGGGATCATTGCCATTTCAATAGTAAGTATAAGCAGTAAGAAGAGGAGATGGGATTATTACCATCTCAATAGCAAGTCCAAGCTTATAAATGTAAGGGATGGTGTGATGGTTAGGTTCATGTGTCAACTTGGCCAGGTGATAGTACCCAGCTGTCTGGTCAAGCAAACACTGACCTAACAATTGCTGTGAGGATGTTTGAGGTTGGTTAATAAACCAACAGGCTGGTTTATTAAATCATCAGTCAATTGACTGCAGCTGTGACTGATGACTCACCAAAGGGCGTGCCTTCCACAGTGAGAGAATGCAATTGACTGGATTTAATCCAATTAATCAGTTGAAGACTTATAAGCAAGACAGATAGAGGACTTTAACTTCTTCTTCAGCTGCACAGTGAAGCATTTCCTTAGGAGTTCATCAAAGTTACCAGTTCATTTTCTGAGGAGTTCATCGGACATCTGCCTTGGAGCTAACAGTTTGCTGACTGCTCTACAGAATTTGGACTCATGCATACCCACAGTTGCGTGAGTGACTTTTACAATTTGATAGTCAGAGACACCCCTCATTGATTCTGTTTCCCTAGAGAACCCTAACTAATACAACTTGGTACTGGGAGTGGTTCTTGAGAAACAGAATCTTAAAATGGGCTTTTACAATTTGTTTTCTACTCTGATTAGATTCAGAGACACTAATGACTCTATTTACAATAATCAAGAGGGCACTCACAGTCCATGGCATGAGCTGGCAAAGGAGATATGCAAAATAGAACCGTTTGATTCTCCTAATCATGCTCCAGTACAAAGCAAGACTCTGGGTGACTGTTTTTGACACCTTCACAGAGTTTTGCAGAATTAAGAGGTATAATGATGTTGGCTGGCTGCTCTTAGATACTTTGGATAAAGTTGTAAGAGAAAGGGATGAGCTAAAGGCTTCAAATTCAAAACTTAAATGCTGTATGACAGACATAAAGGTTTCTATGTGTGCCCTGAAAGAAAATCTTATTTCCTGTGCCCGCAGACTGGAAGTTTCTGAAAACCAGATGCAGACTCTCATTGTGTGAGTAACAGATTTACAATTTAAACTAAAATCTCAGCCTCTCATGGTGTCTGCTGTTAAAGTAAACTCATTGATTGGAAAAGAATGGGAACCAGAAACTTGGGTTGGGGAGATATGGATTGATAATAATGGCAGTGAGGAAATTGGAATCCTGGATTCTGCCGAGTCATTGTTAGATTTACCTGTAGAGGGCTGTCCTGAGGAAACAGCTTCCCCACCTCCAGTCTGCCCTAAGGAGCCTGCCACCCAACCCCCACCTAAGGAGATTAACCCTTCAGTGCCTGCTAATCCTGTAATCACCTCCCCTGAGGAAGCAGCCCCCACTCCTCTGTCTGGAGAGTTTAATCCTGTTTTAAGAGATGAAAATGCAACAGAATGTCCTGAAGTAAATGGCTTGAGGGATAATTCTAACTCTTTTCATGACCCACCCCCACCACCAGTTTTTGCTTCAAGACCTATGACTAGGCTAAAGTCCCAACAGGCCCCAAAGGGTTAGATACAATGTATGACCCATGAAGAGGTATGCTATACTCCAAAAGAACTGTATGAGTTTCCCTACTTATACAGACAGAAACCAGGGGAATATGTTCAGTGCCCATGAGTTAAATTTGAGACAGCCAAATAGGATTTGAAAAAGCATTTATTAGCCAGCCGGCAACTGCTTACTGTCCCTCCACACAGGGAATCCAGCAAGCAGCCCAGACCTGTGTGTGCTGGTGCCTTATATAGGCAGAAACCACATCCTGGAAATGCAAGCAAGCTATTTTAACAGAAGCAGAGTTGGCAGTTAGCTATTGGTTACAAAAGACAATTTAGCAAGGTTGGCATTTAGAAATCTTACAAAAAGTTTCACTTGGTTACAAAAGGTTTCACTTGGAAATGGTGCAATTGTTGATTGTTACAACAGTTATGCTTGGCTAATGCATACAACCGCAAGTTTCACTCCCTAAAATGGTACAGTTTCACTTCCTTCTTCTCAGGGCTTAATGCTTATGCAACATTTTTTACTTTGCAGTCATTGCCAGTTGATGGGGAGGGGACCCTCCTGTTACAGATTAAGGGGAGGGAGCCTTCTTCAGAATATATGTGGGAATGTATATTAAGGGTGTGGGATAATGGTGGAAGGAATATAAGGTTGGATCAGGATGAATTTACTGATATGGGTCCACTAGGCAGAGATTCTGCATTCAATGTCGTAGCTCAAGGGATTAGAAAGGGTGTTAACAGTTTGTTTGGGTGGCTGTGTGAAACATGGATAAAAAGGTGGCTGGCATTACCAGAGGTTGAAATGCCAGAACTGCCCTGGTACAATGTGGAGGAGGGGATTCAAAGGCTTAGAGAGATTGGAATGTTAGAGTGGATTTATCATGGAAGACTTGCTCACACACCCCTGGAATGTCCAGAGGACACACCTTTTACCAGAACTGTAGGGAATAAATTGGTGAGACTAGCTCCATCATCCCTGAAGAGCTCTGTAGTTGCCCTTCTCTGTAGGTCAGATATTACTGGGGGAACTGCTGTCACTGAGCTGGAATCCTTAAACTCAATGGGGGTAATCAGGTCCTGAGTCAATAGAAGATAAGTGGCTGCAGTTAATTGCCACAGACAAGGTGTGCATGGCTACCATAAAGGAAAACAGGCTCAAAGCAGCAATCAAAATAATATGACTAGCAGAGACTTATGGCATTAGCTAGTGGATCATGGAGTACCAAGTATTAAAATAGATGGGCAATCAACTAAATTCTTATTTGAACTACATAGGCAGAAGAATTCTAGGTCACATGAACAAAAAGTCTCCCTCAAATTACAAAAACAGAGAGTCACAGCGCCTTAATCAACTCCCAGACTTGAGACAGTTTACAGATCCAGAGCCCCTTGAATGAAGGGAAGGACAAGTACCCTTGGGGAAGGGCCCTGTTGCAGTGCCCAAAATTTATACTGTTAATTTTCCTCCCAGCTTTCCACAGGGGGACCTATGACCTTTTACCAGGGTAACTGTGCATTGGGGAAAAGGAAATGATCAGATATTCTGTGTATTATTAGACACTGGTTCAGAAGTGACATTAATTCCAGGATACCCAAAGTGTCACTCTGGTCCACCAGTCAGAGTTGGGGCTTATGGAGGTCAGGTGATTGATGGAATTTTAGCTCAGGTGTGTCTCACAGTGGGTCCAGTGGTCCCCAGACCTATTCTGTGGTTATTTCCCCAGTGCTGGAATGCATAATTGGAATAGATGTACTCAGCAAATGGCAGAATCCTCACATTGGTTCCTTGACTCCTGGAGTGAGGGCTATTATGGTGGGAAAGGCCAGGTGGAAGCTACTAGAACTGCCCCTGCCTAGCAAACTAGTGAACAAGAAGCAATACTGGATTCCTGGAGGAACTGCAGAGATTAATGCAACTCTTAAGGACTTGAAGGATGCAGGGGTGGTGATTCCCACCACATCCCCATTCAACTCTCCTAGTTGGCCTGTGCAGAAAACAGATGGGTCTTGGAGGATGACTGTGGATTATTGTAAGCCTAATCAGGTGGTGACTCCAATTGCAGCTGCTGTTCCAGATGTGGTATCATTACTTGAGCAAATCAACACATCCCCTGGTACCTGGTATGCAGCTATTGATCTGGCAAATGCTTTTTCTCAATTGCTGTCAGTAAGGACCACCAGAAACAGTTTGTATTCAGCTGTCAAGGCCAGCAGTTTACATTCACTGTGCTACCTCAGGGTTATATCAACTCTCTAGCCCTATGTCATAATATTGCCTGCAGGGACCTTGATCATCTCTTCCCCCCACAAGACATCACACTGGTCCATTATATTGATGATTTCATGTTGATTGGACCTTGTGAGCAAGAAGTAGCAACTACTCTAGATTTATTGGTAAGGTATTTGTGTGGCAGAGGATGGGAGATAAATCCAACAAAAATACAGGGGCCTTCCCCTCAGTAAAATTTCTAGGTGTCCAGTGGTGTGGGGCTTGTCAAAACTTCTAGTTTTGAGTGAGGACTGGAAGAAGATGAGGCTCTGCAACAGGTCCAGGCTGCTGTGCAAGCTGCTCTGCTGCTTGGAACATATGATCCAGCTGACTCAATGGTGCTGGAAGTGTCAGTGGTAAATAGAGATGCTGTTTGGAGCCTTTGGCAGGCTCATATAGGAGAATCACAATGCAGGCCCTTAGGATTTTGGAGTAAAGATTTACCAGCCTCTGCAGATAACTAGTCTCCATTTGAGAAACAGCTGTTGGCCTGCTACTGTGTCTTAGTAGAGACAGAATGCTTAACCATGGGCCTCCAAGTTACGATGAGACCAGAGTTACCTATCATGAGCAGGGTGTTGTCTGACCCACCAAGCCATAAAGTTGGGCATGCACAACAGCACTCCATCACAAAATGGAAATGGTATATATGAGATAGAGCTTGAGCAGGTCCTGAAGGTACAAGTAAGTTACATGTGGAAGTGGCCCAAATGCCCATGACCCCCACTCCTTCCACCTTACCTTCTCTTTCCCAGCCCACAGCTATGGCATCTTGGGGAGTTCCTTAGAGTCAGCTGACTGAGGAAGGGAAAACTCGGGCCTGGTTTACAGGTGGTTCTGCATGATATGCAGGCACCACCTGAAAGTGGACAGCTGCAGCACTGCAGCCTCTTTCTGGGGTGTCCCTGAAAGACAGTGGTGAGGGGAAATCCTCCCAGTGAGCAGAACTTCGAGCAGTGAACCTGGTTGTTCACTTTGCTTGGAAGGAGAACTGGACAGAGGTGCATTTGTATACTGATTCCTGGGCTGTTGCTAATGGTTTGGCTGGATGGTCAGGGACTTGGAAGGAACATGATTGGAAGATTGGTGACAAAGAAATCTGGGGAAGGGGTATGTGAACAGACCTTTCTGAGTGGGCAAAAAACATGAAGATATTTGTGTCCTATGTGAATGCTCACCAGAGGGTGACTTCAGTAGAAGATTTTAATAACCAAGTGGATAAAATGACCCATTTGGTGGATACCAATCAGCCTCTTCCCCCAGCAACTCCTGTCATTGCCCAATGGGCTCATGAACAAAGTGGTCATGGTGGTAGGGATGGAGGTTATGCATGGGCTCAGCAACATGGACTTCCACTCACCAAGGCTGACCTGGCCACAGCCACTGCTGAGTGTCCAATCTGCCAGCAGCAGAGACCCACTCAGTCCCCAATATGGCACCATTCCCCGAGGTGATTAGCCTGCTACCTGGTGGCAGGTTGATTACATTGGACCACTTCCATCATGGAAGGGGCAGCAATTTGTTCTTACTGGAATAGACACATACTTTGGATATAGGTTTGCCTTCCCTGCACACAATGCTTCTGCCAAAAATGCTATCTGTGGACTTACAGAATGCCTTATCCACCATCATGGTATTCCACCCAGCATTGCTTCAGACCAAGGAACCCACTTCACAGCAAATGAAGTGAGGGAATGGGCACAGGTTCATGGAATTCTGTGGCCTTACCATGTTCCCCATCAGAGGCAGCTGGGTTGATAGAATGGTGGAATGGCCTGTTGAAGACTCAATTACAGCACCAACTAGGTGGCAATACCTTGCAGGGTTGGGGCAGTGTTCTCCAGGAGGCTGTGCATGCTCTGAATCAGCATCCACTCTATGGTGCTCTTTCTCCCACAGCCAGGATTCATGGGTCCAGGAATCAAGGGGTGGAAACAGGAGTGGCACCACTCACTATAACTCCTAGTGATCCACTTAAGTTTTTACTTCCTGTCCCTGCAAACTTAAGCTCTGCTGGTCTAAAGGTCTTGTTTCCAAAAGGAGGAGTGCTTCCACCAGGAAACATAACAATAATCCCATTGAAATGGAATTTAAGACTGCCACCTGGCCTCTTTGGGCTTCTTATGCCTCTGAATCAACAGGCAAGGAAGGGGATTACTGTACTGGCTGGGGTGATTGATCCTGACTATCAAGGGGAAATAGCACTGCAACTACACAATGGAAGTAAAGAAGTGTTTTCCTGGAACACAGGAGATCCCCTAGGGCATCTCTTATTTCTACCATGTCCTGTGATTAAAGTCAATAGAAAACTGCAATAACCCAATCCAGGAAGAATGACCAATGGCCAAGAAACTTCAGGAATGAAGGTTTTGGTCATCCCAGTAGGCAAAGAACCACACCCAGCTGAAGTGCTTGCTGAGGGTAAAGGGAACATGGAATGGGTAGTGGAAGAAGGTAGTGATAAATATGAACTATGGTCACATGACCAGTTACAGAAATGAGGACTATGATGATATGAATATTTCCTCCTCATTTTGTAATGATTATGTTTGTACTTTGTAAAGCAAATATCTTTGCTTTCTTCTCTGTCTTATTCCCTTATCATATGGCATAACCCATACTGTTCATTTTGCTGTATTTAAGCTAAAGGAAATCAATTTTAAGAGCTAATTTCACCCAAGGACTTGCACCCTATTCTGGAGAGATTTAGCGTGTTTCCAGATGTATGCTGCACAGCAGGGTATTGTTAGTCAAAATATATGTCTGTTATTGTTATCTACTTAGAGATAAAGTATGGTTTTAGATGAGGTGTATAACTGCCAAGTTGACAAGGGGTGGACTGTGATGGTTAGGTTCATGTGTCAACTTGGCCAGGTGATAGTACCCAGCTGTCTGGTCAAGCAAACACTGGCCTAACAATTGCTGTGAGGATGTTTGAGGCTGGTTAATAACCTGACAGGCTGGTTTATTAAATCATCAGTCAACTGACTGCAGATGTGACTGATGACTCACCAAAGGGTGTACCTTCCACCATGAGAGAATGCAATTGACTGGATTTAATCCAATTAATCAGTTGAAGACTTATAAGCAGGACAGATAGAGGACCTTCACTTCTTCTTTGGCTGCCCAGTGAAGCATTTCCTGAGGAGTTCATTGAAGTTTCCAGTTCATTTCCTGAGGAGTTTGTCGAACACGTTCATCGAAGATCCCAGTACATTTCCTGAGGAGTTCATCAAAGTTGCCGGTTCATTTCCTGAGGAGTTCAGTGGATATCTTCCTTGGAGTTGATAGTTTTCTGACTGCTCTACAGAACTTGGACTCATGCATACCTACAGTTGCGTGAGTCACTTTTACAATTTGATAGAGACACCTCTCATTGATTCTGTTTCCCTAGAGAGCCCTAATATAGATGGGAACTGCTAGAACCAGGTTGATGGTTATTTCTGAGCTGATTCTAATTCTTCCATTAGCATTAGGAGGGTTGCCCTTGTGATTACAAGTTTCTAAAGTATAAAAAAGAAAAATGGATAAAAGTACAAGTAAGGGTCAGTCACCAGGTTTTTAGAACTACTAAGGCACAAGATGAAAGCTATACCATCACTATCAGAGATCAAGACCACTGAATTACAGTTCAGATATTTCAGGTATTTCCATCTATCTACTCTAGTATACCAGAAAGTAAAAAGGAATATCTATATAATGACTCAGTAATCATAATCACCCCCTAAATCCTAACTTCTTGTTTGTGATAGTATTATTCACAATATCTAAATGGTGGAAGCAACCCAAGTGTACATCAACAGAAAAATGGATAAGCAAAATATGTTACAGTATACAAACACAATGGAGTATTATTCAGCCATTTAAAGGGATGAAGTTCTGGTACATGAGGTAACATGAATGAACTTTGAAGACAATATGTTGGGTGAAATATGTCAGATAAAATGGACAGATATTGTATGATTCCTCTTATATGAATTAACTAGAATACACATTTTAACAATGACAGAAAGGTTCATACAGATTACCAGGAACAAGGGAGGGAAGGGGAAATGGGGATTTAATGCATAATTTGTGCAGGGTTTCTGTATGGGGTAACAGAAAAGTTTAGAAATGGATAATGGTGATGGCAGCATGACATTGTGAATGTGATTTATTGTACTGAATTGTGTGCTTGGATATGGTTGAGATGGAAAATTTCATGTTGTATGCATGTTACTACAATTTTAAGAGACAGAGAGTCTAAAGAGACAATGGCAATTAAATGCAATACTTGATTCAGAAATGGATCTAATAATGGGGGAAAATGCCAAAAGTTCATAATTGGGGCAATTGAAAAAATTGGAATAAAGTCTGCATGATTTATATTAACATTAAATGTCTTGAACTTGATAACTTCTCTTAGTGCATCTCCATAAGAAAAGAAATTTTTTCTTAGGAAATATACATGGAAGTAATAAGTGATTAAGGAACATGATGCTTGCAATCTATGCCAAATGTTTAGAAGATACATAGGCAGATAGAACGATTTAACAAATGTGGCAAAATCTTAAAAGTTGGTAAATCTGGTTGTCTGGGTAAGGAGTACTGGTGTTCTTTATATTGTTTTTTAAATTACTTTTGCAATTTTTCTGCAAGTTTGAATTTCAAAATAAAAAGTTAAAAGAAGAACAACAAAATAGTACCATTCCAAGAAATCAGAACTGAACTCCCAAAACCAGAACATACCATAATGTTAGCTATGGTATATTTATCAACTAAAAATTCATCATTTTGCCTTAGACTATGTTTTTACAAAGTGGCTTTTTCTTTTAGAAGAAACATAGAAGTGTACCAAAGAAAGTGAACCCTGATGTAATCCACTGACAGTAGTCAAAAATGTTTCAATTTTTGTTCATCAACCCTAACCAATGTATCACACTAATGAAAAATGTTAATAATTGGTGAAGCTGCAAGGGTGATGTGGGGGCAGGGAGTATATGGAAACTGTGTACTACTTGAACACATATTGTATAAACATGAAAGAGCTTCAAATATTGTCTATTACAAAAAGAAAAACAGCAATTATCCCAAACATCCCGCCGTGTGGAGACTTTTTCTTTCTTTTTCTTTCTTTCTTTTCTTTCTTTCTTTCTTTCTTTCTTTCTTTCTTTCTTTCTTTCCTTCTTTCCTTCTTTCTTTCTTTTTCTTTCTTTCTTTCTTTCTTTCTTTCTTTCTTTCTTTCTTTCTTTCTTTCTCTGTTTCTCTCTCTTTATCTTTCTCTCTCTCTCCCTCCCTCCTTCCCCCTTTCTCTCTTTTCTCTTTCTTTCTTTCTTTCTTTCTTTCTTTCTTTCTTTCTTTCTTTCTTTCTTTCTTTCTTTTTATTTCTCTTTCTTTCTTTCTTTCTTTCTCTTTCTTTCTTTCTTTCTTTCTTTCTTTCTTTCTTTCTTCCTTTCTTTCATGAAATACATAAATATCACCAAGTTCCTTCACTGCAATCCCCAAACATGCAATGCATTAATACCCAACTCATTAACTTGACAGGGAATTGTACTCTCAGCCTCCGTGGATTAAGAAATATTCCAGAAGAATTAAAAAATAGTTAAAATATGTCATTTCTCACCAGGTGGGTAAAGCTGTAATTCCCCTCTCCATGTTTTTATGGAGGAGTTGTTGTCTGTATATTTTTTTATTTTGAAATTTGTTGGCTTAAAAATTTATAAAGTAGTACGGAGAGAGACTGTGTACCCTTCACCTACTTTCCCACAGCAATTAGTTATATCTTACCTAGTTACAGGACAGTATCAAGACTAGGAAACTGGCATTGGCACAGCATGTACGTAGAGCTCTGTGTCATTTTGTTACTGGACCAAGGTGGTGAGTTCTTTGCCCTAGGTTGTCAAATGATCAAATCCTGAAACATCAGGGTTTCAGAGAGAAAGTTGTATTGCTAGGTGTGAATCAGGGGAGCAGATGGCCTATTGGCACAGATTGGTGAGATATGTGTGAAGCTACAGGGTAAATAATGGCAAAGCTGAGCCCTGGAATGAGGCCTTGCACCCTCCATAGCTCTTCCTTTCACCACCATTTTGCATAAGCTTCCACAGCAGAGATGGGCAAACTGAGTCCCAGAGAGGGGAGAGCTTGCATGTGGACACATGGGCAGAGGAGGCAGGGTTAATTCAACTTGGCTGCCATATTCTAGAGACCCATGTGCCCCTCCCCTGTACAACATATTGGGTCCCTGGATTCTCAGATACCACAGGTGGGTGGTGCAGGGAGAAGACAAATCCCTAAGCCCTTCCCTGCTTTCCACTCTCCTGACTTCTGTGTCCAGCAGGAGACTCCCCTTTTCCCACTCTCCAGCATCCATAGGGAGGCCTGGATCTCTGGACAGAAGCTGTTATATCTAGCCCTGCAAAAGACCACATATTTCATAATTCTATTCATGTGAAATTTCCATAATAGGCAAACAAATAGGCAATGGTAGATGCCACTGGCTAGGACAGGTTGTGGGTGGTGTTGTTGGGGAGATTGGGATGAAACATGGTGTGACTGATTATGGGTATGAGGTTTATTTTTGGGTGATGAAAATGTTCTAAAACTGGTGGTGCTAATGGTTGTAAAACTCTGAATATACTACAAACCACTGAATTGTACACTTTAATTGGGTGAATAATAGGGTCTGTGAATACATTAATAAATGAAGCTGTTACATTACAACATGATGAAAATATTAAACACAAATATTACCCTTATTAAGATGGTGGCTCTATCGGTTTCTGTTTATTTTCCTATTTATTTCATAATATTTCATGAATATAAACATTTCATAATAAAATTAAGCATTTCTTTAACAGAAGAACATAAAGCATTGGGTTTCATGGCAGAACAGCTTGTGATATGGGTACTTTGATGTTGCCTCAGGTCAGAAGTCCCATTTGTGAATTGGGGAAGGAAGTGTTAGGATGGGGTATTATCTAGTACATTCATTGGCCCTTGCTCCCAATGTCATAACTGAATTTCTGCTGTTTATACTTCAGAGACTTCCCTGCACATTATGAATTCCTCTGTTTATGTTTATTAGGAAACTTAAGATCCTATCATCCACTTTGGGATTCCCCTGTTGTTTGTGTTTGCTCTCAGAGATATTTTAACCCTCCCTAAACTTTATATAAATATACCAAAATCATATTTGGAATGAAATGAATCAAAAGACATTTTAAGGAATGGCTATTGGAAGGGTTGTGGAATCAGTCGTTGAGAAGCCTGGGTTGAGAAGAGAAAATGAGCTTTCTAAGAACTCAGTCTTAATCACAATGCATGTTACTAAAATAAGCAAAAATTTCCCAGGTTTATACACAAATTATACAAAAGACATCAGGTCTCACTATTCAATAAAATATCTTGTCAATTCTCCTCCAAGTCTTTCACAGCAATGTATGTATTAGGGGTGAGGTGACTCTTGGTGGTCAGTCTGAGGTTAGGGTCCTGTTAGATCATATGGAGCTGCTAAGTGGGGACTTTCCAAGTTCTCTTCTTCCAAACCCAGAATCTGCACACATGCTTTATGAGGTCATGGGAATATTATTATAATGAGCCATTTTCCAGATCTGATTTCCAGACTCCTGATTGAGTGTCATTTTCAGCCAAAAACCTCTTTGTGACCTAATTCCAGTGATCAGTCAATAGTCTAGTGATGACCAGCCTTGGGCACCCAGAGCCACTGATCAGCTAGTTACTTTGGAAACAAGGGTACAGTCTCACCAAGTTGCTACCACTATCCCTGCCCCCCAATCCACACCACATCACCACACACTGACTATTTACCTGTAGGACATCAAGTAATTCTGAAGAATGAAATAGGGATCACCACAAGAGGGCAGATGTATGGAGGGCAGACTTTGTCACTGGCAGAGGTTCTGTGTCTTCATTCATGGTGCCAGATCTTTCTCATATTATCAGTAGTGGTTAAAGAAGTGTGCTACAGAACCAAACATAACTTCAGTCAAGCTTGACTGTCCTTTTTATTACATAACTTTCAGGAAGTCACTTCTTTATGTCCCAGTTTCATGTATAGAAATAAAAATGACATGCAACTTAAATCATGGGCTTTTTTTTTTTTTTGTGGAGAATGAATTAACAGGGGATGTAAAGTTCTTGGAATTATACAGTACATATTAAGAATTTGGTATGTGTATCATTATTTCCCTTGAGTATCATTATTTCCCTAGAATAATGCAATATGGTATGTTGATATTGTCAATTTTCATGGATTCGCATTCACTATCTTCTAATACTTTCCAGATCCATTTCTTATGCTCTGTACTTAGTTTCATGTCTGATGAGTTTTTGTAAGACTGAGTTATATTGGCACTAGAGGAATTTTTAAACACCTCTTCATTTTCATTTCCCATTGAATCTCCTACAGCATTTTTCCAAATTTTCCAGTGACTGACATGTAATCATCTGTTGGTAAAGTTAGAGCATATTGTTTTATGGTTAAAACTGACAAATGCAACATACCAGAGATGGGTTGATTTTTTACAATGGGGATTTATTAACTTGCAAACTTACAGTTCTTAGGCCATGAAAATGTCCAAATCCAGGCATCAACAGGATGATCCCTTCTCCCCAAAGGCCAACTACCAGTGATCCTCAAACCATCCTGACATAAAGCCAGGCACACTTCAATGTCTATTTCTCTCTCTTTTCTTTCCCAGGTTTCATTGCTTCCAGCTGCTGGCTTCAGTGACTTCCTCTCTGAGCTCCTGTGAGTGCCCTTCTCTCTCAGCTTCTCCGTATTTTCTTTTTAGCCTATCTGTGTGCTTCTCTGAATTTCACCTCTTACCTTCTCTGGGGGTCTTTTTATATATTTCTTTATTTTCTCTTATCCTCTGATAAAGGGCTCCATAATGACATTTAAGACTCACCCCCTCTGGACTGAGGTAGGTCACATCTCAAATTAAATTAAGGTCCCACTCACCAAAAGATACTACTAACAATGTTTCAACACTGACAGGAATGGATTAAATTTAAGAACATGACTTTTCAGGAGAACATGTAGCTTCAAACCATCACACATATTAAGTTGCATAATCCCACAATTTAGAGCATTGTGGGATGATTAATTCAAAGGGCATTAAATAAAAAATGAAAAAAAAAAACAATCTTTGGAATAAACAATTGCTGACTGAATACCAAGAAAATTGTTGCTTGTATTTAAGCATAAGCTCTGAGAAGGCAGTGTTAAATGTCCATTGAGATGTGTGTGTGTGTTTGTGTGTGTGTGTGTGTGTGTGTGTGTGTGTGTATGTTTGTGTTTGTGATGGGCATTGGGATGTGTGGCTGTATGGCTGTGTGGAAGGGGCATTGTGAATTATAAACCTTAAACAGAAATCATGACAGCAAATAGAGGAACACCCACAATGGCTTCCTCAGTTGCTGTCCATATTAGAATACTCAATCCTTTACATTGCAAATCCTGACCTTACATATGTTCCCAGAGAAGAGGTGGAAAATGTGGCCAAGAAGCAGAAACTCAGTGGTGAGTGAAGGCCAGGGAACTCTGACAGCACAGCAATGCTGGTAGCTTCAACTCATGTTTGCTTGATGGTGGACAGGTTAGTTTCACACAGCGATGGACCTTCCTACAGTTCCCACTCTGCAGGTTCAGGAGAAGTATTTAGGTATCAGGCATGATGAAGGGGTGGGACACCACATGAATCTACCTTCTCTTGTCAAATGTTCAACCAAAATAAGGATGGAGGATGGATGGGAGATGAGACAGCCAGATGTGTGAAGACACAACAGCAACTCCTGCACCCCCCGTGTGCAACTGTAATGATGTCCATCCTTGATGGAGAACAGAACAGAACAGAACAGGATTGAACTGAGTTCCCATCAAAGAAGATGCATTTACTATCTCAAACATCCTGAGTCACTCAGTGTTACCTCCACTTATTGATGTAGACTTTAGAATGAACATATAAGGGTTGGAGACTTCCCCAAGAACATATGCCAGTGAATGGCAGAGTCAGGACTCTGTTGTTCTCTCAATATATTGGGATCAAATGACCAAGGTAGGTTCTGGTTTAGACATCAGAAAAAAGTGGGGGGAGCAAACATATGATGAGGATGCTCACTGCAGTGGGGCCTGCTTGATGTGGTGCTTAAGAACCTTCTGGATATTAAGTGCTTGGTGTCCAGTTGTCATCATACTAAGAGACTCAGCCTGTGAGCCCTACTTCTCTTTGTTGAGGCCCCACTAGCAACAGAGAGGGCATTAGTTGGGAAAATAATGGCCAAATATAAAATTCTGTTGCTTAAAGGACCATCAAGATCAGGCAGCCCCTGTATGCTGTCCACTTGGGAAGAAGGTAGAGGCAGAGAAATCTGTGGAGCAGAAATGTGAAATATATGAGAGAATGAGAGGAAAGTGTCCTGATATGTGGCCCTCTGAATTACAAGCTCTTTGCTGGGAGCAAGCTTTGGGACCAGGCCACCTTGGTACAAGGATGGGTTCAGCCCCACTTTTCCTCTGCCTGGGGACCACAGCTCTGGGACCACAACTCTGTATGCCTAACTGTGCCAGGGGACAAAAACAGGGGGTCTTGGATTTTCTGAAACCACACAGGCAGTGGGGGAGAAATCAGAACTTAGAACTTGGAGAAGGTAACATTGACTGGGCAGGAACAAGGGTAAGTGTCAGGGATTTTCCATACAGGGATTATGTGTGTCTGACTGGGCTTATTAATTTTGAGGAGTTAACCAGCAAGTTAAAGGCAAAGGCTAGATCATTCAGTGGGAATACTCAGTGCATCCTCCCTCTTTGGTTTCAGCTTTTTTTCTTGTTTCTTCATACAGCATTTAACTGTTCAGGTTAGGTCTAGAACATATCTGAACAGCACCCACCAAAACTCTCCACTCCACCCAGAATCAAATCTTAGATGTCAAAAGCCCCATATCCAGGCAGCCCCACTGCTCTGATCATAGGATTGTGCAAGAGCCCAAGCAGGAGGACATTTGAGCACCTCAGCCATTCTCACCCTTCATTCCCACATCTCATTCACCATACACACATGGGGAATCCCTGGGCCTGCAATACACCCTGAACTGTATATTGTAATATGATTCTATTAATTGTAAAAAAAAGACAATATACCAAAGCTAAGTGACTATAAGAGTGGGATATAAGGAAGGCTATGGGATTCTTGCTGGTGTTGCTATTGTCTGATCATTTTATTTTTTTAATTCTTTTTCTTTTTCTTTTTCTTTTTTGGAGTAATGAATGTGCTCAAGGGCAGATTGTGGTGATGAATTCTTAACTGTATGATGATACTGTGAACAATTGATTGCACACTGTGGATCATTGTATGGTAAGTGAATGTATCTTAATAACATTGATGGGAAAAATAAACAAAGGGTTAAAAGACCTGGGGAAAATGTGGAGAGAACAATGTACCTATTCAATGTTGGTGGGGAAGTAGAATGGTGCAGCCTATCTAGAGGGCAGTGTGGTGGTTCCACAATAAGCTAAGTATGGGGTTGCCATAAGGTTCTGCAACCTCATTACTGGGTATTTACTTGGAAGAAATGAGAGAAGGGATAGGAATGGACACTTGCACAATGGTGTTTATGGCAGCAGTATCAACTTCTAGTGGATCTCTTTGGATTTTGGAGGCAACATATTTGTGTTGGCATGGAAATATGTACCCCAGAAACACATGATCTTAAATTTAATTTATTCTTATGGATGTGAGCCCTTGTAAATAAGATTTTGGATGAGATTA
Source organism: Choloepus didactylus (assembly GCF_015220235.1). Taxonomy (NCBI): domain Eukaryota; kingdom Metazoa; phylum Chordata; class Mammalia; order Pilosa; family Megalonychidae; genus Choloepus; species Choloepus didactylus. Next base: position 1,421,120 of record NW_023637581.1, read on the forward strand.
CTTCAGTTAAGGTGTGGCCTACACAAAGCATGACGGGTCTTAATTCTCTCACTGCAGTCCTTGTGGGGAGAGTCACAGAGACGAAGAAAGTCTCAGGGAGTAACTAGAAACTGAAAGGTAATGGAACACAGAAGAGATAGGTAAAACCAAGAAAGACTACCATGTGCAGTGCCATTTGGCAGTAAGGCCCAGGATGAAGGATCACCAGAAGCCAGACCCAGAATGCCACAGTCTTCTGGGGAAAAGCATTGCCTTAATGACACCTTGATGTTGGACTTCTCCAATACTCAAAACCATGAGCCAATAAATTCCCATTGTTTAATCCAACCCACCTCAACGTATTTGTTTTGGCTGGTTATTTAGCTGAGGACATTTCCAAGCAAAATGTGGAAGGTGCAGCCTGCTTTCTCCTTGCAGCTTATAGTGTAATCAGAGAGAAAAGGGATAAGCTGAGAAATGAACTTTTAAGCACAAGGAAACTAGAAATTGATTGGAAAATTCTGAGCCTATCCAGATAGTGTGCTCTGAAACTAGGGCCATAAGTGGTTGTATCTGGGACATTCCTGAGCTTCCAGAAAATGAGTCCTTGAAGAATAAGAGTCTATGTGAGGGTTGATCTGAACATTGATCCAGTCAGCTATTCCAGTGTAAGCCAGGATTGGAAATAGTTTTTTAGGAATTATCTGTGGAAATTTATATTGTCTGATGATTTGACCCCTGCACATTTCTTGCAAAGCTGGAGAGGTTTTTCAAAAATTGTATTGAGTAGAACCACTTCCAGCCAGGACTGACAGGTACAGAGAAGGGACTAACTAAAGGAAGAATGACTGCAAGGGCAGAACCATGGAAACCAAGGTTTGGAATGAAGAGATCTCCTTGGTCCAAAAGAGTAGTCCCACCCATATTTGGAAGGGGCAGATTTACCCCTGAATTTTCAGGGATAGCAATCTGCTCCAGCAGTTGGAGAAGGCTGGCCTTGTGTCTCATTGTTCAGGAAGAGCCTGGATGCCAACCAAATGCTCAGATGGTGGAGACTTTATTCCAGTGTTGGGGGAGAGAATGGCCACTGTAAAAGTGCTTGGAAGGGGTGGGGCTGCTGCTCCATCTGGACTTGAGGACAAAACATTCATCCACAGATGATTCTCAGACCTTAAAATTTAATGGCATTTTCCTTGTTGGGTCTTAGAATTGTTTGTGACCTGTAGCCACTGTTTTCCTTCCAATTTCTTATTTATTGAATGGACTGGTTATCCTATATCTGTCCCTCTTTTGTATATTGGAAGCAGTTATTTTGTCTTGTCTTCTAGATTTTCCAGGTACACAGACAGAAAGGAAATGTGCACCAGGGTTAGAGCACATCCAAAACCAATTTTGATGAACCTTTGTACTTCATGTTTTTTTCTGAAACAACTTCAGGCTTTTGGGATGTTGTAATGAGATGATTCTATTTTCCATGTGAGAAGCACATGTCTTTTTGGGGTCCAGAGGGTGGACAGTGGTGTCTTGGAGCTAAGTACCCCAGAGCACCATGTTATTCAACTTAATCCATTCCTCTGAGAATGAACCTTTGTATATAGTACCTTTGGATGAAGTTAATTAAGTTAACATGTAGCTCGTGTAAATCAGGTTGACTATTATTCCTATTACTGAATACCTCATATGGAATATCAGAGAGAGGGAGAAAGTCCATGGGAACAGTCAGAAGTTTAAAGTCAATGGAACTCACAAGATAAATGAGAAGCCAGGAGAGGACCCCATGCACATTTCCATGTGATGGAAAAGTGAAGGACAAATGATTGCCTACAGCCAGCCCAAGAATACCAGTTTTCTAGGGAGAAGCATTGCCTTGATGTTGTCTTAATTTGGGGCTTCTCTTGACCTCAAAACTATGAGATAATAAATCCCCACTTTTTAGGCCAATCTAGTTCATGGTACTTGCTTTGGCAGCCAAGAAACTAAAACAATGTTCCTCACTTGGGTGTGTTACTCTGCCCTATTTTCTGAGCTGTAAAGTGGCTAGCTTTCAAGGGGGATTAGAACTACAAAAGACATTGCTATATGTCCAGGCTGCTGTGCATGTTGATTTGACACTTGGGCCACGTTATCCAGCACAGTCAGTTGTGCTAGAAGTGTCAGTGGAGATCCTGCTTGGGGCATTTAGCAGACCCTATACATGAATCACAGCACAGAAACTTAGTATTTTGGAGAAAGTCCTTCAATACCATGCATATTACTACTCATCTTTGAAGAAACAGTTTTGGCTTCCTACAGAGCCTTAGCAAAGATTAAACACTTAACCATGTCCCATTCAGTTGTTAGGCAGCCATAGCTGTCGATCATGAACAGGGTGTTGCCTAACACACCAGCCACAAAGTTGCAGGTGCACAGTAGCACTCCATCATCAAGCGAAAGTGATATGTATGAGATGAGAATTAAGTGGACCCTGAAGGCAAAATATGTTACATGAAGAAGTGGTCCAAGTATCCATGGTCCCAGCTTCTTCCATATTAACTTCCCTTTCCCAGCCCACAGTTATGGTCTCTTGGGTGAATTCCCTATGATCAGTTGACTGATGATGATAAACCTTGGGTTTGGTTTGCAGGGAGTTCTGAACAATATGCAATAAAAGTAGATAGCTGTAGCTCTACAGACCCTTTCTGGGATATCCTTGAAGTATAGTGGTGAGGAGAAATACTCCCAGTGAGCAGAACTTTGGGCAATTCACCTGGATATTCCTTTGTTTAGGAGAAATGACCAGGTGTGTGATTCTATGCTGATCTATGGGCAGTGCCCAATGTTTTGGCTGGATTGTAAGGGACTTGAAAGGAAAATGACTGGAAAATTGTGACAAGGAGGTCCTCAGTAAGGTATATGGATAGATATTTGTGAATTGACAAGAATGTAAAATTATTTGTATAACTTTTTAATGTTCAAAAATTGATGAAGCAATCAGAGGGCAATTTTAATAATGGCATGGCTACTTTGACATATACTGTGGATAAGCATTAGCATTTTTCCAGAGACACTTGTCATTGTCCAGTGACTTTATGACCAGAGGGGCATGCTGTATGGGATGGAGGTTATTCATGGCACAGAAACATGGATGCCACCCATCAAAGCTAATCATCTTATAGTTTTTGGGCCCAATCTGCTAGAAACAGAGACCAACAGTGATTCACCAATATGTCACCTTTCCATGAGGTGGTCAGCCAGCTGCCTCATGGCAAGAAACTCCATTAGACTTTTTCCATCAAGACCGGGGGATCATTTCTCCCTTATAAAATAGGCATTTTCTCTGGATATGGATTTGCCTTGCCTGTATACAATTCTGTGATTTCCACCATCCATTAACTTACACAATGATTTATCAATCATCATGGTATTTTTCACAGCATTTCTCCTGGTAAAGAAAATCACTTCAAACAATTGAAGTATAGTAATAGGCCCAAGTTCATAGAATTCACTGCCATTATCATGTTCCCCATCATCCCCAAACACCTGTATTGTGGAATGTCCTTTGGAAGACACAATTACTGCACCATTTATGTGGCAATACTTTGTGTAACTGGGACATGTCCAAGAGGCTGTATATGCTGTAAATTAGTGTCTAAGATATGGTGCTGTTTGTCCCATAGCCAGAATTTATGGGCCCAGGAATCAAGTGATGGAAATGGGAATGACACCACTCACTGATACTCCCAGTGATCCATGAACAAGTTTTCCTCCTGTTCCTGTGGCTTTATGCTTTGTTGATTTAGAGATCTTATTTCCAAAAGGAGTTGTTTCCAGAGGACACACAATTATTCCATTGAACTGGAACTCAAGACTGTCTCCAGTCACATTGGATACCTCATGAACCCAAATGAATAGGCAGAGAAGTGATTTACTCTACTGGCTAGAATGATTAATACTGATTAATACTGACTACCAAAGGGAAGTTGGGTTGCTGCCACAGAATGGAGATAAAGAAGAGTATGCTTGGAATACAGGTTAACCCTTAAGATGTCATTTAGTTCTACTATGTCCTATGCTTAAAGTAAACGACCTAATTCAGTGAAACCTACTAATGACACAGACTCTTCAGGAATAAAGAATTGGGTCAACACTCTAGGCAAAGAATCACTACCAGCTGAGATGCTTACTGAGGGCAAAGGAAGTTTGGAATGGGTTGAAGAAGAAGGTAGTTATAAATACCAGCTTCAACCATGTGACCAGTTGCTGAAATGTGGACTGTAAATTTTATGAGTATATTCTTCCTAATTTTGTGATAAATATCCTTGTTTTCTTCCCTCTCTTATCCCTTTATTATATAACATAAGTTGTACTAAAGTTAAGTTGTAAGATATCAAATAGAAGAGTGAATATCATCCAAAGTGTTGCATCCTCTCTAAGAAAGAATTAATATATTTTCTATTGTATTCAGGATAGTTGTATCATGTTAGATAAAATTATGTCTTTGTTATATTCTTTATTGGGAGATTAAATATGGTTTAAGGAGATATGTATGGTGGCCATTTTAAAAGTGGTGGATTGTGATGCTTAATTTTATGTGTCAACGTGACCCAGCTGTGATGTCCAGTTGTTTGGTCAAATACTGGCCATGTTGTTACTGTGGAGGTGTTTTGCAGATGGAATTAACATCTACAATCCATTGACACTATGTAAAGTAAATTACACCCTAAAATGTGTTGCACATCATCCAGTCATTGGTACCTTTAAAGACAGGATTGTCAGGTTCCAGTGGTCAGAATAATTTATACTTCAAGACTTCCACATCAACTTGTACTGGAAATTACAGCCTGCAACTTTTCCCCCTAAATAATTTGGTCTTGTAACTTCAACATCACTTATATGAGTTTCAAGTCTGTGACCTGCCTTAAAAATTTCAAGCTTTTCAAACTCCATAGTGGTCTAAGTCAAAAGCTCATAAATTTAATATATGCATTTATGTGTATATATATGCACATGTACACACATGAACACACATGCTCACACATAATATTCATATAGATTTGTTCAACTGAGGGTAAAATACAGTTAAGTATCAATTAGGAGAGTTGGTGTCATGCACATCTAATTATTTTGATTCTCAAAATTGTAGGTTCTTTTTTTAACCAGAAGATTATGTTTTGACTATTAATTTATCTTGCCATCCATTGTTAAATTGCCTTATTTTGGCAAGTTGATTTAGTTGATAAATTAAAACATTATCATTTGATAATTCAGATTACTTTATGCTATTGTGGAGATATCTAAGCAAAATTTGAGTCAAAATGTATCCATTAAACATTATGATTTCTAATAATTTTTCCATACTCTATTCCACAAGCATTGAATTTCTAAAGTTTTCAATTTATTTAGAAGTGTAAAAATAAGCCACAGACAATAATTTTCAGAAACAGAATATAGTATGAAGTTAATGTATAGTAACTGAAGGATCCACCACTCTGGGAAGTTCTAGAGTACCCTGCATTATTCATATTATGCTGTTGCTATTTATTCTGTCTTTCTCTCTCAGATATTTAATCAAAGCAGAGGGTATTTTTCAGGACAGCACTATAGTGGTGCACACATGCTTAGTGACATAGTAGGGAAAAGAGAGTTGATTCTGCCTTGTAGTGTATTTGCAGCACTAGGAGACAGCAGCCTACATAAAAACTCTCAATCTAAAATCAGCATCTCGGAATTTTAAAATGTCTTTTTGGGGAGCAGTTAACAAAACATTAATTTAATTATTTTAAGCTGCAAACATTTATTGAGAACCTGTTACATTCAATTCATTTGTTAAACAAGGAGGACTCACATAATATGTCTAGAATGCTGCCGACATTGGGCAATACTCTGAAAAGAAAACTGACACCAGTTCTTAGTTTGTGCTGAGTCAATGGGTGTCAAATAAATTGTCAGATGAATTGCTTCCAAATTATTTTTCTGAAAATTTTGTTGCTTTCTTTTAAAAGCAATATTTCTAACAGATGTGAACAAAGGATATTAAAGAATGCAAATAGTCCTCATTTTGTTAAAACACATTTACAATATATGATGCAAAGAAAATTGGTGGTCAAATATGGTACACAGAATATTGTAACATAATAGTTAAAGAAACACAATATCATTTTTCTAAAACACAGCACATAAGTAATGGAAAGTCCAATACATAATAATATCTATATATAAATAAAACTATTTAAGTGTATATAATTTTGAAATTTAATGAAGGCATTTTTAATATAGATGATTGTTTTATCCTTCAAAAATTTTGAAATTAGATAAAATTTGACATGTGAAAATAATATCTAAAAATGAGACAAATAGAAATAGTCCAGTTTTGGGCAAGATATAAAATCCTTAAATTCCAAAAATAAATTCTGCTACAGTGAATAAGATGTGACTTAATTACACTAAGGAAAATATTATGATATAGCATGATAGAGCTTATTACCACCAGGGAGAAGTCTATTCCACCTGCTGAATATTAGATTAAAAAAATCATAACAGAAGTATTAAATTGCATACCTAATATAACATAGCCATAATTCATAATTGCATATGAATATTTTACAATTGCATTTCTATTTCCACTACTTCTTATTGCCACCAAGTTTCCATAGGAGCTTTCTCAGAGCTGCCTTGATTTCCTTGTTCTGCAGGCTATAAATAATGGGGTTCAGAGTAGGGGGCACCACTGAATACAATACAGACAGCAGCAAGTCTAGGAGGTTGGGGAAGTCTGGCACTGGCTTCAGATAGGCAATGGTCCTGTCAGGAGAAATGTGGTTACAACCATAAGATGGGGCAAGCAGGTGCAGAAAGCTTTTGACTGGCCTTGCACAGATGGGATGCTTAGTACTGTAATGAAAATATAGATGTATGAGAAAACAATGGCAAGTAAGCAAAAAAACCCATAAAATATTCCAATTGCCACACTTATATCAACAGTAATATGTGCCTTAGAGCAAGAAATCTTTAATAATGAAGGGACATCACTGAAAAACTGAGGGACTTTCCTGGAGCCACAGAAAGATAAAGAGAATGTGGCAGTTGAGAATAAACTGCCAAACAATCCTCCAAAGAACCAGGAGGCAGCTGCCATCCTCAAACAAACTCCCCTCTTCATGATGGTGTCATAGTGTAGTGGGTGGCAAATGGCCACATAACAGTCATAGGACATGGCTGTGAGGATGAATGCCTCAGACACAGCAAAGTGAACCACTAACAAGACCCGTAAGAAGCAATCCAGGAAGGAAATTGTGCTTCTGTTGGAAAGAGAATTGAGAATGGATTTGGGGACGATGATGGAAATAAGACAAAGATCAACAAGAGACAAGTTCTTCAGGAAGAAGTACATGGGGGTGTGAAGGCACTGGTCCAGGGTGACAAGGACAATAATGAGAAGATTCCCCTTGAGAGTAGCCAAGTAAGTCAGCAAAAACAGAGAGGCATGCAGGACCTGGAGCTCCCTGGTGTCAGAGAATTGCATGAGGAAAAATTCAGTTACCACCATGTGATTTGTCATGTCCTTGCCTCAAGTTGGTCTCCTGTGGGGTAAAGGGACTTAGTAGCATTAACAGGATTCCTGAAGTTGTACTATTTGCAGAATGCATATTTATTTATTTGAAAACTTCCCATAACATGCTTTTCAGAAAATGAACATTGTTAGTTTGCAATGCCTGAGGACTGACATTTTACTGACAGCAGATAATGTAAATGTGTTCTCTTTGTATGAGAAAAGGTGGCACTATTACCTCATTTCTTTACTCATTGTATTGTCAAATAAAAAACACATCTGGACTTGGTAAGAGCAGACTTTATTCAAAATATCAGCAAGCATCTCAATAGTTGGGCAAAAGGGTTTTTTTTTGTTTATAGAGAGGAAAAAAAAAGACTAGAAAAGACCTGGTGTGGAAAAGTGGAATGAAACATCACAGTGATCAGACAGGAGATCAGAGAATATTCTATGCTGAAGACATCCTATTATTCAAGAGAATACATCACAGAGGTGCTAGATTCTGGCTCAGGCTGAGGTTGGGCCAAAGTTCAGGAAACATATTCAAAGTTTGATTAACAAGAATTTTGTCCTGTTTATCAGTCAGTGCAAGCAATTCAGATAATCATTTATGAGGTGAACAGTAATTTGGAGGGTCTTTTCACAGATAAAAAAGAGGGGAGCATCCAAAAGACTTATTGAAGTCATATAAAGAAAGGCGGTGATTTTCAGTAATTCATTTACTCAAATATGAAAGGAGAATGAGAGGAGAATTTCTTAGCCTTTGCTGTTTTCCATGACCACAGGGCTCAGGTGAATTTCAACACTGTCAATATCTAAAATGATAAAGCCTAATTTCATAGCAAAATTTTATAACTATGACACTGGTTCATACTATGTAACATTAAATGGCAATTCTCATTTCTTTATTTCTGTTAATTGAATTAAATTAACATTTTATGTCAGTAATATATTGTAGAACATTTCTTTTGAAGGAAAATGTTTTAAATGCAAATATTTAGGGTTTAAATTTAAGCAACATGAAAATTGTGAAAGTAGGAATAATGAATAGAGAATGATTCATTATTTACTAGTGCAAAGTTTAATTCAATCAAAACCATGAGAAGAAAATCGTTCACTAACTGAGAGTAAAATAAACACTCTTCTACACCATGCTATAAAGAAAAATACATGAAAGTGAAAAAGTGAAAAAAAAAAACATAAATTAGAAGGAATGCCTAGAAATATAATTGTAGTGGGAAAATAAAAATAAAAGCAAAAGCATTAATGGAAGGAACAAAGGCCTCATTCTTTTCACAATCAAGCAGACATAACATTTATTAGTCACACTAACCCACTCCTTACACCATCTCATTCCACTCACCCTTTCTTCTATCTGTATGCAGTCTCTGGAGGAAGTCTTAAAAGAGCCTCCACTATAAAAGAAAAAGGTTATAGTGTCAGGGTAAATTTATGGTGACAAGTTGATATTTCATAGATGACAAATATTTCCTTCTGTGAGAAAAGGCAGATCAAAGAATATATTCTGCTAAAAGAAATTAGAAATTTTTGAAACAAAGAGGAAAAAAGTAAGATAATGTCTGTTGCATTTTTCTTAGTTAAGCCAACTTCTGAAAGAATCTAGAAGAGATTAGGTTTGTTGTTAACAAATAGGAAATATGGGGTGCTCATTTCTGCATGAATTAACTTCTCAATATTCTTGGAAATCAGACCAAATAGATTCTCTAGTATCTTCATTAATCCTGAAGAGCTTAAATAATGATTTTACCATGAAGCTGATTGCTTTTCTGATTGGCAAAAGCTAGAATAAAACTTAAAAAGTCCCCCCTTCAGTGAGTAGTGAAAACTTATTCATTTTTGCCCCTTACTTTATGATTGGTTTCTCATGAATTTAGGTATTAAACCTCAGAATCATCACTAAAGCTGAAAGAACCACAAGTCCAAAATAAATTAGCTTATTATTTTTATTATGATATACCCAAATATATCCAATATTCTCCAGAGATAAATCTGGCTATAGAGACCATGTGGGAGAAACAGCTGAATATCTCATTTTGGTAATAATATTCAGTGTGTTTATAAAATGAAAGACACTGAGATTACATTGAAACTTCAAAAGATTGGCTGTACAATGTTACTCACATATTTTCATTTTCTTACCAAGTAGATGCGAGGAGTCTGGCTTCTGCAAATTGAGATAACCAGAACGCAGCCAGTCATTAAAAGATAAGCTGTTGCCAGAAGTGATGTGACTAAGTTAATCAGTTGCTCAGTAAGAAGATAAATCAGACAAAACTAAACAGAGGTATTGTATCAGCATCAGCAATGGCTTCTAGCATTCTGTATTTCCTCCTTCTTTACACATACTAAAGATTGTGTTAATGGTAGCTGGAATAAACCCAGACTAATTATCTTTTCCAAAGTATATCTCCTTAAAGATTCACATACTGGTGGCTTTTCCAAAGAGTCCAAAGATTTTGTCTAAGCATAAAGATTTTGACTAAATGTTAGTGAGTTAAAGTAAAAGAAACATTTGAGTCAGGATTGTGTTACTGATTTAGTAATGGTGAAATTAATGTTCAAGAGTAATTTCTTCACTCTTTCTCAGCTTGTGACATCCAAAAATCTGCTTTAACTTTTTTACCCTCAGTTACTTCAAGTCAAATGAGGAATATGGACCAGATTATTTCAAGGGATTTTCCATCTACATGTCATAGCTATATAGTTTTAAATATTTAAATTAAAAATACCCATATTTCTCAACATTTATTAAATATCCAGTGTATGCCATAGGCTCTTCTAGATTCTCTTTATGCTTACACATTTAATTAGACTTCACATTTTGTAAGCATTCTATAAATATGTTAGATTTTTAACTTACTTTTTAACATACTGAAAAGGAGTCTTAAAAAGCTTAAAGACTTAAGAAACATAAGGACCATCATGAGGTGGTAAGGGTTATAGATAAAAATCAAACATGACTGTCTCAATATTTTTAAATAGGCATGCAAGACATTTGACCTTTCAAAAATAAACTCATCTAAGTTAAACCATGGGCTATAGTTAATAGTACAATTATAAAAAGTGCTTTCATTAATTGTAACAAATATACCACATCAAGACAAGGTTTTAGTAATAAGGTTGTGTATGGAAAACCTGTACTTTATGCATGATTTTTCTGTAAAGCCACAACTTCTCTAATGAAAATGAATGAATGATTGAATGAATGAATGTATACATACATACATACTTACATAAATTGGTTTTACTGAACCAGAATTTAATCATCAGGCTGTTGAAATTTTCTCAACATCTGCACTGGTGTGTTTAAGCATACAGAGTGAATTTGGAATAGGCATTGTATGAGCTTGGGATATGTATTTGTGCCTTCAAAGTCCAAGACAGAACCTTTCAACATTAATTCACTCCTGGATGGGTATAATAACTGAGTAGTGGTGACCTTAGTCAAAGTCCTCTAAATGATTGTCTTATTGCCTTAATTGTCATGATCATTATCCCTCTTGAAAGTTAGTCTCTTCATTGTTATCCTCAAACATGAAAAATAGATGCACAGGCAGGAGTTTAAGCATCAAAAGGCCTTAAAAACCAATTTGTTTTGACACTTATATCCTGCCCTAGAGTAGATTTGCCTTGTCATCAATTTGGATGAAGATTGGGGAATATTTCAGTTCTTTTCAATTCTTATGAACCCTGACATTTAGACTCACTTGTCAGATGAGAGGGAAAGTATCTTCTTTGCTGGATCCTAGAGTTTGCTTCCCTTTTAGAACTCTTCTGTTTTCCAAGAGATGAAAAGAGAATATCTGTGAAGGGGAGCATATCTGAGAATCTCTTCTCAACTGGTTGAATTTGCTGAAATCATTTCCAAATTTTTGCAAACTCCACTTCATTTAAGGAAAGGCAGAGCAGGGGAAATGAACATCCCCAGAGAGGTATTAAGGACAGTCTAATTGTTAAAATTGAATGCATAAAGCTCAGAGGCCTAGCATAAGTAACTCCTGCCTCCACTTACAACACATTTGACTTCTCCTGGCAAGACAACATGGGAATCCTCACTGGGTCTCATCACCAGGGTCCATTGCATTTTTTTTTTTCTTTTTCCAATTCAGTTTTATTGAGATATATTCACATACTCTACAATCCTCCACAGTGTATGATCAATTGTTCACAGTACCATTATATAGTTGTGCATTCATCACCAAAATCAAATTTTGAACATTTTCATTACTCCAAAAAAAATAAATAAAAATAAGAATAAAAATATAAGTAAAGAATAACACCCAAAACATCCACCAGTTCAATTTTTAAGAAGAGATTTTGGTGTAGTTATTTTTGGATATTTGTTTGCCTCATCCTTTTTTAAATTATTCATTTTATTGAGATATATTCACATACCATGCAGTCATACAAAACAAAGTGTACATTCAATTGTTCATGGTACCACCACATAGTTGTGCATTCATCACCAAAATCAATCCCTGACACCTTCATTACCACACCCACAAAAATAACAAGAATAAAAATTAAAGTGAAAAAGAGCAATTAAAGTGAAAAAGAACACTGGGTGCCTTTTTTGCTTGCTTGTTTGTTTGTTTGTTTCCTTCCTCCATTTTTCTACTCATCCATCCATAAACTAGATAAGAGGGAGTGTGGTCCATATAGCTTTCCCAATCACATTGTCACCCCTGATAAACTACAATTTTATACAATTGCCTTCAAGATTCATGAGTTCTGGGTTGTAGTTTGATGGCTTCAGGTATTTACTGATAGCTAAACTAATTCACTAGAATGTAAAAAGGGTTGTCCATATTGTGCATAAGAGTGCCCACCCGAGTGACCTCTTTGCTGTTTTGGGAATCTCTCTGCCACTGAGGCTTGTTTCATTTTCTTTAACATCCCCATTTGGTCAAGATGTTCTCCATCCCATGATGCTGGGTCTGGATTCCTTCTTGGGACTCATATTCCACATTGCCAGGGAGATTCACTCCACTGGGTGTCTGATCCCATGTAGGGGGGAGAGCAGTGATTTCAACTGCCAAGTTGACTTAGCTAGAGAGAGAGGGCCACATCTGAGCAACAAAGACACATTTGGGAGGAGGATTTTAGGCACAATTATAGGGAGGTCTAGCCTCTTCTTTGCAGCAACAGTCTTCCCAAGGGCAAGTCCTGTGGTAGAGGGCTCAACCCATCAAACCATCAGTCCCCTATGTTTATGAGCACATCAGCAACCATTGAGGTGGGGAAGATCAATACCCCTGCATTCTCCATCAACAACTCAAGGTGGCTCTGCATATTTTTTCATTTTTTTTAGTTAACTCCTTTTCCAATAAACTATATCAAAAAAATTAAAAAAAACATACAATAAAAAAAGATTTCAAACAAACCATAACAAGGGAGTAAGAAAAAGACAACTAACCTAAGATAACTACTTTACTTCCAACATGATCCTACTCTACCCCAAGAAAATAACCTAATATAGCAACATTTCTGTGAACTTGTTCCTACCATACCCATCAGAAATTAACAGACCATAGTCATTCCTGGGCATTCCCAGAACATTAAATTTACCCATGATAGCTTATCTCTTCTTATTGGGTTATTATTCCCCCTTCTTTAATTTCTATCACTAGTTCCCCTACATTCTACATTATAAACCATTTGTTTTACATTTTTCAATGTTCACATTAGTGGTAGCATATAATATTTCTCTTTTTGTGCCTGGCTTATTTAGCTCAGGATTTTGTCTTCAAGGCTCATCCATGTTCTCATATATTTCATTACATCATTCCTTCTTACAGCTGCGTAGTATTCCATCACGTGCATATACCACATTTTATTTATCCACTCCTCTGTTGAAGGACATTTGGGTTGTTTCCATCCCTTGGCAATTGTGAATAATGCTGCTATGAATATTGGTGTGCAGATATCTGTTTGTGTCACTGCTTTCAGATCTTCCAGATACATACCCAGAAGTGCAATCACTGGATTGATGGGTAACTCTATATCTAGTTTTCTAAGGAACTGCCAGACTGACTTCCAGAGTGGCTGAACCATTATACAGTCCCATCAACAATGAATAAGAGTTCCAATTTCTCCACATCCTCTCCAGCATTTGTAGTTTCCTGTTTATTTAACTGCAACCATTCTAATTGGTGTGAGATGGTATCTCATTGTGGTCTTAATTTGCATCTCTGTAATAGCTAGTGAAGCTGAACATTTTTTCATGTGTTTCTTGGCCATTTGTATTTCCTCTTCAGAGAACTGTCTTTTCATATCTTTTGCCCATTTTTTAATTGGGCTTTCTGTACTATTGTCATTGAGTTGTATGATTTCTTTATATATGCAAGATATCAGTCTTTTCTCAGATACATGGTTTCCAATTTTTTTCCCATTGAATTGACTGCCTCTCTCGTAATATCCTTGCATTAAAGTCTATTTTATCTGAGATTAATATTGCTCCTCCTGCTTTCTTTTGGCTCCAGCTTGCATGAAATATTTTTTTCGTCCTTTCACTTTCAATTTCTTTGTGTCCCTGTATCTAAGATGAGTCTCTTATATGCAACATATTGATGGTTCATTTTTTTTTTGATCCATTCTGCCAGTCTATGTCTTTAAACTGGGGAGTTTAATCCATTTACATTCAATGTTATTACTGTGAAGGCATTTCTTGAATCAGCCATCTTATCCTTTGGTTTATGTTTGTCAAATATATTTTTTCCCTCTCTCTCTTAATGTCCTTTAATGTACCCATGTTGAATCTCTTTAGTGCTAAACCTTTCTCCATGTCTCTCTCTCCTTTCTTCATTTCTGTCAGTAGGGCTGCCTTTAGTATCTCAAGAAGGGCAGGTCTCTTGTTAACAAACTCTCTGAGCATTTGTTTGTCTGTGAAAAATTTAAACTCTCCCTCAAATATGAAGGAGAGCTTTGCTAGATAAAGAATTCTTAGTTGGCAATTTTTCTCTCTCAGAATTTTAAATATGTCATGCCACTGTCTTTTCACCTCCATGGTGGCTGCTGAGTAATCACTACTTAGTCTTACTCTGTTTCCTTTGTGTGTATTGAATTGTTTCTCTCATGGTGCTTTCAGAACTTACTCCTCTTCTGTATTTGACAACATAATCAGAATGTGTCTTGGAGTGGGTTTATTTGGATTTTTTCTATTTGGAGTTCACTGGGCATTTATGATTCTTGTATTTATGGTGTTTAGAAGATTTGGGAAGTTTTATGCAACAATTTCTTTGAATACTCTTCCTAGACCTTTACACTCCTCTTCTCCTTCTGGAACACCAATGATTCTTATATTTGGATGTTTTATATTATTTATCATATCCATTAGATCCATTTTGATTTTTTTGATATTTTTCCCTATTCTTTCTTTTGTTCTTTCATTTTCCATTCTGTCATCCTCTAGGTCACTGATTCACTGCTCAGCTTCCTCTAGTCTTGTACTATGAATATCCAGAATCTTTTTAATTTGGTGAACAGTTCTTTGTATTTCCATAAGAGCATCTATTTTTTATTTACTCTTTCAATTTCTTCTTTATGCTCTTCTAGGGTCTTCTTCATGTCCTTTATATCCTGTGCCATGGTCTCATTGTTCATTTTTAGTTCTTTGATTAGTTGCCTCAAGTACTGTGTCTCCTCTGATCTTTTGCTTTGGGTGCTTGGTCTTGGGTTATCCATATCATCTGGTTTGTCCATATGCTTTAAAATTCTCTGTTGTTTTTGGCCTTCTGGCATTTGCTTGACTTGATTGGGTTCTTTTAGGATTTGTAGACCATTTAAAACACTTACCTCTAATTTGTCAGATCGACAGCTTTGTGGAGTACACTTTCTCTAAGTAACCAGCAGGTGGCAGCTGCTAGCCACCTATTCCTCTCAAGCCAATTATCCCCCACTTTGTGTTTGTGGTGATTGGGGGAGTGAGTCTTGTGGGGTCCAATTGGTGCACCAAGCTTGCATGTGTAGTTGGTGTTGTCCACCCTGTACATGGGATATTTGAGCAGTTAGGGAGGGAGGGCAGCTTTAATAATCAAATCTCCCAGGTGTTCCTGTAGATTTAAAACTGTTTGCAATAGTCTAATCCTTCAGTTCAGTCTTGCCACAGTTTGTCTCTGTTGCTGACCCACAAGTCCTTGGTATGGGTGTATGGTTCCTGGGACTTGGGAGTGGGTCACTTTTCCAAGCCATGCACTACTATGTCCTCTGTTGAGGGATGACTGTGCTATCCATTGCATTTTATTTTCTCTTCTATTTGAAGCTAGTAAGATTAAATTTACACAACTCTAGTTTCTCTGAGAAGTTGAATTTTGTCTTATTTCCTCAGTGTGTTATAGTGATTTTCCAGGATTGACTTATTCATTGGCTGAGATGTAATTAAATGGCAGTTGAGAAAGCTTGGGTAAGAGCAGGGAAGCAGGGTCATTTGGAGCATCAGAGATCTGGTACCTATTTTGATTGAAATTCCTGGTACATGGAACAGCCTATACTAACAATATGTGTGTAATCTAGAAAACTACATGCACTGTCTCTGTTTTTCAACAATAGAATTCAAATATATAGCCTAAAGACTACATTTTTGTGTCCTCTTGTTTCATTATTCAGAAAATTAGTTTGAAGTGACTGGGAATATACATGCAGAAAGGTGTAAAAAATGTTTGTCGATGTACAAATTTTAATTGCTCTTATAATACTCCATAGAGATGAATAAATGGGCTCTTTAACTTCAGCCAGAGCCATAAAATAAATTTCATTATGAGGCATTCAACAAAGGCAAAGGAGAATAGAAGATGACTTGTAACTGAGATATTAACTCTTTTTACTCAAGTGAAGTCTATGGGGAGGGAAGGAATGAGGTGAACCCTGACTACCCTTCACTTGGTGTGTGGATTTCAGCAAAATTACTTGAACTGTGTCTTTTTGTCCTCAGATATCAGGAGTACTTCCTCCCTAGAGTGTTGAGGGTGTTAAATGAATTGAACATCTAAAACACAGCGGAATTCCTAGATGTATCAACAAATACCAGCTATAGTTACTAATTTAGAGATGATAAAGAAGGGATACATCACAGATCCTAAATTCTTGGTATCCTAAGATAATAATGATTTACATTTAAAATAGTTATCTTTGCTCACTCCTGTTGAGTGGCAAAGTATATGCTGTTAAAAATTCCTTCTGGATCTGTTACTAACCTTGTGGTAGTCTTTAAATTCAATAAGTTGTGACAGGTGGATAAGGAAAATTACAGGCCAACTTTGTTGCAAGCCCTGGAATTTAGAGAAAAATGTATGATACTTTAAAAAAATTTGAAGTTTCATTTCAACAGGGAAACCAAATATTTAATTGGAACTATTATCAAAATATTGAAGAGATATTTTATTGCTCATTAGGTACTTAGCTGGGTAAAAGATTATTTTTTACATCCAAGAGCTGTACAATCCAGTTTGAGCAAAAAGATATGTCAGTCAGAAGAGGAGGCACCTAAATATATGTCAACCCACTCCAGTACAGGTGTCTGTATCACAAACAGAAGCACATCTTACATGGTACTTGGTGGAATTACATGTTATTAAAATACAAAAGAGACAGAGCAAGGCAGATTTACTAGTGGGAGTTGGCTCTCCAGATCCAGTGGGTCCAAATCTGTAGCCATTGCAGGGAGATATTCTATGCACAGCAACCCTCTCTTATGTTCATGTGCTGCTATCATGGAGGAACCCTCCTGCCTCCCTACCAGGGCCAGATATAAGGCTGCAGTATGAGCTGGATGTTATAACACATGCCCAGAAGAGGCAGACTGTTCCCAGTGAATGCTTACATATGCATGGGAAAATAGGGGAAGGAATGTACCTATAACCCCTTTATCTACTAGCAGATTTCATTATATCCCATCAGGCTGATATACATGCTCCTGAGCATGGGATGTATTTGTGGGTTCTGGTGAAAAGTGGCAGGCCCCTTCAACTGCCTGCAAATCACAAATTTCATTTAAACTATGCACATACATGCATCAACCTTCCATGGATAATATAGAAATGTAAAGTGATAAGAAATCAGGATGTGTAAAGATGCCAGTAGAGTAAGGTGAGCAGAGGATCTGGATGGATGGTCATATTCACAGAATCTTATTAGTATTTAGGGAGCTAGAAAGGGGTCCAGTAATGCCAAGGGCATTCAGATGAAGAAAGGAGAAGCTCACAACACAACCAATGAATCCAGAGAGGACTAGCACTTTACGAAACATGACTAGCCTCTGTGTCATGGCAAACATTTTGAAAAATAGTGAAAAAGATAAGGTTTTGGTTAATTAAAGCAACAGAGAGTGTACTTGAAATAAACAAAACATTTTAACAGACATTTGAGTAATACTGAATACATTTAAAGTATAATTTTAGAATTTAGTAATGGAAATAAGTTATAAGCAAAAATAACTACACTAAAATACATGGTGGGACATGATAGTATGCACTATATAGAATATAGAATTTAGAATATAGCATATAGGTGTTTGAAGAGGGTGAGATGAAATATAGAGATGAAAATAAAGAGAATTCATCGTGGAGGTGACATTTAAGTTACATGGCTTGGAACTAGGAAAACTGTAATGTATGAATGATGTAAAAGGATGAATTTGAGTCAGAATACATGTATTTAATATGGTGATGTGGTATTCAAACATGTTTCAAAAAGGATAGCAGATCAGTGTGTTGAAGTATACAGCAAAAGGGGTAGAAAAGTCTGGAAAATAATAAGGAATATTTTAATACAATTTTAATGATATATTTGGTGAATAAGTTATGAAAAAATATCCTAAGCCCCTAAATTCTCTTTTCATTATTAATTATATTTAGAAAAAAGAATTTTTTATAACAAGTACTAATTAGTAAATATAAAACAATATTTAAATGATAGGAGACATAGCCAAAAAATTAGGGAAAAGTCACCAATTTTTCTTCCCTTAGCATATAACAGACTGTCTTATTAGGAAGCTAAGATTCAGAGAATTTTTAACACTAGCTAATGGTTTATTTTACCTTCATGCAGACTTGTATTCTAAGGTTATACTTTTATGAAAAAATATTTTATTCATGTAACTCCTACTTTTTCACCTAATAGCAAACATCTTTCTCTCTCAATAATTGCACTTGCTTCTTAATTATATTTGTGAATTTAGAATTACATCCTGCAGAAATAATATTATATAGCTTACCATTGTGAATATTTTTCTTTTGAAAGTTTTCCACTTGTAATATATTCATTATATATTTGAAAATAGCCACATATAGGTAAGAGTGAGATCCAGAAAATGCCTATTTTAAAAGCTTTTCCATGTTTTGCCAAATTGGTTTCCAGGTATTTTGTTTTATTTTTCAGACCCATCATTGGAATATGAACATGCACCTCTCCTAGATATTAATATCTATTACTTCTTTTTTATTCTAATTTCATCAATAATGTTTACTCATTTTTAGGGGATTTGTATATAGCAAAGAAAAATGCTAAAAAATTCTTTGTCTAATGGTGCAATTTTTTCCAAGTTTGAGTTGCAGCTACTTTCTTAAGAATGATTTTTCTTGGTGTCTATTTATTTTCAAATGCATATGCTGTTAAACTTATCAACTGATATTTAGGATTTTGCTGTTGATATCATTTTAGTAATTCTTCCCATGTGCCAATTTTATATAGTTAAATAATCACTTAATTTTCCACATTTTCATTGATCATTTGCCACATTGAATGTTGCAGTGCAGTGGGCTTAGAGTAATGCCAGCATGCTGCAAATAGAAGGCAAAAGGATTATGTGATATATATTTCTTCAGGATATCTCTGAACAAAAAAAAGCATCTCTTTTTTTCCCTCTATTTTCTTTGGGGCATACATGAGGATGATATATTGGGGACTCAGTTTTTGGCACTAATAAAAATGGAATTCTAAAATTTGTTCAAGAATTCCATAAAAAATGCAGAAAGTAAAAAAAGAGAAAAGAAAAACTGAGAGAACAATGAGAAAATGAAAAGTAAATTATCAGATTTAAGCATTAACATACAGAAATTGCATGACATGTAAATAATATAAATATACGCATTTAAAAACAGAGAATGCCAAAGTGGATACATAACCCAATTATATCCTGTCTGCAAGAAATTCATTTCCAATGTAAAAATATATAAAGGTTAAAAGTAAAAGTATTTAAAATATGTAATATTCAAAATTATTATTAATAAATGAGGAAAGTCTATGCTAAAATTTTGTAAACTAGACTTTAGGACAAAAACATCAACAGAGACCATGTAATTATGGTATGATACCATATTCTATCAAACAAGAGGAAATAGCAATTCCAAATGGTGTTCACACACACACCCACAAACAGAAATGGTGGAAACTCACTGCTGGGGATTGAATCATGTAACCCACAGAAGAAATTTTCAAATCTGAAACTACATTCTGTGGATATGAACATATTTGTAAACAGGAACTTTGATATTATTAGTTTCGGTGTGAACTCACATCTGAAAAGGAACTTCAAAGATCCTATTTTAGATGAAGCAAAATTGAATCAGGGTGGGCCTTAATCCAGATGACTAGAGTCCTTTAAGCAGTCAGCCAGTACAATCCAGGATAAGCCAGTATAAAACCAGAAGTGATTGGAAATCTGAGGAGAAGGCCCAAGTAGAGAACTTGCTCTGTGATGGAGAATTGCTGGAATGCTACAAACTCTAGGAAAAAGAAATCCCTGCCAAAACATTGATGTTGGGCTTCCTAGCCTTCAAAACTGGGAGCCAATACAATTCTGTTGTTTAATCCATCCAGTTTTGCAGTATTTGTTATAGCATTCCTGGCAAATGAAGACACTTATTCACCTTAAAGAAGGCACCAATATTTTCTCCATTCTGGGTCTTGAGTGGTGCATTTTTTTTTACACACTGCGAGCTGGAAGCTGAGGCTATAATTTTGTATAAATAATAGCCTAATACTTACATTCACAAGATTTTCACAATATTTTGCCTGTATCAAAAATTTATCTCAAATAAATAGAATAAAAAACAATACATGCTATATTTTATCATGGCAGTCATCCTCACAAAGACTGGTCCTTTTGGAGTATTTGGGTCTCATATGAAAATGGCTGTTTGAGTATTTCTTGCCTCATGTAATTTGTTGCAATTGCCAGGTTGAGTTATTTTGCCCCATTCATAGGTATAAAGGATAAGCCATATGGTATTACATGTGATTTGATCTCACCTGGCTAACTATGATATCCTCTAACAATGAAATCTGGCCTTGGTTCAGTGAGGAGTTGACTGACCTTCAATTTAAGTTGTTTGCTACATGTATTTCATCTAAAAGATGATCTTAACCTGCAATGTTTTAATAAAAGCTTAAGCTAATGGCTTTCAATAAGGCTTTCTTCCTCCTTCACCGTATAAAATGTATTTTAATTTACATTTTTAAATATATAAAAAAGAGCAGATACAAAGTTATAACCTAATTGTACAACTCTATGTTTCTTTTTTTAAATTATAGTAACATATACTACCTAAAATTCCCCCTTTTAACCACATTTCAGTATATAATTCAGTGGTATTAATTAAATTCAAAATGTACTGCCATCACCACATCCATTACAAAAACTTTTCCAACACCCAAAACAGAAATTCTGTGCCAAATAAGCATTAGACTTATAATTAAGAATACAGATATAACAATATTCTTTCATCAGTTGTAACAAAGTCACTATAAGAATGCAGAGTGTTAATAATAGGGAAAACTATGTGTGGAAGGGTAATATATGTGTACTCTTTATTTTCTGTATTATTTTTCTGCAAATGTACACCTTCTCTAATAAAAATATATTTTATAAAAAGATAACACTGTGAGTTGGGACAACACAGGCAAAAAAGCTGGCCATAATAATTACCTAACCTTACCATATTGATTCTCAACTAACATATATTCGAGAAGCATCCAATTAGTAAAGAAATTCAAGTAATTAAAATTTAATCTTATTTAAATAAAATTATGAAAAATCCAATCAAAACAATAAAAATAAAACATGTATTATTATTTTTATTTATTTGCAATATAGTTGTTGATACATGCTAAGTATACATAATATCCAGATTTTCCTGCTATATTGTGAAAACCTTGAGAGTATAATTGTATGCTTATTCTTTTTGATATTTTTCATATTTTACTGACTTTAGAGCCATAGTCTGAGTACTCAGTCATACCAGAAATTCTGACTCAAGGGACATTTATTAAAACAAAGTTTTCATGCTTGAGTTAGTTCCATGGCTATTATTCATATTACCAGAATTGTAGTGGCTTAAAATAATGAAACATTATTTTACAGTTCTGTAAGAACTCTGACACAAGTTCCACTTGGTTAAAATAAAGGTGTCAGCAGAGCTCCATTTCTCTTTGGAGTCCCTAGAGTATCCATTCCTTTGCTTTTCTAGCCTATAAAGCATCTGCATTCTTTGACTTGTCCCCTTCGTTCATCTTCACAGCCAGCAATGATGAACCTCCCTCACCATGTTTTGGTAGATGTCTTCCACTGATTACAGTTCTACACTTGAGAAAAATTATCTACATATAAGGACCCATGTAATTACATTGAGCCCACACAAATAATTCATGAGAACCTCACCATCTCAAGGTTCTTAACTTAATTACTTCTGCAAAGTCTCTTTGTCTGTTAGGCTAACAGATATTAAATTATTTGCCCTAGATTACAAATGACTTCTGAAATTGTAAAAAGAAAATAAAGTGAATAAATAAAGAAAAGATGAGAGAAAGACCTAAAATGTAGCCTTTCTACATACTAATTCTATTGCTTTTTTTCCCATAAAACCTATAGTGACTTAGTTTCCATAGAATTTTCCACAAATATGTCTTGATTTCCATGTTCCATAAGCTATATATTATAGGGTTCAAAGAGGGAGGCACCAGAGAATAGAACACAAAAATCAAAATATCTATAAGATTTGGCAAATGAGGGATTGGCTTCAAGTAGGTGATGACAGCTGTCACAAAAATTGTGGTCACAACTATGAGATGAGGCATGCAGTTGGAGAAGGCTTTAGATCATCCTTGTAATGACAGCATTGTCAGAACTGTAGAAGAATGGAGATATATGAAAAGCCAATGGAAACTAAACAGAGGAGTCCACATATAATCCCTATTGCCACACTGACATCCATGGTGATATGCCTCCTAGAGCAAGATATCTTCAGTAGAGAGGGGACATCAAAGAAAAACTGAGGGAATTTTCTGGAGCCACAAAAATAGAGAGAATGTGCCAGCTGAGTGTAATCTTCCAAAGTATTCTCCAAGAAACCAGGAGGCAAATATAATCTGCACACAGACTCTCCTGCTCATTATGATGTCATAGCACAGTGGGTAGCAGAAGGCTAAATAATGGTCATAGGACATGGCTGTGATAATGAACAGCTCAGACTCAGAAAAATAAGTCACAAAGAAGACCTGTAACACAAATCCTGAGAAAGGAATTATGCTCCTGTGGGACCAAGAGTTGAGAATAAAGTTTGGGACTGTGATTGAAATGAGGCAAGCATCAGGGAAAGATAAGTTATTTAGGATAAAGTACATGGGAGTGTGAAGACACTGGTCCAGGGTGATGAGGGCAACAATGGGGAAGTTCCCCATGAGTGTCATCAAGTAACTCAGCATAAACAGAAAGCTATGAAAGAGATGGAGCTCCCTGCTCTCAGAGAATTCCATGAGGAAGAATTCCATCCCATTATGTGTTTGGTCATATCCCTGACTCTTTTGCACCTCTTCTGGGGAAAGAAGGTAAGGACACACTTCATGGTCATGCTAAACCTCCCTTCCTTCCAATAATATTTTTTTCATTCCTTTAAGAGTTCATCCAGTAAAGTTCATGAAACATGCAAACTGTTGCTCTCCCTAAAGGAATTGTAGGTGTTTGTAACCTTCTTAATGTGCCGCTTATAATATGTTAGACTATAATATATATGCTGAGTGAGTAGTCACTCTTTTTCATGGGGTCTGGTATATTTATTAGTGAAGTATGTACATTTATAAAATTTATCCTGGATTCAGGATAGCTGAATTTTCTTAAAACAATCATGAATAAATACAATTCAATGGATATTTAAAGCAGCTAAAATTGAGAGAAAGTAGTCAGTATATTTTTTTTTGTAAAAAGACTTGTTTTTAATACTCACTAACCTTATCCACAGAAAATAAAATATGTTGCTATTTGATTTTATGATTCAATATATTACACAAAGGGAGATAAATGAGAGAGTTTATGGTAAAAGTGATATTTAAAAAGTGAAACAGGATGCTTAAAACAAAGCAGATATATCTTTAACATGGCAAAATAATAGTATAGGTAGATGATTAAAAATGAGATTTGGTATGGAATATGGGAAAAAAAGTCTCACTTTTCTAACCCACAAGCTTCTCATATATGTACTTGATCATACACATATAGAAACACACACTCACACCAGACTAGATCTCCAGAGTTGTTACAGGTAGGTTAGAAACATATTACAGAGAAGAACCTAAGACAGTGGCTAGGAGAGAAAGGGCAGAAGAACATCTCCATGAAAAATACTAGATAAGGGCCAGGAAGTGACCCAGAACACCAGTTCCAGTGATGAACCAGCTGGACAATGTCTGCTAAATCCACAGGGGCCATGCACTTGGTGAAACCAGGAGTCTGTGTTCTGAAATGAGTGGGTAAGCCTTCTGAATGTCTGGCAGCCATGCTGCAGTGTGGAGAAACCATGGGTTGGCATTTAGAGACAGATTAGTTCTTTTTGAAAAAACCTGAAGACAGCTGCAGATATGGCAGTGAGAACTGCACAGTGAAGCATGGCAGGAACAGGCTGTGTGAACACCTCAATATCTGGCATGGAAGATAGACTTTTGCACACCTGCTGCTAATTGTCTTGGAGTTAGGAAAGCAGAGACAAGCCAAAAGAGAAGAATAGCCACACCCTTTGCAGCCATCTTCCCAGCAGGCTGGGAATACTCCTGCCCAATGCAGGCACCACAGCCCAGATCTGCACCAAGAGACCCAGTGTGATGGGAAGTGTTTCCAGCATCACATGCACATGTCACAATATCAGGCATTGACAATAGTCTTTCATGCACTCACAGCTAATTGTCCTAGAGCTAGGAAGGTGAATCTGTGTGAAAAGGGGGAAATTGACATGCCCCATTAAGCCATCCTTGCAGCAGGCTGGGAATGTCCCTGCATGGCCCAGCAGCCCAGGGCTTCCCTTGAGGGACAGCATGCACTTGTGATGCAGTAGAACCTTCCCTCAGTAGAGGCCCTATAAGGGCACAGCTTGGAAGAGGGATCCACTCAGAAATCCCAGGGACCATAAACCAATACCAAGGACTTGTGCATCAGCAGCAGAGACAATCTGTGCCGAGACTGAAATGAAGGTTTAGACTCTTGGAACAGACTTAAATCTCCAGGAATACCTGGGAGGTTTGATTATTAAAGCTGCTCTCCCTCCGTAACTGCTCAGAAACACGCCCCACATTCAGGGTGGACAGCACCAACAACACACCCAAACTTGGTGCACCAGTCGGACCTCACAAGAATCAGACCCCCACACATCACAAAGACAAAGTTGGGGAGAACTGACTTGAGGGGAATGGGTGACTCTTGGATGCCATCTGCTGGTTAGTTAAAGTGTATGCCACCAAGTTCTAGATCTGAGAAATTAGAGAATAAGATGAATAATGACCTTTAGTTTAGTGCAAGAGACTTTCACAAATTACTGCTGATATATTTACAGAAATAAAGCCAAAGCCATCTCAAAACATTGCTTCCAACTGCAATGCTAAGCAATTAAGGATAAACTTGTTTTCATTTTTTCTAGAACTGAAGAGATAGTAGGTTGATTCCTCCTCCAATGTGTGTAGATAGTTCCCATTGTCATTAATTGGAGCTTTATGTGTAAGAAGACAAGGAAAATATTCTGAATTTATAAGGAAAAAACATTATCTGCTGTCCAAAATTCTCTCAACCAGGAGATGTGAATCTCTCTCTATTGTAATGTGAATTTCCAATCTCTGCTTCTAGTTATCTGTTCTGGAGACAATTACAAAACCAGTTTCATTTCAATCTTTGTTTCCCTTGATCAATGTTCCAAGTTGGATCTTTTCACATCCATAATAGGAAGAGTGCCAGAGTGTGAAATTGGGGCATTTTGATGGAAGTGACAGTCAGTAAACTTCTGTCTTTCAGTCACTTATACTTTGGTGTGGGATATTTGTCTACTTATTCATTCAATTCACAGTAAAATATTGAGAATCAGTCTGTTGTCAACTGTCTTTCAGAAAGGGGCTTCCCATGATATTTTGGTGGTAAAGATAAACAGAAAAGAATTTCAATAAGGTGTCAAAGAAATCAAGGACTCAGGATTTCTGCTTTGAGACTTCCATGGTTCACCACATCTCAGTTAATTTTCCCTTCTTTTTTCTCTCTTTACACTATGTTCCTACTATAATGGAGAATTTATCCTGCTGGAAAATCTTTGACTGTTTACTTAACTCAGTCCAAAGAGTGTTTGGAAGGTAGGAACACTAGTGTACATTCAATTGGTAAATATTTATGAAGATCTATTGTTTTAGGCACATTTTTAGGCAGTGTCCCCAGCATAGTGAATAAGACAGTTATTGTTTATAGGACACTGAGGGTGTGTGAGGTGGGGGCAGGACAAACCCAGACAAGAAAATAGCCACTTACTATCCAGGATGAAATGTGACATATGAAATAGTGTTATGGAAGCACAGGGAAAGGGCATCTTATAGGATAAATAAAGTTTTTCCAGAGAGTATAATATCTGAGCAGAATTCTTGATATTTGGTAAAAAACAAACAGGAGGTAGAGGTGAGGATAGGATTAAAAAAAATACAAGCAGAACTTTAGGAACAGGGCATTTACTTTATTCATTATTTTATTCACAGAATTTAGAACAATAAATGATAGATATTAGAACAAAAAAATGATAGATATGCTTTTACTGAATGTGTGGAGAGGTAAAATATTTCAAGACTCCAGGCTCATATTGGAGAGACTAAGCATCTCTAAATATAGAAAAATTGGTGTGACAGCAATTTTTAATTACCACTTAGTCATATTACCAGGAGGTGATTAAAGCAACAACACTGTTTTCCTCAATTACTGGATTTTCTCGATTTGGAAGGTATTTTTAAAAATGTTATTCTTAATGGCCAGACAAAATATATATGTAATTCTAGTGTGCATTTTAAAGCTCTCAAAAACAGAGAGTAATGGCATGAAATTTGAAATGGGATTATGCATTTTAAACCAAAACCATGCCATTTATTAAGCTTTTAATCTAATAACTATTCACCTGATTTTTTCCATATGGCTTATGAGAAACAGGAAAAAATATTATTTTATCTCAATAGGTATTTTCATAATTCCATTTTTCATAAATGTCATGACTTATCTATCAATTTGGATATGCATTTAACATACTTCATTCATTTATTTAGTATTCTTCCCAATCAGATAATTAAAATGAATACTAAGCATTCTTTAATACTGATAATATTTGTTTTAATACATATGTAAGTTTACAGTCATCAGAATTCTCAAGTTTAAAAGACTTGTATGACTGTTGAAAGTAAGGAAGATAAGAACTAAGAAAGCAGGAATTATTTCCCCATGAAATAGGATGTGGTTTGCACATAGATGTAGCTCTGAGGTGTTCATGTAGTAGAATGTCTCAAAGAGTGCAACATTATTCTTTAAAAAGATTGGGATAGAATATTGCAGTATTTCAAATTGGAGTAGTCTGTGGCTTTAAAATATGTCTGTCACTGCCCTTGTGCTAGTGGCCCATTTACAGTGGCAATGTTGATTACCAGCAACTCTCATTCACCTCACCCCTTGAATTTTGTGTCCAACATTCTTCTCTAATAAGAAGAGGCAGAATTCCTTGAAAGGAAATAATGCCTACCTTTAGGGACAGGACAAAGTTAGAATGCTTCTAGAATGTTCAGTTCCCTAAAAATTGTGATGCTCTCAAAAACTGGGAGGAAGAAGGAGACAACTTAAAAGGTCTCCCATGAACAAGAATTTTGAACACAATATTAATTTAAAAATAACTACAACAACTTATTTATTATGGTTTATTGAAATATCTTTAGTTTTCTAAGGTTCATATGTTCATAATGATACTTAAAGTAGAAAAGAAAATACAGCATGTAAAAGAACTTAATATGAACTCTCCCTGTTGAATATTTTAAACAGCAATCCCCATCAGTTTTCAACTTATTTTCAAAAGTAAGGATCTTCATATGTAAGGATATGTATAAACACACACATACATACATAGTATGTTTATATGTATGTATGTGTAAAACCATGTGTACTTACATGTATATATTTTTTAAATTGTTCTGCTCATTTGGTATCTATGTATTATAGAATTGTAGTTTTGTTTCTCTGTGCAAGCAGTGAATTCTAGCACAGGGATTTGTAAGTTAAGATAAGTAGTGCCTGAAATATGGAAATTCTATTATATGGGAGTGAAAAAGTGCCCATATATTATCAAATTGAAAAAAGTTATACATAACATATCTTTGGATAATGAATTAACCAAATTTCTCAAAAAAAAAACAAAACAAAAAAAAAAAAAACCCCAAAGAGACAGTTAACTAACTAGACTCAATCCCCTGTTTTCTAGGCTATAAAAGCTCTGTGTGGTTTTGCTAGTATCTGTCAGTAAAAATGAATCAACTTTTAAATAATTCTAAATGAGCAGGTCAATTTGACAAACCAACAGACAGAACAATGAGTTATACAATGTTAATTAAGTCAGACTTTAAAAGTCCATCAATTTGGAGGGAGATCCCAAGTTGTGAGAAACTGAAACTTATTTGAGAGATACAGACCTTAAAAAAGTATCATTCATGTAAAAAGTGAAGTTTATCTATAAAAAGAGGAAACATGGTCTTACTACCAGTGACTTGTGTTTCAATCACCTTGGAAGAAGTCAGCTTGTCCTGAGCCTTGACCATGAAGCAATTGATCAGTGACCCAGATTCAATTACCTTGGCTAGTCTAAGAAATAATTCTTTCTTGGTAAAATTACCACACTTGCAGGAAGGTTCCACAAAAATTTTCCTGATACCCTAAGTAGACCTCAAACTAAGCCTATCTTTTTTATTTTAGAATGGCATAAAAACTAGTTTACAATAAGAGAAATTCCTTAAATGTTTGTTTTTTTCTTTTTAGAATAGTGTGCATAAGCATAGAATTAAATTTGGTAATACTTACACTTGTATGGTTTTGTCTATTCTTTAAGGTGTTTGAAGCATCCAAATGAATCGGATATACTGTAGTAGGCAGAATGATACAAAACACCCCTCCTCCCTAATATCCCCATCTTAACCCCTAGATCCTGTGAATATGTTGATTTACTCAGCAAAAGGGACTTTGTAGGTTTGATTAGATTAAGGTTCGTGAAATGGGAAGGTTATTTTGTATTATCTGGGTGGAGTTAATGAAATCACAATTAGGGAACTTCAGATGGCCGTATACTAAGGCAGAGGGGTCAGAGGGAGGTGATGTTACTGCCCTTGGCCCTTGACTACAGAGGAAGAGACCTCAAGCTAAAGAATATGGAAAAGGCTAGGGATTGAATTCTCCCTTGAGCCACCAGAAAGGCACTTTCCTCTGCAGATATACTGATTTTAACAGTGAGATGTATGTCAGACTTCTTACACTCAGAACTGTAAGAGAATAAATTCATGTTATCTTAAGCCACTAAATTGTGGTAATTTGTCACAGCAGTAATAGAAAACTAATGCATATAGGTCATGTGTGTTATGGTTCAAATTTTTATTGCAGTTTACATATTTATAACCAATGATATGATAGCCATGCTTGAATAAAGTTTGTTTCTAAAGTTTTATTTTTTTATATTGTTCATGCTTAGAACAGTTTGGGGTATATTGAAGGTATTCAATAAGTTCTTATATTAATAAATGGACATAGAATTTTTTTACATTGAGTACTAAATGAAGTAAAAGTAGTTGTGTGTCTTCCTCTCCAGGAACAGAACATGAACATTAGTCTACTAACTAGTATAAAATATCTGCTTTTTCAGATGAGGTTGCTGAGGGTTATAAAACAAATGAGAATTTTAGAATCTTCACAAGGTCATAGGAAAAGGAGCACTTGAATGTTTGATAAGATTTAAAAGTGTTTTGTTACTATACTCTAATATATGATACGAAAGCCAACTATTAGACAATCATGAGATGTACTCCCTATGAACTCTCCCATTCTTCCAGAATTGCCACCTCCAACCCAGTGATACATATGATTTCCCTGAGTACAGCCATGTCAATCTTCATCCCTAGTTCATTTTGATTATTGATTGTTTAAGGAGGTTGTTCCACATCAGGATGCTAGGCATACTTTTTTCCCTCCAGGAAACAATTTGGGTACTGTGGTTGGCACATTCTTAAACTCAGACAATGATTCCTTTCCCTGGGATTTGAGACATAAGTTCAAAGGAGAATATGCACTTTTACTCCAGGTGGAGAACCTTCAATATATAAATTTGATCATTGATAGAAGCTATTCTTTACACCTTAAGAATAAAGCCAGTATCCAGAAATAGGACAAAATGAAGTTGACACAGTTATAAACCCCAAAATAAATGTTATTCTGCCTTCTGGCATCATTGAACTTGTGTTTAATCCTTATGTAGAAGAAATGACCTAAAAGGTAAACTCTTTTCTTCCCCTCATCTTTTGATGAATACTTGTTTGTGAGATTTGTCCATATTGTTCCATACAGTGGTAGATTATACATTAAACATGATGTTTATAGTATTCATCCTGTTTGGTTTTGCCAAAATTTAACCATTATATAGCTGATCAGTGATTGGAGAACTTTCAATATCTGGTGCACAAATATATGCAATATTTATCTTTTCTCTGCTCTCTCCAAAATTCAATGAAGCATAAATGTGATACAGTGATATGGAAACATTAGATTTTATGCAGTTTATTAGTTTACTATTGCTGTATTGACAAATTTTCACAAATACAGGTCACAATGACACAAATTTATTTTACTGTTTTATACATTAGAAATATGGCATGAGTTTCACAAAGCTAAAATAAATATTTCAAGGGGCTGTGTTGTTTTCTGGAGGCTCCAGTGAAGAACCTGTGTTCCAGCATTTTCCAGCATCTAGAGGTTCTTCTTATTCATTAGATAATGGCCCCCTTTCTCAATCTTCAAAATGAACAATCATCAGTCAAATCCTTCTCATGCTACCATGCCGCTTGCTTTCTGAAAAGAGTTGGAAAAGGGCCTGTGTTTGAAGGACTTCAGTGCTTAGATTATACCCACCTGGATAATCCAATATATCTCTATACCAAAGGTCTTATTCTTAGTTTATATAATTAAACTCAGAATCACCTTTCTCATGTAAGGTAAAATGTTCACAGTTTCTGTAGATAAGGATGTGGGGCATCTTTGGGGATCATTATACTACCTACCATATGCAAGATTCAAAATATCCTCTTTATAAAAAAATAGCTTATAAATGTAAATTCCAAACACTTTGAACAGATACCTAATTTAATTTACTTGGTATTGAGGGAAAAGTCAATCATTTCTAGACTGAGAAAGTATAACATAGGGGACAGAAAGGAGAAAGAGTGGGACCTCTTGAAGGGTGTGAGCTAAATTCAGTTGTTGCACAGACAGTGCTTATATAGTATATACCAATGGATTGGAAATTAGCCATTGTATTTCACTCATACAAATCATTTTCCCAAGAAATGAAAAAAAACATTTATTCAGCAATAGAAATGCTTGCTCTCTAACTATTGCACAAGTTCATTTGCCCTTTGTCCCTATGAAAATACAGTTAATTATCATGTCAACCAGCAACATGGAAATAGCCAGTATTATTACAAAAGTTTTGTTATAATCCATTTCCTTTCAAATGAATTACAAGTTAACTCATGCAAATAAAAACAATTATTGTAATCTCAAATTAATAATAAACTGGGTCCATTGATTCATTTTAAATCAATTTCAGAATATGTAATGAGTAACATATAATTTCTTCCCTTTAGAAACTTACTAAATTTCAGTGTGATAATTTTTTATGAACTGTTTTACAGCACAAACATATCCAACATGGGCAGTAAAAAGATGTTAAAAATGTTCAAAGAAAAGTGTCATAATAAAATTTTTGTGGTAGCAATAAAATGTGTGATACTTTCCAACAATTCATTTATTAAATAAATAATGCTGAGTCACTCCCTATGCCACATACTAAACTAGGCACTGGATTTATAGTCCCTGCCATCAAACATAGCACAGTGTAGTGATAAAAAGGGACCAAATGCTTATGGAAAAAATTGTCAAATTAAAACTGAAATAAGATCTATGAATGGGAGATAAATACTGTTTAAAAGTATCTAACAGAAGAAACTGAACTAGTCTGTAGTAGACCAAAGCAAAGGAAGTCTCACGATCAAATAGTCCAGGGCAAGAAAATATAACACTGGGAATAGAGAAACGGTCTTAATATCATAGTGGTCTGTATAACCAAAATTATGACGATCTGCAACTCTTATTGGTAGTAAACTAAAATTTCTTGTCTACTATTTGACCTCTTCAAACGTATCTAATACATTAGATATTTGATAGATACCCCTATAGCTACTTTCTCTTCATAGTAATACTTGACTAAAACTCTATTTCCCCATCTGAGTCCCTTAGAATCTTGTCAAGTCTCTTTCTTCTCTGCTTGTACCACCTCCACCCTCTTCTTTTCTTTTATGACAGTGATCACTGTAGCTCCTACTCCTAGATGAGTGTCTCATTCCCTCCTACACTTTGCTACCTTTTCTTTTGATTTATTTCCACCTCAGCTTTAGCTTTAATCCTTCAAACACTTCTGAGACTCAGTACTTCTCTTCCTTTAAAATAAAGCTTAGATATTACCTTTCGCAAAAATCCTCTCCCTACACCCACATTAATTCTAAGCATCCCTCTGAATTTGTTGCCTTACTCTATGCTCCAAGAATCTTATTTTCATATTATTATAAGTCAAAATGTAATACAGTTAATTTAAAATGTATCCATGTCTTCTCATTTTAAAGACAAAACAAATATCAGAAAATAGCATAAAGTAGGTTTAGGAAAGAACATAGGAAGACAGATGAACAACAGATTGCCTTCACCTTGTATCCTTTAGTTTCAGAATGAATTATAGATATCACTCCAGGACATAGCACTTCACACACACACACTCACACACACACACACACACACACACACACACACACACTTTGCTTAGAGTAACCACACATTGTTTGCCTGAAGAATCCAGCTTTATTCCAGTATTGCATCATCCTGTCCTGTTTAGCATTTGTAACGAAGATTCCCTGTTATGCTGATACACAGAAGAACAGAATGTATCTGTCCAATTCTAAGTGAAACCCTACAATTTGCCTCATCTACTTTATTGTGCATGGAGGATGCTTCTTAATATCAGTTCAATAAATACATCCATAGTTTACATTATAATCAGACTGTAAATATCCAATATTATCACCAGAATTTATAAACAGATAGTTCAGGTATTTATGTCAAGGAACAAAAGGATCACCACACATGTGATTGTAACTCTTTTAATTTGAAGAACAATGCCTGGTCATTAGCTGTTTTCTTAGTGCAGCCTTCATATCCTTACTTCTTAGACTGTAGGTGAGTGAATTCATGGTGGGTGGCACCAAAGTATAGAACACTGACACTAGCAAGTCCAAGCCTGATGGAGATTTGGGAATGAGGTACAAACAGGCAAAAAAATCAGAAGAGGTAAACAGAGTCACAACAATGAGGTGAGGCAGGCACATGGAGAAAGCTTTGGACCTGCCTTCTCTGAATGGCATCTTCATGATAGTGGAGATGTAAATGCAAGAAATGTCAATAAACACAAAAGAGACAATATCTAATACAAAGCTGACACCAATGACTACAAATTCTCCAATGTTATAAGAACAGGCAAGGGAAAGGAGTTGGGGGACATCACAGAAGAACTGATGAACAAAGAGAGGTCCACACATGGTTATGGAGAAGGTGGAAGCTGTGTGCAGAATTTGCATTGAGACCTCCACTGGCCCATAAAGAAACATCCATCTGCACACAGACCCCATGGCTTATGATGATTTCATATCTGAGTGGGTGGCAGATGGCAACATAGCAGTCCTAGGACATCACTGTGAGGAGAGCTACTTCCGTAGAGGCCAAGAAGATGAAGAAAAATACCTGTGAAACACATCCCAAGAATGAGATGGTGTTGCAATTAGTCACAGAATTAGCTATGGATTTGGAGACAGTGATGGGAATGAGGCAGAGATCCAGAAAGGACAAGATTTTTGGGAAGTAGTATATGAGGATGTGTAACTGATGATCCTTGCTGGTGAGGAAGAAACAGTACAGCATGTAAAATCTGGATCTCCCAAATATCAGAAACCCTATGAGGAAGAATGTGGCCACCAAAGTGAAGTTATACATTTCTCTGGACATTTGATCAACTACTCCTAAAAAAACGAAGTGAGTAACCAGAGAATGGACAGAAGTAAATTCCCTATTATTATTATTGCAAATTATTTTTTCTAAGACCTTATATATGTGATAAAATTGAGACCTATAAGATTAATACCACAAAGTCATCATTGAGGAAATTTTACCCCAGATTTCTACATTAAATGTGTGGCTAAAGAGGGATATCAGTCCCAAATCTTCCACCTTGAAATTATATTTAGATTAATGTCCAAATTTCATATCTCAGTTAAATAGAATTTTGTACTTTTTATGTTGCAGTAGATAGTGAGAAATGACATGGATTATGGAGTAGTCAGTCTGAGTATATTTTTCAGCTTTTACTACCTTTATATCCATGGATAAATTATTTGAGTATCAGTCTACTCAATTTACACTGTATTTTCTGTGTATCATTATTCTGATATAAATAATGTAGATGAATTATCTAGCATAATTCTTGAAAAAAATGGACAAACAGAAAACATTTGTTCTGTCCCATCTTTCTTCCTTATGCCAGTCACAGGAAAAATTGTGAAAACTTTGAAATCTGCAAAAAAGGAAAAAAAAGGTATGCAGACTGTTGCCTAGTGAACAGAGTTATCTTTAACTTTTATTGTTTTTGAGCTATTGTACAATAGTGTATATTGCTGAAAACTGTTAAGAATGCAGATAATTATTTTCCAATGAAATGTAAATTAGTTCTATTCTGATGTAATGCAATTGACTATTCCTCTTTAGAAGATGCATTTTTCGTCTCTTTGAAAATTAATTCTGTCATTCTTTATTTGCATTTGATTTTTCCTCTGAACAAGTTGTAATATCTTGCTGATATACTCCTTAATTAGCAAATTAACAAAATATTTTGCATGAGTCCATTTATATTTGTATGAGTCATTGGTTTATCCTCTTAAAAACATTATGAATGGACTTGAGACATTTTAGATAAATGCAATAAGCAATGTAATAGGGGCTGAGACAACAGAAATATACCAGATAGTCTTTGTCCTTTAGCTGTGTGTTCTAGTTCGCTAATGCTGCCAGAATGCAAAACACCAGAAACGGATTGGCTTTTATAAAAGGGGGTTTATTTGGTTACACAGTTACAGTCTTAAGGCCATAAAGTGTTTAAGGTAACACATCAGCAATCGGGTACTTTCACTGAAGAATGGCCAGTGGTGGTTGGAAAATTTCTGTTAGCTGGGAAGGCACATGGCTGGCATCTGCTCCAGAGTTCTGGTTTCAAAATGGCTTTCTCCCAGGATGTTCCTCTCTAGGCTGCAGTTCTTCAAAAATGTCACCCTTAGTTGCACTTGGGATATTTGTCCTCTCTCAGCTTCTCTAGAGCAAGAGTCTGCTTTCAATGACCATCTTCAAACTGTCTCATCTGCAGCTCCTGTGCTTTCTTCAAAGTGTCCCTCTTGGCTGTAGCTCCTCTTCAAACATCACTCACAGCTGCCCTGAGTTCCTTCTGTTATGTCAGCTCATTTATATGGCTCCACTGATCAACCTAGACCCACCCCAAATAGGCAGAGCAACACCTCCATGGAAATTATCCAATCAGTGTCATCACCCATAGCTGGGTGGGGCATATTCCAAAGAAACACTCAAAGAATTACTGTCTAATCAACACTGATAATGTCTGCCCATACAAGATTACATCAAAGACAGTGGCATTTGGGGGACACAATATATTCAAACTGACACACTGTGTTATATTTTGTCTGACAAAAAACTGTCCTTAATTTTAGGACACACTTCAAAGTAGAGCTGAACTATTTGAACTGTGAATTGTCACATACATTTCCTATGTATTAGAAGATTTTACCTTCTCAATGGGTTTTCCAGTATTGCTGCTGTTGTTTTTAGGAGATTAGAAGAATCAAGTGTTTTTAGCTGAATCTCCTATTTATATACCTAAGGCAGCATACACTTATACACTTTTCTGCTTAGCCAGGTTTCCATTTCCCCCTCATGATCCTGCAACTGCCCTTAGACTTCACCATACTCCTCATTGTCATCAATCTCAGTGGGTACTCCATTACCAATGTAGGAGAATAGTAAATCTCCCCTATAGTTCTCTACTGATCTGCTCTCTTCTCACTAATATTTTTCCTATTCCTTCCCTCTTGTCATGGAGGAATAGTGGCTTTCCCCTAAATAAAGTTACAGTGCAGTATTGTCCATTGGAAGCATACATTGATGATGTTTAGTAAATCCCATTTAATTTACATATTCTTAATTTTTGGTAGCCTATGCAGTATTCTCTTAGAAAGCTATGTCAAGTAGACAGAGGATTTTGCCTGTAATTCAGATCTTATTATATGGACTGTTTTCTCAATGAATGCAGCACTTAGTTCTCTCTGAAGTATGTTTTTTTTTTCATTTTAATCTACTGCTTTTCTTGTTCATAATATAATTTATGCACCTGAGGATTTATTTTCATGTTTTTCCTGTTTCCTTCAGTTTGAGTGCCAATAATCATTTATTCACCTGTAAATCCAGCAAAAATATTTATGACTTGTTCTCCTACTATAATATACTGTTCATGTAAAAATTATAATAACCATGTAAGATGATTTTTTCCACCAAATTAGGACAGGCAACAAGTGCTTCAAAACTACTGAAAGAACCAATGTTGATTTAATGTAAAAATATGGCAAAGGAAATGATTAACCCTTGAAAATGGGTATTATTTTGAAAGGGAAAAATGGAAGAGAAGGTCATTTAAGTCAGGATAGACGTTGGGAACAAAGGAGAATCTCAGAAGCCTGAAATTTGTAGAGTTAGAACACTCTAGTAAATGTTTGCCAAAATGGCCTGGTTAAGTGAGATAGGACACTTGAGGTACAAACAGTGGACCAAGAGATTTAGCTTTTACTTATACACATTGAGAACAAGACTGCTTTGGTACTGGCAGGTATATGGTAAATTGAGGCATGATTTCTTAAAAAATAGTTGGTTTTTGGAAAGAAATACATGTTTCTTTTTGCAGAGAAAGGAGTTAAGAAATTATTCTAATAGTATAGTAATTAATTAAAGATGGCCTGGAATAAGTAGTCACAATAGGAATTAAAGGTAAAGAGGAGACACAAAATAACTAATGCAAGATAAAGATAATGTATGGAAAGTTTTAATGTGGTATTGAATGACCAAAAATGTAATCAAGTGTAGAATAATATTCTAGATGCATCACTGTGGATATAAATTTTCCCATCTTTGCTTCCAATCTGGGAGGGAGGTACAATGTGCCTATCTGTGCCAGCATCCCATTTCTTCCCCTTTCTCACCATGGCCCCCCTTGTCCAGGCTTGCACATGCATTACAGCAAACTCTGCTACTAATTAGGCTTTGGAAAAAGGTGACCTCAAGGTCTGCAAGAGAGTGTTCTTTCCTCAGAAAGGATGAATGTATTTTACTTCTCTTCTGGTCAGACCTATTATTCCATCTTTAAAGATGGGAAAATTAATATTTACAGAAGAGAAGACACCTGACTAGGGCTGCAAAGAAAAGTAGATGACAGAATGTGTGCATTCCAAGGAATGTCTGATCTTAGCCATATTCATTTACCTGCAGAACATGATCTCATGCACAATCTTGTTCCAGACAGAGCAGGCCAAGGACCATGGATTGCTGGCCTATGAGTCCTCCCTATTTTAAAGTGATAATCCTTGAATTGGGTAAGTAAATACTCTGGGGATAGAATCAAATTAATCAATGTGTTTGTCCTCAGAAAAAAACAGCCATCAATGGAATAACCTCATTTTTTGCCAGAGTTGCAGGGAAATGTCAAATTGCTAAGGTTATTCCAAATGTCTAATTGGCCAGCATTTCTTAACATTATGATTGGAGATACATATTACCTAATCATTTTAATGTGGGTATAACTAATTGAGAATGAGGCTAAATAAATTTTAAAATGTATTTTAGCCCAAGAAAATACATGAAAAGATGCTCAACATCATTAGCCATCAGGGAAATGTAAATCAAATCCAAGAGACATGATTTCACACTCATTAGAAAGGCAGCTCTAAAAAGAAAAACAAACAAACAAAAAGAATATAACAAGTGTTGGAGAGGATGTGGAGAAATAGGAACACTCATTGATGGTGGCAATGTAAAATGATGCAACTGCTATGGAAAACAACTTGACATTTCCTCATAAATCTAAGTTTAGAACCACCATATGACCTGGCAATGTCAGTACTATTTATATTCCAAAAATAATTGAAAGCAGGGGCCCAAACAGATATTTGCATAAAGATGTTCATAGTGGCATTATACACAATTGTCAAAAGATGGAAGCAACCCAAGTGTCCATCAACAGATGAATGGATAAATAAAATGTGGTATGTATATGCAGTATAATATTATTTGGCCATAAAAAGGATTGAAGTTCTGACACACACAGCAACATGAATAAATTTGAAGACCTCATGTTGAGTGAAATAGCCAGGGACAAAAGGACAAATACTGTTTGATCTCCTGATTTGAAACAATTAGCATAAAATAATTCATAGGATCAGAATCTAGAATATAGGTCACAAGTGGAAAGGGTGTAGGTAGGAAATGGGAAGTTAAGGCTTAAAATGTACAGTGTTCCTATTTGGAATGATGGAAATGTTTTGATAATGGATGGAGGTGATGGTAGCACAACATTGTGAATGCAATTTAAAGAAATAAAATATATATTTGAATATGATTAAAAGGGGAAATGTTAGATTGCATAGATAGTAAGAGATTGAATTTTTTTTAAAAATTCCATGTTACTACAATACACAAACAGTGATCTCTAAGTTAAACCATGGGCTTTAGTTAACAGTAAGATTATAAAAATATGCTATCAATGGTAACAAATATTCTGTATCAGTGTAAGGTGTTGGTAGTGTCATGGTATGTGGGAATCCTATATTTTATGCATGATTGTTCTGTAAACACTCAACTTCTCTAATCAAGAAACTGAAAGTGGAAAAATACTGTTTTAGCCATTCATCTTAATATTTATATGAAATGTCCTTTATACCATTTTACAATTTTCTTTGATATTTTTTTATTTTTAAGCTCCTAAATCATAAAAAATTAAACTCACACTTTCTAATGCTTATTATATGTAAAAAGTTTTTTCCCTTATTTGTGGTGTATTTTGACATTATATTATTTATATATTTATATAAATCTCCTTTACTTTCTGGTTTTTCTTCAGAAAGTTTTCTCTTCACTACACTTTGAGTCATGCTTTCTAAAAAGCACTATATAATTTCTAGTTTTTTCAAGCCCTGAGCCTTTGTCTATAAATCACTCAAGAGTATTATTCCATATCTCTACTGTGCAATTCTTCTTTGGTTCTTTTCAAAGGATTTAGCTGCTCATTTAACTATCTATTTTGAGCAAGTTTTCCATTATGCTCCAGAGTTATTAATGGATTAATTATACATGAATGACAATAATTTTATTCATGTACTTTTCATGAGTCAATTATTGATTTATGTTGATTCTTGAATAGATTACTTCCATTTTCCATGTGTTCAGTCATAGTCATATAAGAAAAAAGAAAATTTTGCCCCTTTCTTTCAATTTTCAAACTTCATTTTAATTTCACATATATAGTTTTAACAACATAGGCAGAATAATATTGGTAACAAATATGCTTTTCTTATATGTATGTTTATTGGATATGTGTAATTTTCACCTTTCAATTTCATGCACACTTTGATTAAGGGTAAGTATATTGCAAACTTATTAATTTAATTACTGGCTTAATTAATTTATTAATATTGACTTACTGTAATTAAAATCAATTTGATCCTTTGAATGAACCATTTTTTGGTTATTTATTTTTGGATAGTGATTAATATTGCTTTAATTGTATATATTTATTGGATATCCAGAAATATGTTATCATGCCTAGAGTTTTCTTATATTTTGTGGTCATATGGTATCTCCTACCAAGAAGACAGTGTGCATGAGCTGCTTTGAATAAAGGTCTCAAAACTAATCTACAAGCACAGGGCTCCAGAAGATTCATCAAGATGCCAGATCCTATAACAAGAGAACAGCATGGGACCAAAATGAATATTCATCCCAATGAAGAAAGGTAGATTTATGATTATCAGTGATCAAAATTCATTCTAACAAGGATAAAAAAAAGCTGAATTAAGGAGTTCTGAAAACATGGATATAAAATTCTGATAGATTAGGTAATTATTATTATTTTTAGCATCCCCTACCCAATGGCTATTATTAAATAAAATTAAACATTTCTAATGGGTCAGATTAAATAGAATGGATCTAAGAGAATAAATTCATTAAATTTGTTATCAAATGTTGATTATATGACTATTATAGAAAAATGAATACATTTGGTAGAATAAAAAATAACCATTATGCATATAACTTGCATTTTAATTAGAAAGATTAAATGATTTTTCTTTTAAAAAGTTCATACTGTTTAAACCACAATGTTTATATAACCATTCATAAATACAAGATATGAGTATCATAAATACAAAATGTAATTAGCAAACATCTAAGCAACAAGGGTCTGAATGGTGCTTTATGATACACACAAACACACACACATACATGTGAATGAAAGGTTTGAAAGTAATGGTTTCTGAAATTAGTATTTGTTGTAGAATTGTTGGGAAGATGGGAAAAAAATCAAACTGTCATCAGTGAATGTGCCCTTCTGAGACTTTCCAGGTAAGCAGAGCAGAAATGGCTCTTAACCCTGCTCTTCCTCTCTATGTACTTGGTCAGCATATCAGGGAACATAGTTCATCATCTTGGTCATTGGCTGTGACTCTCACCTCCATTCCCCCATGTATTTATTCCTTAGCAACTTGGCCTTTGTGGACGTCTGTTATACTTCCACTATCATTCTCAAATGGTAGAGAACACCTTGACTATTTCCTTTTTCTAGGTTGCCTCACCCTAAAATGTTTCTTTTTCATTTCCTTTGTGAATATAGAAAGCTACCTTCTCTGTGTGATGGTCTGGGATAGCTATGTGGCAATCTGCCACCATTTACATACTCCACCAGCTGGTGGCTGGGCTCTGTGTTGTGACCTATCTCCATGTCCTCCTACAAAGTGGCCTAATGGTGTGTCTCTCTTTCTGTGCCTATAATGTCATCAGTCTTTTCTTCTGTGATCTCAACCTACTCTGGCAGCTCTCCTGTTCTGCTGTATCCTTCAACATTATGGCCATTTGTTTGATAGGAGCTCTCTTGGCTCTCACACCCTTCATCTGTATTCCCTTATCTTGTGTACTTATTGTCTCCAATATTCTTAAAGTCACTACTATTCACGGAAAACAGGAAGATTTTTCCACCTATGGCAGCCAGCTGTCAGTGGCTGCATTGTTCTATTGCACAGCCATTGCTGTCTACATCTTCCCCTCTTCTTCCCATGCTCCTGTAAGGGATCACTGTCATCTGCCATGCATAATGTGGTGACTCCAATGCTGAATCCTTTCATCCACAGTCTATGGAATAGGGAGGTGAGTATAGCAATCAAGAAAATGATTTGGAAGTGTACAGACTTTATGAACAAAGTTGTAATTCAGTGACAGAATTTAAAGACTCTACTCTGTTTATTAAAGAAAGCATAAGGTTTGGGGGCATAATAACAGTAATAAGATCACCCTACTATTTTGTTAAGTGTTTCCTTTATGTGTGAAAAATGTTTTACAAATTTGTATGGATTATCTGATTAAGTCATATGAATATATTTATGTGATATAATTACAAGAACATTTTCTGTCCTGAAACTTCTTAAGAAATTTATATAAGGCTGAAGTACCAAGCTTATAAGCAAAGGGAGAGTATCTGATCTCATACAAATGCATGCTATTTATGAGGTGTGATTCTCTGTGATAAAATTCCCAAAGTTCTTAGATAAAAAGAAATAACTCTTTAATTCATTTTTATAAATTCATAATCTGAATTACATATTTGTGGATTGAATTGCTGGCTCCAGAACTTAATGGGTTATGGAGACTCTATCATTTTTAACACTTCATTTCCTATCCCAAAGAATTTATCCCATTTTTAAGGAATGTGTATTCTTAGAATCAATTTTCACTTCAATCATAGACAGTAATTTCATTCTCTTGGCCCAAGTCCTTGTCATATTGTTTGTTAATGGTTTGTGGCAAATAGTAGCACACACCCCTCAGAATCTCTGTCTGATGCAGCTCCATAGGTCTACTGATTCCCCACTATTAGGAATATTTGAATATATTCCATATTTGAAGAAGAGATTTTCTCAGTATATTTTTCAGACATGGAAGGGTATTTTTTTTTTATTCTGTCAAATAAGTGCCTTCTGTTGAAAGGAAACCTTAATTTCTTCAGGAAAATGCCTCAACCCCAAACACATTCATTTACATTCATGCCAATATTGCTCCAAAACAAACTGATTACAGAACATGCTAAAATGTTTGTATTTGGACTTATTCTGTATACATACATCCATGAAGGATGTTACTTTTCCAGTGTAACATGATCCTATATATTCAACTCATTCCAGTTTATTTATATAATACCATAACTATGGGTGAGTTTAAGAAATTTACGTTTGTATTTTAAGGTGTTAAAATATAAGCTCTTGGATGGGTGTACATAAATGCTTAAGTGAATGCACAGTAATCCCTAAACTCTCTTTGTTTGAATTTCCGCCTTTTATCCTCTCAGAAGGGGCTCCAGTAAAGGATTAATACTCACCTTGATTTGGGTGGGTCACATTCCAATTGAACCCAAAGGTCACACCCATAATATCTGTACCCACAGGGATGGATTAAAAGAATATGGCATTTTCTGGGGTACATAGTAGCTCTAAACCAGCACAGGCACCAATTGTGCTATACATTAATCAACATTGATTGGGTTCTATCATCAGTTGTCCCAGAGTAGGAGGCACCATTTTCCATTTATCTTAGAGGATGTAAATCCTAAAGAAAGGAGAAAATAACTGAAATAAGGAACCAATGAAATTCCCTAGAACACTTTTACTTTTACCAAAGATGGTTATCTTTCTTATTCTCTGAAGTTTATAAAGTTTATAAAACATATGTACAATGTTTTATGTCTCTAGCTCAGAATCAGAAGCTGAAGAGAGGATGTATTTGGTATGGAATTATATCCTCTAGCCAAACCATGATAGGGATACGGAAGTAGATGTGGGAAATTTCCCCTGCCCTCCCACTGACATAAATAAACTTTATTTTTCCCTCTACAGCCCATTCAGTGTATCTGTATATTAAGCCACACCTAGCAGTGAACACTGATTTGGGTGAGTATAATCTTCAATTTGACACCCAATGTGAGGCTCAATGTCTGAGCAACATGCTATTTTGTAGATTCCAGGACTCCTGAGGGAAGAATTAATCATGAGTCATGGCTCTGTGGACACTGGAGAAATTTTTCTGTGAGTGCTTGATGAGACAGTTTTTGCCATGGGTATCTAGGATCCCAAAGCAGCTGACTGAGGAGGAAAACATGTCTGATGTGTGAGTACAGATGTGTTGTATGTGTATACGGGCACTATTTGGTTTAGGTGTTCAGTGGAACATTAATATCTGCCAAAACTGTGAGTGGGATACCACACTTGGAAACGTTTAATTTGGGAAGGGAGCAGATCTTGGAATAAGAGAGTATCATTGAAAGTTGTTACCTAGGCTTTGGATGCAGGTAATTTTTGTTTGTTTTTTTGTTTGTGTCTTGTCTCAAAAGTTGCCTATTTTTATTAGGAAAAACATAGGTGAAAAATAAAAGCAGAATAATGATGATCCTTTAAATTGCATTCTTATGCATTGGTAGCAATTTGGATAAGAGCCCATGACAAAGAATAGCATGAATAGTTACGTAAAGTAATTCAGCCTCAGTATGAATTAGAGGATGGCCAAGATTGCCAAGCCAAGGATCAGTAGGATATAATGCTATTTTGCAAGTAGATTTATTTTATAAGAGAATTAGTGAACAGGATGAAATTCCTTATATACAATGTTTTGTGTCTCTAGCTCAGAATGAGAAGCTGAAGAGAGAATGTATTTGGCATGGAATTATATCCTCTAGCCAAACCCCTAGCCTTCCCTTGAGGTCTCCTGAGTTTTCAGTGTGAGGGA
Organism: Choloepus didactylus; assembly: GCF_015220235.1. Lineage (NCBI taxonomy): Eukaryota > Metazoa > Chordata > Mammalia > Pilosa > Megalonychidae > Choloepus > Choloepus didactylus. Next base: position 1,465,405 of record NW_023637581.1, read on the forward strand.
AGACAAAGAAAGGCCCCAGTATCAGAGGTGAGAAAGGGCTAGCTGATACCCCCAACCTTCAGGAGAAGAAGGTACTGATTGAGGCTTCTGAAATCCAGGAAAAGAAAGCAGGAAACTTAGGCTAAGATTCTGAAGCCTCAATTTAGAGAGTACTCTGAGCTCCAAATGGGACTCATACATCCCAGATTAAGAAAATAGTAGCTGAGGGGGGTGGGGCAAGATGGTAAAGTGGTGAGGTGTAGAATTTATTTACTATTTTGGGAAAGTTGTTAGGTTTCCAGGAACTGTCTAAACAAGTTTTGGGAAACTTCTGTGACTGGAAACACATCATAAATGAGTCTGGAACTTGTGGAATGTCTGAGATAGCAGCAAAGAACTCTAAGCTTCCCTAGTGAGATGGCTAGCACCACTCACCCATGGGCACAGCAGACTGTTTTGGAGCTGGTTCCCAAAGGGAAAAAGAAGCAGTATCTGCTGGTACCAAGGAGGGTGGCTCAACCAAGCTCCAACTGCAGAATTAATTAACAAATTTGTACTGCTGAATAAAATCTCCAAGCACAGAAAAATCAAGAGCAAGCATGGAGGAGAACCTAAGATGGCAGCTAAGTGAGACAGGACAAAAAAACACTCCCATGAAAAATACTAGATAAAAGCCAGAAAGTGACCCAGAACACAAGTTCCAGTGATGCATCAGTCAGACAAGGTCTGCTAAAACCACAGGGGCTGTGCATTTGGTGAAACCAGGAGTCTGCATTCCAAAAGGAGTGAGTGAGCTGGCTGAAAGCCCAGAAGTTGCACTGTGGTATGGGGAAACCATGGGTTGGTATTTGGAGATGGAGTAGTTCTTTAAAAAAAAAACAACCAGAAGTGACCATGGATATGGCAGTTTGAACAATGCAGTGAAGCATGGCAGGAGCAGGTCTTGTGAATGTCTCAATATCTGGCATGGAAGATAGCCCTTCCTGCACCTGCTGCTAATTGTCTCAGGGCAGGAGGGCAAAGGGGAGTCAAAAGGAGAAAGAAACTGTGCCCCTTGTAGCCATCTTCCCAGTGGGCTGGGGATGCTCCTGCCTGGGGTCAGATCCATAGCCCAGAGCCACACCAAGGTTCCCAGTGTGATGGGGAGTGTTTCCCACAACACTGCACACATGCCACAATATCAGTCATGGACAGTGGACTTTAGTGCACCCAAGCTAATTGTCCCAGAGCTGGGAAGGTGGAGCTGTGCAAAAAGGGAGAAATTAACATGACCCATTCAGCCATCTTTACAGCAGGCTGGGAATGCCCCTGCATGGCCCAGTGGCCCAGGGCTTCCCTGGAGGACTGGCATGCACTTGTGATGTGGCACAGGCTTCCCTCAGCAGAGTTCCTGGAAGAGCATGGCTGGGAAGGGGGACCCACTCAGAATTTCCAGGAACTCTGTGCTGCCACTGAGATCTTGTGGGTCAGTGGCAGAGACAATCTGCGGTGAGACTGAAATGAAGGTTTAGACTCTTGCAACAGCCTTAAATTTCCAGGAACACCTGGGAGGTTTGATTGTTAAAGCTGCCCTCCCTCCCTAGCCACTCAGACACATGCCTCACATTCAGGGCAGACAGCACCAACAACACACCCAGTCTTGGTGCTCCAATTGAATCCTACAAGAATCATACCCCCACACACCACAAAGAAAAAGTTGGGGAGAACTAACCTGAGGGGAATGGGTGACTCACGGATGCCATCTGCTGGTTAGTTAGAGAAAGTGTACACCACCAAGTTGTAGATCTGACAAATTAGAGACTGGTGTTTTTCATATCCTGAAAGAACACTATCATGTAAAGCAAATGCCAAGAGGCCAAAAACAACAGAAAATTTTAAAGCATATGATAAAACCAGATGATATGGATAACCTAAACGAAAACACTCAAATCAAAAGATCAGAGGAGACACAGTAATTGGAGCAATTAATCAAAAAACTAAAGACAAACAACAAGAGTATGACACAGGATATAAAGGACATGCAGAAGAGCATGGCATAGGATATAAAGGGCATGAAGAAGACCCTAGAAGAGGATAAAGAAGAAATTGCAAGAGTAAATAAAAAAAATAGGTGATCTTTTGGAAAAAAAGAAACTGTTGACCCAATTAAAAAGATTCTGGATACTCATAGTATAAGACTAGAGGAAGCTGAACAATGACTCAGTGTCCTCAAGGACCACAGAATGGACAATGAAAGAATAAAAGAAAGAATGAGGAAAAAAATGAAAAAAAACAAAATGGATCCCATGGTTACAATAGATAAAATAAAACTTCCAAATTTAAGACTCATTGGTGTCCCAGAAGGGGACTAGAAAGTTAAAGGTCTAGAAAGACTGTTCAAAGAAATTGTTGGTGAAAACTTCCCAAACCTTTCACACAATATAAATACACAAAGCATAAATGTCCAGTGAACTCCAAAGAGAATAACTCCAAATAAACCCACTCCAAGACATATTCTGATCAGACTGTCAAATACTGAAGAGAAGGAGAAAGTTCTGAAAGCAGCTAAAGAAAAGCAGTTCACCATATACAAAGGAAACAACATAAGACCAAGTAGTGACTACTCAGTGGCCACCATGGAGGTGAGAAGGCAGTGGCATGACATATTTAAAATTCTGAGAGAGAAAAATTTCCAACCAAGAATACTTTATCCAGCAAAACTCTCCTTCAAATTTGAGGGAGAGCTTAAATTTTTCACAGACAAACAAATGCTGAGAGATTTTGCTAATAAAAGACCTGTCCTACTTCAGATACTAAAGGGAGCCCTACAGACAGAGAAACAAAGAAAGGAGAGAGAGATATAGAGAAATTTAACAAACATATATAGAACCTTACATCCCAAATCACCAGGACACACATTCTTCTCTATTGATCATGGATCTTTCTCCAGAATAGATCACATACTAGGACATAAAACAAGCCTCAATAAATTTTAAAAAATTGAATTTATTCAAAGCACATTCTCTGAACACAATGGAATACAAATAGAAGTCAATAACCATCAGAGACTTAGAAAATTCACAAACACCTGGAGGTTAAAAATGAGGGGGAGATTAAAACATTCCTGGATAATCAAAAGCTGAGGGACTTCATCACCAGTATATCAGTCCTATAATAAATGCTAAAGGGAATTGTTCAGACTGAAAGGAAGGGACACTAAACAATTGACTGCAACCACATGAAGAAATAAAGATTTCCAGTGAAGATCACATAGTAAATATAAATACCAATACTACTTCATTTTTGATTTGTAACTCCACTATTTACTTTGTACAGGATCTAAAATACATAAAGTGTAATGATAAATCAGTGGTTTTGGACTCAATGCAAAATATGTAAATTTTGACAAGAACTACATAAAGGTGGGGGAATGGAGGAGTATAGGAACATAGTCTACATGTCCTATTGAAGTTAAGTTGGTATCAAAGAAAAAAATGTTATAGATTTAAGATATTAAATTTAAGCCCCATGGTAAACACAAAGAAATTATCAGAGAATATGATCATAGAAATGAAAAGTAGAGTATGGTTTATGAGAAGTGGGGGAAGAGGCAATGGGGAGTTAAGAAATGAGTGTAGGGCTTCTGTTTGGGGTGAAGGGAAATTTCTAGTAATGTATGGTGGGAAGGTGATAGCATTGCAACATTCTAAGTGTGATTAATCCCACTAATGGAATGCTAGGGAGGGATTGGAATGGGAAGACTTAGGCTGCATATGTTTCCACAATTGAAAAAAAGACAGTCTAAATAGATAATGACAATTAAATGCCAAGGATGATCCTGGATGAGATCTGAGGATGGAGGAGATAAGGCTCAAAGGGACATACTTGGAACATAAGAAAAATAAAAGGAAATATAGAATGTAAGCTTTGTAGCAATGTTGAATTTCTTGAACTTCTTAGCTGTGCTTACTGTGATTGCATAAAAGAATATTCTTGTTCATGGGAAAGGTGTATGTGAAGTATATTGTCCATTCAAGGATGTGTGTAGCTTGCTCTCATATGTTCAGAAGACAGAGAAATAGATGATGGATTGTAGATAGGGAGGAGGGAGGGAAAGAAAGAAATGATGGTGTGACAGGATGTTAAAGTTGGATTGGGGCATTGGGGGAGGGGGCTTGGGGTATTCTGGAGTTCTGTGTATGAGGTTTGTATTGTTTTTGCAACTGTTCCTGTAAGTTTGAATTTATTTCAAAATAAAATTTCTTAAAAAAAGAGCAAGCATGAAAGGAACTGGAAGTTTTCTCCAGGGCAGAGCTAAGAACAACAATAAAAAAGTGACTTTTGTGGTTGGAGGAGCACAGAATACTAGAAAAGGGCAGGGCCCTATGATAAAGGGACACATAGACATGTGTACCAACACTGGCTCTTGATTGGCAAACCAAGGGAGCTGGGGTCCTGCTCTGAAAAGGACCTTTTTTTCTTTCCTTGTCTTTCTTTCTGTTTCTTTAGTATTGTTACTATTATTTTACTTTTCAATATACCATTAGAGTTGCCAGAATTGTCAGGTTCCAACACTGACCCAGGGAAAGGGAGGATTTAACATTGTCTTAAAGTGACTAGTCTGGAGAAAGAGACAATTCCCTAAAGGGCATATCTTTAAATATTCTTTACTGGGGGCAAGGGAAAGAAGCCCAGTGTTCCAGTTTGCTAATGCTGCCAGAATGTAAAAATACTAGAAATGGATTGGATTTTATAACAGGTATTTATTTCATTACAAAGTTACAGTCCTAAGGCCATAATAGTGTGCAAGCTAAGGCATCAAAAATGCAGTACCTTCACTGAAGGATGGCCAATGCCATTCAGAAAACCTCTGTTAGCTAGGAAGTCACATGGCTGGCACATGCTTTTTCCCAGGTTGTGTTTCAAAATGGCATTCTCCAAAATGTAAGCATCAGTTTTCAATGGCCATCTTCAAAGTAACTCTGTAAACTGCAGCAGCAAGCTCCTTCTGTCTAAACTCTTATATAGGGTTCTAGTAAACTAACCAAGGAGAAGCCAGGCTACACCCTCTACACTGAATGGGTGGGGCCACACCACCATGGAAATTAATCAGGGTTATCACTTATAGTTGGGTGGGTCACATCTCCATAGAAACAACCTAACATAAAAGTCCCAACCTAATCAACAATAATATGTCTGCCTCTACAAGATTGCAACAAAGAACATGGCCTTTTGGGGGACATAATTCATCCAAAACAGCATATTCTACCCCCTGGACCTGTCATTGGTTTGTCTCTTTACACCTCAAACCTATTATGTCCTTTAGAAAAGGCCTGAGCCTAATCAGGTTGTGATTTAATGTTTGGGCTTCATCAAGGAACTACCCACTCATTTAAGAGTATAGGGAAAGACATCATTTCAGCAGACTGGGAGCATCCCTACACAGACCAGCAGCCCAGAACCGCCCTGGGGGGATGGCACTCACCTGTGACATAGCACAGTCATCCCTCAACAGAGGATCAGGGGGTGCACAGCCTGGAAGAGGAACACACTCACAAGTTTCAGGGGCCACACACCAATACCAAGGACTTGTGGGTCAGTGGCAGAGACAAACTGTGGCAGGACTGAACTGAAGGATTAGACTATTGCAGCAGCTTTAAAACTCCAGGAACACCAGGGAGATTAGATTGTTAGAGCTGCCTCCCTCCCTGACTGCCCAGACACACGCCTCTTATACAGGGCGGGCAACACCAACTACACATGCAAGCTTGGTACACCAATTGGACCCCACAAGACTCACTCCCCCTCTCACCACAGAGGCAAAGCAGGGGAGAACTGACTTGAGGGGAACAGGTGGCTCGTGGACACCACCTGCTGATTAGTCAGAAAAAGTGTACCCCACAAAGCTGTAGATCTGACAAATTAGAGATAAGAATTTCAATTGGTCTACAAATACCAAAAGAACCCTATCAATTAAGCAAATGCCAAGAGGCCAAAAACAACAGAAAATTTTAAAGCATATGAAAAAACAGATGATATGGATAACCCAAGCCCAAGCACCCAAATCAAAAGATCAGAAGAGATGCAGTACCTAGAGTAATTAATCAAAGAATTAAAGATGAACAAAGTAACTCTGTAAACTGCAGCAGCAAGCTCCTACTGTCTAAATTCTTATATAGGGTTCTAGTAAACTAACCAAGGAGAAGCCAGACTACACCCTCTACACTGAATTGGTGGGGCCACACCACCATGGAAATTAATCAGGGTTATCACTTATAGTTGGGTGGGTCACATCTCCATAGAAACAACCTAATATAAAGGTCCCAACCTAATCAACACTACTATGTCTGCCATGGCATGGGATATAAAGGACATGAAGAAGAGCATGGAACAGGATATAAAGGACATCAAGAAGATCCTAGAAGAGGATAAAGAAGACATTGCAAGACTAAATGAAAAAAAGATGATCTTATGGAAATTGAAGAAACTGTTGAACAAATTAAAAAGATTGTGGATACTCATAGTACAAGACTAGAGGAAGTTGAACAATGAATCAGTGACCTGGAAGATGACAGAACAGAAAATGAAATCACAAAAGAAAGAATGGGAAAAAAATTGAAAAAATCAAAATGGACATCAGGGATATGATAGAAAATATGAAATGTCCAAATATAAGACTCATTGGTATTTCAGAAGGAGAAGAAAAGGGTAAAGGTCTAGGGAGAGGATTCAAACGCATTGTTGGGGAAAACTTCCCAAATCTTCTAAACAACAGAAATCATAAATGCCCAGTGAACTCCAAATAGAATAAATCCAAATAAACCCACTCCGAGACGTATTCTGATCACACTGTCAAATACAGAAGAGAAGTAGCAAGTTCTGAAAGCAGCAAGAGAAAAGCAATTCATTGCATAGAAAGGAAACAGCGTAAGACTAAGTAGTGACTACTCAGCAGCCACCATGGAGGTGAAAAGGCAGTGGCATGACATATTTAAAATTCTGAATGAGAAAAACTTCCAACCAAGAATACTTTATCCAGCAAAGCTCTCCTTCAAGTTTGAGGGAGAGCTTAAATTTTTCACAGACAAACAAATGCTGAGAGAATTTGCTAACAAGAGACCTGCCCTACTGGAGATACTAAAGGGAGCCCTACACACAGAGAAACAAAGAAAGGAGAGAGAGACATGGAGAAAGGTTCAGTACTAAACAGATTCAGAATGGGTACATTAAAGGATATTAATAGAGAGAGGGAAAAATGTATATGGTAAACATAAACCAAAGGATAAGATGGCTGATTCAAGAAATGCCTTAATGGTTATAATGCTGAATGTAAATGGATTAAACTACCCAATTAAAAGATATAGATTCACAGAATGGATCAAAAAAAAAAAATGAACCGTCAATATGCTGCATACAAGAGACTCATCTTAGACACAGGGACACAAAGAAATTGAAAGTGAAAGGATGGGAAAAATATTTCATGCAAGCTACAGCCAAAAGAAAGCAGGTGTAGCAATATTCATCTCAGATAAAATAGACTTTAAATGCAGGGATGATTTGAGAGACAAAGAAGGCCACTACATACTAATAAAAGGGGGAATTCAACAAGAAGAAATAATCATAAATGTTTATGCACCCAATCAAGGTGCCACAAAACACATGAGAGAAACACTGGCAAAACTAAAGGAAGCAATTGATGTTTCCACAATAATTATGGGAGACTTCAACACATCACTCTCTCGTATAGATAGATCAACAAGACAGAAGACCAATAAGGAAATTGAGAACCTAAACAATCTGATAAATGAATTGGATTTAACGGACGTATATAGAACACTACATCCCAAATCGCCAGGCTACACTTACTTCTCTAGTGCTCATGGGACTTTCTCCAGAATAGATCATATGCTAGGACATAAAACAAGGCTCAATAAATTTAAAAATGTTGAAATTATTCAAAACACATTCTCTGACCACAATGGAATACAATTAGAAGTCAATAACCATCAGAGACTTAGAAAATTCACAAATACCTGGAGGTTAAACAACACACTCCTAAACAATCAGTGGGTTAAAGAAGACAGAGCAAGAGAAATAGCTAAATATATAGAGATGAATGAAAATGAGAACACAACATACCGAAACCTATGGGATGCAGCAAAAGCAGTACTGAGGGGAAATTTATAGCACTAAACACATACATTAAAAAGGAAGAAAGAGCCAAAGTCAAAGAACTAATGGATCAACTGAAGAAGCTAGAAAATGAACAGCAAACGAATCCTAAAGCAAGTAGAAGAAAAGAAATAACAAGGATTAAAGCAGAAATAAGTGACATAGAGAATGAAAAGACAATAGAAAGGATAAATTACACCAAAAGTTGGTTCTTTGAGAAGACCAACAAGATTCAGTAGCCCCTAGCTAGACTGACAAAATCAAAAAGAGAGAAGACACATATAAATAAAATAATGATTGAGAAAGGTGACATTACTACAGATCCCAAGGAAATTAAAAAAATTATAAGAGGGCACTATGAACAACTGTATGGCAACAAACTGCATAATGTAGAGGAAATGGACAATTTCGTGGAACCATATGAACAACCTAGACTGACCAGAGAAGAAACAGAAGACCTCAACCAACCAATCACAATCAAAGAGATCCAATCAGTCATCAAAAAGCTTCCCACAAATAAATGCCCAGGGCCACATGGCTTCACAGGGGAATTGCACCAAACTTTCCAAAAAGAATTAACACCAATCTTACTTAAACTCTTTCAAAACATTGAAGAAAATGGAGCACTACCCAATTCATTTTATGAAGCTAACATCAATCTAATACGAAAACCAGGCAAAGATGCTACAAAAAAGGAAAACTACCGGCCAATCTCCCTAATGAATATAGATGCAAAAATCCTCAAAAAAATACCTGCAAATTGAATCCAAAGACACATTAAAAAAATCATACACCATGAACAATTGGGGTTCATTCCAGGCATGCAAGGATGGTTCAACATGAGAAAATCAATGTATTACAACACATTAACAAATCAAAAGGGAAAAATCAAATGATCATCTCAATAGATGCTGAAAAAGCATTCGACAAAATCCAACATTGCTTTTTGATAAAAACACTTCAAAAGGTAGGAATTGAAGGAAACTTTCTCAATATGATAAAGAGCATATATGAAAAACCCACAGCCAGCATAGTACTCAAAATGTGAGAGACTGAAAGCCTTCCCTCTAAGATCAGGAACAAGACAAGGATGCCCACTATCACCACTGTTATTCAACATTGTGCTGGAAGTGCTAGCCAGGGCAATCTGGCAAGACAAAGAAATAAGAGGCATCCAAATTGGAAAGGAAGAAGTAAAACTGTCATTGTTTGCAGATGATATGATCTTGTATCTGGAAAACCCCGAGAAACTGATGACACAGCTGCTAGAGCTAATAAACAAATTCAACAAAATAGCAGGATACAAGATTAATGCACTTAAGTCAGTAATGTTTCTACATGCTAGAAATGAACAAACTGAAGAGATACTCAAGAAAAAGTTACCGTTTTCAATAACAACTAAAAAAATCATGTACCTAGGAATAAACTTAACCAAAGATGTAAAAGACCTATACAAAGAAAACTACATAACTCTATTAAAAGAAATAGAAGGGGAATTTAAAAGATGGAAAACTATTCCATGTTCATGGATAGGAAGGCTAAATGTCATTAAAATGTCAATTCTACCCAAAGTCATCTACAGATTCAATGCAATCTCAATCAAAATTCCAACAACCTACTTTGCAGACTTGGAAAAGCTAGTTATCAAATTTATTTAGAAAGGGAAGATGCCTCAAATTGCTAAAGACACCCTATAAAAAAAAACGAAGTGGGAGGACTTACACTCCCTGACTTTGAAGCTTATTATAAAGCCACAGTTGTCAAAACAACATGGTACTGGCACAAAGATAGACATATAGATCAATGGAATCAAATTGAGAATTCAGAGATAGGGCCCCAGATCTATGGGTGACTGATCTTTGATAAGGCCCCCAAAGTCACTGAACTGGGTCATAATGGTCTTTTCAACAAATGGGGCTGGGAGAGTTGGATATCCATATCCAAAAGAATGAAAGAGGACCCCTACCTCACACCCTACACAAAAATTAACTCAAAATGGACCAAAGATCTCAATATAAAAGAAAGTACCATAAAACTCCTAGAAGATAATGTAGAAAAACATCTTCAAGACCTTACAATAGGTGGGCACTTCCTAGACTTTATACCCAAAGCAGAAGCAACAAAAGAAAAAAACTAGAGAAATGGGAACTCCTCAAGCTTAGATGCTTCTGTACCTCAAAGGAATTTGTGAAAAAGGTAAAGAGGCAGCCAACTCAATGGGAAAAAATTTTTGGAAACCATGTATCTGACAAGAGACTGATATTTTGCCAATTATAAAATGGGCAAAAGATATGAAAAAACAGTTCTCTGAAGAGGAAATACAAATGGCCAAGAAACACATTAAAAAAATGTTCAGTTTTACTAGCTATTAGAGAGATGCAAATTAAGACCACGAGATATCATCTCACACCAATTAGAATGGCTGCTATTAAACAAACAGGAAACTACAAATGCTGGAGGGAATTTGGAGAAATTGGAACTCTCATTCATTGTTGGTGGGACCGTATAATGGTTCAGCCACTCTGGAAGTCAGTCTGGCAGTTCCTTAGAAAACTAGATATAGAGTTACCCTTTGATCTAGTAATTGCACTTCTCAGTATGTACCCAGAAGATCGGAAAGCAGTGACACGAACAGATATCTGCATGCCAATGTTCGTAGCGGCATTGTTCACAATTGCCAAGAGATGGAGACAACCCAAATGTCCTTCAACAGATGAGTGGATGAATAAACTGTCGTATATACACATGATGGAATACTGCATGACAGTGGGAAGGAATAATGTCATGAAGCATGTGATGGCATGGATGAGCCTTGGGGACATGGTGCTGAGTGGGGTAAGCCGGGTACAGGAAGAGAGATATTGTGTGCTGCCACCAATGTGAGCTATGAATAGTGTAAAACAGATGGTTTATGGTGTAGAGTGTGGGGGAACTAGTGATAGAGAGCAATTAAGGAAGGGGAACAATAGTCCGGGAAGAACAGATGAGCTATTGTGGGTAAATTTAATGTTCTGAGAATGCCCAGGAATGTCTATGGTTTGTTACTTTCTGATGGGTATAGTAGGAACAAGTTCACAGAAATGTTGCTATATTAGGTTACTTTCTTGGGGTGGAGTAGGAACGTGTTGGAAGTAAGGTAGTTAGGTTAGTTGTATTTTTCTTACTCCCTTGTTATGGTCTCTTTGAAATGTTCTTTTATTGCGTGTTTTTTTATTTCTTTTTTTAATTTTTTTTTATTTTTCATACAGTTGATTTAGAAAAAAAGTTAAAAAAAAGAGTATAGGGAGACAGTAGTTTAAAATAAAGAGCAGTCAAGACAAGAATTCACCTTTAATGCATTTTTACTAAAAGGAGCACTTGAGGTAAAAGGAACAGGTTTACAGTGTAAAAGTTAATTGATACTTTGCCAAGCCTTGGTGCTCCCATTCCTCCAGATGCAGCTGGATATGAGATGAAAGAGCTCCCCCTTTTCTCAGTTGCAGAGAATATATAGCACTTTCGGTTTACATTCAATCAAATCATATTCTATTTTTACATTCAATGGTGCTTCATAAACACAAATGGTTCAAGATCACAATAAAGGTATCTACATTATCAGTCTTAGCCTTGAATGCCTGTAAAGCTCTACTGATAATATTTTTACTAGTTAAGCTATGTTTTCTATAAGAGCAGTATAATATACTTTTACTTGTATAAAGTCTAAAATTATAAAAGAGATTACTATTACCTGTTTCTAACTTAATATAGTTTTTCTTTTCATTTAGTTCTATTGATTAGTTTAATTATTACATCATATTGATAAACATACATTTGATTAGGACTGTATTCAACCTTGCTACATTTTTATAACTTCTCTATGATTAAAGTAACAGCTGCAGCCCATCCTGTTTTCACAGAGAACTAGGTGATTACATGTTATCTATATCTAAGAAGGTTGAGAGGGCCTTTCTGTTTTCTTGAAAATATTCACAGCTCCTTTTAACTGTTTAATTTCTCCTTCAGTATAATTTTCTAACATGGGACTTAAAGGGTATGAAACATCTGTCCCAGTTATTATAGTAAAGCCTTCCTATTTTTGTCATTTGGAAATTTTACTTGAGTGTTTTCAGGTAAAAGTTCTGTTGAATATGCTTCTATATCAGAAGGAGTAACTGGTTCTTTAGTATTAGAACAGAAAATGTGAGAGTAGCATAGAGAGAAGGAGTCATAATCCTTATTATATTTTTAGTAGAGATATTGTCAGGTGATACACCCCAAAATGACATGATCTTCAGTATACAAAATACACTCATCTCATCACAATATCACAAAAACATCAATCATTTCAGTAAAAATAGTTAAGTACAAGATCCCATCAAAATCAGTCACAGGTGTGGTGTTGTCCTAAAGCAAAACTCCCCCTTGGCTGTGGACCTCTGAAATTTAGAACAAGTTATCTGCTGCCAATACACAAAACAGGGACAGTCATAGGATAAACATTCCCATTGCCATAGGGATAACTTGAAAGGAAAACAGAGTTAGCAGGACCAAAACAGTTCCTAAAACCCTCAGGGCAAACTCCATTAGATTTCAAAGTCTGAGAGCCATTTATATAATGTTTTATCCTTTGGGCTTGACAGAGCATAAGTCTCACCCATTCTAAGGGCCTTTGTAGCAGTCCTTTACTCTCCAAATGCTGGGGTGAGTGCTCCAACATATCCATGCAATGGGGAGACCACCATCTACTCGGCCCCACCATCCTCAAACATCAGGGTGCCACTCAGATGCTGCCTCTCTAGGGCAAAGTCTCTCCCCTATTTGAACAGTGATGTGGCAGCCAGGATCTCCCAAATCCCTGGACAATGTGCTCCACCCTCTCTGAGGCCTGAGTTGGCAGCACACTTCCTGAGCATCAAGGCAGAAGGCCTGCCCCTTGCCTCTGGGGCAAACTCACCATTTCCACATGCGTGGGCCACTCCACTTTTCTTGTCCAAGATTTCTTGACTCCAGGTTTCAATTTCCATGGTTCTGCCCTTGAAGAAATTTTTCCTTCAATTTGTTCCTTCTTGGTCCCATCCAGTCCAGAGCAGCAGTGGATCCATCTATACATATCTTGCAAAAGTCTTGTTGGCTTGGCATGAAACACACAGGGGTCAAAACCATGAGACAACAGTAGTTTCCACAAATCCTTTCTGGATAATTCTATCACCAATCCTGGCTTGTACTGAAATGGCAGCCAGGTTCCAGTTTTCATTAAATCCTTGCATGGGCCCTCTCATCTGTGTTCTAACTTTCTGGAAGCCCAGAATCTTCCAAACCATCAATTTCTGCTTTCTTTGTGCCCAAGAGTTCATTTCTCAGCTTATCTCTGTCCCCTCCCATTTTACTGTAAGCTGCAAGGAGAAGCTAGGCTACATCCTTTACACGTAGTCTGGAGATTTCCTCAGGTAAGTATCCCAGCTTGTCATTTTCAAATTTTGCCTTCCATCCTACACCAGGACTCAATTTTGCCATTTCTCCACCACTTTAAAATAAGGATCACCTTTCTTCCAGGTTTCAATGACACCTTCAATATTTCTGTTCAAGTCCTCATCATAAGTATCTTGAGTCCATATTTCTACCAACAGTCTCTTCAAAGCACTCTAGGACTTGTCTATCAAGCTTCTCACAATGCTTCCAGAATCTTCACCTTATCCATTTAGAAAGTCATTCCAACATGTTTGGTATTTGCAAGCTCAGCAGCACTCCACTTCCAGTACCCAAATCTGTTCTGGTTTGCTAATGCTGCTAGAACACAAAAAAACAGAAATAGATTGGCTTTTTTAAAGGGGGGTTATTTGGTTATAGCTATGATGCCATAATAGCTAAGGCATCAGCATTAGGATACCTTTACTGAAGGATGGCCAATGGCATCCAGAAAACCTCCATGTGATGGATAGGTTCATGTGTCAAATTGGTCAGGTGATGGTACCCAGGTATCTGGTCAAGCAAGCTCTGGCTCCATCATTACTGCAAGGATATTTGTGGCTGGTTAATAAACCAGAAGGCTGGCTTATTAAGTCATCAGTCAATTGGGTGCAGTTGTGACTGATTACAGCAATGAAGGGTATGTCTTCCAGAAGAAGAAATTGCAATCAACAGGATTTAATCCAATCAGTTGAAGATTTTTAAGGGAGACAGATAGAGGACCTTCACTTCTTCTTTGGCTAGCTACCAAAGCATTTCTTGAGGAGTTCATCATAGTTGCCAGTTTGCTGCCTGAAGGGATCATCAAACACCTTCATTGGAGTTGCCAATTTACTGCCTGTCCTATGGAATTTGGACTCAGGCATCCCCGCATTTGCATGAGACACTTTTATAAAACCTTTTATTTAGATATCTCTTCTTGATTCTGTTTCCCTACAGAACCCTAGTATACTCTTTTAGCTGGAAATGCATGTGACTGGTGTCTGCTTACTCCCAGTTTGCGTTTCAAAATGGCATTCTCCACAATGTCAGCATCAGCTTTCAATGGTTAGTATCAACATGTCTCTGTAAGCTTCAGCAACAATCTCCTGTCTGAGGTCTTATATAGGGCTCTACTAAACTAATCAGGGCCAAAGCTGAATAGGTGAGGCCAAACCTCCATGGTAATGATCTAATCAGAGTTATCACCTATGGTTAGGTGTGTCACATCTCCATGGAAACAACCTAATACAAAGATTCCAACCTAATCAACACTAATACATCTGCCCCCACAAGATTGCATGAAAGAACATGACCTTTTAAGGGGACTTAATACATCGAAACCAGCACACACAACATAGCTACAACTGGGGCCTTAATTCTGGCAGAGAGGAGATGGGACTGACAGAAAAAAATGAATTAAATAAAAACATAACAGTAGAGGGTTTTGGAGTCATCCAAGGTCACAGTGCTGGAAAGGGGCTGTGCCCCATGAAGGGGCTTGCACAGAGTCAGGTACCAACTCCAGCTCTTGACTGGCAAAACTTGGGGGCAGGGAAAAGTCTCTGGAAGGGGATTTCTTTTTTCCTTTGTTTTTAAATCTTTTTTTTTTTCCTTTTCTTATCTTACTCTTTTATAATATTCTAGATAGCTCACTACAGAATGCCCAGCTATTGGGAGCTGGACCCAAGCAAGGGTAGAACTAAGATAGATCTGAGAGAAAAAGCAATGAGTCAAGTTGGGGACATAACTCCTGAAAGGACATAACTTCCTCAAGAAAAGGGGAAGTGGGACCCTGCTCAAGCAGCAACCATCTTTCAGAGAATTCACACACCAAGGACTGCAAAACAGAAATAGCTAGAATAAGCCAAGCCCTTGAAAGGAGAGAGGCTGCTGAGAATTATAGGCACTTTATCTCTTTAAAGCTTTGGGGAGCTGTGGGCTGACAAGAACCATATGCTGGACAGGATAAGAAAATTACAGAGTCTAGAGGCTTCACAGGAGGCTCTGACTACTTGCTGGGTGTAATTTTTTTATAATAAATTTTATTTTGATATAAGTTCAATCTTACAGGAACAGTTGCAAAAACAGTACAAACCCCATACATAGAAGTCCATCATACCCCAACCTCCCTCCACCAATACCCCAATCCATCACCTTCAAGATCCTGTCACACCACTGTCTCTTTGTTTCCCTCCCTCTTTCCCTCCCTCCCTCCCTCCCTAACACCCATCATCTATTGCTCTGTCCTCTGAACATATGAGAGCAAGCTGCACATATCTTTGAACAAGCAATGTAATTCACATATACCTTTGCCATGGACAAGAACATTATTTTATGCAATGTCATTAAGTGCAGCTAAGAAGTTCAAGAAATTCAACATTGATATAAAGCTTACATTCTATATTTCCTTTTTTTTTTCTTGTGTCCCATCTGTGTCCCTTTGAGCCTCCTCTCCTCTGACCTCAGATCCCATCCAGGATCATCTTTGGCATTTAATTGTCATCTATTTAGACTGTCTTATTTTTTTTTTCAATTGTGGAAAGATATATATAGCCTAAATCTTCCTATTCCCCCCTTCCTATCATTCCATTAGTGGGATTAATCACATTTAGAATGTTGCAATGCTATCACCTTCCCACCATTCATTTCTATAAGTTTCCCTTCACCCCAAACAAAAACTCTACTCTCATTTCTTAACTCCCCATTGCCCCATCCCCCACTTCTTGGAACCCCTACTCTACTTTTCATCCCTTTGGTCATATTCTCTGATACTTTCTTTGTGTTTACCATGGGGCTTAAATTTAACATCTTAGATCTATTACAATCTTGTTTTTCTTTGTTACTAACTTAACTTCAATATGACACATAAACTGTGTTCCTGTACTCCTTCATTCCCCCACCTTTATGTAGTTCTTTTCAAAAATTACATATTTTACATTGAGTCCAAAACCACCGATTTATCATTACAGTTTATGTATTTTAGATCCTGTAGGAAGTAAATAGTGGAGTTATAAATCAACAATACAGTAGTATTGGTCTTTATATTTACCATGTGATCTTTACTGGAAATCTTTATTTCTTCATGTGGTTTCAGTCAATTGTTTAGTGTCCCTTCCTTTCAGCCTGCTTAGGACTGATCTACTGGTGATGAAGTTCCTCAGCTTTTGATTATCCAGGAATGTTTTCATCTTCCCCTCATTTTTATACTTCAGGTGTTTGTGAATTCTCCAAGTCTCTGATGGTTATTGACTTCTATTTGTATTCCACTGTGGTCAGAGAATGTGCTTTGAACAAATTCATTTTTTTATTTTTATTTTTTATTGTATTGAGGCTTGCTTTTATGTCCCTGCATACAGTCCATTCTGGAGAAAGATCCATGATCACTAGTGAAGAATGTGTGTCCCAGTGACCTGGGATGTAATATTCTATATATGTCTGTTGAAATTCTCTATATCTCTCTCTCATTTCTTTGTTTCTCTGTCTGTAGGGCTCCCATTAGTATCTGAAGTAGGGCAGGTCTTCTATTAGCAAACTCTCTCAGCATTTGTTTGTCTGTGAAAAATTTAAGCTCTCCCTAAAAATTTGAAGGAGAGTTTTTCTGGATAAAGTATTCTTGGAAATTTTTCTCATTCAGAATTTTAAATATGTCATGCCACTGCCTTCTCACCTCCATGGTGGCCACTGAGTAGTCACAACTTGGTCTTATGTTGTTTCCTTTGTATGTGGTGAATTGCTTTTCTCTTGCTGCTTTCAGAACTTGCTCCTTGTCTTCAGTATTTGACAGTCTGATCAGAATATGTCTCGGAGTGGGTTTATTTGGATTTCTTCTATTTGGAGTTTGCTGGGCATTTATACTTTGTGTATTTATATTGTGTAGAAGGTTTGGAAAGTTTTCCCCAACAATTTCTTTAAATACTCTTTCTAGACCTTTACCCTTCTCTTCCCCTTCTGGGACACCAATGAGTCTTAAATTTGGATGTTTTATTTTATCTGTCATATCCCTGAAATCTGTTTCAATTTTTCAAATTTTTCCCCATTCTTTCTTTTTTCTTTCATTTTCTGTTTTGTGCTCCTCAAGGAGGCTGATTTGTCCTCTAATCTTGTATTATGAGTATCCAGAGTCTTTTTAATTTGGCCTACAGTTTGTTTAATTTCCATAAGATCTTCTATTTTTTTATTTACTCTTGCAATATCTTCTTTATGCTCTTCTAGGGTCTTTTTTATGTCTTCTATATTCTGTGCTGTGCCAATTTGAATGTATTGTGTCCCCCAAATGCCATTATCTTTGATGTAGTCTTGTGGGGCAGACATTTTGGTGCTGATTAGGTTTGCTTGTAATGTGCCCCACCCAGCTGTGGGTGATGACTCTGATGAGATATTCCCATGGAGGCATGGCCCCACACATTCAGGGTGGGCCTTGATCAGTGGAGCCATATAAATGAGCTGACTCAAAAAGAAGGAACTCAGTGCAGCTGTGAGTGACATTTTGAAGAGGAGCAAGCTTGCTAGAGAGGAACATCCTGGGAGAAAGCCATTTTGAAACCAGAACTTTGGAGCAGATGCCAGCCACATGCCTTCCCAGCTAACAGAGGTTTTCCGGACACCATTGGCCATCCTCCAGTGAAGCATTAGCAAACTAGAACAGATTTTGGTACCAGAGAAGTGGGATGCTTTTGCTGCTGAGTCTGCAAATACCAAACATGTTGGAACAGCTTTTCAAATGGATAACGGGAAGATTCTGGAAGAATTATGAGGAGCTTGATAGAAAAGGCCAAAACTGCTTTCAAGAGACTGTTTATGGAAATATGGACTCTAAAGATACTTCTGATGAGGACTTGAGCAGAAATGATGAATGTGTTGTTGCAAACTGGAAGAAAGGTGATCCTTGTTTTAAAGTGGCAGAGAATTTGGCAAAATTGAGTACTGGTGTCAGACGGAAGGAAGAATTTGAAAGTGACAACCTGGAATACTTAGCTAAGGAGATCTCCAGACTATGTGTGGAGGATGTACCCTGCCTTCTTCTTGCAGCCTATAAAATGTGAGCAGAGAGAGATAAACTTAGAACTGAACTCTTGGATTCAAAGAAACCAGAAACTTATGGTTTGGAAAATTCCAGGCTTCCAGGGGGTGGATCCCCAGAAGCTACAGCCCAACATGAAGATGTAACCAAACATGGAACCCAGCCACCATTTCAGTATAAGCCAAGATTGGAGATGGAATTATCCAGAAAGGATTTATGGAAACTCCTATTGTCTGATGGCTTTGACCCCTGCATGCTTCATGCAAAGCCAACAGAATTTTTGTGAGATCTTTACAGACAGAGCCACTGCCAGTCAGGACTGGAGGAGAAAGACAAGGAACAAATTGAAGGAAAAATTTCTTCAAATACAGAGCCATGGAGGTTGAGGTCTGGAGTCAAGAGGCCTTGGGCTGGGAGAGTAGAACAACCCACATGCATGGAAAGGGTGAGTTTGCCCCGGAGGTCAAGGGTGGGCATTCCACCTCAATGCTCTGGAAGAGTTTTGCAACCTGAGGTCCCAAAGAGGGTGGAACACATTCCCAGGGAATTGGGGAGAGCCTGGCTGCCACCACACTGTTCTGAAGGGGTTGAGCATGTGCCCCAGAGATGGAAAGGAATCCAGGAGCTGCCCTGAAGTTTGAGGAGGGTGGGGCCGAGAAGATGGTCTCCCCAATGTGTGGATATGTTGGAGCACTCACCTAAGCATTTGGAGAGGAAAGGGCTGCCACAAAGGCCCTCAGAAAGTGTTACACTCCTGCTCTCTCAGGCCCCAAGGATGCAATGTTGTTCTGTAAATGACTCTCAGACTTTGAAATCTAATGGAGTTTGTCCTGTGGGTTTTAGGAACTGTTTTGGTCCTGTTGACCCTGTTTTCCTTACTCTTTCTCCTTATGGCAACGGGAATGTTTATCCTGTGAATGTCCCTCCTTTGTATATTGGAAGCATATAACTTGTTCTAAGTCCACAGATCCAAACTTAAAGGAAAATTATGCCTTAGGACCCACCACACCTGTAATTGATTTTGATAGGATCTTGTACTTAACTTTTGTTACTGAAATGATTTAAGTTTTTGTGATATTGTGATGGAATGAATGTATTTTGTATTTGGAAAGATAATGTCATTTTGGTGTCTAGGGGGTGGAATGTGCCACTTTGAATGTATTGTGTCCCCCAAATGCCATTATCTTTTATGTAGTCTTGTGGGGCAGACATTTTGGTGCTGATTAGATTTGCTTGGAATGTGCCCCACCCAGCTGTGGGTGATGACTCTGATGAGATATTCCCGTGGAGACATGGCCCCACACATTCAGGGTGGGCTTTGATCAGTGGAGCCATATAAATGAGCTGACTCAAAAAGAAGGAACTCAGTGCAGCTGTGAGTGGCATTTTGAAGAGGAGCAAGCTTGCTAGAGAGGAACGTACTGGGAGAAAGCCATTTTGAAACCAGAACTTTGGAGCAGATGCCAGCCACGTGCCTTCCCAGCTAACAGAGGTTTTCTGTATGACATTGGCCATCCTCCAGTGAAGCATTAGCAAACTAGAACATGTGCCATGCTCTTCTTCAAGTCCTTTATATCCCGTGCCATGCTCATTGCCTGTCTGTAGTTCTTTGATTAATTGTGCCAAGAACTGTGTGTCTTCTGATCTTTTGATTTGAGTGTTTGGGTTTGGGATCTCCATGTCATCTGGTTTTATCATATGCTTGAAGATTTTCTGTTGTTTTTGGCCTCTTGTCATTTGCTTTACTTGATCTTTAATTTGTTAGAATTGCAGCTTGGTGACATACACTTTAACTAACCAGCAGATGGTGTCCATGAGTCACTTGTTCCCCTTAAGTCAGTTCTCTCCAACTTTGTGGTGTGTGGGGATCTGATTCTTGTGGGGTCCAATTGGTGCACTTAATTTGGGTGTGCTGTTTGTGCTGTCTGCCCTCAATGAGGGGCATGTGCCTGAGCAGTTAGGGAGGAAGGGCAGGTTTAATAATCAAACCTCCCAGGTGTTCCCAGAGATTTAAGGCTGTTCTCTGCCACTGACCCAAATGTCCTTGGTATTGGCGTAGGTTCCCTGGGATTTCTGAGCGGTTGCCCCCTCCCTGCTGTACTTATCCAGGACCTCTGTTGAGGGGGGTAGGGCTGTGCCACATCACAAGTGAGTGCTAGGCTCCAGGGTAGCCCTGGGCCACCAGGCTGTGTGGGGGCATTCCCAGTCCACTTCAAAGATGGTTGAATGGGACACATTAACTTCCCCCTTTCCACACAGCTCTGCCCTCCCAGCTCCAGGACAATCAGCCATGGGTTTATTCAAGGCCACTGTCCATGGCTGATATTGTATCTTGTGAGTGGTGCTGCAGGAAAGACTCCCCGTCAGGCTGGGTTTCTTGGCTCAGCTCTGTGCTGTGTGTTCATCCCCAGGCAGAAGTAGCCCCACCCGCTGGGGAGATGGCTGCAAGTCATGCATTTTTTTCTCTCCTTTTGGCTCCCCTTTTCTCCCCTGGACCTGAGACAATCAGCAGTGGGTGTGGGAAGGGGTATCCTCCACCCCAGACACTGAGGCATTAGTCCAGACTGCTCCCATCTTATCTGCAGCTCTTCCCAGGCTTCTTTTTTTTTAAAAAACACCAACCCACTGTTTCCCCACACTGCAGCATGACTGAGGGACTCAGCCAACTTACTCACTCATTTCAGAATGCAGGCTCCTGGTTTCACCAAACACATGTTCCCTGTGGCTTTAGCAGATTTTGTCTGGCTGGTGCTACTCTAGAAGTGGTGTTCTGGGTCACTTTCTGGTTTTTTATCTAGTGTTTTCCATGGAGGTGATTTTTGCTCTGTCTCACCTAGCTGCCATCTTGTTGACCTCTTCTGGGTGTCATTTTAAAGGAAACTATACATATGCCCTCATCCTAGACCTAGGCCTGTCTGGACTGGGAAAGTTTGATTGAGTCAATCATATCTGGGGAAACACCTTCAAAAAATGTAACACAGAGGCAGGGCAAGAACCAGAAAACAAGAGCTGAAAAAATCTGATAAACTTAACAGAAGCTATTTTAGAGGTCTACAATAAGTTGAACTGAATGCCAAAGAACAGATACAGAACAAATTGAATCAACAAAATACCCTAGGCAAAGAGTGAAAATGAATTTCAGAATAAAATAATCAAGAAAATCACATGCCTAGACACAAAAATATCACAAGTCATATAGGAAACACAAAAATATAGACCAGCCAAAGGAACAAACTAACACCTCAACAGAGATATAGGAGTTGAAACTAATTAAATGTATTCAAACATATTTTCTAAATAAAACAGTGAGCTGAATGAAAATGTGGCAAAAGAGATACAGGATATAAAGAAGACACTGTGTGGCCCTGAAGAATTTCTTGAGCTTGAAAAAACACACATGGCAGAAATTATGGAAATGGAAGTCAAAATAGAGGAGATAGAAATGGGAACATACAACAAGAGATTTGAAGAGGCAGAGGGAAGGATCAGTGAATTGGAACACCTGAAATTATACACACAAAAGCACAGATGGTGAAACAAATGGAAAAATACAGGCTGGGTCTTAGGGAAATGAATGACAGCATGAAGCACATAAATAAACATGTTATGGGTGTCCCAAAAAGAGAAGAGATGGAAAATTAATGGATCAAATAATCACTAAAATTTTCCCATCTTATGAAAGACATAATATTCATGATTCAAGTATAGCATATCCCAAACAGAAGAGATACATATAGACCTATTCCAAGACACTTATTGATCAGATTGTCTCTTAAAGACAAGGAGAGAATTCTGAAAGTAGCAAGATAAAAGCAATCCACCACATAAAGGGAAGCTCAATATGCATATGTATGGAGTTCTCTGCAGAAACTATGGAGGCAAGAAGAAAATGGTATGATATGTTTAAGATAGTGAAAGAGAAATACTGCCAAAAAAGAAATCCATATCTGGCAAAATTCTCCTTCAAAAATGAGGATGAGTTTAAAATATTTTCAGACAGACAGGCACTGAGAGAGTTTGTGAACAAGAGACCTGCTCCACAGGAAATACTAAAGGGAGTGCTACCAGCTTATAGGAAAAGACAGGAGAGTGAGGTTTGGGAAGAAAGTAGAAATGAAGACTATCAGGAAGAGTAAAAGGAAAAGAAAAACAGAAAAATAAGATATTACATAAAAATTCTGAAAGAGAAAATGGTAGAAATACTACCCTTATAGTGATAACATTAGATGTTAATCAATTAAATTCTCCAATAAATAGAAATAGACTGGCAGAATGGATTGTAAAACATGACCCAGCTATATGCTGAATCCAAGGGATGTACTTTAGACACTAGGAAAACATAGGTTGAAAGTGAAAGGGGGAAAATGATATTTCTTTTTTTAATTCATTTTATTGAGATATATTCACATACCATGCAGTCATACAAAATAAAGGTTACATTCAGTTGTTTACAGTACCATTATATAGTTGTGCATTCATCACCAAAACTAATTTTTGACATTTTCATTACCACACTCACACAAATAATAAGAATAAAAAATAAAGTGATAGAACAAAGTAAAAAAGAACACTTGGTGCCTTTTTTTCCTTCCCCCATTTTTCTACTCATCCATCCATAAACTTGGACAAAGGGGAATGTGGTCCTTATGGCTTTCCCAATCACATTGTCACCCCTCATAAGCTACATTTTTATACAATAGTCTTCAAGATTCATGGGTTGTGGGTTGTAGTTTGGTAGTTTCAGGTGTTTACTGCTAGCATTTCCAATTCCAATTGTCTATGTTGTGCATAAGAGTGTCCACCAGAGTGACCTCTCAGCTCCTTTTGGAATCTCTCTGCCACTGAAGCTTATTTCATTTCCTTTCACATCCCCATTTTGGTCAAGTTGTTCTCCATCCCATGATAACAGGTGTAGATTCCTCCCTGGGAGTCATATTCCATGTTGCCAGGGAGAGTCATTCCCCTGGATGTCAGATCCCATGTAGGTGAGGGCAGTGATTTCACCTGCTAAGTTGGCTTAGCTGGAGAGAGAGAGGGTCACATCCGAGTGACAAAGAGGCATCCAGGTGGAGGCTCTTAAGCACAATTATAGGGAGGTCTAGCCTCTTCTTTGCAGCAAGTTTTCCCAAGGGCAAGTCCTGCAGTAGAGGGCTCAGCTCATCCAACCACCAGTCCCCTATGTCTGTGAGCACATTAGCAACCCTTGAGGTGGGGAAGCCTAACACCCCTGCATTCTCCACCAGCTCCTCAGGTGGAGGATTTGTGTATTTTTTTCATTGTTGTTTTTTTTAATTTTTTAAAATCAGCTATATCAAAAAAATTTTAAAAACATGCAATTAAAAAATTTCAAACAAACAACAAGGGAGTAAGAAAAAGATAACTAAACTAAGATAACCACTTTACTTCCAAAATGTTCCTACTCTTTCAGAAAATAACCTAATATAGCAACATTTCTGTGAACTTGTTTCTACCATTCCCATCAGAAATTAACAGACCATAGTCATTTCTGGGCATTCCCAGAATGTTAAATTTACCCATTATAGCTTATCTCTTCTTATTGGTTTATCATACCCCCTTCCTTAATTGCTCTCTATTGCTAGTTCTCCTACATTCTACATTGTAAACCATTTGTTTAACATTTTTCAATGTTCACATTAGTGGTAGCATGTAATGTTTCTCTTTTTGTGCCTGACTTATTTCCCTCAGCATTATGTCTTCAAAGTTCATCCATGTTGTCACATGTTTCATGACATTGTTCCTTCTTACAGTCACACAGTATTCCGTCATGTGTATTTACCACATTTTATTTACCAATCATCTCTTGAAGGACATTTGGGTTGTGTCCATCTCTTGGCAATTGTGAATATTGCTGCTATGAACATTGGCATGCAGATACCTCTTCGTGTCACTGCTTTCATATCCTCCAGGTATATACTGAGAAGTGCAATCACTGGATGGAAGGGTAATTCAATATCTAGTTTTCTACAGAAGTGCTAGACTAACTTTCAGAGTGGCTGAACCATTATACAGTCCCATTAACAATGAATAAGAGTTCCAATTTCTCCACATCCTCTCCAGCATTTGTAGTTTCCTGTTTGTTTAATGGCAGCCATTCTAATAGGTGTGAGATGGTATCTCATTGTGGTATTAATTTGCATCTCTATAATGGCTAGTGAAGCTGAATATTTTTTTCATGTGTTTTTTGCCATTTGTATTTCCTCTTCAGAGAACTGTCTTTTCATATCTTTTACCCATTTTATAACTGGGCTGTCTGTACTATTGAGATTGAGTTGTAGATTTCTTTATTATGCAAGATAGCAGTCTTTTCTCAGACACATGGTTTCTAAAAAATTTTTCCCATTGAGTTGGCTAACTCTTCAACTTCTTCACAAATTCCTTTGAGGTACAGAAACTTCTAAGATTGAGGAGTACCCATTTATCACTTTTGCTATTTTTGCTTGTGCTATGGGTGTAAAGTCTAGGAAGTGTCTACCTAATACAAGGTTTGAAGATGTTTCCATAAATTATCTTCTAGGAGTTTTATGGTACTGTCTTTTATATTGAGATCTTTGATCCAGTTTGAGTTATTTTTTGTGTAGGGTGTGAGGTAGGGGTCCTCTTTCATTGTTTTGGATATGGATATCCAACTCTTCCAGCCCAATTTGTTGAAAAGACTGTTATGTCCCAGTTCAGTGGCTTTGGGGGCCTTATCAAAGATCAGTTTGCCACAGATATGGGGGCATATCTCTGAATTCTCAATTTGATTCCATTGGTCAATATGTGTATATTTGTGCCTGTACCATGCTGTTTTGAAAACTGTGGCTTTAATATAAGTTTCAAAGTCAGGGAGTGTAAGTCCTCCCACTTCATTTTTCATTTTTAGAGTGTTTTAGCAATTCAAGGCATGCTCCCTTTCCAAATGAATTTGATAACTAGATTTCCAAGTCTGCAAAGTAGGTTGTTGGAATTTTGATTGGGATTGCATTTAATTTGTAGATGAGTTTGGGTAGAATTGACATCGTAATGACATTCCGTCTTCTGATCCATGAACATGGAATATTTTTTCATCTTTTAAGGCCCCATCTATTTCTTTTAGTAGAGTTATGTAGTTTTCTTTGTATAGGTCTTTTACATTTGGTTAAGTTTATTCCTTGGTAGTTGATTTTTTTTAGTTGCTATTGAAAATGGTGTCTTTTTCTTGAGTGTCTCTTCAATTTGTTCATTTTTAGCATATAGGAATATTAGTGACTTATGTGCATTAATCTTTTATTCTGCTATTTTGCTAAATTTGTTTATTAGCTCTAGTAGCTGTATTGTCAATTTCTCAGGGTTGTCCAGATATGACCATATCATCTGTAAGCAATGACAGTTTTACTTCTTCCTTTCCAATTTGGATGCCTTTTATTTTTTGCCTTGCCAGATTGCCCTGGCTAGCACTTCCAGCACATTGTTGAATAACAGTGGTGACAGCGGGCATCCTTGTCTTGTTCCTGATCTTAGAGGAAAGGCTTTCAGTCTCTCACCATTGAGTACAATGCTGGCTGTGGGTTTTTCATATATGCTCTTTATCATATTGAGGAAGTTTCCTTCAATTTCTACCTTTTGAAGTGTTTTTCTCAAAAAGGGGTATTGGATTTTGTTGAATGCTTTTTCAGCATCTATTGGGATGATCGTTTGATTTCTCTTTTGATTTGTTAATGTGTTGCAATACACTGATTGATTTTCTTGTGTTGAACTATCCTTGCATGCCTGGAATGAACCCCACTACACCATGGTGTATGATTTTTTAATATGTCTTTGGATTCGATTTGCAAGTATTTTTTTTTGAGAATTTTTGTGTCTATACTCAATAGGAGATAGGCCTATAGTTTTCCTTTTTTTTGTAGCATCTTTGCCTGGTTTTGGTATTAGATTGATGTTAGCTTCATAAAATGAGATAGGTAGTGTTCCATTTTCTTGGATGTTTTGAAAGAATTGAAGAAGATTGGTGTCAGTTCTTTTTGGAAAGTTTGGTAGAATTCCCCTGTGAAGCCATCTGGCCCTGGGCATTTATTTGTGGAAAGCTTTTTGATGACTGATTGGATCTCTTTGCTTGTGAGTGGTTGGTTGAGGTCTTCTATGTCTTCTCTGGTCAGTCTAGGTTGTTCATGTGTTTCCAGAATATTGTCCATTTCCTCTATATAATCCAGTTTGTTGGCATACAGTTGTTCATAGTATCCTTTTATAATTTAATTTCTTTGGGATCCACAGTAATGTCACCTTTCTCATTCACTAATTTTTTATATGAGTCTTCTCTCTTTATGATTTTGTCAGTCTAGCTAGGGGCTTCTGAATCTTGTTGATCTTCTCAAAGAACCAACTTTTGGTGTTATTTATTCTCTTGTTTTTTTTCTTCTCTATGTCATTTATTTCTGCTTTAATCTTTGCTATTTATTTTCTTCTACTTGGTTTAGGATTGGTTTGCTGTTTGCTTTCTAGATTCTTCAGTTGATCCATTAGTTCTTTGATTTTAGCTCTTTCTTCCTTTTTAATGTGTGCATTTAGTGCTACAAATTTCCCCCTCAGTACTGCTTTTGCTGTATCTCATAGGTTTTGGTATGTTGTGTTCTCATTTTCATTCATCTCTATATATTTAGCAATTTTTCTTGCTCTGTCTTCTTTAACTCACTGATTGTTTAGGAGCATGTTGTTTAACCTCCAGGTATTTGTGAATTTTCTAAGTCTCTGATGTTTTCTGATTTCTAATTGTATTCTACTGTGGTCAGAGAATGTGCTTTGAATATTTTAATTTTTTTAAGTTTATTGAGGCTTGTTTTATGTCCCAGCATATGATCTATTCTTGAGAAATTTCCATGAACACTAAAATAGAATGTGTATCCTAGTGATTTGGGATGTATTCTTCTATATATGTCTCTTAAATAAAATTCACTTATCAGATTGTTTAGGTTTTCTATTTCCTTATTGGTCTTCTGTCTGGTAGATCTATCTATAGATAGAGTGATGTGTTGAAATCTCCCACAATTATTGTGTAAACATCAATTGCTTCCTTCAGTGTTGCCAGTGTTTGTCTCATGTATTTTGTGGCACCTTGTTAAAGATTCATGATTGTTATTTCTTCTTGTTGAATTGCCCCTTTTATTAGTATGTACTGGTGTTCTTTGTCTCTTATAACATCCTTGCATTTAAAGTTATTTTATCTGAGATTACTATTGCTACTCCTTCTTTCTTTTTGCTGTAGCTTGCATGAAATATTTTTTCCATCTTTTTTCTTTCAATTTCTTTGTGTCACTTTGTCTAATATGAGTCTCTTGTATGCAATATATGGATGTTTCATTTTATTGATCCATTCTGCCAATCTATATCTTTTAATTGGGGAGTTTAGTCCATTTACACACATTATTACTGTGAATGCATTTTTTGAATCAACCATCTGATCCTTTGGTTTATGTTTGTCAGATATATTTTTCCCTCTCTCTCTTAATGTCCTTTAACATACTCATACTGAATCTCTTTAGTACTGAACTTTTCTCCATCTCTCTCTCTCCTTTCTTTGCTTCTCTGTCAGTAGGGTTCCCTTTAGTATCTCAAGTAGGGCAGGTCTTTTTAAGAAATTTCCTCAGCATATGTTTGTCTATGAAAAATTTAAGTTGTCCATCAAATTTGAAGGAGAGCTTTGCTGGATAAGGTATTCTTGGTTGGCAGTTTTTCTGTCTCAGAATTTGAAATATGTCCTGCCACAGCCTTCTTGCCTCCATGGTGGCTGCTGAGTAGTCATGACTTAGTCTTATGCTGTTTCCTTTGTATGTGGTGAATTGCTTTACTTTTGGTGCTTCCAAAACTTGCTCCTTCTTTTCAATATTTGACAGTCTGATCAGAATGTGTCTTGGAGAGGGTTTATTTGGATTTATTCTATTTGGAGTTTGCTGGGCATTTATGATTTATGTATTTATGGTGTTTAGAAGTTTTGGGGTGTTTTCTCCAACAATTTATTTGATTACTCTTCCTAGACATTTACACTTATCTTCCCCTTCTGGAACACCAATAAGTCTTATATTTGGATGTTTTACATTATCTATCATATCCTTGATGTCCATTTTGATTTTTTCATTTTTCCCCATTCTTTCTTTTGTTCTTTCATTTTCCATTTTGTCATCTTCTAGGCCACTGATTCAGTGTTCAGCTTACTCTAGTCTTGTACTATGAGTATCCAGAATCTTTATAATTTGGTGCACAGTTTCCTTTATTTCCATAAGATCATCTATTTTTTAATTCACTCTTGCAATTTCCTCTTTATGCTTCTCTAGGGTCTTCTTTATGTCCTTTATATCCTGTGCCATGCTCTTATTTTTCATCTTTAGTTCTTTGATTAATTGCTCCAAGTACTGTGTCTCCTCTGATCTTTTGATTTGTGTGTTTGGGCTTGGGTTATCCATATCATCTGGTTTTTTCATATGCTTTAAAATTTTCTGTTGCTTTTGCCCTCTTTGCATTTGCTTAAATTGATAGGGTTCTTTTAGAATATGCAGAATGATTCAAACCTTTATCCCTACTTTGTCAGATCTACAGCTTCATGGAGTACATTTTCTCTAACTAACCAGCAGGTGGCATCAGCGAATCACCTATTCTCCTCAAGCCAGTTCTCCCCTAATTTGTCTTTGTTGTGAGTAGTGGTGTGAGTCTTGTGGGGTCCAATCTGTGCACCGAGATTGTGCATGTAGTTGGTGTTTCCCACCCTGTGTATGGGGCATGTGTCTGAGAATTTATGGAGGGAGGCAGCTTTAATAATCAAATCTCCCAGGTGTTCCTGGAGATTTAATGCTGTTTCAGTAGTCTAATACTTCAGTTCAGTCTTGCCACAGTTTGTCTCTGTCACTGAACCACAAGTCCTTGGTATTGATGTATGGTCCCTGGGACTTGCACATGGGTCCCTTTTCCAAGCCATCCACTCCTAGGTCCTCTGCTGAGGGATGACTGTGCTACATCACAGGTGTGCACTGTCCCCCAAAGGAGGTTCTGGGCTGCAGGGCTCTGTAGGGGTGTTCCCAGTCTGATGAAAGTATGGCTCAATGGGTTGCATTAATTTCCCCCTTTTCACACAGGCCCATGTTCCCAGCTCTGGGACAATTAGCTGATGATGCAGGAAAGGCTATTGTCCATGCCTGATGTTGTGATGTGTGCATGTGTTTTTGGAAACACTTCTCATCACTGTGTTGTTTGGGGGAGCTGTAGACTGTGGCACTGGTGCCAGGCAGGAGCATTCACAGCCCACTGGGAAGATGGCTGTAAGGAGACACCCCCATTTTCTTGGGAAGTTGAGGTGTTTAATGAATGCTCTCAGCCACTGGACTTATTGCTTTGTGTCTTAGAGTTCTCTTAGCTCTGCTCTTGTCTGTGCCCAAATTGCAGGTCTTTGAGGTGTTCTGTAATGGGCTTCATAGAGTGTTTTAGAAAAAAAAGAAAAAAGATAAAAAAAGAAGGGCTCTCCTTGCAAATCTAATGGGCTATTGAAATGCTAAGAGACAAGCAGATTAGGGCCATTAAGGAACAATCAGGAAAGCAGCTAAATGAGATCTTCAGACAAGGAAACTGGCTCTCTGGATTTGCATATGAGCCTGATTCTGTTTGAGCCCTGCCCTTCTCTGTTCTATATTCACCAGAACTCCAAAATTCTGTTTTTATTTTTATTTATTTATTTATTTATTTATTTATTTATTTATTTATTTTTACTGTTTTTCTTAGCCCTATCTCCCCTCTGCTGGGCTGACTGCTCCCATATTCTCCAGTGTCTGGTCTCAGTCTATGTTTGGAGTTTGGATCAGCAGACTGTGTTTCCAATAAGAGCCACAACTGCAGTTCTTCCTCCTCATTCCCAGCACTGACAGCCCCAACTCCCATGGGACTGAGTCTTGCAAGGAGGGGCATAGGTACACTGGCTGTGAGAACCTACAGATTTCATTGTTCTCATCTGTTCCATGCATTCAGGAGTTTTGTAAGAAGTATGCCCATAGTCAAATTGCTCTCTGGTGTCCAGTCCACACAGTTCCTGGCTTTCTACCTACTGCTCTGGAGGAGTAACTAAAACCTACACCTCATCCTCTGCCATTTTTTTGGAAAATGATATTTCAAGCAAACAACAATCAGAAAAGAGTGGGAGTTGTTCTATTAATACCAGACAAATTAGACTTCAAATGTAAAACAATTAAAAGAGACAAAGAAGGAAATTATA
Source organism: Choloepus didactylus (assembly GCF_015220235.1). NCBI lineage: Eukaryota > Metazoa > Chordata > Mammalia > Pilosa > Megalonychidae > Choloepus > Choloepus didactylus. The sequence continues at coordinate 1,496,208 of NW_023637581.1, forward strand.
TGCTAATAAAAGGACATTTCATCAAGATATAATAATCATAAATATTTAGGCACTGAGCCAGGGTGCATCCAAATACATGAGGCAAACACTGACAACACTGACAAGAGAAGTAGACAACTCTACAGAAATAGTTGGAGGCTTCAATACACTACTCCCATCGATGGATAGAACATCCAGACAGAGAATAAATAAGGAAACAGAGATGCTGAATTTTATGATAAATGAATTAGACTTGGCAGACATTTATAAAACACTATACCACAAAACAACAGGATATACATTTTGCAATGCAAAAATAATCAAGACATTATTCTTTGTTTTGAATATAATACTAACTACATAGTTGTCTTTAGGAAACTTTCTAATCATACTTTTGCTGTCTATTGTATATATAGGCTACAATTCACATACAAGGAACTATTAAAAGTTATTGTGAGTAACAAATAACTATGTGAAAAGCATCTGGAACAGTACAGCAAAGAAGAAATGAAAGGTATCACATAGCTAAGAAGGCTTCCAATTTAGGAAACTCATAGAGAATCATTGACTTACCACTTTGTTATAATCTTAATGGCTTAGATCAGTGTTTTTAAACATTATAGTTTGATCTGAAACTTTAGTTTTTTATGAATATTACTAGGCATGTGGATTTCTGGGATGCTTTTCCATTAACTCTCTTTAACCTCCTCCTGATTATTTTGAGGTTTTGAAAGAGCAAGTCAGGGAGACTCAGCAGGGATATTCACAGTCATCTGATATTTGTCCATAGACTCTAAATTTCTTCCTGAAAGAGATTCTTGAAGCCCTGACAGACTGTGGTCATATTATTGCAGAATTCAGTTAGTGTTCAAAAAATTTCAGTCTATGATCAAAGTAATAAACCATTTATTAAGGGACAACATCCAGAAACAGTATATTAGTACCAGAAATAATATTATTAAGAGACCTGAAACACAATAGTTAAACAAAGTAGAAGTTACCAGTTTTCCTCAAAGCAGACTCTTGGGAGGAAAAGCCAATATATTCCAATTATGTTGTTCTTCTGTTGAGAGAGAGATCCTAAGGGAACACCCTCTGTTACAATATTATTATACAGGTATAAGGAGGCTAGAAGGATGATGGAGGGGTACAACATAAGATTTATCTACGCTTACTTGAAGTCAACTTTATTACAGTTAGAGCATTGGATATGGTCCATGCAGATGACTAAATTTAATTCACACATTTTGAACAAATAAAAATTCAGGTCAATGAATTACTTTTAAAAACAGCAATGACATTAACACATATGAACAAACAAATGTAATGAAAATTGTACATGATTTCTTCAAGAAAACTGGAAAAATATTTCTGGAAAATTACAGAAAACCTCAAATTAGAGATATATATCCAATTCTTGGGGAGAAACATTCCACATTATTTAGATATCAGTTATTAGTGGACAATTTATGCAATTAATCACAATCTGAATAAAATAGCCAGCAGTATTTATAAATTCATTGGGTTATGTGTTTCTGTGTAATTTATATTATATATTTATTTCTAAAATGATATGGAATTCAAGGACCCACAATATTCATGAAAATTTTGAACAAGAATAATGTTGGAGAATTTAAAATTTTGAAGACTTCTGTATAGGTACACTAACTAAGATAATCTAATATTACTGGAAATCTAATAAATAGACCAATGGAAAAGAATTAAGAGTGCTTAAATAAACTGAAAGGTTATGCAGGGCTCTTATATACAGTAAGTTATCAAGACAGTTTACAGGACAAATGAATGGTCTTTTTGAGTAAAATTTCCTGGAGAAATTTGGTTTATATTTTAAAAATTAACATTTACCCATATTTCTCAAAATTTATAAACATCAATACAATATTGATGACAGGTAAATACTTTTTACCTATTGAGAGAGGTAATAAAAATCAAACAAAGCTTCTAAAAATATATAGGAAAGTGTCTTCCTGATTTAGTATAGACAAGGAATAATTAATTGCATTGATTAAGGCAATAGACAAAATAAAAAACAAATGAAATTGGACATAATTTAACATTAATTTCTGTTCATTAAAGTTCATGAGTAGAATAAAATGCAAGTAAAATTCTTGATTATACTTAATTAAAATAATATATCTGACAGAAGATTCTCACCCTATGTATGAAAAACTTCTTACAAAAATTCCAAGAATGAAATAGATAAAATAATTGAAGAGGTATTTCACAAAGGAAAATATCTAACTTTTTGATAAATATAGAAAAAATACCAAATATGATTACTTCTCTTATAAATGAAAATTGATATCACAGTGACATATAATTACACACTCTCTAGATTTCCTAATGTTTTAGGGAATTTGAGTATACATTTGTCATTTAATTGGAGGAAATGGAACTCATATATTCCTTGAAGGTGTGTAAAGGGGTTTATTCACTTTGGAAAATGAGTTGTCAGTATATACCATGAAAAATCATACATGTGCTTTTGATCTAGGAATTCCTCTTCTACAAACTCAAGAAGAGAGTTTATGTGTGTCAAAATATGTCCAGCAATCTTACAGGAAATTAACTTTTCCTAATAGCCAAATTCTGGTGACAACCAAAATATCCATTAATAGGTGAATGAATAAATTAAATGAGGACTGTTAATGTGATGCAATAGCCCCTGAAATGAAAAAGAAAAATGACTGACAGTACATGGAACAATATGATAGAATTTATGATGAGCCAAAAACCCAGGTACAAAACGAAGCATATTGTAAGATTCTATTTTTATGAAGTTTGAGTAGTCATACTACTCTATGTCAGAAGTGAAAGCAATGGATACTTCTGAAAGTATTGAAAATGGAAAAAAATAAAGATAAGACAAACAGAAGGGGAGAAAATTCAGTGCCATCAATCTTATGGTACAAGAAACGTTAATAGAAGTTTTTCAGGCTGTGGGAACAACATCCCAGTTGGACACACTTGATGCAAGAAGGAAGGAACAATACTGAGTGGTAAATAGGTGGGTTCAGGGAGTTGTAAAAGTGTCTTTAATACTAAGGCACAATAATTCCAAATTTGAATGCACCTACTATCATAGCATCTAAATATATACTGCATAAAATAACATAACGCAAATTCTCCAGTTGTTAAAGCTGCCATTTTCCAAAATATCAGAAATGTTTTGGCTTTTATAAAGAGGTTTCATTAGGTTACAAAGTCACATTTCTAAGGCCGTAGAAGGGTCCAGACTAAGGCATCAACAAGAAGATGCCTTCACTGAAGAATGGCTGATGGTGTCAGAAACATCTCTGACAGCTGGGAAAGCAAGTGCCTGGCATCTGCTGGTCCTTTTCTCCTGGGTTTTGCTTCAAAATGGCTTTCCCCAAAATGTCTCTGGGCATGTGTCTTAGCTCCTCTCTCTCAGCTCCTTTATACCTTTGCTTCTTTCTCTCAGAATATTTCTCTCTAAGCATATGGGGGCCCTCTCTTAGCTTCTGTGGGACAAACCATAGGCTTCATCTCTTAGCTTAGTATCTCCAAATGTTCTTCCGTCTGCGTTTCCAAGCATCTCCATCACCAGCAGTCTTCTGGGTGTGTAATGGCTCTTAGTTTCCCTCTTAAATTCACCAGCAAATTTTCAAAATAATCAAAACCCATGAAATTAATCTAATCAAAACTATTGCCCACAGTTGGTGGGTCACATCTCCATGGAAACAGTCAATTAAAATGTTCCACCCTAATCAAAAGATTAATAAATCTGCCTCCACAAGGCACATTAAAGAACATAGCTTTTCTTTGGGACATAGACACAACTAAGGAGAATTTTAAAAGAACCAATATCATATTTGGAGATGAAAATACAATTTGGTCAGTATGTAGAACATGAAATAAACATCAGTAAAAACATAAATCACTTGAGCGGCACAATTGACTAAATTTTTCTAATTACCACATATATACATTGATGCTCCCAGGGTACAGAATACACGTTCTTTTCAAGTGCATTTTGACCATGTTTCAAAATAGATCACATACTGTGATAAAATTCAACATATTACAGTGTCTTAAATTCATAATGGTCATGTTGTCTGAGTGTAGTTGATTTAAACCTGAAATCAATAATAGAAAAGTAAGTGGTACTTCTAAGAACCCTGGAAATATTTCTGATTTCATGACAGGATCTGACTAATTCACCCATTCTATTATTGTGAAAACTGAAGAACAGCTATCTTAACACATCCCAATACGCACCATGTGCCATGTACTCATCCAAAGGCTTTTAGTCCCATGTGTCATGCTCTCAAGGGGCTCCTGAGGGTGAAAAATTTGCTAACACATTAGCAGATGAAGAATTGAGACAACAGGGATGAGATGAATTGTGGTGACCAAATAGCACACAGATTTTGCAGGGCTTTGGCACAAGGATGATAAATGTAATTGGATCCCTTGATGCCAACATTTTGGACCATTTCATAAGGGGTGTTTGTCCATTAAACAAATCCTGTGAGTTTGACCTCATTCATGAGCATGAAAATCATTCCATTGCTCAGAGGGAAACCATGGGGATGATTGGAAAACCAGGTTTCCAGAAATCTGACAGAGCCTGTATATGGGCTTCTCCTCTGCTCCTTTTTTCTAGGATCCACAAGAAATTTACGGGCTCAGATATATTAATATTATTTACATATAAAATTTGTTTTATGCACAATTTCTTTTGGGGAACTCTTCCCTCACCAACTGGAGTCCATTATCTCCCTGAAATTTCCCCTGGGTAATGGCTATTAGTGACACTGAGTGCTATGTTCCCAGGGGCTTTCTCTGTTGACATTGTGTCCACACTTCAACTAAACCTAAACACATAGGCCATTGCAAGAAAACAGAATATTTCTTGCCACAATCTCTGTCATATCAATTAATTATGCCCTCTCATCCTTTCCTGCACCTAAGGACTGGACAGAAACCAGAAACCCAGACTTGCCTAATTGCATAAGAAAAGACTATTAACTTGTAGGTGTTCGGTGTTATTAATTTCTTCATTTTCTCTTCTTACCCTCTCCCCACTCTATGAATCACCTCTACTTCTCTCCTTCACTGCTCACTAGTTTTTATTTTTTTGAGAGACTGAATTTATTTAGAATAGAAAACATAGGTAGGGAAGATTCTCACAAAAGGAGACCAACATTTTCTTTTTTTAATTGAGATTGTTCAGATACCATACAACTATCCAAAGATCCAAAGTGTACAATAATTTGCCCATGGCACCACCATACAGCTGTGCATCCATGAACACAGTTATTTTTTTTCAATTTTTAGAACATTTTCACTACAGAAAAGAAACAAAGACAAAAAAAGGGAACTCACATCCTCCTATGCCCCTAACTACACCCCCTCTCCATTACTGATTCATAGTTTTCATATAGTACATTTGTTACTGTTGATGAAAGAATGTTAAAATACTACTAACTGTAGTGTATAGTTTGCAATAGGTATATATTTTGTCCCTATATGCCTCTCTATTATTAACCTCTAGCTATAGTGATATACATTTGTTCTAGTTTGTGAGAGAGTTTTCTAATATTTGTATAGTTAACCATGGACATTGTCCACCACAAGATTCGCTGTTTTATATATTCCCATCTTTTAACCTCCAACTTTCCTTCTGGTGACATGTGTGACTCCGAGCTTACCCTTTCCACCACCTTCACACACCTTTTAACACTGTTATTCTCATTATATGCTACCATCAACCCTGTCCATTTCCAAATATTTAAGTTCATCGAGTTGAACATTCTGTTCATAATAAGCAACCACTCCCCATTCTTTAGCCTCATTCTATATCCTGGTAACTTACATTTCACATCCATGAGTTTACATATTATAATTAGTTTATATCAGTAACGCCCTGCAATATTTGCCTTTATGTGTCTGTCTTATTTCACTCAATATAGTGCCCTCAAGATTTCTTCATCAACCCATTTTTAAAGATGGTTTTGTTCAAACACTATACGTTCCATCCTAAGTAAACAATCATTTGTTCCCCATATACTCACATATTTATGTGTTGAGCATCACCACTCTCTATATAAGGACACTTCTTCCACAAAGACAGAGGAAGAGTCAAAGAAGGCAGAGAGGCAAAAGAAAAAGGCAAGAGAAAGAGAGAAAAGCAAGCAAACAAACAAAGAAAAGTCTTGATAGCTAGAAGGTGACAAAAGGAAAGAGAGCATTAACCTAAAGTAGAATAAAGAGTCAGGCAACATCACCAATGCCTGAAGTCCCATACCCTTCCCTTATTCCCCACCACCCCATATGCATTTAGCTTTGGTGTATTGCTTTTGTTACATTAAAGGAAGCATAATACAATGATTTTGTTAATTCTAGCCTCTAGTTGCATTGATTGTATTTTCCCCCAATCCCACCCTATTTTTAACATCTTGCAATGTTGATATTCATTTGTTGTACTTCATGTAAAAACATATTTGTACCTTTTATTACAATTGTTGAGCATCCTAGGTTTCCCTGAGTTACACAGTCCCAGTCTTTATGGTTCATCTTTTGTTCTGGTATCCCACATAATACCAGCCTTTCTCTTTCAACCATATTCACAGTCATCTTTGTTCAGTGTATTGACATTGCTGTGCTACTATCTCTCAAAATTGTTTTCCAAACCTCTCACTCCTGTCTTTTCCTTTTTGTCAGCAGTGCTTCCTTTAGTGTTTCCTGTAGAACAGGTTTCTTGTTCACAAACTCAGTCATTGTCTGTTTGTCAGAGAATATTTTAAGCTTTCCCTCATATCTGAAGAATAGTTTTGCTGGATATAGGATTCTTGGTTGGTGGTTTTTCTCTTTCAGTGTCTTAAATATATCACCCCACTTCCTTCTTGCCTCCGTGGCTTCTGTGGAGAAATCCACACACAGTCTTATCAAACTTCCTTTGTATGTAATAGATCATTTCTCTCTTGCTGCTTTCAGGATTCTCTTTGTCTTTGATGTTTGATAATCTGATTATTAAGTATCTTGGTGGAGGCCTTTTCAGATTTATTCTGTTTGGGGTATGGTGCACTTCTTGGATCTGTAACTTTATGTCTTTCATAAAAGAAGGGAAATTTTCATTGATTATTTCCTCTATTATTGCTTCTGCCCCTTTTCGCTTCTCTTCTCCTTCTGGAACACTGATGACATGTAAATTCTTGCTTTTCATTTTGTCTTTAAGTTCCTGGAGACAATGCTTGTATTTTTCCATTCTTTTCTCTATCTGTTCCTTTGTGTTTAGGCTTTCAGGTGCCTTGGTCTCCAGTTCCTGAGTGTTTTCTTCTGCCTCTTGAGATCCACTGTTGTATGTTTCCAGTGTGTCTTTCATCTCTTGTGTTGTGCCTTTTATTTCCATAGATTCCAACAGTTGGTTTTTTGAACTTTCAGTTTCTACCTGATGTACATCCTGTGTTTTCATTACACAGTTCATCTCTTTTGCCATATCTTCCCTAAACTTTTTGAATTCAATTATTATTAGTTGTTTCAATTCCTGCATCACAGTTGAAGTGCAAGTTTGTTCCCCTGACTGGGCCATAACCTCATTTTTCTTGGTGTAGTTTGTAGTTTTCTGTTGTCTAGGCATGGTTTTCTTGGTTATCCCAATCAGGCCTCCCCAGACCAGAATTGGCTAAGGTCCCAGAAGGAAGAAATATTCAGTATCCAGTTTCCCTGAGGGTGTGTCTTAGAAAATTGGTATACCCTCTGATGCCTCTGGTCACTGTGCTTTTCTGCTCAGCAGGTGGTGCCTGTTAGCCTACAATTCTTGACTGGTGTAAGTTCTGAATGAAAGGTAGGTAGTAGAGCTGGGCCCCACCCCTTTCCTCTTGGAGAAGATAGATGCCCTAGGGGGAGGTCATTAGCATTTCAATGGTCTCTCTCTGCCTTGCTATACCCTTGTCTGGGTCACAGAACTAGGAACTGAAAATGGCTGAGGCTCTCTCCACTGAGTCAAAAAAGGAACAGAGCTTGTCTTAGGTGACCATCTGGCTCTCCAAGGTCAGTCATCACCCAAAGCCTCTGTCTACTTGTTGGGGATTCATACCTCATAGTGAGCAGTTCACGCTCACTAATTAAAACCCCAGTTGGAGCTTAGCTGAGCTATATTCACTTGCTGGGAGAAAGCTTCTCTCTGGCACCATGAGGCTTTGTAGCTCAGGCTGTGGGGGAGGGGTCTCCCAATTTGGAGCCACAATTTTTACTTACAGATTTTATGCTGTGTTCTCAGGCATTCCTCCCAATTTGGGTCAGTGTATGATGAGTGGATGATCATGCTGGCTCCCTGCAGTTATTCTAGATTATTTACTAGTTGTTTCTGGTATTTTTCAGTGTTGTTCCAGGGGGACTACTTAGCTTCCATTCCTCTCTATGTCACCATCTTAGTTACTCCAAACATTTAGTTTTATATTCATTAGACTGAAAACCCATTCCATCAGATTTAACTGTATTGATAACTGTTAATGGAAGTGCTGAGTGAGTGGACAACAGAACCTGACTGGGCTAATGCAGCAAAACAAATAGGGACAGGAGCAGCCCTGTTGGCTGCCCATGGATTCAGTGAGAAAATGCTAATTGAAATTTAATTTTGGTGGGCTGTGTTTTATCTTTAAATAGGAAATAATTACTTGCACATATTATTGCTATTTAGTTAATGATTACAACTGTCACCTATTAACTTCACTTGGCCAAACTCTGCATTACATATTCAGGTTGTATAAAAGAAGTAAGTGAATTCCTGTCATACAAATAAAATATATGCACAATCCCTTATATTTCAGCAGATTTTCTAGACATTATTCATAATGTCTTATGAAAGAGCATTCAGACATTTATCACTGAATCATCCACACAGCTTTCAGTCCAGGTTTTGCATATAGTTCACCCCCAAATATTGAGTTAATTATAAATATATTAAATATTATACGGAGGGGTGGATTTTTTTATTAAAAAATAAAGGAATACATATATTAATGAATAAAATATTCAAACCATTCAGATTGGAAATATGGTTTTCATGTCTGCAGAAAAAGCAATGAATAATTTGCATTTGCACCTGGAGAGACAAGAGCACCCATGCAATAATCTAGGTACATCAGGAAAACTTTACTGTACAGTGTATCCCCTGCTGCTGCCAATCTAATGGTAAATAAATGGTCTCAGCTTTACAGATTCTATTCAAATCTGTTCAGAACAATTTACATTAACTCATATTCTTCTAACAGAAAATTCCATTAGCAAATACAAAGCACTTGGTTTTGTTTATATTTCTTTGTTTACATACCATAGGAGTATGGGTTTAAGATAGAAAACCTGTAAGTGCTGAAGATATTACGTGCTTAAATCTCTGGTCACATATTTGCAATACTTTTATATTTTTCTTCAGCATAGTTGTCATTTTGATTTCCTTCTCTGGAATATTTTGTAAATATTATTTTCATGAGGTAGGCATTATTGCAAATTTAAAGACAAGGTATGCATGTTTCAAAGAAATTTAAGAGGTTCCCCAAGCCACAAAGCTAGTGAATGACAGAGTTGCAGCAAAAAACACATCTTCTCCTGAAGTCCATGTATTTTTAACTTGGCTACATTGATACATGGAAATTTAATCTAGAAGCAGCTGGTGATTGTGAAATAATAAAAGTCTTTAATTTGTGTTCAAACTGTGAAAGCCTGTTGTATTTCTAAAATGTTAATAGTCATCTGATAATTAGTTTGAAAATGTAGACTGATGTGTAGAAAAAGTCAAGAAAATCTTTTTGCAATCTCAGCCTTCAGCACTGAACTGAATTCAGTAGTTTAGAGCTACCTATGAATAAAGAATTAGCAATTTTAACCAAGTTGGTCAAACAATGAAATTGATAAACTATTGTCATAAAAAACATCAACCATGACAAAGGCAACAGGTACAGAATAAGCATAATCTTATATACAACACAAAAGACATAAAATTTCATATTATTCTACTTTATAATGTGATTAAATACTCATTCCCACAATTAATATCTACTTTTCTTAAGTTGCAAGGAAAGATATTCACAGTCATTCTTTCTATTTTCTAGGACCATGAAGATTGATTGCAGTGAAGGTAATAATTGCCTGAATAAACAAATCAATCAATCCATCAGCCCATTGCTTTTTCAGGTAATGTCATCATTCCCAAATATTATCTATAGTAATAAAATGAACTTAGAAATTTCAAATTATGCAAATGAAACAAAAGGTAGGAGGAAGCACATCTACTCATCAGTAGCTTCCCCCAAAGGATCATGTTTTGAGAATTTTTATATCTTCAGTGAACTTCATTTTGATACTTTTTCATAATATTAAATTAATACAGTGGTTTTTATTGCAGATATATCTTGGAGACCTTTGCTCTGTAGATTTCAGTTATGCCATATATTATATCTAAGTTGAATTCAGATCAAAAACTCATTGACTGAATGAATGTATTTTATAATAAACTGGTGGTGATCCATGACACAATCAAGTACAATTTTAAGTAGTATGAAATCTTTTGCAAAAAAGAATATTGCAAGAGAAGTGTTAATAGAAGTCAGAAAGTTTTACATTTCATCATGCATGATTAAGGGTGGTGTATTTAAGAAATGTAATGTGAGATACACCTTAACTGACTTACCACAATGATTATGGAAACTGATAGCAATCTGTGTAAGAGATAAGGGGAAAACAACAGTAACATCTTCAAAGACAAAGAAAAGACAGGGGTACAGTGGTGGAAAATTAGATAAGCGCAAAATAACAAACAAGGTAAGGTAGAAGGGTAAAAGGAAAAAGGAGTGGGTGGAAGAAAAGAATTCCAAACTAAGAGTTTTGGAATGTCATAAAAAATGCAATTTGGACCTCACTATCGAGAAATGATACTTTGGACCCAACCCAATGTATCTTTAATGACATGTGACTAAACCAATAGAAGCTGAGTCAAGGGACAACAGTAATGTGGCATCAGTGGTGTAAATCCTTGTAACACAATTTGGAATTGAGTAATCCAAGAAAGCTGAAGATTGAAGTAACAGCATATTGGTCTTCTGGTGCAGATGTTATTGGAATGAGATGTTTAGGTGCTGGCAGGTGTCAGATTGTTAAGTTCAAATCAAAATCTGAGATGGATGGATGAAATAATGTCTGAAAAAGAAAGTATCAGAAAAATAGGATATTTAATTAATGGATAAGAGTTTCAGAACAAACATTTTGAACAAAGATACCTAAGTAATTATGTAAGTTCAGGACCATATGTAAAGAATGAAAGAGAAAATGGTATATAATGGGAAACATTGGCATCAGTGGAAAAGAAAAGAGAATGAATACTATAGTGGGGAGTCTTATAAATGGATGGTTCCATTCATTTTAAAACAGCATGTAAGGGAAATAGGTGAGTGAAAATATATAGCAATTGTTTTATTAATATACTTATTAGGAAAGGACATCTTAAGAATTTTGAATGAATATAAAACTATGTTGATATTTGAAAGATGCTGAGAAATGGATACTTTACTGTATTGGTGAAAACATAGAAATAAATCATTCTGAGATGAAACTGCACTGTTGGAAAAGGATAGGAAATATGGAAATGTGACTAGTATGTGATGAACATTAACAAAATGTGGGTACATGCTTTAATGGTTCCTTTTCTTTTTACTTTTCATTGTAGTAACTTATTACAAATCAATGTAGTAACATATATTCCATATTAACCATTTTCAAATGCACAATTCACTGATGTTAGCTACATTCAAAATATTGTACTGCAATCACCAACATTGACTACCCCAACTATTTCATCACTTGAAACAGAAACCCTGCCCACATTGATAAATAAATTTCCCCACTTGCCCTGACCCCTGGTCCCTGGTAACCTGTAATCTAGTGAGTCTTTTAAATTGCTTGGTTGCCACCCCTACCTTGGAAGTAAGATACAAAAGAAACAAGACTATAGGAGCTTAAGGCAACATGATGTTACTTAGTACTAACCAATATGAACTACAAAAAATAAAATTGGATAAACATCAGTTGATAAATATACTTAGGTTAATTTTTCTCTCATGTTGACTCTCCATGTTGTTAGGGATTATTATCTGCCTTTGTCTCTCTTTGTTCAAAGTACATTCCTAAAAGATGCCCAACTCTAATATGAAGACTGACTTCTTGCTTACAAAATGTTCTGATATTGGGGAGAGAGAAGACAGCAGCATAGGGAAGAGTGGAAGTTAGTCCCACCAGAGAAACTGAAGAAGAAGCCAGGTACAACTAGTAAAAGATCTGGACTAACTGCTGGGAGATGGTGGCTACTGTCCACACATCATGCAAAAATCTGAATTGGGAGAAATGCCCAAGATCACAGCATAAAATCTGTAAGTAAAGGCTGCAGACATAAGCCAAGATCCCCGCTCCCTCACGACAGCCTGAACTGCAAAACATCACATTGCTACAGAGCAGCAGCACTCTCTGAACAAGTGAGTATGCCTCATCCCAACTCCAACTGGGGTTTTAATATTAACTGCTCAATACAAGCTATGAGTCCCCAACAAGCAGATGGAAGCTTTTGGTGATGACTGACCTTGGAGAACCAGGGGATGTATCTGTCTTGTGATGGGGTGCCCTAGGGATCAGGTGCTATATCTGGCTGATGGGTGAATCTGGGGGCTGTGGATGGGTCTTTCTTTCACTTTCTCTCTCTCTCTCAACCTGGGTGTCTCAGAGGTGAAAGCCTCAGCCATTTTCAGCTCACAGTGCACTGCAGTAGAGAAAGCCTCAGCCGTGTTAAACTTGCAGCACTCTGACCCAGACAAGGGTGGAGATAGCAGAGTCTGAGAGACAAAGAACCTATTTATATGCAAATGACCTCTCTCTAGGGGCATATCTTCCCAAGAGGAAAGAGGAGGGTCCCACCCCTACTACCTGCCTTCCATTCAGAACAAGATCCCAGAACATGGGAGAAAACAGCCATGAACAACACCCCCTTACACCAATCTGGAGTGACAGGCTGACAGGCACCACCTTTTGGGCAGAAAAGCACAGTGTGTCAATCCCCTAAGACACACCATCAGGGAAACTAGATACTGAATATTTCTTCCCTCTGGGACCTGAGCCTGTTCTCATCTGCGAAAACATTATTGAGGTGGCCAAGGAGGTCAGATGCCTACACAACAGAAATCTACAAATACACTAAGAAAAATGAAGTTATGGTCCAGTCAAAGGAACAAAGTTACACTTCAACTGAGATATGGGAATTTAAACAACCAGTGCTAAATCAATTCAAAAAGTTTAGAGACGACATGGCAAAAGAGATAAAGGCTGTAAAGAAAACACTGGGCATACATAAGGCAGAAATTGAAAATTCAAAAAAGTAAATGGCAGAATCAATGGAAATGAAAGGCACAATACAAGAGATGAAATGCACAATGGAAACATACAACAGCTTATCTCAAGAGGCAGAAGAAAACACTCAGGAAGTGGAGAACAAGATACCTGAAAGCCTATACACAAAGGAACAGATAGAGAAAAGAATGGAAAAATATGAGCAACATCTCTGGGAACTTAAGGACAAAATGAAATACAAGAATGTATGCATCATTGGTGTCCCAGAAGGAGAAGAGAAGGGAAAAGGGGCAGAAGCAGTAATAGAGGAAATAATCATGAAAATATCCCATCTCTTAAGAAAGACATAAAGTTACAAATCCAAGAAGCACAGCATACTCCAAAAAGAACAGATCTGAATAGGCCTATGCCAAGACACTTAATAATCAGATTATCAAACATCAAAGACAAAGAGAGAATCCTGTAAGCAGCAAGAGGAAAGCAATCCATCATATACAAAGGAAGTGTAATAAGACTATGTGCAGATTTCTCAGCAGAAATCATGGAGGCAAGAAGGAAGTTGTGTGATATATTTAAATACTGAAAGAGAAAAACTGCCAACCAAGAATCATATATCTGGCAAAACTGTCCTTCGAATATGAGGGAGAGTTCAAAATATTGTCTGACAGACAATGACAGTTTGTGAAGAAGATACCTGCTCTACAGGGAATACTAAAGGAAGCACTACAGATGGATAGGAAGAGATAGGAGTTAAAGGCTTGGAACATAATTCTGGGTGATGTTAGCACAGCAATGTAAGGATACTGAACAAAGATAACTGAATATGGTTGAAAGAGGAAGGTTAGGAGCATATTGGACACCAGAAGAAAAGAGGAAAGATAAAAACTGGGACTGTATAACTCAGTGAAACCTAGAGTGTTCAACAATTGTGCTAAAATGTACAAATGTTTTTTCATGAGGGAGAACAACTGAATGTCAAACTTGCAAGATGTTAAATAGGGAAGTACTGGGGGAAAAATACAATCAACATAAACTAGAGACTATAAATAACAGAATTATTGTATTATGCTTCCTTTAATGTAACAAAGGCAATTTACCAAGGTAAATGCAGATGAGAGGGGGACATAGGGGAGGGGTGTGAGACTCTTGGCATTGGTGGTGTTGTCTGACTATATTCTACTTTGATCTAAGGTTATCTTTACTTTTGCTGCTTCCTAGCTGTCATGTTGTGTTGTTTTTGATTCTTTCATTTTTCTTTTTCTTCTGCCTCTCTACCTTCTTTGACTCTTCCTCCTGCTTTGTGGAAGAAATGTAGGTGTCCTTATATAGATAGTGGTGAGGGAGATGAACACTAAATATGTGATGATACAGGGAACCATCAATTGCTTACTTAGAATGGAATGTATGGGGTGTGAACAAAACCATCTTGAAAAAAATGGGTTGATGATGAAAATTTGAGGGCAGTATCCTGAGTGAAATATGCCAGACACATAAGGAAAAATACTGCAGGATCTCACAGATAGGAATTAATTATAATATGAAAATGCACAGATATGAAATAGAAGTTACCAATATACAGGAGGCTAAAGAATGGGGAGCAGTTGCTTTGCATGAGCACAATGTTCAACTAGGTTGAACTTAAATGTTTGGAAATGAACAGAGGTGATGGTAGCAGGCTGTGAGAATAATTAACAGTGCTGAATGGTGCATGAATGTGGCAGAAAGGGGAAGCTTGGAGTCATGTATTTCACCAGAAAGTTGGAGGTTAAAAGATGGGAATGAATGAAGGAGTGAATCTGTGGTGGGCAATGTCCAAGATTATACTAGTCTTAGAAATCTCTTCCGTGAACCAAAACAAATGTATGACACTACAACTAGAAGTTAATAATCGAGGGGCATACAGGAAAAAACATATACCTATTACAAACTATATACTACAATTAGCAGTATTTCAATGTTCTTTCATAAACAGTAACAAATGTGCTATACCAATGCTATGATCAACAATGGAGAGGAGGTGCTTAGGGGTATGGGAGGATTTGAGTTTCCTTTTTTTTCTTGGTTTCTTTTCTGGAGTAATGAAAATGTTTTAAAAATTGAACAAAAATTAACTGTGGTGATGGATGCACAGCTGTGTGATGGTGCTGGGGGTAATGGAATGTACACTTTGGATCCTTGGATAATTGTATGTTGTGTGGTATGTGAACAATTGCAATAAAAATAACCCCAAATAATATTCTGATGTGTGGGAGCTCAGAGTCTTACATGCCATGCTATTCCTACCAATATATCTGACAACCCTGATGTGGAACTTTCTCATTGTCACTGTAACCACCCTTAACAAGAAACTTCAAACTCCCATGTACTTCTTTAGGAATCTGTCTTAGATATGTGCTAAATTTCTGTCGCCATACCCAAGGCATGTGTCTTCTTCCTGCTTGACAACAAGGTGATCTCCATGTTAGGATGTTCACTTTGCTACACTTGAGCAGTTGTTCCTCAGCACCATGGCCCCTGATCATTATTTGACCATCTGACAGCCCCTGCAATAACCTGTGGTCATGAATCTGCAGGTCTGGATCCAGATGATACTGCTGTCCTCTGACTCAATAGTGTGGTCTACTCTTGATTCCACACTGAAAACATACTCTAGGTGCACTTCTGTCAATCCTATGTGGTAGAGCAGTTCTTCTGTGACATCCACTCTTGCTCAAGTTTTCATTTTCCGACAGTTTAAGCAATGAAAATTTAATTTTTATCTGTGTTGTGGTGATTGCTGGTAGTTACTTCTCCTTCATCACCAGATCCTATATTCACATATTTTCTATATATTTTCTATTGTGCTCAATTTTCCAACCAGGAGAGAGCAGGGAAAGGTCTTTTCTAATGGTGTCTCTCACATTAGTGTAGTGACTGTTTTGTCAGCTCAATCATTGCTGTATACATGAAGCCAACCTCACATTCACCCACAATTCAGAACATGATCACATCTGTGTTCTATTCTATAGTCCCTCCTTTTTTGAATCCTATTATCTATAGTCTTAGAAACAAGCAGATAGAGGAGGCAGTAAAGAGAATTATAAACAAAATTGCTTTTATTCAGGAAAGTGATGGCATAATTATTTCATGATTTCTTTGTTGATATTGTGAGATGCAAAGTGCTTCAAAATTAACTTAATTATCTATTTCCAATTTTGGGGACCCTAAAATGTGTTCTGAGGGATATTCATTATATTATGTTCAACATAGAAACAACTCAAACATGTTTAATTTTGAGGCTCCCCCTCCAAAAATTGTACATACAGTGGTGCCCGAAGCTTCACTGCTTAAGGCTATTTGCTAAAGTCTATATGCTAAATAGCTTTCTCTCCAGTTATTCTCCTTTACATTTAGAGAATCTTAGAACAGTTATATAGTAAACTTGGTCTCTTTAAGGAATCATGAAAGAGAATCATTTATTCATTCATGAATTAAAAATGTACCTAAAATAAGAACAATTTTATGTTTTATCTTATAAAACAAAAGTATATGTCAAAGGTGTGGTTGGAAAGATAAATCAATAATATTTCATCCTGTTTTTCATAATATGGAAAGATAGATTTTCAATAAAAACTTTTTGTTTGTAACATAAAATATTACTTAAAAATCATTTTTCAGTGGTACATTTAGAAAATTTAGGATTAAAATTATTTGTTAGTACATATGCAAATAATCCTCATGACAAGAAAACATAGAGTACATTCATTGCTATTTCAATTATAAAGCTTCTAATTTATTGCTTCAAAATCTTAAGAAAATAATATGATGGAAATGATAATTTTAGTAGAGTTTCATCTAGGTCTATTATATGTGAGGGCCCAGAATCCCCACATTAATACTTGAGCAATGCACAGTAATCTCTAGTGAGTGAAGAAAATAGTCAAATTGGATAAATATATCCAAATCTTATGCAATATTTCATATTGCCATATTCACCTTCTTGATCAGTAAATTGGGAACAATATTGCACTAATTAAAAACAGCAATTCCACCCTTCTTGATTCTAAGATGAATTTCATCACAGTGAACTGATCAGATAATTAATTGAGAAATATGATGCTTTGCAAACTGCTTCGTGGTGTACATTTTTTATTGCAGAGTATTTTCAGTAAAATGATACTATATTCTGCATTTATCCATAATCTATATCAGTAACTGTAGAAATGCATTGTGTATCTATGAATGTGTAAAAATTAATATAATTTAAAATATTAGCAAAATAAATTTAAATACAAGCTCTTACTTTTTTTCTACAAAAACAATTTATACACTAAACATGTATATCCTGGTTATGAACAGTTTAATTTGAAACACAATGCCCTAAACACAGACATCTTTACCTTTAAATTTTTAAATGCCAGTTTAAATAATCATTGAACAAGAGGTTATGGCAATTTTATGCACATAAAAACATAGCATGACAATATTTGAAGCAAAAATTTAGAGAAGGAAATGGAGAAATGGGGAAATTGTACTTATTTAAAGAGTTTAAGAGATGCCTCAAAACTCTGAGAGTTGAAGTTAAGAACACAGGTTAATCAGCAGGTAGAAGAGGGTAGAGATTAGGCATTTGATGCAGAAGGAGTACAAAATGTTCAACAGGATTGATTGTAAAGATCCAGAAATGGATAGAACAATACCATCTGCTGGTAGCACAATAGTGTAAGTATAATGAACAAATCTGAGTGTGAGAATGGTTGAAAGAGAAGGTTAGGGGCATGTATAAAACCAGAAGGAAAGATAGAGGATAAAAACTGGGACTGTCAAAAAAAAGCAAAACCAAGAGAGGCCAATGATAGTGATTAAATGTAGAAATATTGGGAAATTGGGAAGTTTTTAAATGAGAGAGAACAAGTGAATGCCCACATTGCAAGGTGTTGAAAATGGGACACTATATAGGAAAAATGCAATCAATGCAAACTGGGGCCTTTACTTCACACTAACATTGTAATATTTTTGCACCAATTGTAACAAAGACAATATACCAAAGCTAAATGTCAATAGAGGGGGATATAAGGGATGGATATGGGATTCTTGTTGTTGTTTCTCCTTTTTTATTCTTTAGTATTATATTTTTTCTCTTCTTTCTTTGCAGAAGAAATGGAAATATTCTCATATGGATGGTGGTGGTGAATGTATAACTATGTGATTATACTGGCAGCTATTTATTGTCCACTTAGGATGATTGTATGGTGTGTGAATAAAACTGTTTTAAAATAAAAAGGGATATAACTGCAGGAGAAGATGTGGAGAGAGAGAACTAGAAGGTGCATCCCCTCTGGAGGGCAGTGTGGTGGTTCCTCAAGAGGCTAAGTATAGGGTTGCCATATGATCCTGATACCCCATTATTTGGCATATGCTTGGAAGAACTGAAAGCAGGGACATGAATATGCATATGTACACTGGTGTTTATCATAGCAGTATTCATGATTTGCAATGTATAGATGTGGCCAAAGTGTACATCTGCAGGTGAACTGAAGGGCAAACTGTCATGTACACACACAAGAGAATATTGAGCAGCTGCAAGAATGAAAGAAGTTTTGAAGCATGCAAATATGTGAATGAACCCTGAGATATTATGTTTACTGAAATAAGTCAGAAATGAAATAACAGATATTGTAAGTCCTCACTAATATAAACAAATTCAAAAGAGCAAGTGCTGAGAATTAATTCAAGAGCAGAGGTTATCAAAGGATAGAACATGGGCAGAGATTGGGCAATTGATGTAGGAGCACAGAATTTTCAACAAGTTTTATTGTAAAATTTCCTAGATTTTAAGTTCTTACAGTAGT
Source organism: Choloepus didactylus (assembly GCF_015220235.1). Taxonomy (NCBI): domain Eukaryota; kingdom Metazoa; phylum Chordata; class Mammalia; order Pilosa; family Megalonychidae; genus Choloepus; species Choloepus didactylus. The sequence continues at coordinate 1,515,392 of NW_023637581.1, forward strand.
CCCATGTATTCCTGAGTTATTACTGTTATTTAAGAGATGTTTATTTGGTAAAAAGAAATCATATTTTTTGTAGCACACTAATTTATCCTGCATGGTTGGTTTATTCAAGCAACATAATTACATGGAAACTAGAATAAGGAATGATATCTTGTTATTCTCTAGGGTTAATATAATGCTCAGAGTATTTTGGGTGGAAATAAAAACACCCCTTGAGGGACTGGGGAAAAATGTGGAAATATTAAACTTCATCACCTGGGGAATTACTGATACTCTCATAAGAATTAGGGACTACCAATTTAATACATTAAGCCCTCAATCTTGAGGCTTGCCCTTATTAAACTTATTTCTGCAAAGGAGAAGCTAAGACTACTTATAATTATGCCTAAATGTCATGCCCAGAGAACCTGGGGTGGCCTCTCTCTCTCAGCCAACTCTGAAAATAAACTAACTACCCTGCCTTTTATATGAGTCATGACTCCCAGGGGAGTAAATCTCCCCAGAAATGTGGAACATGGCTCCCAGGGATGAGCCTATCCATGGCATTGTGGGATTGATAATGCCTTTTTGATCAAAATTTGGAAAAGAAATGAAACTAAATGAAGTTTTCAAACAGAGTTGGGAGGTCATTTTGCAGGTTATTCTTCTGTATTACACGGTTATTCCTTTTAAGTTTCTAGTGTGTTAGAATAACTAGAAGAAAATACCTGAATTGTTGAATGGTAACCCACTAGATTTGATTCTTCTTGATGATTTTATAATTATATAGTTTTTATTGTGTGGCTGTTTGATTGTGAAAATCTTTTGACTGACCCTCCCTTTACTCATTGTATGGGCAGATAAATAATAGAATAGAGACATATATATATATATATATATATATATATATATATATATATATATATAAAATATGGGGATAATTTGTATGTGATGTGATGTTTTGGTTATTCTTTTTATTTTAAATTTTTTCTATGGTTTGTAGTACTGGAAGTGTCCTAAAATTGATTTGGTGATGAATGCACAACTATATGATTATACTGTGAGCCACTGATTATATACTTTGGATGGATTATATGGTGTGTGAATATATATCAATAAAATTGCATTAAATTTTTTAGGAGAAAAATAACAAGTGAAGAAATTATATTAATAATCAATACCCTCTCAACAAAGAAATGTCACCACCAGATGGATTCACTGGTTAATGTTACCAAACATTCAAAGAATGATTAATACCAATTCATCTCAAATTCATCCAAACATTGGAAGGAAGACCTCCTAATTCATTCTAGGAAGCCAGGACCACCCTAATAAGAAAGACACAATGGTATAAGAAAATTACAGATCGATGTCCTTTATTATTATAGATGCAAAAGCCCTCAGCAATATGCAAGCCAATATGGAAGAATTATGTGTTCAAGTTACATGATATATAAAATCTACACTCAAGTATTCAGAAACTGGAGATATTAATATGAAGGTGGAGAAAAAAGATAGAAAATTGAGATAGAGAGAGAGAGAGCAGGAGAGAGATCAGTAGCAGATGAATATAGATAAATGAAATGGAAATGTGACAAAATGTTAAAACTGGGCCTGGGTATCTAGGGTTGGGAGTTATCCATTTGGGTTTTGTATTATTTTTGCAACTATGCTGTAATTTTGAAATTATTTCAAAATAAAAATTTTAAGGAAAAAGGTCACCGTGAAGACACAAGCAATACTCACTAAGATGGCTATCATCAAAATGACAGATAAAAACAAGTGTTGGTGAGGATATAGATAAATTGGAACACTCATACTGTGCTGGTAAGAATGGAAAATTGTGAATCTGGTTTGCAAAGCAGTTTGAAAATTCTTCAAAGAGTAAAATATAGTTACCATATGATCCTACAATATACTCAAGGATACTGCAAACATAGGTTCACACAAAATAATGTAAATGACTCTTAATAGAAACCTTTGCCATAAGGTGAAAGAGTTGAAACAATTTATGTCTCTGCTGTGCCAGTTTGGATATATTATGTCCAAATGCCATTGTTTTTGATGCAATTTTGTGGGGGCAGATGACTTAGTGTTGATTAGATTGGAACCTATTGATTGAATATTTCCATGGAGATGTGACTCAATCAACTGTGGGCAAGAACTTTAATTGGGTAACTTCTATGGAGGTGTTACCTCACTCATTCAGTGTGGGTCTGAATTAAATTGCTGGAACCATATAAAGAGAACACAAAGGGATATGAGAGCAACTGAGAGTGATAGTTTGGAAGAACTGCACTTAAGAGAGGACAAAGCACCCCAAGAGCAACATTTTGGAGAATGCTATTTTGAAACAAACTGGGAGCAAGCAGATTCCAGCCATGTGCCTTTCCAGCTAACAGAGATTTTCCAGACACCATTGGCCATCCTTCAGTGAAGGTAGCTGATTGTTGATGCCTTACTTGGACACTTCATGGCCTTAAGGCTATAACTGTGTAACCAAATAAACCCCCTTTATAAAATCTATTCCTTTTCTGGTATTTTGAATAATGGTAGCATTAGCAAACCAGAACAGATTTTGGTGGCAGGAGTGGGGTGCTGCTCAGTGTGGAAATACCAAACGTGCTGGAAAAAAATTTTAAATGGATAAGGGGAAGATTCTGGAAGAATTGTGAGAAGCTTGATTGAACAGGCTTAGACTGCTTTGAAGAGATTATTGGTAGAAATATGGCCTCTGAAGATCCTTCTGATGAGGCCTTAAACACAAATGATGAATATACCATTGTAAACTGGAAGAAAGGCAATCCTTGTTTTAAAGTGACAGATAATTTGGCAAAATTTAGTCCTGGTGTCAGATGGGAAGCAGAATTTGAAATCAAAGACCTGGGATACTTGGCTGAAGAGATTTCAAAGCTAAAATTTGAAGATGTACCCTTGCGGTCGCAGTTGATTCGTCTGGGGGGGGGGTGGCGGCCGGTTGCTAAATCCTAGGCTCTCAGGATTGCTTGGAGGGTACCGGCGGCGGGGGCTCTTTCCCGGAGGCGAGGGCGAGGCGGGGGACTTGGCCAGGTCCCCGGCGGAGGCATGCAAAGTATGGAGGGCGGCGAGAAAGGAACAGGCGGGACACGGTTCTTTTAGGGTGAAGAAACCAAGAGAGTTTATTAGGGGAGAGTACAAGCTTATATCGGGCGTTTAGAGGGCAGGGTAGCTGTAGAGGTTAAAGGCTTGGATTGGTTCTGAGAGGGCGCGGAGGTTGATTGAAAAGGGGCGAGAGTTGCTCCGGTAACGGTGTCTGGCAACAATGTATGCGCACTGGTGGTGATGGGAGTTGCACTGGCAACGGGGAGTGTCCGGGCAAGATAAGGGGGTGGGGAAAAGGCGGTTCCCTCCGGCAAGCCTCCCCTAACAGTGTTATTTTGGGTGAGGAAATGGGGCCTGCCTCCGGCCTCACTTTCCCAGGCCCGGGGGGCTGCGGAGGGCGCTGTCGCCCGTGCCCACCACCCTCCCCAGGGGCTGATCAGGTCCCCCAGCCCAGGCCCGCCAAGTTGAAGTATGTAATCAGTGTCCCGCATACCCTGGTTTCTCCTTGAAGTTTATAGTAAAATGCAAGAGGAGAGGGTTAAGCTGAGAAATGAACTATTGGTTTCAAAGAAACCAGAAATTGATGGCTCTGAAAAGTCTGTGTTTCCAGAATGTGAAACCCCAGATGCTACAGCCCCACATGAGGATTTAACCAAACATGTAACCAAACCATCATTTCAGTATAAGCCAGGATTGGAGATGGAGTTATCCAGAGAGGATTTGTGGAAAGTCCTATTATCTGATGGTTTTGACCCCTGTGCACTACATGTCAAGCCTACAGGATTTTGTGAAACTAATGGAAATGGAACCACTGCTTGTCTGGACTGAACAAGTTGGAGCAGGAACAAATTCAAGGAAATACTTCTTCAAAGACAGACACATGGCAGTTGAGGTCTGGAGTCTTGAAATCTCAGACAAGAAGAGCAGAGAAACCCAGGCACATGGAAAGGGTGAGTTTGCCCTTGAGGTTGAGGGCCAGCCTTCCTCCTTGGTGCTCAGGAAGACTGCTGCCACCCCAGGACACAGAGAGGGTGAAGCACCCTGGGGGTTGGGGAGAGCCTGGCCACCACATCACTCTTCAGAGAGGAGATAGCTTTTGCCCCAGAGTCACAGTCTGGGTGGCACCCTGCTACTTGAGAAGGGTGGGGCCAAGAAAATGGTGGTCTCCCCAATGTGTGTATATGTTGGAGCACTCACTCCAGCATTTGGAGAGAAAAAGGCTGCCACAAAGGCCCTTGGGAATGGTTGGACTCCTGCTCTCTCAAGACCCAAAGATAAAGCATCATTCTATAAATGACTCCCAGAATTTGAAATCTAATGATGTTTTCCCTGCAGGTTTTAGGAACTATTTTTTTCCTGTAAACCCTGTTTTACTTTCAGGTTCTTCCTATGGCAATGGGAACAATTATCCTATGACAGTCCCTCCCTTGTTTATTGGCAGCAGATAACTTGTAAGTTTCACAGGTCCATGGCTAGAGGGGAATTTTACATTAGGATAGACCATGATTGTAACTGATTTTGATGGGATCTTGTACTTAACTATTGTTACTGAAAGCATTTAAGTTTCTGTGATATTGTGATGGGATGAATGTATATTGTATATGCAAAGATCATGACATTTTGGGGTCCAGAAGGTGGAATGTGCCAGTTTGGATGTATTGTCCTGAAAATGGCCTTATCTTTGATGCAATTTTGTGAGGGCAGGCATATTAGTGTTGATTAGGTTGAAACCTACTGATTGTTTCCATGGAGATATGATTCAGTCAACTGTGGGCAAGAACTTTAATTGGATAATTTCCATGGAGGTGTTACTCCACCCATTCAGTGTGGGTCAGAATTAAATCACCGGAACCATATAAAGAGAACACAGATGGACCTGAGACCAACTGAGAGTGACATTTTGGAAGAGCTGCATGTAAGAGAGGACAAAACACCCCAAGACCAACAATTTGGAGAATGTCATTTTCACATGCAGCTTGGGAGCAAGCAGATGCCAGCCACATGCCTTCCTAGCTAACAGAGGTTTTCCAGACACCATTGGCCATCCTTCAGTGAACATATCTGATTTTTGATCCTTACCTTGGACACTTTATGGCCTTAAGACTGTAACTATGTAAGCAAATAAACTCTCTTTATGAAAGCCAGTCCATTTCTGGTATTTTGCATAATGGCAGCATTAGAAAACAAAAACATCATCAACTGACAAATGGTAAATGAAATTGGTATATAGAAGCAAGGGAATATTATTCAGCCATATAATAAGAAGTATTTAACCAAATAATAAGTAGTGATACTTGCTACAATATTGATGTACTTTGAATACACTTTTGTAAGTGAAAGAAGCCAGATATGTTGAGGTACTTCATTTTTACTCAGAGTTTTTGAGTATTTTTACCATGAAATGATGTTGGATTTGGTCAAAAGAATTTCTGCACCAGTTAAGTTACTCCTATATTTTTTATTCCCTTTTGTTCTACTAATGTGGTGGAATTCATTCACTATTTTACTTCTGTTAAACTACTCTTGGATTCTTTGGATAAATCCCACTTTTCCATGGTGTATAACAACTTTCATATGCTGCTGGATTTGATTTGATAGTATTTGTTGATGACTTCTCATATATATTCCTAATTGTAATTTTCTTTTCCTTTGTGGGATTTATTTGTTTTTGACATCAGGACAATGCCACCTACATAGAATGATATTTTGAATGATTCCTTCCCTTCAAATTATGGAAGAGTTTGGAAATAGATGGTATTAATTATTCCTTAAGTGTTTAGTAGAATTCAGCAGTTAGACCATTGATACTAGACATACTATTCTTTGATCAGAAAGTTTTGATTATTTGCTCAATCTTTTTAGTACTTAATATTCTATATTACTCTCTCATTGAGAAAAATTAAGTAATTTGTGTTTATGAGAATTTGTCCATTTCTTCTAGTTTATTTAATTTTTAGTGAATGATTGTTCAGAATGTTCTCATATAATTCTTTACATTTTTGAATGGTTGAGATAATGTTAACTTCATTTCTAATTTTCATTACTGTGTCCTCTCTTTTTTTCTTGGTTAGTATGGCTAAAGTTTTTTTTTTAATTTTATTGATCTTTTAAAAAATCAATTTCTGGTTTCACTGATCCTAGTTTTTATTTTACTATTTTCTATTCCATTTATCTCTACTGTAATCTTTACTATATCTTACACACTGCTAACATTTTGTTTAATTTGCTCTTCTTCTTCTAGCTCCTAAGAGTGTGAAGTTGTAATTTTGATTAAAAATCTTTCTTCTTTGTTTATTGTAGGCATGATCAGCTATAAATTACCTTTGGTGTATTGCCTTTGCTGCATCCCATATGTTTTGAAGTTTCATTGTTTTGTTTTTTATAACTGCATAACTTTAATTTCTTTTTTGATTTTTCTTTAATCCATTGGTTATTTAAAGTGCATGTTGTTTAATTTCTAAACAGTTATAAATTTGAGTTTTCCTTCTGTTCATGATTTCTAACATCAGTCCATTGCTGTTTGGATAAGATGCTTATATGATTTCAATATTTTATATTTATTGGGACTTGTTATGTGGCCTATCATATGATATAATCTGGAAAATGATCAATGAACCCTTGAGAAGAATGTGTATTGTGCTGTTGTGGGGAGGACAATCTATATATGTATATAGATCTGTTAGATTTAGACAATTTATAGAGTTGTGCAAGACAACTCCATTATCAACAGTGATGTATTGAAGTTTCTAAATATTTATTTAGTACTTGCTATTTTTCCCTTCATATATTTCATTGCTGGTGCCATATTTTACACATTATAAAGCTAGTAGTCTATGCTTATAACTGTTGTATCTTCTTGATGATTGTACACATTTTCAATATATAATATCCATCTTCATCTGTAACAATTTTTGAATTAATGTCTATTTAGTTTGATATTGTTATAGCCACCCAGCTATTTTTATTTGAATGGAATACTATTTTTCAACCTTTTCACTTTCAACCTATTTTTGTCTTTGCCTTTAAGATGAATATGTTATAAATGGAATGTAATTGGATCAAACATTTTTATTCTTTATGCCCACCTCTGAATTTCATTTGCAGAGTTCAACCAATTTAATTATAAATAATTTATTGATGAGTACTTAATTCTGTAATTTTGCTATTTGCTTTCAGTATGTTTTACTCCTTTTCTTCTCTCATATATCCCATTGCCACTTATTTTTCTGTTTATGGAACTTTTGTAGTCAACCATTTTGAACCCCATCTCATATTTCTATTTACTTAAAAAAATATTTTTGTAGTCACCATATGGCTTGCCTTAATATCCTATATTTGTAACACAGTAGTTTAATTGATATCAGCATATTCATTTGCACATATAAAGAACATTCTTAGACTTCTTCATCACTCTTCTTTTATGTTATGTTCCAAAACATAGTTCTTTATAGAATTTGGGCAAAAAAACACAGATTTATAATTTTTTTTGCACTTACATTTTGAATCATATAAGAAATTTTAAAAATGGAGTGTATATATTTACCAATGTATTTATCATTCCTGGAGAACTTTATTTCTTCATATTAATTCAAGATAATGTCTAGTACCCTGTACTTTCAACCTGAATGATTCTCTTTAGCATTTATTCTAGCACAGTTCTAGTGGTAAAAAGCACCCTCAGCTTTTTTTCTGGGGTGTCTTAATTTCTCCCTCATATTTCAAAGTAAATTATTACCACATATTAATTTATTCATGATAAGACAATACTTTCCAGAATGTCATCCCACTGCTTTCTATCATCCATGGTTTCTGATAAAAAATTACCTGTTATTCTTACTGCAGATCAAATTTACCTGATGAATCACTTCTCTCTTAATACTCACAAAATTCTTTCTCTGTAATTTGGCATCCAAAAATTGATTATAAATTTTCTCACTAAAGATTTCCCTGAGTTTATCCTATCTTTAATTCTTGGATGTGTATATTCAAGTTTTTTGTGAACTTTGGAAAGTTTCAGGGCATCAATTCTTCACATACCCTTCTACCCCTTTCTCTTCCTCTCTTTTTTTCTGGGACTCCAATGAAGCATAAGTTGGCTTATTTGATGCTTTCTCAAAGATTCTTTAGGTTCTGCATATTTTTCTTCATTCATTTTTTTTCTTTCTGCTTCTCAGATTGGATAATTGTAGATGTCCTGTCTTCAAATTCTCTGAATCTTTTTCCTGCCTTTTAATGTTTGCTCTAGAACTCATGTGGTGAATCTTGTTATTTCATTGCACTTTCAGCTCCAGTATTCTTGTTTGGTCCTTTGTAAAATTTCTCTCTCTTTACTCAAATTCTATTTGTTCATATATCATTTTACTGATATCCTTTCATTCTTCATCCATGTTTTCTTTAGATCATCGAGCAAATTTAGGAGCAATATCTTAGTTTATCTGGGTATTATTTCCAATATCTGTGTTTACTCAGTAATAGTTTCTGCTGTGTAATTTTGTTCATTTTTATGGACAATCTTTTCTTATTTTTATGTCTCATGAACTTTGTGTTTTATTCTATACATTTAAATATTTTAAGATAACCTGGGGTATGATTCTCCCCATTCCACAGGGTTTGCTGCTTACTTATCTACTTTTGATTGTTGAAGTCAGTAGTAGTCTATTTAGTGATTTTCCAAAGAATTTTGGCAGAGACAGTATCCCTTGACATGTGTGCTCACTAATGTTTCTATTCATGTATTTTCTATTCAAATTGTGCTATGGTATACATTTCCTTGAATGCATAAGATTTAAAAAAGGAAGAAAAAATGCACTTGTACCTGCACCTTGTTTTTGGTGTTCTCTTAAGTATTTACTTAGTCTTCCCTGAGCCTGGATTACAACCCATAGTAAAATTTACTGTGTTCTGTGGTCTTTTTTTGAACATATGCTTTGCTCTAGTTATATGTTTGGCTTTCTAAATTCCTAACAATAATTGTAATATCGAGTGCAAATTTTCTCAAAGAAGTTCTTCACAGTATATTATTGTGGACCAAGATGATCTATTGTATGTCTCAACCATAATCTTTTGTTCTGGGAAACTGAGGTTTCATTGTTCCCATACAGTAGTTTTGTAGGCAGGCCTGCTACTTGCTTGTCCATAGTGAGTTCTGGGATGGGGAAAACAGAGATGAGCATCTAGGGGCAGTCCTTCAGTTAGCCACCAGATGGGTTGAAATAGAAATACATACACCCTGATTTATAGATAAGGTATTCTCTGCTCCCTCAGCTCCAGGCACTAACATTGGAAATGCTGACTTCTGTATCACACATTGTGTTATTGGTCTGGGGAGATGCTGGGGGGAGTGTTAGTAATAGTGTTAGAATACATTCCAACTCACTATAAATTTCATTTTTCCTTGATTCAGAATGTCTTGTTTAGTAGTAAACATTTTACTATTTTCCAGAGTTCTGATACATTTGATTCTGAGAGGTTTAGTTTGTTTTTCAATGTTTTTGTAGGAGAATGGGTTTTGGAGCTTCCTACTCCATTGTCTTGCTCTTGTCAATCTCAAAACTGTTGGCTTTATATGAACCTCCCTCATTACGTATTAGTAAACCTGCATGCTCAGTTCAAACAAGGACCTGTTTCACCTGCCTCAAGTCATGGATAATGGCCATTCCTATCCCAACTAGCCTTCCTCATGGAAAGGAGGGCCAGTTATGTCAGCAGAGCCACAGGATCTACTAAATGTCCACCTGTTTACAGGTCTATTTATACATACTTCACTGCTCTAGCTGCCTCATTCTGTCTGTCAAAGCCTCTGTGGAGGTTGCAGTTCTTACAATTGGTCCATTAAGGATTTATATGAAAAGGCATAGCCATCTGCTTCATCAAAATAAAGACATGTTCCATTTCCCAGTTTTTTCAGTGCCTCCCCTATGAGATCAAGTTCTATCCTTCTGGGGTTCAGGCCTGAGACACCTCTCTCTAGAGGATATAAATGATCAGTGCCCAGAACCCAATAGCAGCTGTGGCTGGGCTGATCCAATAATGGACTGGAAAGCACAGAGTGATGGGTGGGTGCTGAATTGTCCACTCACCAAAGCCACTTCTTGTTTTGGGGAGAGCCAATGATGGTGTCAAGAAGTAAGTTGCCTGGAGGATTATGTGGCATGGACCCTGAAAATCAAGACAGATAATGAGAAGCATGGAACAGCAACCTGGAGATTCCCATATATCTAGAGTCACAGCCTTTTGGTGTCTGGAACATGGAGAAGTCAGGGTGGTAATGATGTTCCAGGGCAAGTGAGTTTAAGCAGACTTTAAAGTGCTAGTAGCTCTTACAAATCTATTATGGGTATTTTTCTGTATTTTCATGACTATTTTACCTCCATTAGAACATACCAGCTGAGTATAAATTTAACCCTCCCTCCCACCCAAAAATCACAAAGTCTCAATGCAATTGATCTAGGTGAAAATGAAAAACTAAATTTTGCTTGAAGGGTAAAGATGAAAAATTCTGTAGAAGGCATGGGAGTGCTAAAAGAAGGGTAAGGATAAATGAAGACTTCATATAAAATATTGGTAACAAATGATTTTATGATTAGAAGCTATTAAAACAGGGTCTACACCAAAGATGTCAAAACAAAGAATGAAAAAGAGGATATGAATAATTTAATTATATTGTATACTATTATGAGGTTTATTCTTCCATCTTTTTTTAACTTTATCAAAAAATTTAAAGAAACACAGCTTTTTTTCCTTCCATCTCTTTTTACCCAGGATTACTTATCCTGTTCTGATATCAATTTACACTGTCTGCTCTCTCTAGTGGCAGCATAGCAAAGGAAACAAGATACTGTGTTCTAGCTAAAAAGAATTCTCCCTACTGTTGATTTGGAATACTATGGAATAATCAGAATTTGATTTACTTCAAGTCCTTACATTTCCTTAGAACACAAATGCAATAATCACAAATAATAACAATCACAAATGGAAGAAAAAGACATTTGAGATTGTCACATTCCAGAAAAAGAATCTAGTATATAGAAGGAATGTATGACCTAGGGACCCCACAGCTTATCTCAGAAAAACCAGGTGCACCATAAACTAAAGGATAAACGCTGTTCAAGGCTATTCCAGCCACGGTGGCACCTCAACCCCCAGGGGCAGATAAGGCAAGATCAGTTATGCCCATAAAATGAACAACCAGAAAGGCCTACTCTCCCTAGATACATAACACAGCTACATTTCAAAGAAGAATAATGCATCAGAACCCTAGCAAGCAATCAGCCCAGAAATTGATAGACAATCACCCAATCGAGGCACAAGACACACTCAGCAGGCACCCTTCACCCCCAACATCCTCCCGTCCCAAATGTGGGTTTTTCCTTTAAAAAATGCTGTTCTCAGATAGAGAGCTGGAGCCATTTTCTTTCTTTCTTTTTGCTGACTCCCACCTGCTTTCATTCTCTAATAAACCTTAAACTCTCTACTTAAACCATGACTCGCTGTGTTGTGTGGATTCCTGAACAACTCCAACATAACAGAGATTAGTATTTATATAGTAGTATATAAATTTGAACAGCTAAATAAAATGTGAAACTGAAAGATAAGCTTCTTCAAAATGATCTGGTTAAGCAATTTAGGCAACTCTGCAAACTTTCTATTATTGGAAGTTACAGTTGTTTGTGTTTTTCATGTTTTTTAGAGTTGGCCTATTTCACATGCAAGGACTTTACTGAGATATTCAGCAATGCTTATACAGTGAGGTGTATTTCCCTCTAGTGAGAAAATATTGCACCAATCTAATAAAATAGACCTCTTCATTGGATGTGCCTTATGGAGACTAGAAATCAATGTATGGAGAATCTGAAACAGATTGGGTTTTAGGTGTTCAAATGGATGTAATTTGAAATGGCTGAAATTATATTTTGATTTTCTGAATAAGTCTAAATCATTCACTAACATATGTTTTCTTCTTATGGGATGGATAAGATTATTCTCAGATGACCGCATCCCAGATTCAGACAAGTACACAACTTGTATTCAGAGCAGAGAGTCATCCCTCCTCACCTCCCCCTGGCATAGTTAAAATATTAAAGAGGCCATGCACTGTGGGAGCTGGTTGGATGTGCAGCCATGACAACCCTGTGGCACCTGAGGAATACTTTTCTCCCTCTTCTGTGCCTCACTTTCACCAGCCCTGGCCACCATTCAGTCCCAGAGTGTGGCACCAGGTGCAGGGATGTGGCACCAGGCAGGTCTCAAGATTCTGCCCTCCCCAGAAATCTTGCCACAATTGAATAGGACCCCCAGATAAATATTCAAACCTTCAACCTGTTCAGTTTTACATCTCTGAGAATGAGTCACCATTGGAACAAAAGTTGAGAGGATTAAGACAAGAAACACAAGAATGGAATCAACAACTCTGGGCAAATCAGAATTTGACTTTTAGTACGAGCCTGGTAAAAGAGTAACTTCACCATCACCTTCTTCTTGAGGAAAGTGACCCTGGAGAGACTGTGGAGGAGGCTTATGCTGAGACAGAAGCTTCCAGCACCCCACAGGGCATGGATTCTTAGGCTAGTTTGCCAGCATTCTTAAAAGCTGCAAGTGAGCCTAGGACCCCACGTTTCCTTCTTGGACCCTTTGCCTGTGTTCTGGCCCCTGAAGGACCCATGTAGCCAAACTGACATAGGGCAGGGTGGCCTGGAGAGTGCAGGTCCCAGCTTGCCATGGGTCTTGGAGCCCCCTCCCAACTGCTCCTCAAGCAGCTAGTCCTGGTGTCATGGCATTAAAGAAAGCCCAGGCACTGGATGGCTGCTATCATTCATGGTTTTGAATTATTACCTGGAAAGCTTGGACTCCCTATGAAGGGACTGCTTTGGAAGCTGGCTGCTGAGTGGAATATAGGCCACCTATGTTGTCCTCTGGAGTAGCTCTCTGGTAAATACAAGTCCAGTCACCCTCATGTCATTAGGGCAGCCTTGAGTCATTTGTGGCCTTCAGGAGTACATGCTTGAGTAAAACACAGCTGTCCTGAAGCAAGGAAGGTACAAATTTAAAAGTAGCCGCAGTTCCTTGTCAGAGAAACCTAAATTGATGGTGGAGGCACCTCTGAGGCTTTCCTCCAGTTAGTCCAGTGCTCACAGAGACTGTTAGCCAAGGATTCCTCAGCAGCTTGCTGCTGTATCATGTCACTGTTTTGTAAGTGCTTTTAAAATGAGCCTTTTTTTTTTGCATCCCTGAGAGGACTGAAGACAGAAAGGATGTGGCAGAGTTGTTAGCAGGGGTCCTCCTGATTCTTCCCCCTTTCTTTTGGAGCAGCTTTGGCTGCAGTGTCTAGGTCTAAGCTGCCATGTGGAGGCTGGGATGGATGCTTGAGTGTGCGCAAGTGCCAGGGCAGTGGCTATGTGGGTGAGTTTGGTAAATATGGGTGCAAATGAGCATCACCTGAAACAGATGTGTGGTCATAAAGCCATGAGTCCTCTGCAGCTGTGCTCCTGGGCCACAGGCTAAGTGGCAGCACTCAGGGTCCTGCCCCCTGTGAAATTGCACATCATCACACATGTCCTCTGAGGGGAGGCCAGCTATTTGGAATTAACCAGAAGCCACTTGTTGGGAGACTTTCATTTCAGTAAAGTAGTGAGCCTGGACTTCGGTGGCATATAAACCACTGGCATGAAGATGATTCCAAAGAGGAATTCCAGAAGTGTGAGGCCATACATGCCATCCCCCCAGAAACTTCTAGTGGCCCAGTGGGATGTGTGATGCTGAGGGTCAGAACCACCTCATCCTGTTGTGCCTGAAGAGAAAAGTTCCAAGCAGCAGTGGCTGGCAGGGCCAAGGTGCTTGGCAGCTGCTGGGGGCAGGGGACAGGGATCTGGGGTCCAAGCTGTGTTCTGGCCTTCAATTCTCTTATCCCATAAAACTCACTGACTTTAAGGTCATTTAAACACCATCTTCTCCCTGGATAATGTGGTGTTGGGGTAGATGGCATTTTCCAGTGATAGTTTGAAATTCTTTTGCAAATCAATTCTTAGAGATTTTGACAATAACTTTCCATAATAAATAGAAAAAGACAAGTGGATCATCTGAGAGGAAATGTATTTTCAGGAAAGTGAAGCCCAGTGTGGGTGGTAAAGCCATGCCTAGTCAAGGACTTCCAGGACTTGTGTGTGTGTGTGTGTGTGTGTGTGTGTGTGTGTGTGTGCATGCATGTGCATGCATTCTTGCTGCAGCATGACAGACTTAAAGATCTGGAAAAGATACGTAATGCCTCTGAAGACCTGGGGAGACTCTGGAAAGTGGGGGTGTGTTTTGTGACCTGTGGGACTACAGAAAGACCACCTGAGAAATGCTACTGATGAAGGACCTTTTCCAATGCAAGTGTGCCCTGACCCCACTCAGAGCTGTGGGAACCATTCAGTCCCAAATGGCCAGCCTCCTCTCCAGACAGCTGGTTTACCTGAGCATCAAGCAGGTGGGCTTTGCTTCCAGCTGGTGGCTTGGTGATATAAGACATGTTCGCTTTGTACCAGAAATTTTAACAACCGTAACTTTTCTCATCACATTTCAAAATTTGCCTCCTTAAGATCTACAGGGCTCCTGTAGTCATGCTTCTTGGAGGTTTCAAGGAAGAGAACTGGTCAAGGGTGGTCCTGGGTGACTGCTTGAAGCCAGGTCTTGGGCATAGATGAGCAGGGGCCCCTGCAGCAGGAAAGATGAGAGCCAGGAACTTTGAGGCCCCAGTTGTCAGTGATTGGTGGTGGACCTGTCTGCCAGGGGCCAGCCACTTCCACTCCCACCACCAGGCTCTGCCTTAGGGGAACCTGCTGGTTGTGGGCAGCTTCCCAGCCTTGGCAGTGAGGCCATGTACACCATCCTGCTCAGGGCAAATGATGGCAGATGGCTGAGAGCCTTGAGGCCTGTGGCCCCAGCAGAGCCCCTCCAACCTGAGGCCAGGGAGATGGAGCCACCTTTCTTTTAAGAGTGACTTAAAAACAAGCAGACAGCAAGCAGTTACATATTCCACATTCAGATAGTTGTGAAAATTCAATTTTCTTTGGACATGTATTTGAAAATGGAGCAATGGCCCAAAATGGGCCTGGACTGCAGGAATGGCAGTGAGGTGGGAGTTTGGGCTGCATCCTGACACTTACTGGGTCAACAAACCATGGCTGTGCCAATCTGGGAGAGGGAAAGAAGTGCCTTGAGCCCACTGGCACCTGCCCATGCTGGATGCTCAATAAAAATCTATGCAGATGGCACCCAAATGGCTGCATTTCTGAATGCTGTGCAGTTCTGGTAAAACTGTTTCCACCCAACACAGTGATATGGCAATTAGAGTTGGGGGATGGGCAGCAGTTTTTACAAGTGAAGAGAGAAATGTAATTGAAATCTTAGTAATCTCTATGGTATCCTTTTGTAATTATGATTTGATTTAGTGCCAAAAAGTTTAACTTGATTCTTGGTGTTAACTGCGATTCTGGATTCTTCAGTGCTCTAAGTGAATTAACAAGAAACCAGAGAACTGTTTTCCTCTTTCTTTAATTCTAAACATTTGAGATAAAATTATTATGGTGAATATTACTTTAGTTCACAAATAGATGCAAGTAAATTGTCACTAAGGTTCTTTTGACCCTAAAAATTATTTTTATATGATTCTCTGTCAGGGCCCTATTCAAACAAAATGTCTTTGTGTACTATTAGTTTTTAAATATTTACAGAATAAAGGTTACCTCAGTGAAAAAAACATTAAAGAGGCAGGCTTCATGACAGTGAGGGGAAACATAGAGGACTTAAAGTAATGAGATAATAATGAAATGTTGAGGTAAGTTTTTGGAATCCAATAAAACTGTGATCAAGTATTTGATCAATAATCCTGGGACTCAAGCTAACTAGACAACGAATCACCACCATGGAGATTGTCCTTGGATTTCTGCCTCTAGAGTATCCACTGCAATTCCAAAATTGTCAACATGGGGCTAGTGGGTAATACCCAGAAATCAGTAATCTGAAGCAAGTATGGATCATTCAGAAAACTGAGAGACAAGAGGTCAGTGCAACTCTGGGGCTGAGGGAATAGGTGGTCCCAAAGCATTTGTATGAGGAGAGTCCCAAAGAAAGAAAGAAGAGGAGCCAGAAGATGTTCAAGTAATTGTAAGGGTAGGGGGAGAACCTGGCTCATGGGTGAACAGGAAGAACTTTGAATACTTAATATAAGAAAACTCTATCTGATGTTACTCAATTATTTAAGGAACATGCCAATGTAACAGAGAATTGAATTTGAAAGAAAGAGGAATTTGATGATAAAATCTTCACTTTGAAAAGATAGATTAGGAATTCACTACAGCGTTTTTCCTATGAATATATTTTGTTGTTTACAGTATTAATTAATTGACCTTGCTTTTTTAAAATTCTATAACACTAATTCTGTCTCATTGGTATTTTAAGTTTTTGCACCAGATGTAAATACCAGAATACATTCACAGATGAGAAACAAAAAAAAAATGATTTTAAAATGATGAAAATACTCAAGATTACAAGGTGCACAAAATGAAAAACAAATAGGAATTAATTATTTTTGCACATTCATAAAATAAAGTGAAACAATTAGTGAAAGAATAAACATAATTTCTCCAAATGATAAGAAGACAGATGAGGGAACCATAGATTTGATTTAAAACTCCCAAACATTATGCGGTCCTTGGTTCCCCAGAGAGATTGACTCTGCAAAGCTAACTCTCATTGTATTTATGTCTGTTCAAGGTGAAAATTCAAGGAATAATTATTAGCTCTGGAGCAATAAGTAACCCTAATTGAATATATTTATGTGAGATGCTCAGGAATTCTACTACTTTTTCATCATAAAATTGTTTTAAACCTTTGCTCTTTGGGATTTCCCATCCATATAAATTCACTCAGATTTTCTCAGGGAGCTGTGTTTGTGTCAGATGACCTGATATATTCTATTTGGGGTTACAGAATATTTGCCTTGTTCAGAATTGCCTTAAAGTGACATTGTTGAAATTAAGAGTGGTCATGCAGGTCATATCAACCCTATCAAAAAACATATTCAAGGTTATATTCCAAAATCTCAAATGTAGTTTAAATTTATTAGTTATAGTGGTTTTCAGACAGAAATAACTGAAATGAACCATGACAATATAATGTCTCCAAATGCATCAACATCAGATATGTAATACTGTTTACACACACACATACCCACACATACATACAACCACCCACATAAATAGACAGAAAGAATGATGAGATAGATATAGATAGTAGATAAACATAGTCTGCATAAAACTAAAAACAGCAGTAAATTATGAAATGGTTAGACCATAACCTAAGGTTTTGCATATTCAATTTAAATGCATTTTAAATCATGATTTTCTAAAGTTTTTCATTGTGTCAATTTATAATTTTCTGTGCTTTAAAATTCATAAAGTTATTTTTTCAAATACCAGTCATCACATCACTGAGTAATGTAAGACTGGTAATAATCCCATTTACACCTGCAAAGTAATATGCCAGTCCATTGACCACATTCCTGATACTAGAGAAATATATATTTGTATTTAGCTATCTTAGGCATTTACAAGTTTCTCTAGAGATATGAATATGTGAGGATACGTGTGAATAAAACTGGTGATGTATATAAATAGAAGCATGGCAGCATTTTAAGGGAGGCAGAAATGTAGGATGATTAAGCACATTGCCTTAGAACCAGACATCTGGCTTCAGTGCTGGTCATTGCCTAGACTAGTAAACTTTAGCCCAGTCTATCTCAATCTCTTCATCTATGAAATGAAAGTAAGAATAGTTTCCAATTCATTGGTTTGGTGAGAAGTGAACAATGCCCCCATCTTTGTATCTATTATGCATACAATCGTATATATCCATTCATGAATGTAGTATGAATGGTAGTTTTGATGCTATTCTTTAAATTATTCTCATCATCCACAAAATTAAAAGAAAAATAACCAAATACACCCCTACATCTATTTTTGCGTGTGTGTGTATGTTTTTGCACACATATGCAAATACATAACAATGTACAGGATTTGATTGGTCAAAACCCATAATTATTATTTTCAATTCTAACATTACAAATCATCATATCACATTAAAAATTTAATGCAATTTATTTAACCCTGTTTTATAACCATAGAACAGCAGCAAAAATGCTAAAAATCTTGGAGTGGAAACTCCTTTACTTTTATCTGGTTGTAGAAAATTTTGACAGCATACCTTTCTCTTCATCTCTTTCAGTTTGATTAAATGTTGGATAGTAATATTTATGTTATATATTCTGTTTATAAACAGAGGAAGCAAAGGAAAATCAATAAAAGGAGGGAGGAAGGGTATATGGAATAAAGTATAATATAAATATTTATATTTACATATACTATATAATTATAAAACAGTGAATTGAAGGAAAAAGGGAAGGAGAGAGCTAAGGATGCTGTATAAGAACTTAGAACTGCACTGGACCTATGTTCCTATAACTCCTCTGAGATAATCTTAAATATTAGATATATTGTCTAAACTTTTAAGCCTAAATTTCCTCATCCAAACATTGAAGATAAACTCATTACAAGACGGTGTGAAAGTAATATGAAGTGGAAATTTGAATAAAAATGGATGTTCTTAATTCATCATTTCAATGACCTGTTCTCAGGATAATTCCAATTATTTTACTGAATTTTACTATTTTCATGTATCTCTGACAATTTTTTTCTGATAGAAATTGGCAATCATAGTTGATATCAGCAAGATTAATAAAAAATATCAGGTCACAAATGATACTGAAAGATACTATGGCAATTCTCTCCCTTTCATAAATGATTTCATACTAAGAATATTTAGATGTGGTCTAGGGATACTAGGTGTTTTCTTTATGGTCCTTATGATTTTGTATGCTCTGCTTTGGCACGGAACTTTGGGAGGATTGGGATGACCATTTTAGACACCCTGCTGCACTTTTCTATGTATTTCTTGCTCTGAGGCTTGTCTCTTCCTTATGTTTGTTATTCTTCCACTATTGCTCCCCATACACCGAAGAATTTTCTACCAAATTTTCAAGAAGTCCATTTCATTGGCTGTGTCTCTTAGTTCTTCTTCCTCTTTCTCCTTATTGTTGTAGAAACATTCCTTTGACTGCCATGGCATATGACAATTCCATTGCCATTTGTAAATCCTCTTTCTAACTGATGACTGTGTCTGACCAAGTCTGTATTCCTCTGCTTATGATGCAGCAAATGTTGCAATATACATTTTCATGACATTTAGGCTATTGTTTTCAGATAGATATAAAATAAATGACTTCTGTTACCTCACTCCCCTGTTATTCTTATGATGCTCACACATAGTACACAATCACCTGGAGCTTTTTTGTGTGTGTGGCTTCATTGTTGTAATCATATTTATCACCATCTTTTTCTTCTATGCATATTGTCACAACCGTTTTGAGGGTCTGTTCTAGCAAGGGACAGAGAAAAGCCTCCCTCCACCTGTTCATCCCACCTAGTGCCCATTTTACTCTTTGGGACTGTGCTCCTCATGTATGCACAACCAAGACCAACCCTTCAATTGAGCAAAAGACACTAGTGTCTGTTTTTTATACCCTGGCTTCACTCATATTAAAACTTTTCATCCATATGCTGATGAACAGAGATGTTAAAGATTCCTTGAGGAGAATCATTCAGAAGTTTAAGCCTGATTTCTGACCTTTTCTCTGGACAACAGCACAACAAAATAACTAAATTCTTACATGTGTGGAAAGATAGAAGTATTCAGGTGTTTGGTGGGATATATGGGTCAGGGTAGGGTTTAACATAATGGGGAGGTTTGGCATATATCTTAAACATTATTTCCTAATGTGTATAAAAGTAAACAGGGCAACTTAACAAACATGGTCAGTTAAAAGTAAGAAGTGAGCAGTTTCTACAGTTTCCATGAACTATTTTGTCCTCAGAGGAGAGACCTCCACTTTTACTATGTCCACTCCCTCTTTTTTTTTTTACCTTCACACATTATTTTTTCATACTTTTATACAGTCTCAGCTACCTCCTCTTCAATTTTCCATCATTGACATTTCAAAATTCTACTAACTCTACTATGTTCATTCATTTCTCTACAGCTCAATTCAAGGCCTGGTACATGGATTAATTCAAGTTAGCACACATTAGTGGAGGAAAAATTGAGTAAAAGTCCGATAGTTAATATATACCAGAGATTGGTTCAGCATTAGTTGTGTCACATTGGCAAGTTACATACAGGATAAAAATAGCATATATGAAATTGTAGTTTTCCCAGGTATGCCCCAACTTAGGGGAAGTCTAAATTTATCTCTCTATATAAAAATAAATTTGATTCCTCCTTTTGGGTAAACACATCAATTCAGGTATTCAGATACACTCATATATTCCTTGGTATCTGAGACTTCCAGAGAGTTTATACATAACAAAAAAGGCCTTTCTATTTATTGTATATCATATATTTTGTACAGTTTTATTGAGATATATTCACATACCCTACAGTCATCCAAAGTGTACAATTTTTCACAGTACCATCACATTGTTGTGCATTCATCACCAAAATCAATTTTTGAACATTTTCCTTACCCCCCAAAATAAAAATAAAAGTAAAAAAGAGAACCTAAAACATTCTATCCCCCATCCCACCCTATTTTTCATTAAATTTTTGTCCCCAGTTTCTATTCGTCTCTCCACACATTGGGTAAAGGAAGTGTGAGCCACAAGGTTTTCATAATCACATGGTCACACCATGTAAGCTACACAGTTATATGATAATCTTCAAGAATCATGGCTACTGGGTTGCAGTTCAACAGTTTCAGAGTATTTCCTTGTAGCTTTTCCAGTACATGAAAAACTAAAAAATGATATCTATATAGCACATAAGAATACCCTCTAGAGTGGCCTCTTGTGTCCAACTGAAGTCTTTCATTCACTGAAGCTTTGTTTTGCTTCAATTCTCTTCCCCTTTTGTTCAAGAAGGTTTTCTTAATCCCACAATGCCTAGTCCAAGCTCATCCCTGGGAGTCATGTCCTGCATTGCCAGGGGGATTACCACCACTGGGAGTCATGTCCCATGGTGGGGGAAAACAGTGAGTTTACCTGCTGAATGGGCTTAGAGAGACACAGACACAATATCTGGGGAGACACTTAGGCACAATTATAAGTAGGCTTAGCTTCTCCTTTGCAGTAATAAGCTTCATAAATTAAAGCCCCTAGATTGAGGGCTTGGCCTCCTCAATAGGTAGCCCTCAATGTTTGTGAGAATATCAGTAATAACCCAGGTATGGAATTCCAACATGTCCACATTTTTACACAGTTCCTCAGGGGGGTGGGGGCTGCTAATATATTTTTATTCTCTGCCAAAATTATTATTTGGTGTATCAAGGTTTCATCCTAACATGTATAAACCTACCAGATCTCACTTCCTGTTCAAAGTTCCATGTACTGACATCATGTTAATATATAAGAATGTCATCTGGACTTTTAAACAGAGTGTCATTTCTGGCAGAGCCAGAGCAAGCAGAGAGCCAAGCAGAATCTGTTGTGGTGAAAGTGGTGGCTGGGAGCAGGAACATGACCAGAATCCTCTAGATCAGGGAACAGGTCAAAACTAGACTGCCACTACTTCCACCTGGACCCCACTGTCCTCAGAAAGCAGCTGCTGTGATCATGGGGGATATATTTGGAAATATATATCCTCAAGAGCCTCATTGGGAAGAAGGAAATGCACATCCTAATGGTGGGCCTGGATGCCACAGGAAAGACCAACATCCCATACAAGGTGGAACTGGGGGAGATCATCACTACTATCCCCACCTTTGGGTTCAATGTGGAGACAGTGGAGTACAATAACATAAGCTTCTTGGTCTGGAATGTGGATGGCAAGGAAAAGATTCATCCCTTCTGGAGATATTACTTCCAGTACACCCAAGGGTTGATTTTTACAGTCAATAGCGACTCTGGAGTGAGTCAATGAGGCTCACGAGGAGCTTAGGATATTGGCAGAGGACAAGCTCTGGGGTGCTGTGCTCCTTGTCTTTGCAAACAAACAGTATATTCCTAATGCCATTAATGCAGCTGAGATCAGGGACAAGCTTGGCCTGTATTCCCTGCATAATCACAACTGGTACATTCAGGCCACCTGTGCCACCAGTGGGGACAGACTGTAAGAAGGCCTGAACTGTCTGGCTAGCCAGCTGAAAAAAAGAAATGAGAGTCAGGCAGCCATTTCTGACTGCTCCACCCACTCTGACACACCTAATGTCTCCTTGCCCCAGCCCTATTCCTTTCTTCCCTTTGCAGTTATGACCAGGGCCCTGGGTACCATGTCCCTGTGCCCATCAAAACACTGCCAACCCTGCCTCCTCTTCACTCCCCTGTCTTCCAGCATGACCAGTCTAGTTCCCCAATTGCTGTCCTAATGATGAATTATTCCAATTTACTGAATTTAAAACAAAACAACAATAAAAACATTTTTTGTCTTGTTACTGCATTAATTCATGCTCATCTTCACTGCATTCTCCTCTTCTGTCATGATTTTCCATTGCATGGAAAATAAGAGTCCCAAAAAGTACTGTTTGTTTTAGTTTAGTTCCCATTAACCTACCATAACTTGTAAATGAACAGAAGAAATTCATCATCAAAATGATGGTCAAACTGGATCTCACTTATCATGGTTCTTCATGTCATATGCAAATGCACTTTCCCACCAGACAGTGCTAACTGTATTCTATGATTTGAATTTCCATATGGCTATGTGAGAAAAGTACCAGATCATTGCTTCCTAAGAAGAAACCTTACCCTACTTGTTCTGTCTCTCATGCATTCATGGTCTCCTGCTGTATCTATAAGTATAATCAATCTAATGACCATTTCCATGGAAAGTGCTGTTCTAGTTTGCTCATGCTGCTGGAATGCAAAGCACCAGAAATGGATTGGCTTTTATAACAGGGGGTTTATTTGGTTACACAGTTACAGTCTTAAGACCATAAGTGTCCAAGGTAATGCATCAACAATCGGGTACCTTCACTGGAGGATGGCCAATGGTTTCCAAAAAACCTGTTAGCTAGAAAGGCATGTGGTTGGTGTCTGCTCCGGTGTTCTGCTTTCAAAATGGCTTTCCCCCAGGATATTCCTCTCTAAGCTTCAGCTCCTCAAAAATGTCACTCTTACTTGCTTTTGGGGTGTTTGTCCTCTCAGCATCTCTGGAGCAAGAGTCTGCTTTTAACAGCCATCTTCAAACTATCTCTCATCTGCAGCTACTCTCAGCTTCTGTGCATTCTTCAAAGTGTCTCTCTTGGCTGTAGCAAGCTTGCTCCTTCTGTCTGAGCTTACAGAGTGCTCCAGGAAATTAATCAAGGCCCATGCTGAATGAGTGGGGCCACACCTCCATGGCAATTATCCATTCAGAGTTATCACCCACATTTGGTGCATTTCCATGGAAACAACCTAATCCAAACATTCCAAATTAATCCCCATTAATATGTCTGCCCCCACAAGATTGCATCAAAGAATATGGCTTTTTCTGGGGGACATAATATATACAAACTGGTACAAGTGCTTAGCCAAAAATTGTAACTATTAAGCAATAAAATATTTAGTGTCTGAATTTGGATTCTTTTAGTGACATTCGTAATGATGTCTCCAGAACAATGGATAAATTTTTGACTTACAAGAATATGAATTACAAGCTCTTCTAAGTACTCCCTTTTTGAGTAAAGAAAGTTTACTTCCAAAAATAAATTTTGACAAAGAGATTATGGAAAAATTGCTCATGAATCTTGAAGAACAGTTTTTCCATCCTTCTAGAAATGAAGGGTGTAGATATCTTCAAGCACAAGTTCTAAACCAAGTATATTTTGCCCTACACTCTGGTTGGTGCACAGGACATTATTGATGGATGCTGTTTATTATTATCCTATTAACACATAACTTCCTACTCACTCATTGGAAGAAAAATTATTAATGACCCATTTTAGCACATTTAAAACTTTATCAAATGCTCTAAGAGAAATGAAATAGTCTTCAATGAGAAATATCTTCATAACCTTTATTGTAATGTCAAATCTAATATTAAATAATTACATGGTATATTCCAAATAAGGAGTTTCTAAATTAGGGGTATAATTTTTTTTAATTTCTAGAACTGATGTTTGATATGAAAAGCACTTAAAGCTTGTCATTAAAAGTTGGAAATATATAGCTTAGAGAAAACCCAAAACAAGATATTTAAGCTCAGTGATATTATTTGTATTAGTAATTTTATTATATTTAAATATCACGTTCTATGTTATGTTTATAATTATAATTAATTTTCATTTTAATTGTAGTGATGCACACGTTTATTGACTAATCATTCATGGATGATCCATTTTTTTATAAACCTTATACTATACCATTACCACATATTTGCATAATAATAAAAATTCCATGGATGGTACATAAATATTTTGATGTAGTTCACAAAAATATAAATAAATCAAGCTGAACATTTATGCTTGATATGCCTTTCTGGATGGAAATACTGCCTTTAATAATTTATAAATTAATCAGAATTTTGAATAAGGCTTTTATTAAAAACTCACTGAAACAAGAAGAGCATATAACATGACAAAAAATCAATTAATTACATATTTCAGCTGCTTTTTAAATCACCAATTTTATTCAGAGAGAAAGACTCTCATATTTGCATTATTTAGGTTTTCATCCCTTTAAAAACTGTACAGTAATGAGATGTCCATTTCTCCACCATGGCAGTTGAAAACTACTTAATCTTTGAAGCTTCAAATTGTTTACTAGTAAAACATGCACAAGGAAGTTTGTTGTAATAACAAAAAAATCAACTACTAAAATTTATCAATATGTTTGGCCTCAAAGTTGATCAATAAAATCCAGTTAACATTAATATTATGATATCATAATGTGCTCTTTACCAGGGTAAAGTCTACACCACCTTTGGTTGATGAACCAGGTCACTGTTAATTGGGCATTGGGAAGTAAAGATTCAAGAAAAAAAAAGCAAAATCCATACACCTATTTTTCTTAGGAGGTGTCTGTATGTAAATGTTTATAGCACACTTACCCAACCATCTGGATTCATGACATTGTTTATTTACAAGTCATAATTGGTACTACTGTGATACCTCATATCCAATTGGACTTAATTCTACTTCCTATTTCCAAAGTTGGTCCCATTCACTTCAATCTTATGTCCCCATTATTTCTTAACCTAATTGGCAAGACTATCCTGTCTCATATTCATCCACTTAAGTACCAGTGAAGTGGAAATATGTTATTTTCACTCTGCTAATTAAAGTATTTGAGAGAAATTTGTCTCAATGGAATGAATTCCAACTCCATGATATTATATTATAAAACTTTGGCTTCTGGCAGTAGGCCAGTTTGGATATATTAAGTCCTCCAAAAGCCATATTCTTTAATGCAATATTGCAGGGGCAAACCAATTAGTACATTGATTAGGGTGGAAATGTTTGATTAAATTTTTTTCCATTGAGATGTGGGACCCACCCTTTCAGGGTGGGTCTCAATTAAATCACTGGAGTCCTATAAGAGAAGTCACAGAGAGAAGGAGCTCAGAGCAGCTGAGAGGGACATTTTGGAAAGATGCTTGTGTGCTGAATCTAATGCTTAAAGATGCCTGGAGATGCAGACAGAATGAGGTTTGGAGATGCTTAGCTAAGAGATGCAAGCCCAGAGACATTCTGAAGAACATCATTCTGAAAAACAACCTGGGAAGAAGCAGACATCAGCCACATGCCTTCCCAGCTGACAGAGCTGTTCAGGATGCTAACAGCCTTTCTTCAGTGAAGGTACCCTCTTGTTGATGTCTTAGTTTGGACACTTTATGGCAGTAGAACTGTAAATTTGCAACCAAAATAACCCTTTATTAAGGCCAATCCATTTCTGGTATTTTGCTTAATGGTAGCATTAGCAAACTGGAACAGACACCTACTGAAACCTCAGAGATGAGTTCATTCATTTGCTCAAGAAACATTTGTTGAATATCAGCAATGGTTCAGTCATGCTCATAAACTATGAGGATAAAAACAAGAATAGCCTCTATATGAAATACTACTCACTTTAACAGAAAGATAAACGTATAAATAAATAATTTTAAACCCATGTGGAAATTCAGGCATTAGAATTTGCATTGAGTAAATAAGTTCAAGTAAGTTCACCAACACATTGTAAGAGGTGTTCATAGTTTTTGATGTCAAATGACTTTTATCAGAGTGATCTTCCCTGAATATTTTCCATCTTGCTTCCTTGCTTTGTCTTTCTCCATAGTACTTACTACCATCTGATGCAGGATATATTTGCTGTCCCCCAACAAGTGTACATAGGCCATATTGGGCAGTGTGAATGCCAAGGGCTG
The DNA here is from genome assembly GCF_015220235.1 of Choloepus didactylus. Classification (NCBI taxonomy): domain Eukaryota; kingdom Metazoa; phylum Chordata; class Mammalia; order Pilosa; family Megalonychidae; genus Choloepus; species Choloepus didactylus. Next base: position 1,541,873 of record NW_023637581.1, read on the forward strand.
AGACCAGGGGCCTGGCTCTGGGCCTCTCAATCCAGGAGGGTTACATGGCCATCACCAGTGGCCTCTGCTGAGAAGTAAGTCAGTGCAACATCCAAAGCCAGGGGCAGCAGCTTCATGCTGGAGTGTTTTGACTTTGCATGATGGCACCTGATTTCCCAAAATAGTCCAAGAGCAGCTGACTTGTGATCTCTGGCAGCAGCTGGTAATTACCCAAGAGCTATATGAAACAGTGTTTTGGGGGTCTCCAGTAACCAGTCACACATCTGACACAAGTTTGAAATTGGAGGAAAAGCTGAGATCACAGCAAACATTGTGAGTTCCCTCAACCAGGGGTCTGGTGCCTCTCCCCACCCAGACCCCATGGACTGTCCTGCTGCTGGCTCCTGAAAGGAAAAAAAAAAAAACAAAAAACAAGAAACAACAATCTGCTGAGGGCAAGAAGAGGGGCTCAACGAAGCCTCAAATGCATAATTAATTAAAAATTAATTAATTTTTGGAGCTGGGGGTGCTAAAGAAGTGCTGGGCTCCATAAAAGCAGGCACCCATTCCCAGGGTCCAGAAAAGACTTTTTTAATTTTCTTTTTTTCCCCCTACATGTTGTCCCTTCTCCCTTCTCACTGATCATCTATTTGCATTTTGGTAGCCGCTGGTAGGGGCAAAAATGAAGCTGTTGGAGAGTAATTATCAGATAATAGCCTAAAGTACATCTTTAAATGCTCTAGTCAGACACTGACAAAATGTCCAGACTGGGGAAAGTCTTTTAAAAGGGACTCATTTTTTTCTTTTATCATGTTCTTCTTTTCTATTTTTTTAATATAATAGTAACATATATGGTTATTTTATATCAGAAAGCCCAAGTTGAAGACCTAGACTAGGTTTGGGGGGAGACAAAGTACCCAGAACTTTTTTGAATTCCAGATTCACTTCTGAAGAATGTCTCCACCCCTGTCTTTAATTGGGAACTCAGGCTGACAAAGGAATTAAGCTAGAGTTGCCCCAAAGAGGAGAGGGGAGAAGGGAATAATGCCCCCAAGAGACAACTTGAATTCCTAAGATTGGGAGAGTGGAAGGAGGTCCAGCTCAACTGGCAACCCCCCTTCTGGGAATTCAGACACCATGGACTTGATTTCAGATTCCAGCTTCAGTCAGCCATACTCTGACAGGATCAAAGTCACCAGGAGAAATAAAGGCTCCATACATCCTTACACTTGTGGGGGTGCTATGGGCTGGCAAGTGCCATCTGTCAGACAGGACAGGGGAAAACCAATCCTAGAGGCCTCATAGGAGGGTCGCATTCTCAGGGAAACCCCATACCCTCCTCATGAGACTTGGGCCTCTCTAAAGTGTGAAAATATGACTGGGGTTGACCATATCTAAGGAGGCCCTCTCACAAAAATGCTATACAGAGGCAGGGCAAGAAACAGAAAAACAAGAGGTGAAAAATTCTGATCAACTAAGTACAACCTAAGTTATAGGTCTAGAATAACTTGAATTGAGCAACAGAGTTTAGAAAACAAAGCCAACCAACAAGAAATCCCTAGGTAAAAGAGAGAAAATGAACTCCATAATAAAATAATCAAGAAAATCAGATACCTAGACAACATAAGATAACAAGGCATTCCCGGAAACATGAAAATATGGATCAGCCAAAGGAACAAACTACTAGTTCAACTGAGATACTGAAGTTGAGGCAACTAATGCTAAATCAATTTAATTAACTGAAGGAAGATATAGCAAAAGAGATGAAGGATATAAATAAGACACTGGGTGGTTATAAGGAAGAATTCATAGACTTGAAAAAACAAATGGCAGAATCCATGGGAATGAAGGCCACAATGAAGGGGATGAAAAACAAAATGGAGGGACACAACAATAGATTTGAACAGGCAGAAGAAAGGATCAGTGAACTGGAAGACTAGCCATTTGAATTCATACACACAAAAGAACAGATGGTGAAAAAAAACGGAAAAATACAAGCAGGGTCTTAGGGAGCTGAGTGACAACACAAAATGCACGAATATATATGTTATGGGTATCCTGGAAGGAAAAGTGAGGGGAAAAGGGAAGAAAGAATAATAGAAGAAATATTCACTGAAAATTTGGCAACTTTTATGAAAGACATAAAATTAGAGATTCAAGGAGTACAGCATACCCCTAACAGAATAGATTCCAATAGATCTACTACAAGACAATTACTGATCAGATTGTCCAATGTCAAAGACAAAGAAAGAATTCTGAAAGCAGCAAGACAAAAGCAATCCACCACATGCAAGGGAAGCTCGATGAGACTATTTACAGATTTCTCTGCAGAAATGGAGGTGGTAGACAGTGGCATGATTTATTAAAGATACTGAAAGAGAAAAACTGCCAACCATGAATTCTATATCTGGCAAAACAGACAAAAATGAGGGAGAGATTAAAATCTTTTCAGACAAAAAGACACTGAGAGAGTTTGTGAATAAGAGACCAGCAGTACAAGAAATAATAAAGAGAGTGCTACAGGATGATAGGAAAATACAAGAGAGGGAGAGTTGGAGAAGAGTGGAGAAATGAAGATCAGGAAAGGTAAAAGGAAAGACAGGAAAAAATAAGATAAGGCATGTAATATCCAAAAGACAAAATGGTAGAAGAAAGTACTACCTTTACAGTAATAACACTAAATGTAAATGGTTTAAACTCCCCAATAAAAAGACACAGACTGTCAGATTGGATAAAAAACAGGACCCATTAATATGCTGTCTACAAGAAACTCACTTTAGACACAAGGACAAAAATAGACTGAAAGTGAAATGTTGGAAAAAGATATTTCATGCAAACAACAACCAAAAAGAAGCAGGAGCAGCTATAGTAATATCAGACAAATTAGACTACAAAAGTAAAAGAATTAAAAGAGACAAAGAAGGACATTATATATTAATAAATGGATCAATTCATCAAGAAAACATAACAATCATAAATATTTTTGCATCATGCCAGAATGCCTCAAAATTCATGAGACAAACATTGAGACCACTGAAAGCAGAAGCAGACACCTATGCAATAATAGTTGTAGACTTCAATAACTGCTCTTATCACTGGACAGAACATCTAGATAGAGGATCAATAAAGGAATGGAGAGGTTGAATTGTGTGATAAATGAACCACACTTGACAGACACTTATGGAACACTACATCCAACAACAGCAGGATACAATTTTTCTCAAGTGCTCATGGAACATTCTCTAAGATAGACCATATGTTGGGTCACAAAGCAAGTCTCAAGAAATTTAAAAATATTGATATCATACAAAGCACTTCCTCAGACCATAATGGAATGAAGTTGGAAATAAATAAAAGGCAGAAGGTAGTAAAATTCACAAACATATGGAGGCTAAACAACACCCTGTTAGAAAACCAGTGCATTAAGGAAGAAATTACAAGTGCAATTAGTAAATACCTTGAGGCAAATGACAATGAAAACACAACATATAAAAACTTATGGGATACAGCAAAGATGGTGCTGAGAGGTAAATTTATTACCCTAAGAGCCTGTATTAAAAGAGAAGAGAGAGCAAAAATTGAAGAATTAATGAGGAATTAGAGAAAGAACAGCAAATTAACCCCAAAGCAAACAGAAGGGAGGAAATAAAGATTAGAGCAGAAATAAATGCAATTGAGAACAGGAAAACAATAGAGAGAATCAACAAAACCAGAATTTAGTTCTTTGAGAAAGTCAATAAAATTGATGTACCACAGGCTAGGGTAACCAAAAAAAGAGAGCATGGATGCAAATATATCTAATCAGAAAAGGGAGAGGAAACATAACTACTGACCCTGCAGAAATAAAGGAGATAATGAGAAGATACTCCAAGCAACTACATGCTAATAAACTAAACAACTTAGATGAATGAACAACTTCCTAGAGAAACATAAACAACAGACATTGAAGAAGAAATAGATGACCTCAACAAACTAATCAGAAGTAAAGAGATTGAGTCAGTCATCAAAAACCTCCCAAAAAGGAAAGCCCATGACCAGATGTCTTCACATGTGAATTCTACCAAGCATTCAAGAAAGAATTAGTACCAATCCTGCTCAATCTCTTCAAAAAATTGAAGAAGAGGGAAAGCTACCTAATTCATTCTATGAAGCCAATATAACCCTAATACCAAAATCAGAAATAGATACTACATAAAAAGAAAATTATAGACAATTCTCTTTAATGAATATAGAATACTTGAAAATTGAATCCAGCAGCACATAAAAAGAACTATAAACCATGATCAGGTGGGGTTAATTCCAGGTATGCAAGTCTGGTTCAACACAAGAAAATCAGTTATTGTAATACACCACATCAGTAAATCAAAGCAGAAGAATCACATGATCATCTCAATCAATACAGAAAAAGCATTTGACAAAACTCATCATCCTTTTGCTGATAAGAACACTTCAAAGGATAGGAATTGAAGGGATCTTTTTCAATATGATAAAGGTTATATATGAAAAACCCACAGCTAATATCATACTCAATGGGGAGAGACTTAAAGCTTTCCCTCTAAGACATGGAACAAGACAGGGATGCCCACAGTCACCATTGTTATTCAACATTGTGTTGGAAGTGATAGCTAGACCAATTAGGCAAGAAAAAGAAATATAAGGCATCCAAATTGGAGAAGAAATAAAACTTTCACTGCAGATGACATGAGTCTATATGTAGAAAATCCAGAAAAATCTACAGCAAAGCTACTAGAACCAGTCAATGAATACAGCAAAGTGGCAGGATACAAGATAAACATTCAAAAATCTGCAGTGTTCCTATGCACAAGTAATGTGCAACAAGAGGAGGAAATCAAGGAAAAAAATCCATTTACAGTAACAACAAAAAGAATCAACTACTTTGGAATAAACTTAACCAAGGACACAAAAGAACTTAACACAGAAACTGTTAAAAACTGCTAAAGGAAACCAAATGGGACCTAAAAAAATGGAAGAACATACACTGTTCATGGATTGAAAGACTAAATGTAGTTAAGATAACAATTTTACCTAAACTGATTATAGATTCCATGCGATACCAATACAAATCACAACAACTTACTTTACAGAAATAGATAAACCAATAAGGAAATTTATTTGGAAGGGCAAGGTGCCCCGGATATCCAAAAATATCTAGAGAAAGAAGAACAAAGTGGGAGGCCTCACACTACCTGACTTTGAATATTACAAAACTACAGTGCTCAAAAGAGAATGGTACTGGCATAAGGACAGACATACGGACCAATGGAATTGAATTGAGTGTTCAGAAGTAGACCCTTGCATCTACAGAAAATTGATCTTTGATAAGGCAGTCAAACCAAAGAAACTGGAGAGCAGCCTCTTCAATAAATGGTGTTTGGAGAACTGGATATCCATTTCCAAGAGAATGAGAGATGACTCCTATTTCACACCTTATTCAAAAATTAACTTGAAATGGATCAAAGACCTAAACATTAGCACCAAGATCATAAGACTCTTAGAAGAAAATGTAAGGCAATATCTCAAAGATCTTGTGATAGGAGGTTTTCTCCTAGACTCCACACCCAAGGCACAAGCAACCAAAGAACAAATAGACAAATGGGATCTCCTCAAAATAAAATACTTTTGTACAACAAAGGACTTTGTCAGGAAAGTAAAAATGCAGCCTATGCAATGGGAGATGATATTTGAAAATCACATATCAGATAAGGGTTTAATATCCTGAATATCTAAAGGGATTCTGAAACTCAACAATAGTAAGAGAAAAATCCAATTAAAAAATGGGCAAAAGATATGGACAGACACTTCTCTGAAGAGGAAATATAAATGGCTCAAAAACATATGAAAAAAAAATGCTCAGCTTCACTAGCTATTAGGGAAATGCAAATCAAAACCACAATGAGATATCACCTCACACCTACCAGATTGGCCATTATCCAAAAAACAGAAAATTACAAGTCCTGGAGAGGATGTGGAGAAAGAGGCACAATTATTCATTGTTGGTGGGAATATAAAATGGCACAACCACTCTGGAAGGTAGTGTGGAGTTTCCTCAGGAAGCTAAGTATAGATTTGCCATATTACCCAGCTATTCCATTGTTAGGTATACACTCAGAGGAACTGAAACTTAAGACATAAATGAACATATGTAAACTGACGGCAATTGCAGCATTATTCATGATTGTCAAGAGATGGAAACAGCCCAAATGTCCATCAACAGATGAGTGGACAATCTGTGGTATATGCCCATGGAGTATTATGCAGCTGTAAGACAGAACAAAGACATGGATCATGTAATAGTGTGGATGAACCTTGAGGACATTATGTTTAGTGAAGTTAGCCAGAAACAAAAGGACAGATACTGTATAGTTTCACTCATATGAACAAACATTAATGAACAAACTTTGAGAGTTAAAAGCTGACAACATAGGCTACCAGGAGACAGAAAGAGGGTAAAGTTTGGGCATTTGATGCTGAAGGACTACAGAATGTTCAGCAGGATTGATTGTATAGATCTGGAAATAGATAGCATAATACTGTGTGATGGTAGCACAGTATTGTAAGTACACCACACAAAGATGTCTGTGAGTAAAGCTGAAAGAGGTGGAATAGAAGAATCTATGACACCAGTGGTAAAGATAGATGATAAAGACTGGGACTGTATAACGTGGCAAAAACTGGAGCGGCCAATGACTCTTACTAAATGTACAAATATAAAAATGTTTTTACATGTGGGAGAGCAAATGAATGTCAACCATGCAGAGTGTTGAAAAAGGGATGGTATTTGGGAAAAAAACATAATGAAAGCAAACTGGGGTCTATGGTCAACAGTAACATTGTAATATGCTTCCATTTAATGTAACAAAGGCAATATACCATAGCTAAATGTTTAGGAGAGGGGGATATAGGGTAGGGATATGAGATTATTGATAGTGCAGTTGGTTTCTGTCCTTACTATCATATTGTATTGTATGACATGTTATTTTACTTTTTATCATCTTTTTTATTATTTGCTAAAGCAGAAAACTTTTTTTGTAGTAATCAATACATTCAAGTGCTGATTTTGGAGACAAATGTACAACTTTATGATGATACTGTGAATAACTGAATGTACACTGTGGATAAATATATGGTATGTGAATATAACTCTAAAAATTGTAGGAAAAATATAAATAGGAGTAAAAGAGTTGGGAAAAAATGGAGAGAGGGATATACCTATCTACTGTTGGGCAGGCAGAATGGTGTAGCCTTTCTGGAGGTCAGTGTGGTGGTTCCACAAAAAGCTAAGTATGTGGGGGCCATAGGGTCCTGTAACCTTAATTATGAGGTGTGTAATTGGAAGACCTGAGAGCAGAGACATGAATGAACATTTACACACTGGTATTCATGGAGGGAGTATTCATGATTTGCATTGGGTGGAGGAGGGCTAAGGTACATCAACTGATGAACAGGATGGTGAACTGTGGTGTATGCATACAATGTAACATTGAGCAACTACGAGGAGTGAAGCTGTGAGACACACAAGATGAATGTATCATTTACACAGCATTTTGAGTGAAGAATGCCAGAAATAAAGGCAAACAATATAATGCCTCACCAACATGGACTAACTATAATGTGTAAACTCAGAACTGAATCTTAGAACACAGTCTAAGAGAGGACTGATTATTATAATGATCCCTAGATTGTAAGCTCTTACAGCAGTCAAATCTATTTGTGAATTGCAATGGCTATCTCCAAACTTTGAGATGCTGATCCCTTAGTGTCTAACCTGATTGGTCTCTTGAACATTGGGTATCTTTGCGACACCTGAAACTCAGAGCTAGTGCTTGACAGATATGAATGTCAGTATTAGTGCATAGAGCAACTGTTTTAAAAAAAGCTAAAATAGAAACCAAACTTCTATTAGTGATATGAATGAAGCAGATCTGGTTATGACTAAGGCAAGCCAGGCTAAAGGGTAAAGGTTGAAACTGACTGTTTTAATACTTCAACTTCTATGTGATACCAAGGGAAGAGATGTTTATTTGGTGCAGAATCTATATTTTTTAAACAGTATAGCTCTACAGTTTGTTCAAATACCACAATTACATGGATCTTTGAGTAGGAAGTGAGATATGATAGGTTAGTGTAGGGTAGAGTGAAATAGTGACACATCCCAATGTAATTTGGGCAGATAATAAAAATATATTTGCAGGGTCTCCCTGAGGAGCTGGGGGAAAACGTGGAAGTTTTGGTCTTCCTCACCTGGACTGATGATGATGTCAAAAATATTGAGAACTGGTGGTTTGATGTGCCAAACCCTGTATCATGGGACTTGCCCTTATGAAGCTCATTACTGCAAAGGAGAGGCTAAACTTGCATATAATTGTGCTTAAGTGTCTCCCCCTGAGTACCTCTTTATTGCTCAGATGTGGCCCTCTCTCTCTAACTAAGCCACCTAAGCCACCTTGGCATATGTACTCACTGCCCTCCCCCCCATATGGGACCTGATTCCCAGGAGTGCAAATCTCCCTCACAATGCAGGCTCCAGTGGATGAATCTGGACCTTGCATCGTGGAACTGAGAATATCTTCTTGACAAAAAGGGGATGCAAAATGAAACAAAATTTCAGTGGCTGAAGGATTTCAAATGGAATTGAGAATTCACTCTGGTGGACATTCTTATGCAGTACATAGATAACACCTCTTAGGTTTTAATATATTGGAATAGCTAGAAGTTGATATCTGAAACTATCATACTTCAACCCAGTAGTCTGGACTCCTGAAGATAAATGTATCACAATATAGATTACAAACGGTGACAGTGTGATTGTGAAAACCTTGTGGATCATACTCCCTTTATTTAGTGTATGGATGGATGAGTAGAAAAATGAGGACAAAACCTAAATGAAAAATAGGGTGGAGTAGGGGATGGTGTGGGGAGCCGCTTTCCGGGTTAAGGCCTAGTGGACACGCCGCGACCTGCTCCAGAGTAGCCCCCGCCCATCGTTTGAGCCAAGATGGCGCCCGTATCCTGCTTCCGCATATGACGCATGAGGCAGCGGTTGCTGCTAGCCTATTGTACATGCTTGCGTACTGCCAGCACATTGGTTGTAACTATTGTATATAAGAAATTACCCGGGCTAGCCTCGGAGAGACAGCCCACAGGGAGCCGTGCCTGACGGCCGCATAGAGGTTGTTCTCCCACGGGGTATAGGGCCTCGTGTGGAATATGTAACAGAGAAAGTTTTCTTCCTGGCTCCAGTAAAAGGCTTGCATTCACTGCCATTGCGTGCCTCAAGTGTCAGTTTGTCTGCGTCTCTCCCTCTTTCCCTCCGTTCTCCTTGCCGGCCGAGGACAGGACGCGCGGGACCGAGCGAGAAGGCGCGGACAAGTGGTGGCCCGTACGGGGACTCGAACCCGCGACCTTGGCGTTATCAGCACCAAGCTCTAACCAACTGAGCTAACCGTACGGGGCACATACCTTTCGCCTCGCTCCTTTTTCATTGCAGCGGACTTCCCGCGCCTGATCAGCGCGAGAAGGTGAGTGTTTCTTTTACGTGAGAGTCAGGGCCCGTGGGTTCTCAGGCGGTCCCGGGGACTCGGAAGAGCTCTCCGAGTGGTTAAAGTACAGCGCCGACTGCAAGCATGGGGCAGTCTGGAAGTTCGCCTTTGTTGGCTCCTTTAAAAACCCTCCTGAAGCAGAGGGGTATCTCAGTTAAGAAAAGCTCCCTACAGAGGTTTCTCGATGATGTTGAAACTTTTGCCCCTTGGTTTCCCTCCACCGGCAGCCTCAGTCTGCCCTCGTGGCTGAAGCTTGGTCACGATATAGACCGGGCGCGGCAGACGGGCGTTTGTCTGGATCCAGTTCTAGTCCCTATATGGGAGACCGTCCGCGCGGTCCTTGAACTGGAGTCGGCTACAGGCCTAAGTCCGTCCTCCGCCTTGCAAGAGGTACGGCACGCTCTCCAAGAAACCCGGTCGGTGTCATCTGCGGCCGGCTCTCATAAAGGCAAGCAGCCAGAGTTGAGTGGTGGTAGCTCGGACACCTCTGCCTCAGAATCGGGTAGTGATGACGGTGAGGGAGCGGAAGCGCCTCCATTAATTGATTGGGAGGAGCCTCCCGCCCCACCCACGCGGCCTTCCGCCCCGCCGGCGCCTGTCGCCGCGTCACAAAAACCGCCGCGGCTTCCGGTGGGCTGGTTGAGCGGCTCCGCCAAAGGCCCTTGCCGAGAGCTCCCACTAGTGCCCGAATCCGATAATCACGATGGTCCGCCTTTGCGGGACCCGGAGCCCCTTGCAGGCGGGCCGGGGGAGGGGCATCCACAGCTGTATCCCCCACCTGAATACTCAGGCCCCCTAGACCCCATATCATCAGAATGTGGAGGGAGGCATTTCTGGAAATGGGTCCCCTCTTTCACCTTTAGGCCTTTCGGTATACTAGGTGGGTATCAACCACTTAAGCCAGAACCATCCCCAGAAATGTACCCGGTTATTATTAACCACCAAGGCAACAACCAATATGAAGCATATGATTACAAACTTTTGAAAGAGCTAAGGCAGGCCGTCCATCAGTACGGCCCCAATGCCCCTTATACCCTGAACATGGTTGAAAACCTCTCCGCCCTAAATCATACGCCCGCAGATATCGTTCAGTTAGCCCGTGCTTGTTTGCCACCAGGCCGATTTATAGATTGGAAAGCGTGGTTTGAGGAGTTAGCTGAGGAACAAGCGGCTAAGAACGCAACGGGAAGGCATGGCGCGTGGAATACAGACATGCTGTTGGGGAGGGGAGCCCATGCCCAAAATCAAACGCGGTTCCCTCAAGAGGTCTATGCCCAAATCTTCCGTTGTTTCGTGGGAGCTTGGAAAAAGCTGACAGGTGAGGGAGAGGCTCAAGCCTCGCTCAGTAATATTCATCAGGGCCCCACAGAACCTTTTGTGGACTTTGTAGCCAAAATGCAAACTGCAGCCGAGAGAATTTTCTCAGATCCAGGGGTGGCAGAGACTGTAGTTAAACAAATGATATTTGAACAGTGCAATAAAGAATGTAAAGTTATTTTAGCACAAAACAGAGGAAAACAGCTGACGGACTGGGTTCGGCTTTGCAGAGATGCTGGCAGCCCGTTAACTAATGCAGGTCTAGCTGCCATGCTAGCCAACTCCTTGCAAGTGTCTGCAAAGAAATCTAAAGAACTAGAAATGAAGCCCAGAGGATGTTATCATTGTGGCCAGCTGGGACATATTAAGAGGAACTGTCCCAATAAAGGTCAACCACCTGCCACTCCACAGTTTGGTAGACCATATGCAGCAACCAGGCTATGTGGCCGTTGCCACAAGGGACCTCATCGCGCAGAAGACTGTAGGTCAGCCTTCGATGCGCAAGGTGTGCGCCTTTCTGGCCGTCCTGAACAGGACCCAAAAAACGGGCAGGGGGGGTCCACCCTTTCGGTGGGCCCCCCTGCATGCCATCCGGCGACACGAAGCCCGCCCAAATTCGCGCATCCCCTGGGTCAGCGGGACTGGACCTCTGTGCCACCTCCAGACTCGTACTGACCCCCTCCATGGGTGTCCAGTTGGTAGGGACCTCCTTTAAAGGGCCCTTGCCAGCAAAGACTGTTGGGCTCATAATAGGGAGAGCATCCACAGCCCTAAAGGGACTAAGTGTCATACCAGGTGTTGTGGATTCAGATTTCACAGGTTACGTCCAGATTATGGTACAATCTCAGCAAGGTACGCTGGTCATTGCAAAAGGTGACAAGCTGGCACAGCTCTTGCTCCTACCCAGCTTGCATACACTCTTTCAGAGTAGACCCAGACAGAGAGGAGATAAGGGATTTGGGTCTTCAGGAGAAGTTTTTGAGGGCTTCCATATGTCTCTGGAGTCTCGACCCATGCTGACTATCAAGGTACAAGGCAGATCTTTCCTAGGCCTGCTAGATACCGGGGCCGATCGGTCGATTATAAGACAACAGGACTGGCCCTCCACCTGGCCGACGTGCAAGGTGGAAGATACCATCAGAGGAATAGGCCAGGTTTCGGCACCCATGCTGAGTGCCGCTGCCCTTCATTGGGCAGACGAAGAAGGACACCAAGGTAGTTTTCAGCCATATGTATTGGCCCTGCCTGTTTCCCTGTGGGGAAGAGACGTTCTTACCCAGATGGACGTTACCTTGACCAGTGGTTGCTCCCCAACCTCTAAGCGATTGTTAAAAGGAATGGGATATGTCCCTGGCAAAGGCTTAGGAGCCTCGTTACAGGGACGTGTAGAGCCCATACAAGCTACCTCCAACATTGTCAAGCAAGGCCTGGGTTTTTCCTGGGGGCCACTGAGGGAATGTTCCCACCCACACCCATAAAGCTAAAATGGAAGACCAAATCTCCGGTTTGGGTGCCTCAGTGGCCCTTATCACGGGAAAAGCTCTCCGCATTACACACTCTGGTGTCAGATCAGCTAAGAGAGGGCCACCTCATTCCCTCCACATCACCTTGGAACACCCCTATTTTTGTTATAAAGAAAAAATCAGGCAAGTGGAGGTTGCTGCACGATTTAAGAGCCATCAATAATTGCATGGAGCCTTTAGGGCCCGTTCAGATGGGGTTGCCCCTCCTTTCGGCCCTGCCAGAGCGTTGGCCTGTTATCATCTTAGATATCAAAGACTGTTTCTTTTCTATCCCACTTCACACAGAGGATACCCAAAAATTTGCTTTTACTGTGCCCTCTCTAAACCAAGAGGAGCCCTGTCACCGCTTTGAGTGGACGGTCCTGCCCCAGGGCATGACCAACAGCCCTACCATGTGTCAGTTGTATGTCGCTGCACAGTTGGCCGATACCCGGCAGCAATTCCCCAAAGTAAGGATCCTTCATTACATGGATGATATCTTGCTGACTCATGAAAGCCCAGATCTCCTTAACGCTGCACTATCACATTTGGTTCTTGCACTTAGAGAGGTCAATCTTGAAATAGCCCCAGAGAAGATCCAGATGACCGAGATTGTCACCTTCCTGGGAGCAAAACTTACGTCTACTCAAGTCTCCCCCCAAAAGGTGTCTCTCAGGTTATGTTCTAGTTTGTTAATGCTGCAGAATGCAAAACACCAGAGATGGATAGGCTTTTATAAAACGGGGGTTTATTTCGCTACACAGTTACAGTCTTAAGGCCACAAAACGTCCAAGGTAACACATCAGCAATCGGGTACCTTCACTGGAAGATGGCCAATGGCGTCCGGAAAACCTCTGTTAGCTGGGAAGGCATGTGGCTGGCGTCTGCTCCAAAGTTCTGGTTTCAAAATGGCTTTCTCCCAGGACGTTCCTCTCTAGCAAGCTTGCTCTTCTTCAAAACGTCACTCACAGCTGCACTCCGTTCCGTCTCTTTGAGTCAGCATGTTTTATATGGCTCCACTGATCAAGGCCCACCCTGAATGGGTGGAGTCACACCTCCATAGGAGTATCCCACCGAAGTCACCACCCACAGCTGGGTGGGGCACATTCCAAGCAAATCTAACCAGCACCAAAACGTCTGTCCCACAAGACCACAAAAATAATGGCATTTGGGGGACACAATATATTCAAACCGGCACATTCCACCCCCTGGACCCCAAAATGACATTATCTTTCCAAATACAAAATACATTCATTTCATCACAATATCACAAAAACTTAAATCCTTTCAGTAACAAAAGTTAAGTACAAAATCCCATCAAAATCAATTATAGGCATGGCCAGTCCTAAGGCATAATTTTTCTTTAGCTGTGGATCTGTGAACTTAGAACAAGTTATGTGCTTCCAATATACAAAGAACAGACATTCATAGGATAAACATTTCCATTGCCATAAGGAGAAACAGTAAGGAAAACAGGGTTAACAGGACCAAAACAGTTCCTAAAACCTGCAGGACAAACTCCATTAGATTTCAAAGTCTGAGAGTCATTTACAGAACGACGTTGCATCCTTGGGGCTTGAGAGAGCGGGAGTCTAACCCTTCCCAAGGACCTTTTCAGCAGCCCTTTCCTCTCCAAACGCTTAGGTGAGTGCTCCAACATACCCACACATTGGGGAGACCACCTTCTCGGCCCCACCCTCCTCAAACATCGGGGCTGCTCCCGGATTCCCTTCCATCTCTGGGGCACACGCTCAACCCCTTCAGAACAGTGTGGTGGCAGCCAGGCTCTCCCCAATTCCCTGGGAATGTGCTCCACCCTCTTTGGGACCTCGGGTGGCAAAACTCTTCCAGAGCATCGAGGTGGAATGCCCACCCTCGACCTCCGGGGCAAACTCACCCTTTCCATGCGTGTAGGCTGCTCCGCTCTCCCAGCCCAAGGCCTCTTGACTCCAGACCTCAACCTCCATGGCTCTGTGTTTGAAGAAATTTTTCCTGCAATTTGTTCCTTGTCTGTCTCCTCCAGTCCAGACTGGCAGCGGCTCTGTCTATAAAGTTCTCGCAAAAATTCTGTTGGCTTTGCATGAAGCACACAGGGGTCAAAGCCATCAGACAACAGGAGTTTCCACAAATCCTTTCTGGATAATTCCATCTCCAATCTTGGCTTGTACTGAAATGGCGGCTGGGTTCCATGTTCAGTTACATCCTCACGTTGGGCTGTAGCTTCTGGGATTCCACCCCCTGGGAGCTCGTAATTTTCAGCTTCTGGTCTCTTTGAACCCAAGAGTTTAGTTCTAAGTTTATCTCTTTCTGCTCGCATTTTACTATAAGCTGCAAGGAGAAGCCAGGTTACGTCCTCCACACGTAGTCTGGAGATCTCCTCAGCTAAGTACTCCAGGTTGTCACTTTTAAATTCTTCCTTCCATCTGACACCAGGACTCAATTTTGCCAAATTCTCTGCCACTTTAAAACAAGGATCGCCTTTCTTCCAGTTTACAACATATTCATCATTTCTGCTCAAGTCCTCATCAGAAGTATCTTTAGAGTCCATATTTCCACAAACAGTCTCTTTAAAGCAGTTTTGGCCTTTTCTATCAAGCTCCTCACAATTCTTCCAGAAACTCCCCATTATCCATTTAAAAAGCTGTTCCAACATGTTTGGTATTTGCAAACTCAGCAGCAAAAGCACCCCACTCTCGGTACCAAAATCTGTTCTAGTTTGTTAATGCTGCAGAATGCAAAACACCAGAGATGGATAGGCTTTTATAAAACGGGGGTTTATTTCGCTACACAGTTACAGTCTTAAGGCCACAAAACGTCCAAGGTAACACATCAGCAATCGGGTACCTTCACTGGAAGATGGCCAATGGCGTCCGGAAAACCTCTGTTAGCTGGGAAGGCATGTGGCTGGCGTCTGCTCCAAAGTTCTGGTTTCAAAATGGCTTTCTCCCAGGACGTTCCTCTCTAGCAAGCTTGCTCTTCTTCAAAACGTCACTCACAGCTGCACTCCGTTCCGTCTCTTTGAGTCAGCATGTTTTATATGGCTCCACTGATCAAGGCCCACCCTGAATGGGTGGAGTCACACCTCCATAGGAGTATCCCACCGAAGTCACCACCCACAGCTGGGTGGGGCACATTCCAAGCAAATCTAACCAGCACCAAAACGTCTGTCCCACAAGACCACAAAAATAATGGCATTTGGGGGACACAATATATTCAAACCGGCACAGGTTAGATAAACTGAACACCCTCAATGACTTACAAAAACTCATGGGAGACATAAATTGGGTTCGCCCATATCTGAAGTTACCCAATGCCGAATTAAGACCCTTGTTTGACTTGCTTAAAGGGGATCCGGACTTAGCTTCGCCCCGGTCCTTCACCCCTGAAGCAAGACAAGCACTATGCCAAGTAGAACAGGCACTCAGTAGTGCCACGTTAAAAAGAATAAACCCTGATAAGCCTTTCGAAGCTTGCCTGCTGCCGACGGTGTCACAGCCCACGGCGGTGC
The DNA here is from genome assembly GCF_015220235.1 of Choloepus didactylus. Lineage (NCBI taxonomy): Eukaryota > Metazoa > Chordata > Mammalia > Pilosa > Megalonychidae > Choloepus > Choloepus didactylus. The sequence goes on from NW_023637581.1 coordinate 1,557,739, forward strand.
TGTGGCAACAGGGGCCATTACTCTGGATCCACCCCGGAGTTTCTCCAAAAAAGATCTTAGAGCATTACCCTACCGCAGTTGCAGATCTGGCCCTGGAGGCCATCAAGAAGGCCATCCAACACCTTGGCCAACCACCAAAAAACCTTAGAGTACCCTACTCTCTCCCACAAATTGAGGTGCTTACCGGATGCATAGATCAATGGGCTGTTCTCCGATGCACCTTTTCGGGATGTATTAATAACCAATATCCCAAAGACCCCCTCTTACAGTTTGTCACCCAACATCCGGTAATCTTTCCCAAAGTGACTTCGTCTAGGCCACTAGCGAACGCCCTCACCGTGTACACGGATGGCTCCAGCTCCGGCACAGGGGCGTATTGTGTGGAAGGGGACACTCCCAAAACAGTGTTTTTTCAACCACAAAAACCGCAGTGGGTTGAATTGCAGGTTACTATTACAGTCCTGAGAGAGTTTCCTGGCCCCCTGAATATTGTCTCTGATTCCCTTTATGTCGTAAATGCTCTACAAATCCTAGAAACTGTGGGCATTATAAAATGCTCCTCCACTGTAAGCACATTCTTTCTCGAGCTGCAAAAGACGATTCATACTAGGCAACATCCCTTTTACACAACTCACATTAGGGCCCATACAGGCCTACCTGGTCCCGTGGCCCAAGGAAATCACATAGTAGATGTGGCCACTCGACAGCCACACGTCTTCCCCGTGCTGACACCATATCAGCAAGCCCGAGAGTTCCACGCCAAATTTCATATCAATGCAGGTACCCTGGCTAAGCGGTTTAGTATACCGCGAGCGGCCGCTAGAGACATAGTCCGAGCTTGTGGAAATTGTGTTACTCAGCAGCATATCCCATCTGTGGGAGTTAACCCTAGAGGTCTCGTCCCAGGAGACATTTGGCAAATGGATGTCACTCATCATTCAGAGTACGGAAAAATCAAATACCTGCATGTGTCAGTAGACACATGTTCTCAAATATTATTTGCCTCTGCTGAGACAGGAGAAAAAGTCCACCAAGTCATTGCACACTGCCTTGCCGCTTGGGCAGCGTGGGGCAAGCCAAAAATGTTAAAGACAGATAACGGACCTGCTTATACCAGTAAAACTTTCCAAAAATTTTGTGATAATATGGGAGTACAATTGAAGCATGGAATCCCTTACAACCCTCAAGGACAAGGTATCATTGAAAGAGCACACAGGTCTCTGAAAGACTTGCTCAAAAAACAGAAAGAGGGGATAGGTCACGGCCTATCCCCAAAGGCTCAACTGTCTGTAGCCTTATTCACGTATAATTTCTTAAATGAAAATTCACAGGGCATGACACCTGCCCTTCAGCACACCACCCCGAGTCCTCCACATAGAGGTCTAGTCCGATGGAAGGATGTCCTGTCAGGACAGTGGCAAGGCCCTGACCCCGTGCTCAGCTGGGCCAGAGGCTCTGTTTGTGTCTTCCCACAGGAACCAGGACGTCAACCGGTGTGGGTTCCGGAGAGATTGGTGAGAACCGTATCAACGCCCAAGAGCGCTGAGAGGCTGCAGCCTGACCAATTGGGGAACCCCCAACATGACACAAGAGACCCAACCTTCAACGCTGGTGACGACCAGCAAGATGACCAGCAAGATGATGAGAATGATCCTGACCGCCTCCCCGTCGTCCAGGGGGAGGACCGGTGATCCCAACCCCTATTCCCCTATAAATACCCTCCTGATTTGTTTTCTCTTTCTCAGCAGTGTTGCAGTGGTTCAGGGAGAAGATCAGTTCCTCTGGGGCCTCTGGCACCATCCCCCGACGCTAGCTCCCTTTTCTGCGGGGTCCCCCGCCTCTCCTCAGTTCTTCACTCCTAATTTAACTCTTAGCCTCCATCATCTACCTTTGCCTACCAATGTTTCCTCCATAACCTTCAAGGAGACCTTTCCTCTAACCGATGATACGCTGATCCTTTCATTTGCTAATCGCTCTATAGCTAATTGTTCCTGCGCAAACAGCACAAGTACTGCCTGTGATACCCATTGCACTCAGGTGACTTTTGGAGTCTTGCTAGAATTTCTTAATACCTCGGCTGGCTATCAACAGGACTGTGAGGGGTTGCTTAACAAAAATGAGACGAAAAGATGCCTCAAGTTTTCTGGGTTTAGACCAACAGTCCTTAACTGCTCTCGAGATCCTGATGTCCCGCAGCCTCCTTTCCCCCCTTGTGCGCATGATCTACACAGGAAAGCCACTCTGGAGGACTTCTCTTGGCACAGCTGTATGCCCGTGAGGCACCCGTTCCTCTTAAGTGAGGACTGGTGGCTCTGGTCCGTGCGCCCTCACATACGTAATTTCACAGCAATAAGCAAGATCCGAAAATATACTGAGGCATCGGCGTGGGGTACCGTAAACCAATGTCGAGAACCATTAATCGACCCCATAGCCTCCCGTATCCAAACCTTCGCTCAGCATTTGGCCTGCAACCCCTTGGGGGCATGTCTGGACCTGCGCTATTTCATGCTATTGAATGGTACCCTTACCAACACGTCAACCGACGCGACGGGTAACTCTCCCAATTGTTCTTTTTCGGGTGCAGAGGGAACATATGCGGATAAAAATTGTTCCTTCCCTTTGCACAGGCAGGTCTGTGTGCTCCCACCCTTCGCCTTTCTACTCTCTACAGAGCCTACCTTCAACTGTTCCAGCGTCCCCTGTACCCTGTCTGAATGCTGGAACGGATTCCCTCCCTACGCCATCCTAACCTACCGTCCCAGCTATGTTTGGGTCCCAGTCAACACCACTGATTGGGTAGGCCCTATTACCCAGGTTGTATCAACGGAAAACTTTCCGTTTTCTGGGCCTTTTAATCCCTCCCTTAACAGGAAACCAAGAAGTGTCAAAGGCTGGCTGTGGAACCTCGGCGGCATCGTCGCTTCATTGTTCGTCCCAGCAGTGGGGAATGCGGTGCTTCAAGCCTGGACAACGGAGCAGATCGCCCTGACGATGGAGACAGTCAACACTTTAGCCAATGCCACCCGGGACGCGTTGCACGCCCACAATCTAATGTTAGAGTTGAATTCGCAAGCAATCCAGAAAATGCAAAGTGAAATACAGGAACTTGGACAGGAGATAGATGGGCTCTGGAAAACAGTCGAGCAACTGTGTGACACCCGATGGATCCTTTTCAGACTTTGTGTCACTCCGGTCAGGGCCAATGTAACTGCTAACACCCACAAAGTCTCTGACTGGCTTAAAAATACTTATCTGCCAACTTTTACCAATCTTACCCAGCAGGTGGACGTCAGCCTGGACAAGATTGGGGCCGTTAAGTTGACCCCCGTTAAGTTCAACCTTGTCAGTTTGGTAACTGACCTGTGGAACCGAGTTACCTCCTGGTTTTCGTGGCCCAATCTGACCACTTGGGTTCTCCTCGCTATAGGGTTGTTGGTGGGTTTAGTAATCGTCAAATGCCTGTTAGAACGCTTGTTTCAAGCACAGCAGCAACTGCGCGTTACCACTATGATGGCTATGTCTTCAACCTGTAGTACTTCTAACAGTAGCTTCTATACTGATCGATCCCCGTCCCGGCCACTCGGGGTGGGGCGCTCTGGGGCCAGGTTCGCGGCAAAGTCCATGGCCGTATCCCGGATATAACATATAACTCCAGCAGTCTTGATTTTTGTCTCAGGCGAGTCTCTTAGGCGGAGTCCCAGTTGTGGCCAGACTGGACTCTGGCCATTGCACAGAGACGCCTAGTGACGCCTTTGACGCTGGTTGCCACTCTCCTGCCCCAACCGTCTTTCCCCAGTTACGAGGCGAAGTACTGTAGGGAGAGTCACGTTGTTTCCAGCTCACGGGCTCTCCGGTCTCTATATGAGGTAAGCATTCTGGTCGGTGCCAGAGGTTCCGCCGTAAAATGGCAGGGGCCTAGTCCAGACTCCCCAAAGCACCAAAACATGTAGTGGGTCACTCAGGCCCACGGGAGTACACTCATCAATGGAGACACTGGGTTGAAATATATAAAAAAGGGGGAGATGTGGGGAGCCGCTTTCCGGGTTAAGGCCTAGTGGACACGCCGCGACCTGCTCCAGAGTAGCCCCCGCCCATCGTTTGAGCCAAGATGGCGCCCGTATCCTGCTTCCGCATATGACGCATGAGGCAGCGGTTGCTGCTAGCCTATTGTACACGCTTGCGTACTGCCAGCACATTGGTTGTAACTATTGTATATAAGAAATTACCCGGGCTAGCCTCGGAGAGACAGCCCACAGGGAGCCGTGCCTGACGGCCGCATAGAGGTTGTTCTCCCACGGGGTATAGGGCCTCGTGTGGAATATGTAACAGAGAAAGTTTTCTTCCTGGCTCCAGTAAAAGGCTTGCATTCACTGCCATTGCGTGCCTCAAGTGTCAGTTTGTCTGCGTCTCTCCCTCTTTCCCTCCGTTCTCCTTGCCGGCCGAGGACAGGACGCGCGGGACCGAGCGAGAAGGCGCCGGACAGGATGGTTTGGGTATTATTTTTTGCTTTTATGTTTTGTTCTTTTTCTGATTCTTTCTGGTGTGGGGAATGTGTTTAAGGGTGGATTGGGGTGATGTGTGCGTAACTATGCGATGATGCTGTGAACAGTTGATTGTACACCATGGATGACTGTATTGTATGTGAACGTATTTCAATGAAATGGAATTTAGTAAAAATTTGTACATAGGCTATGCAAGAACAGGAATCTCTTTCCATTTATTCACTTATTCACCCCCAATTCTTACAACTTTAATGAATGTATGAGTCAATATTATAGAATCTGGCTACATGAACTCAGTTATGCTGTGTGGCAAATCTCAGAACATGCTGGTGGCTGGTCTTCAATAACCATTGTAGTATATGCTATGGTTTCCACTTTCCTGCATTATTGATGACTAAACACAAAATTTGAGGAAATAATATTTATTATAGGCACTGAATTCAATGAGACCCACTGATAACACAAGCTTCAGGTTGAGGGGTGTGCAGTATATAGCACTAATGCAAATATGATATAGACACCATCGCTTATAACACAGGACCTCTCTTCATTTAAGAGATGTATTACAATGGTCTAAAGATTACAGGGTGGGAAGTTCATCTGAGCAAGAACCCCTAATAATGCCATGTAGAAATAGCTATTTCTTTTATGATTGTATATCAAGTATTATGCTGTATCCAGGTAGGGTCAGATGAATCAAGGGGAACTTCATGTCTAAATGCCTTAGATGGGATAGGAAGATTTTTAACCCAGAAGGGACATGTCTTGGCTTGTAACATGTGAGTTCACAAAGCTGAAAATATGTGACTGTATGTTCATAATTATTGAAATTCACAATTCAGTTTGCAGCAGGATGTGTTTTGGCTGAAGCTGCCATAGAATTACCAAACAAGTTATTGGGCAAGATCTGGTATATAAAGTAGAATACCACATAGCATATAGATAATGCCTATTTAATTAATTGTACAATTATAAGGTTGTTCTTACATAAACTAGAACAAATACATCACTATTACAAGGTGTTAATGATAGGGTGGTATACAGAGAAAAAATACAACTAATGCAAACTACAGTCTATAGTTAACAGTAACACTGTGATATTCTTGCATCAGTTGTAACAAAAGCACTATACCAATGCTAAGTATGGTGTTTATTTTATTTTGTTTTTTGAGTATGTATGTGTGTGTGTGTAGCACTGATGTTCTAAAATTGTGGTGATAAATGTACAAATCCATGATTATACTAAAAGCCATTGATTTCACACTTTGGATGGATTGTGTGGTATGTGAATGAAACTATTAAAAAATAAAAAGGAAGATGGGAAGAGATCCCCAGAGACATAGACTTGGGGATCAATTCAAAACTGTATGTTGAAATAGACATTGATGCCATAATCAGGAAATAACCTGACATGAACCAAGAGAAATAAGCTCAGATGTTTGAGCAACCTAAGTATAAAATATCATATCTAATTTCTAGACATACTTTTTTGTGCTAAAAAATGTAATAGTAAGTCCTGAGAATCACTTCATTTGAGTTGGCAAGAATTCAGGGTCAGAGAAGTCCTTTGAGAGCAGAATATTTTATTAAATGTTTCTATACATTTATTCATCTCTTATTACACATTCATAAAACATTAATCTTTCAGAAGCAATTTGGATTATTTTGAGCAAGACACAATGCCATGTGCTTCCACATCCTCATTTAAGTGCACATTCATCCATTTAATCTGAACAGTAAGAGAGCAAACAAAATATGATGAAACACAGAATGGAATATATTCTGCTTATCCCTCTATGTTTTTGTTCAATATTAACTAATTATTCAATAGCTTGCCACTCTATTTAGTCAGAATTACTAATGAATGGAACATCAACTTAAACTTTTTGGAGATTACAGTAAGAGAATTTGCATTAAAAAGCACACCAGTATCCAATATTTCATGATTTACACTTGGTCAGGATCACAGTAAGATGAGAATAATTCATATTTTTAAGGCATCACTGTCACAAGTTTGTCTTTTTACACCTCAAACCTATGATATCTGTTAGAAAGGGCCTGATCCTTATTGGGTCATGATTCAGTCACTTTTGGCTCCATCAAGTAGTCTCCCATTCAAATAAGATTATAGGGACAGGCAATAGTTTAAAAGTAAAGAACAGTCTAGACAAGAATTCAGCTTCAACACATTTTCACTGAAGGAGCACTTACAGTAAAAGGAACAAGTTTACAATGTAAAATAAATTGATAACTTACCAAGCCTGGGGAATTCTGTCCCTTCCAGATGTAGTTGGATAAGCAATCAGAAGACCCCTCCTGTCTAAGTTAGAGAGTATTTATAGAACCTTTTATTTAGGGTACATTCAATTAGATCATATTCCTTTTTTATATTTGAACAGTGGGTGGTAAATTACAGGTGGTGATCTACAAATGAATCAAGATCAAAGAGGGTATTCACAGTGTTTTCAGAGGTTCAAACTTAACCTTGAATGTCTGCAAAACCTTACTAAAAATATTTCTACTAATTAAGCTATGATTTCTGTAAGAGCAATATAGCCTAATTTTTACTTACATAAAAATTAAAATTTAGAAGGGAGATTACATTTGCAAATATCTTATTTACAAATGAGTTCATCTCCACACTGTTACTGTTCTCTAACTTATTAATATAATTTTCTAATTTCATTCTGTAATTAGTTTAGCCATTACATCATGTTGATAGGCATACATTTGATCAAAACTGTGTTGAGCCTTGTTATATTACTTATGATTTATATATGATTAGTAACAGCTCCAGCCCTTTCTTGTTTTCTTTGAACTAAGAGAACAAGATGGTTACATGTTATCTATATCTAAGAAGGTTGAGAAACATTTTCTGCTTTCCTGAAAATATTCACAGCTTTTAACTGTTTAGCTTCTCCTTCATGGCAATGTAAACAGCTGCCAAAAACTTGTCTCCTTATATTTGGCAAAAAAAAAGAGAGATAACCTTGACTTGTTCAGAACTCTGGAGGAGGATATGAATGGGAGAAAGACCCTACAGATGCTGAACAGAGATATACATAGGAGAACTCCTTTATGGGCTTGCAGGTCCTCTCTGCTCCCTCCCTCACTTGGTCTCTTGCAGAACAGAAAGAACACAGAACCAGCAGTTGGGATTAATCTCACCTCCCACTGGGAACACAGACTAAAAAATTGCTCATAGCAGCAAGAAAGATCCCCATAATTTACAGTTACAATTTTCTAATATAGGATTTGAAGGATATGAATCATCTCTTCCAGTTTTATAGAAAGGCCTCTCCACTTTTTATTTTTGGAAATTGTATTTAAGTATATTTGGGTAAAATTTTTGTTAAATACTCTTCTATATCAGAAGTAATGACTTATTCTTCATTACAAGAATAGAAAGCATGAGGTGGTATATGATAGCAGCAAGTTTCCTCAGCTGTCTGATCCCTATATAGTGAGAAGTAGCCAGCATGTTTCTTATCAGATTTCTCAGTAGGAATATTTTCCTGCAACACCACACTTGATGCTCTATAAATAGAATATTTAATTACAAAAATTTCACTTGTAATAGAAGGAAAAACTTTAGATCAGTGAGAAGATTTAGGGTATGTGCTTTTCCACAAAGATATATTCAAGACCTGTTGTTGTCTGAGGATGTATGTACCCCAGAAAAAGCATATCCTTAAATCTAATCCATTCTTGTGGCTGTAAACCCATTGTAAGATGTATGTTTAGATTAGACTTTGTCATTTAAAGTGTGACCCACTTCATTCAGGCTGGGAATTAATCCTATTACTGAAGTCCTTTATCAAAGGAATGAATACACACACAGATGGGGCGGGGAGAGAGAGAGAGAGAGGGAGAGATAAAGATAGAGATAGAGATAGAGATAGAGATAGAGATAGAGATAGAGATAGATAGATAGATAGATAGATAGATAGATAGAGAGAGAGAGAGAGAGAGAGAGAGAGAGAGAGAACCATGGAAGCAAGAAGCTGAAATCAGTGAAACAGCAGATGTCACCATTTTGCCTTGCCTTTTGACAGAATAGCTGAGCATCATTGGTAATCAGTATTTGGGAAGAAAGCATCACCTTATAGATACCTTGATTTGAATATTCCTTGGCTTCAAACTGTAATCCATTTCATTCTCATTGTTTAACACATCACATTTTATGGGATCTGCTTTAAGCAATCTAGGAAACTAAAACAAGCTTTGACCACCAGTAGTGTGGAGATGAACTCATTGTAAATAAGATATTTGCAAATGTTTTTAGTTAAAATGAGGGCAAACTGAATAAAGGTGTATATTAATCCAATGTGACTGAAGTACTTGTAAGTGTAAGAAATCTAGACATATTCAGTACTAGACAGATTGAGAAAGAGAAGGCCATATGATAGAAGCAGAGGTTATGAATTGCTGGCAAATCCCATGATTAGAACAATAGAGACATAAGAGAAACCTCTAAGCTCCTTGATTTTGGACTTCTAGATTCCAAAGCTGTGAGAAAATGGCTACCTACTGCATAACCCAGTCTGTCTGTGGTATTTGTTATAGGAGCACAGGCAAACTAAAACATGGTACATTACAATCAATGAACCAATTTATTCTGTTAAATATTTTGAGCAAATACCCATAATTTCCTAAGAAACATTGAACATTTGAGATAGAATATTGAATAAATTATTTACTCAAGGAGCTCTAGTTTAGTAAAGCATTGTTAGAAAAACAGTGTTGCTGTTAGTAAAATTGATAAAATATTATGTGTGTGTATGCACACTGCCCTGTGAATTTAAATATGGTTAAAATATTGGGTCAAAATTTGAGGTCTAGTTTGGCATCACAGAAGGGATATAATATCCGTCATTGGCAGCATCTCTATTTTCTCACCCTTTATAGATTTGTTAATTTTGTTAAGTGTGGAAATTCTAATAGCTCTCTTTGCACACATTGCATTCTAGAGAATAGAAAATCCCACCTATCTTTAATATTAGAAAATATGCTTTTGCCATCAGATTCAAACTCATATAACTTCTATTTTGAACTGAAGCTAATGCAAATAAAAATGAAAGGAGAAAGAGAGAAAGGGAGAAAGGGAGAGAGAATCCTCAGTTTCCTTTAAAAGCAATGTATATTCTGAAAAAACAGAATCCAAAAATAAATGTTTCTAGTCAAATATGATTCTCTATCATCAAACATCATTGCATGATAGGCATATCTTACCTTCTTGGATGTCTCTCTCCTGACCTAAAATTGAAGGTGGGAATTAAAGAGTATGTTAGGAAATGCTATCATTCTTTAGCAAAAAGAATGAAGAGGTACATATAACTCATATAAAAATCAACCCAAAATGGATCATGGAACTAAATATAAGAAGTAAAGCTATGAAACTCTTAGAAGATAACATAAGGACAAATCAGGATTCATGATGCAAAAATGGGTTTTTATGACACCAAAAACATGTGAAACCAAGAAACAATAGATAGATTCAACTTCATCAAAATAAAAAAACTTTTGCATATAAAAAGCTTTATCAGGAAAGTGAAAATATTACCTACTAAATGGGAGAAAATAGCCACAAACCACATATTGAATAAGTGCTTAATATCTGGCGTATATTAATAATGCAAACAAAAAGACATCCAACGTAATTAAAAAGTTGCAAAGGACTTGAATGACATTTTTAAAGAAAGGTCTATAAATGGCCAATAAACATATTAAAATATCCTGAACATCAACAGCCATTAGAGAAATTCAAACAAAAACTACAATGGGATACCACGTCACACAAACAAAAATGGTTATTACAGAAAAAATTGTAGAGTATGTGTGAAAAAATGGAACTCTACTGCATTGATAGCAAAAATGCAAAATGGTACAGCCATAGTGGACAACAGTCTGGCAGTTCTTTGTAAAGTCAAACATGGAATTGCCATATGACCTGGCAATTCCACTTCTGGTGAGTGCTCAAAGAAATTGAAAACAGGGTCCCAAACTCATACATATACAGCAGTGTTTGTAGCAACATTATTCACAATAGCCAAAAGATTGATACAGCCCAACTGTCCATCCACAAATGAATAAATAAACAAAATTTGGTACATGCACACAATGGAATACTATTTAGCCTCAACACATAATGAAGTTATGAGACATGCTGAAATACAGGAGAACCTGGAAAACATTATGCTTATGAAATAAGTAAGGCACATAATGACAAATATTGAATGATATCATTTATAAGAAACAACTGGAAATAGCAAATTAAAGCTGGATAATTTATTAGAGGCTAACAGGGGATGAGGGGCATGGTAAATGGAAGTGTTTGCTTAGAAAAAAGATGCTAAAAGGAAAAATTTTGCTATAAAAAAGTCAGAGTTAGTGACCATTTCTTAAAAGTTGAGGCTGATGTTCACATTTGTTATAGCTATGTTTACTGATAGTTTATCTACTGATCTAGGAATAAATGGGCAGGTAAAGCATTTGGTTTATGGGTCCAAAAAACTTTCCTCTGGTTAGTTCAGACAAACAATTGGATAATGATAATCTCACATCAATCTGATCCTTGGTCACTTTCCCTTGGTGCTCAAATTGGATGGACAGAAACCCAACATTCACAGCATAAATAAATATGCCCAAAACACATGCCTTTTTTAAAGCTAGAAATGACCTTCTTAGTAGTCCAATTGTTTTAAAATTTAGAGAGCTGGAAATCAGTGACAAGTGAGTAGCACCAAAACAAGGCACAGATATGGAGAGCCATTGGTGTTGGGAGGGGTTGACTGAGCCTAAAGTCCTATGGGCACCTAAAGGGCTGTCATTAAAATTGGTATCTCAGCCTATTTCTTTGTCAGAGGAAGATCAGGAACTCGGGGTGGGGAGAATAAGGTGGTGGATGAGGACAGGAAGGGGCATCTAACAAGGACCACAAAAATAAAAAAAGAAAGGAAAATCTCCTGTTAACTTATTGTACTTAGTGGTTAAATCAACATCCAGATGTGATTGTTGCTCTTTCCTACAGAGCTTGAATTAGCATTTCTCTGAAGTCACTGATCCAATGTTCATATTATTGGCTATTGGGTTATCCTATTTTGTGAAATGTCTCTTTAAGTCATTTGCCCATTTAAACTGGATTGAATATTTGCCCATTTAAACTGGATTGAATATCTTTCCCTGGTGTGTGTGTAGATATATATATATATAGATATATATATCTACACACACACACAAATATATGAGTGTGTGTATGTGTGTGTGTGTGTGTGTATAGTATGTGCTGTATATGAGCTCATTTTTCATATTTATTTACACTGAAAATCTTCTCCCACATTTGTGGCATGCTTTTCCAAACTCCTTCAGTGAAATTCTTTTGATGACATTCATGATGAATTTTGATGAATTTAAGCAGTTCCTAAATTTAATGAATTATCTTTTCCAGATCTATTCTTTTGTCTGATTTTTCATTCCCATATAATTTAATTATCATGATTTAGATAAATATAATTAGACATGATTTGAAAGAGGAGAGTTTTCCAAATATTTTGATTCTCCAGATATATATTGATTTGTATTGGAAAATTAATAATCTATGCACACCTTATAATTTGTTTGCCAATTTCCTCAAAAATTTACTGGAATTTAGATGCAATTTTTGGAAAATTGATTGCATTATTTTGAAAATTCAAAGTCATGAACATGGTATATGATTCTGTTTAATTAAGTTTCCTTGTAAGTCAATATAGGTCACTCCTCATCTTTTAAGTATGTTACCAATGAATTTTAAATTTTGATGTATATTCAAATATTGTCCTTGAAAAAATATTATAATATATCCAAGTTTGTGTTAGTATACTAAGGTACATATGACTTTTATATATTGATCTCATATCCACAATTCTTGCTGACTTTCTAAACCTCTATTTTACAAACTAAAAATTTTGCTCATACATTATTTTTAGGACAATAACCATATTATCTATAATAATGACATATTTGTTGCTTAATTTTCAAACAAAATTTTCAATCATTTGTTTGGCTTACATTACTGAGTAGAACACCAGTACATCTTTTAGTAACAGTTATAAAGGTATATGCTGAACAAAGATGATTGTGAGTATGGTTGGAAAAAGAAGGCTAGAGGCATGTAGGACACCAGAAAGAAACATAGAAGGCAAAGACTGGGACTGTGTAACTGAGTGAAAACTAGAGTGGTCCATGATGGTGATTAAATGTACAAATATAAGAATATTTACATGAGAGAGAACAAATGACTGTCAACTTTGCAAGGTGTTGAAAATGAGATAGATTTGGGGGAAAATGCAATAAATGCAAAATAGAGTCTATAGTTAGCACTAACATTGATATATGCCTCCATTAATTGTAACAAAGGCAGTATACCTTTGGTAAATATCTATAAGAGGGAGCTATAAGAGATGGGTATGGGATTCTTAGTGGTGGTATTGATTTCTGAACTTTTAATGTATTTTATTTTATTTTAATTTTTCTTCTATATTTTATTTATCATTTTTCTTTTATTTTTTATTTGTCTTTTCTCTCCTCTTCCTATTTTTTGTAGATGAAATGGACTGGTCCACATATAGATTGAGGTGTTGAATGCATAACTATGTGATTAGACTGGGAAACACTGATTATTTAGTTAGGATTGAATGATTAAAAATAAGCAGAGGGATACACACACTGGAGAAAATATGGAGAGAGAGATATACCTAATTGCTGCTGGTGGGTAAGTAGAAGAGTTCAGTCCACCTGGAGGTCAATGTGGTTGTTCCAGAGGAATCTAAGTATATTTTGAAGACCTGAGAGCAGGGACATGAATGGACATTTGCACACTGGTATTTATGGCAGCCATATTCATGATTCACAATCAATGGAGGTGGCCTAAGGGTATATTGACTGATGAGTGGAATGGTGAATGGTGGTGTATGCATATAGTGGAATATTGAGCAGCTGCAAGAAGAAATGAAGTTGTTATGTATGAAAAAGTAAATAGACTTTGAGGAAAGTATGTTGTGTGAAATAAACCAGAAATGAAAACACAGAGAGTATAACATCTCACTAATATGGATTAACTATTATGTGCAAACTCTGAAAATTGTAACGGAGAGCATAAGGGAAAGCCTTATTGTAATGTTTCCTCAATTGTAAGCTCTTACAGCAGTTACATCACTTATCTAGTTGTTATGTTTATTTATAGGTTCTGAGATGTTAAGGTCTTGTGTATAATCTGGCCAGTCTCTGGAAATTTGAGCATCTGTGTGACACCTTAGACTCAGAGCTAGAGTTTGGTACCTATGAATATCAACATTACCCCATACAGCAAATATTAAAAAGCTGAAAAAAAGATCAGTCTTCTATTAGAAATATGAATGAAATGTCCTTGGTTAGGATGAACGTAAATCAGACTAAAGGGTAGAGGATGGTGTTGATTGTGTTTTAAAGTTTCAACTTCTGTATGAGACCAAAGGTAAAGGTGTTTATTTGGTGGAAAATCTTTATTTTCTGTAGCATGCTATATAATCTAACTTGCATGGTCAGTTTATTCAAACTCCATAACTACATGGAAACTTGAATAGTCAGTGAGATCTGTTTTGTTTGTACAGGTTAGTGTGAAGTCCCAATACATCACAGGGTAATTTGGACAGATGATGAAAAGAATTTCAAAGTCCTCTGAGGGACTGGGGAAAATGTGGAAATATTAAATTTACCCATCTGGGGAATTCACTATATTTTGCAAAATGGTTAGTACACCAAGCTTACTAAAATTTAGTAGGCTAAGCCCTTGATCTTAGGGCTTGCCGTTATGAATCTTGTTACTGCAAAGTTTAGGCTAAGCCTACTTATAATTGTGCCTGAGTCACCCCCAGAGAACCTCTTTTGTTGCTCAGATGTGGTTTCTCTCTCTAAATACCTTGGCATATATACTTGCCTTCACCCCTATGTAGGACATGACTTGCAGGGATTTAAATCTCCCTGGCAATGTGGGACATGACTCCTGTGGATGAGTCTGGACTCAGCATTATGGAATCAAGAAAGCCTTCTTGTCCAAAAGGGGAAGAGAACTGAAACAAAGTAAAGTTTCGGGGACTGGGAGTTTTCAAATGGAGTCAGAAGGTCACTTTGTAGGTAATCCTTATGCATTATGTATATATATATCCCTTTTTTAGTTTTTAGTGTATTAGAATAGCTAGAAGGAAATACCTGAAACTTGAACTTCAACCTAGTAGCCTTGTCACCTTAAGATGTGTGTATAACTATATAGCTTCTATGGTCTGACCATGTGACTGCAGAAAACCTTTTGGTACACATTCCCTTTATCCAGTATATACAGAGATCAGTAGAAAAATGGGGAGAAGAAAGTTAATGAATAACAGGGGAGATAAGGGGTTTGGGGGATGTTCTTTTTACTTTTATTCTTATTTTTAATTTTTATTATTTCTTTTGGAGTAAAGAAAATACTCAAAAGTTGACTAGTTATGCAGGAACAACTATATGATGATACTGAGAATAATTGATTGTACACTTTGGATGATTGTATGGCAGGTAAATATATCTTAAGAAAATTGCAAGGAAAAATTCACATGGTATCTAGGAAGGACTACAGGAAAAGACCAAGGGATAATATCTCTCTGCAGAATTCAGTATATTTTGTTACCCAGTATGAAGAGATTTTTAAAATTAATTTCTTTACTCCTAATGTGAAATGACAACATAATTGCCATTGTTTGATTTTTGTTCATCATAATTATGAATTTTAATATTAATATGTGTTCTAGTTTGCTAATGCTGCCGGAATGCAAAACACCAGAAATGTATCAGCTTTTATAAAGGGGGTTTATTTGGTTACACAGTTACAGTCTTAAAGCTATAAAGTGTCCAAGGTAAGTCATCAACAATCAAGTACCTTCACTGGAGGATGGAAATGGTAACCAGAAAATCTCTGTTACTTGGGAAAGCACATGGCTGGCATCTGCTCCAAAGTTCTGGTTTCAAAATGACTTTCTCCCAGGCTGTAGTTCCTCAAAAATGTCACTCTTAGTTGCTCTTAGGATGTTTTTCCTCTCTTAGCTTCTCCAGAGCAAGAGTCTGCTTTCAATGGCCATCTTCAAACTGTCTCCTCTGCAGCTACTGTCTCAGTTCCTGTGCATTCTTCAAAGTGTGCCTCTTGGCTGTAGTAAGCTTGCACCTTCTGTCTGAGCTTATATACTGCTCCAGTAGTCAAGGCCCATGCTGAATGGGTGGGGCCATGCCTCCATGGAAATTATCTTATCAAAGTTATTACCTACAGTTGTTGGATCACATCTCCATGAAAACACTCAAAGGATTCCAATCTTATCAGCACTGACACATCTGCCCACACAAGATTACATTAAAGATAATGGTGTTTTGGGGGACATAATACATTCAAATTGGCATGTTCCACCCCCTGGACACAAAAATGACATGATCTTTCTATATACAAAATACATTCATCCCATCATATCACAAAACTTAAATCATTTCAGTAACAATAGATAAGTACAGGATCCCATCAAAATCAGTTACAGACATGGTCTGTCCAAAATCAAAATTCCCTTCTGACTGTGGGCCTGTAAACTTAGAACAAGTTATGTGCTTGCAATGTACAAAGGAGGGACATTCATAAGATAAACATTCCCATTGCCATAAGGAGAAACTGAAAGGGAAACAGGGTTCACAGGACCAAAACTGTTCTTAAAACCTGCAGGACAAACTCCATTAGATTTCAAAGACTGAGAGACATTTACACAATGATGTTGCATCCTTGGGGCTTGAGAGAGTGGGAGTCTAACCCTTCCTAAGGGCCTTTGTGGCAGCCCTTTCTGCTCCAAATGCTGGGTCAAGTGCTCCAACATACCCACACATCAGGGAGACCACTTTTTTGGCCCCACCCTCTTCAAACATTGGGGCAACACCCAGATTCTCTTCCATCTCCAGGGCACACACTCAACTCCTTCAGAACAGTGGGGTGGTGGCCAGGCTCTCCCCATCCCCCTTGGAATGTGTTCCACCTTCTTTGAGTCCTAAGGTGGCAAAACTCTTCTGGAGCATAGAGGCAGAAGGCCCACCCTCAACCTCTGGGGCAAAATCACCCTTTCCATGCATGTGGGCCACTCCACTCTCCCAGCCTGAGACTTCTTGACTCCAGACCTCAGCCTCCATGGCTCTGTGTCTGAAGAAAATTTTTCTTCAATTTGTTCCTTGTCTGTCCCTCCAGTTCAGACTGGCAGCAGTTTGTCTATAAAGATCTCATAAAAATTCTGTTGGTTTCACATGTAGCACAGAGGGGTCAACGCTGTCAGACAGTAGGACTTTCTACAAATCCAGCACTGATATGTCTGCCCACACAAGATTACATCAAAGATTATGGTGCTTTGGGGCACATGATACATTCAAACTGGCACAATATGTTTCTATTTTTTCTCTATAATGGTGATTTAACGTGAGTTAAACATTTTTTAAAAGAGACTACATTTTCTACATTAAGTTTTTGGTAGAAATCAGACAATTATTTTAAGGTATTTTCAAACTTTGCTGAATAACATTAACCTATGTAAACTCTACTTATTTGCAGGAAATAAGGTACTCTAGTTTCAACTTTAATTATAATAACAAAAAGGAATGTTACATAATGATACAGGCTAATTAACAAGTGATTACTATCATAAAAATTTATAAGGGCCAAAATTCTTTTTAGTCACTCTGATTTTAATTCCATATATGAAACACTTGTCTATACACTCTAACTACTTTAAAAATTTTTTAATTGAGACTGTTCACATACCACACAATTATCCAGAGATCTAAAGTGTACAATCAATTGCCACAGTGTCACTATACAGCTGCGCATCCATCACCACAACTAAATTTTTTCAATTTTTAGAATGTTTTCATTACTCCAGAAAAGAAATAAAGACAAAAAAGGAAACTCAAGTCCTCCCATACCCCTAAGAACTCCTCCTTTGTTATTGACTCATAGTTTTGGTACAGTATATTTGTTACTCTTGACGAAAGAATGTTAAATTACTACTAACAGTAGTATATAGTTTGCAATATGTATATTTTTTCCTATATGCCCTACCATTATTTACTTCTAATTATAGTGTCATACATTTGTTCTAGTTCATGAAAGAGGTTTCTAATATTTGTACAGCTAATCATGGACATGAGCCACCACAAAATTCACTGTTTTATATATTCCCATCTTTTAACCTCCACCTTTCCTTCTGGTGACATACATGATTCTGAGCTTGCCATTTCCATCACATTCACAGATCATTCAGCACTGGCAGTTATTCTCACAATGTACTACCATCACCTCTGTTCATTTCCAAACATTTAAGTTCATTCTAGTTGAACATTCTCCTCATAATAAGCAACCACTCCCCATTCTTTAGCCTCATTTTACATCCTGGTAACTTGTATTTCACATTTATGAGTTTACATACTATAATTGCTTCTTATCAGTGAGACCCTGCCATATTTGTCCTTATGTGTCTGTCTTATTTCAATCAATATATTGTCCTCAAGTTTTCTTCATCAACACATTTTTAAGATGGTTTTGTTCACCCACCATACATTCCATTCTAAGTAAATAATTGATGATTTCCTGCATAGTCATGTATTTATGCATTCAGCACCATCACCACTATCTATATAAGGACATTTCCATTTCTTCCACAGAGAAGGAGGGTCAAAGAAGGAGAGAAAAGAAAAAGAAAAATGAACAAGGAAAAAAAGGTCAAAAAGCAAAACAAAACAAAAAACAAAACATGACAGCTAAGAAGTAACAAAAGGAAAGATAGCATTAAACCAAAGTAGCATAAAGAATCAGACAACATCAGAAATGCCAATGGTCCCATAAACCTCCCTTATGTTCTGCTCTTACAGGAATTTAGCTTTGGTATATTGCCTTTGTTACATTAAAGGAAGCATATTACAATGTTTCTGTTAATTATACTTTTTTTGCATTGATTGTAGTTTCCCCCAATCCCACCCTATTTTTAACACCTTGCAATGTTGACATTCGTTTGTTCTTCCTCATGTAAAAACATATTTGTACCTTTTATCACAATTGTTGAGCACTCTAGGTTTCACTGAGTTATGCAGTCCCAGTCTTTATCTTTACTCTTTCCTTCTAGTGTCCCACATGTTCCTAACCTTCCTCTTTCAACCATAGTCACAGTCATCTTTGTTCAGTGTACTTATATGGCTGTGCTTTCATCACTCAAATTGTGTTCCAAGCTTCTCACTTCTGTCTTTTCCTTTCTGTCAGTAGTGCTCCTTTTAGTATTTCCTGTAGAGCAGGTATGTTGTTTACAAACCCTCCAATTATCTGTTTGTCAGAGAATATTTTAAGCTCTCCATCATTTTTGAAGGACAGTTTTGCCAGATATAAGATTCTTGGTTGATGGTTTTTCTCTTTCTGTATCTTAAATATATCATCCCACTTCCTTCTTGCCTCCACGGTTTCCATGGTTTCTATTGAGAAATCTGCAAATAGTCTTTTCAAGCTTCCTTCATATATGATGGATTGCTTTTCTCTTGCTGCTTTCTGGAGTCTCTCTTTATCTTTGATGTTTCATAATCTGATTGTCTTGGCATAGCTCTACTCAGATCTATTCTGTTTGGAGTACATTGTGCTTCTTGGATCTGTAATTTTTTTCTTTCATAAGAGATGGGAAATTTTTATTGATTATTTCCTCTATTATTTCTTCTGCCTCTTTCCCTTCTCTTCTCCTTCTGGGACAACCATGACACATACATTCATATGTTTCATATTGTTATTCAATTCCCTGAGACATTGCTCATATTTTCCATTCTTTTCCCTATCTGTTCTTTTGTGTGTAGGCTTTCAGGTATCTTGTTCTCCAGGCCCTGAGTGTTTTCTTCTGCCTCTTGGGATTTGCTGTTGTATGTCTCCATTTTCTCTCTCAACTCTTGCATTGTGCCTTTCATTTCCATATATTCTGCCAGTTGTTTTTCAAACTTTCAATTTTTACCTTATGTACACCTAGTGTTTTCATTTTATGCTTCATCTCTTTTGCCATACCTTCCCTAAACTTTTTGAGATTTACCATTGGTTGTTTCAATTCCTGTATCTCAGTTGAAGTGTATGTTTGTTCCTTTGACTGGCCAATAACTTCATTTTCCTTAGTGTAGGTTGTAGTTTTCTGTTTTGTGGGTATCTGGTTTCCTTGGTTACTCCAATCAGGTTTTCCCAGACAAGAAGTGGTTCAGGTCTCAGAAGGGGGAAGTAGTATCATGTTCCCTGAGAGTGTATCTTAGAAGATTGACACACCCTGTAAGGCCTCAAGCTGCTGAATTTTTCTGCCTAGCAGGTGGCACTTGTCAGCATGTCACTCCTGAGTAGAGTAAGATGCGACCTCTTGCTGTTTTCCCCCAGGCTCTGGGGTCTGGTTCTGAATGGAAGGTGGTAGATCTTGGCACCTCTCTTTCCTCTTAGGGAAGATACACTCCCTATGGAGGTATCATCTGCAATTGAATAGTCTCTCTGACTCTGCTTTCTCCACCCTTGTCTGAGTCAGATCACTGGGAACACAAAATGAATGATGCTTTCTCCTCTGAGCCAAAAAAGGGACAGAAAACTCCCTTCAGGGCCAGTTCATTGCCCCCCCCCCTCAGTTTCACCCATTGGCCAGAGATAGCACCTGCACCTCTGCGCTTCCCCTCCCTCCCAGAGAGCTCCTCCAGCTCTCCAATGTCAGTCATCACCAGAAGCCTCTGTCTGCTTGTTGAGGATTCATAGTTTGTATTGTGCAGTCCACATTTGTTAATTAAAATCCCTATTGGGCCTGGACTGAGCTATATTTGCTTGCTCCAGGAATGCTGCTGCTTTCTACCACAGTGACGTTTTGCAGTTCAGGCTGCTCTGGGGGAAGGGGGCTCCTGGCTCAAGTCTGCAGTTTTTAATTGCAGATTTTATGCTGTGATCCCAGGCATTTCTTCCAATCCAGGTTGGTGTATAATGTGTGGACAGTCATGTTTGTCTCCCAGCAGTTATTCCAGGTAATTTACTAGTTGTTCCTGGTTGTTTATTAATTGTTCCAGGGGGACTAGCTAATTTCCACTCCTCTCTATGTTGCCATCTTCTTCCCCTCTGACTACTTTTGATACATACTTTAAATGATGTATTATCTGTTCAGGAAAATTTTCTTCTGTCCTATCTAGAGTTTTATTATGAATGGTAAAATTACTTAATATTTTTTATTTATTGAGACTATTAATGTGTTGATTTCTTATGATAGGTTTCTTAATGTTGAAACAAGTTTGAAATCTTGGAATAATTCAATATCAGTCATGATGATTTTATGATACCTTATTTTATTTATTCTTTAAAAACTCTGTATCCTTAAGTATGTTTAGCCAATCACTTAATTTCTTTTAATGTCATTGTAAGGATTCAGTATAAAATTTTATCTACATTGCTAGTAACATAAAATATGGTGGATTATATTTGTACTTTCTCAGTTCTCTAGGAGATTTTGTGTACATAACAAAAATATGTGTATTTCTTAAATTTTGGGTACAATTCACTTTTCCAAGTTTTTAAGCTGAATATTTTCTGTTGTGAAAATATTTTTAACCATTCTCTTTCTCTTCTACTGCAAGACAATTTAGATTTTATAATTATTCTTGAGTCCATTTTAGCCATTTAAGTTCAATCAAAACAGTGTCAATTTAATTGGACTTCAATGAATTAGCATTATATTATGTAGAGAATAAAATTTTGTATTTTTGAAAATATCATACTTGACCTATAATAGTGTTTATTTTTTTCCATTATTATTTTTATGTGTGGTCTATTTCCCTAATCATTCCAGAGTTCTATCAAATTTATTAGCTTTTTTCCAAAACTATCTTTTGCTTTATTGATCTTATCTATTGTATTTTGTGTTTATTATTTCATAAATTTATTATCATATTTACTGTTTTCTTCCACATTTGTTATTTAGACTATTCTACATTTCATTTAATAAATATAAAATTTAGATATTAATTCATTATTGTTCAGCTTGTCTTCTTACAAAATATATATTCCTCACAAATATATAAGTATTTGTAAATTTCTCTAGTAGCTGCTTTATCTTTGTTTACATGTTTTGGTAAGTGATATTTTTATCCTGATTTTGGTGTGATTATTATCTTGCTAGGCTAGGATTTTTCAAATATCCAATATAAGGTATTTTAAATTATCTCTTTATTTGAAATTATTTGTTGAGAATGTGAGTTACATAGTAGAGTTATTTTTAATTTGTTGAGATTCACTTTATGAAATAGGCTCAGGGAGAAATATCCCAATTTATCATAAGATCATTATTGCTTTAATGTTGAATTTCAAATAGAATGTGTCTACTCAAGTTCAAATAACAAGGACCTGATTTATATTCCCACCTGAAAAAATATGGCTAAAATTTGGATGGTCAGGGACTTGGAAGGAACATGATTGGAAATTGGTGATAAAGAAGAGGTATGTGGATAGACCTTTCTGTGTGGGAAACTAACATATAGATATTTTGTCTCATTTGAATGCTTAGCTGAGCATAATTTCAACAGATAAATTTTTGTAATCAAGTGAATAAGATGACCCATTCTATGGACACCAGTTGGCCTCTTTCCCTAGACTCTTTTGTTATTCCCAATGCACCCATGAAACAAATAGCCCTGGTAGTAGGTGTGGAGATATATAAAGGCCCAGGAACCTTTAATGCTACTCACTAAGGCCATCCTGGCTACAAACATAACTGAGTGCTCAATCTACCAGTAGCAGAGACAAACAGTCCCAATATGGCACTATTCCCTGAAGTGATCAGCCTGTAACCTGACGGCAAGTGTATTTCATTGGACAACTCTCATCATGGATGTGGATTTGCCTTCCCTACACACAATGTTTCTGCTAAAACTACCAACTATGGATTTACAAAATGCCTTATCCACCTTTATGTTATTCCACACTGTGTTACTGGTGATCAAGGAAACCATCTCATGGTAAATTAAGTGTGAAAATGAATCCATGTTAATGGAATTCACTGATCTTACCATAGTTCCCATCATCCTGAAGCAGCTGGATTGATAGAACAGTAGAATGGTCTTTTGAATTCTCAACTATGGTGCTAAGTGGGTAGCAATACATTTCAAAACTGGGGCAATGATCTCCAAAAAGCTGGGTATGCTCTAAATCAGCAGCCCCTCTATTGCTTCTGCCATATTCAGGATTCATGGGTCCAGGAACCAAGAGATAGTAATGGAAGTGGCACCACTCACTATTATCTCTAATGATCCACTAGAAAGAGTTTTGCTTCCTGTCCCCACAACTTTAAGTTATGCTGGTGTATAGATCTTAGTTCCAAGGGAGAAGTGCTTCCAACAAGAGACAAAACAATGATTTCATTGAATTGGAAGTTAAAACTGCCAAAGAACCATGACCATCTGAGGCATTTGCTGAGGGTAAAGAGAATATAGAGTGAGTGGTGGGATAATGTAGTTATAAGAAAAAGCTATAACCACATGATCAATTACAAAAAAGTGGACTACAATGGTTATATTTCTTTTTTATTGTTATGAATATGTCTGAATATATATGTAAAGAAAATATCTTTGATTTCTTCTCTATCTTAACACCTTATTATAAGACATAAGTTGCATTAACTTCATGTCATAGTATTTAAGTTATAGGATATGAAATTTAAGAATGAATGTTACCCAAGGACTTGCTCCCAATTCTGGGGAAAGTTAGTGCATTTTCTGTTGTTACAACTGTCAGCTGAGCATTGTTTGGCAAAAATATGATTGTTTTGTTTTAATTTAGAGATTAAGTATGGTTTAAGGGTATGTGTATAGGGGCCAAGGTGACAAGAGGTGGACTGTGATGCTTAAGTTCATGTGTGAAATTGGCCAGTGTTTCACTTTGCTAAGGCTGCCAGAATGCAATATAACAGAAATGGGTTGGCTTTTCCAGTGGAATTTACTAGAGTGAAAATTTACAGTTCTAAGGCCATTAAAATATTCAAAAAGGTAGAAATATTCTCTGAGGAAAGGGTCATGAAATCTGGGGTTCCTCTGTCACATGGGAAGGCATATGGCAATATCCACTGGTACTTCTTTTGGGTTCTGGTTTCAAAATGGCTCTCTCAGTTTCTGTGGTCTTTCTTGCTTCTCCCAGGGCATTTTCTTTCTTAGCTTCTCTAAGCTCTCTCCAAAATGCCTCAGCCTTTTATCGTTTCATTAAGGACTCCAGTGAGGGGACAAAGACCCACATTGAGTGGGCAGGTTCACATCTTCATGGATTAAGAGAACATACACTTTTCTGGGGTACATAACAGATCCAAGTCAGTACACTCTACCCTCTGGGCCCAAAACAGACATATTCTTTCCATATGCAAAATACATTCATTCCATCATAATATCACAAAAGCCTTAAATCATTTCAGTAACAAAATTAAGTACCAATTCCTATCAGAATCAGTTATAGTCATGATTTGTCCTAAGGCAAAATTCCCCTCTGTCTGTGGACCTGTGAAATTTAGAACAAGTTATATGATTCCAATATACAAAGTAGGGGCAGTAATAGGATAAATGTTCCCATTGCCATAAGGAGAAATTGGAAGGAAAACAGGAGTCACAGGACCCAGATAGTTTTGAAAACCTGCAGGGCTTATTCCATTATATTTCAAAGTCTGGGAGTCATTTACAGAATAAAGTTTTATTCTTGGGGTTTGAGACAGCAGCAATCCTACCCTTTCCAAGTGCTTGCATAGTGACCCTATTCTCTCCAAATGCTGGACTGATTGCTCCAATATATCCAAGCATTGGGGAAAACACCTCACTTTCAGCTCCACCCTCCTCAAGCACTGGGGAAGCACCTGGATATTATGCCAGCTCTGGAGCATAGCTTTCCCCTCTCCTTACAATGTGGTGCTGGCCAGGCTCTGCCCGATCTCCAAGAAACATCTTCCATCCTGTCTGAGTCCTGGGGTAGCAACATTTTTCCCAAACAAAGGTGAAAAATGTCCACCCTTTGGGAACTCTGGGGCAATCTCACCCAATCCATGAGTATGGGTGGGTTCACTCTTCTGGCCTGAGGTTTCATAACTCCAGACTTTAGTTTCCATGGTTGTGCCTTTGAAGTCATTTTCCCTTCAATCTGTCCCTTTTTTGTCCTTTTTAGTCATTTAAACAGATACTGCAAAAAATGTTGGTTTAGCATGGAGCATACAAGGATCAAAACCATCGCATATTAAGATTTTTCACAAATCCTTTCTGGATAATTCCATCTCTAAGCCTGGCTCAACCTGATATGGTTGAATGGTTTCATGTTTGTTTAAATCCTCACATAGGGCACTAGCCTCTGGGATCTCACTTTCTAGAAGCCTAGAATTTTCCAGATCTTCAATTTCTGGTTTCTTTGTACCCAAGAGTTCAGTTCTCAGCTTATCCCTTTCTTCTCACATTTCACTATAAACTGCAGGTAGAAACCAGGCTGCATTTTCGACATTTAATTTGGAAATCTCTTAACTAAGTACCCCAGCTCATCATTTTCAAATTCTGCCTTCCAACAACACCAGGACTCAATTTTGCCAAATTCTCTCCCATTTTAAAATAAGTGTTGCCTTTATTACAGTTTGCAATAACACATGCATCATTTCTAAGTCCTCACAGAAGAATCGTTAAGAGTCCATATATCTACCAACAGTCTCTTCCAAGAAAACAAGGCATTTTCTATCAAGCATATTACAATTTTTCCAGAATCATTGCCTTATCGATTTATAAAGCTGTTCCAGCATTTTTGGTATTTGAAAATTGCAGCATCCTCTTCTATGGTTCCAAAATTTGTTTCAGTTTGCTAGAGCTGCCAGAATGCAATATATCAGAAATGGGTTGGCTTTTCCCATGGGGATTTATTAGGTTGAGAAAATTTACAGTTCTAAAAGCCTATGGCACCTGGGGTTCTTCTGTTACATGGGAAGGCATGTGGTGATGTCCACTGGTATTTCTTCTCTTAGGTTCTGCTTTCAAAATGGCTCTCTCAGTTTCTTGGGTCCTTCTTGCTTCTCCTGGGGCATTTTCTTCCTTAGCTTCTCTAAGCTCTCTCCAAAATGTCTCAGCCTTTTTTCCTCTCATAGGGGATTCCAGCAAGGGGATTAGGACCCACATTGTATGAGTGAGATCACATCTCCATGGAAACAACCTAACCAAAATGTCCCAACCACAATGGTTCTGCCACCACATGATTGGATTGAAAGAACATACACTTTTCTGTGGTGCATAACAGATCCAAACCAGCACAGCTAGGTTATAGGGTCCAGTTGTTTGTTCAAGCAAGCAATGGCCTGATTTTTACTATAAGGATTTAAATTATCAAGTTGATTGCATCTGTGGCTGATTGTATCTACAGTCATTTGAGAGGATTGCCTTCAACAATGAGAGTAATCTCATCCAATCACTTGAAGGCCTTAAAAGGGAAAGTGATAACTTCTACAGTCAGAATGGAGACTTTTCATCTCTAAATTAGCTGGACAGTTTCTGGGCAAGAATTCATAGAAAACCTTCATCAGATTTCCCAGCCTTCAACCTGCCCAACAGAATTTGGGATTGCCCATTTCCACAATAATGTGAGCCAGTTCCTATGCATATGTGTGTGTGTGTGTGTGTGTGTGTATGTGTATAGTTATGAGTGTATCTATACTTATAATATACATCTCATTATATTTACATTATATATATTATATGCATTGTTACTATACATAATTTATATATAATTCTCATTATTATAACTAAATATATTTAAATCTGTTGATTCTGTTTCCATAGAGATCTCTAATACAGAGGGATAATATAATGCAATGATTTTTTTGTAGCATCAGTACTGTAGGTAATGGCAGCTAATGAAGCCACTTAGGGGGCTCTTCCTTCAGTACCTGTGGAGACATTGTTAATCTCTTCTGTGGAACCCTTCCTCTTTCTCTACTCCCAAGGAAACATTACAGTGACCCAGGCCAATAGAAAATCCTAAGGAGTCTGTGTGAAGTCCCTAGGTAGAGGACTGCTCTCCAGGGCTCCAGATGATGAAATTATTAAAATAGTTCCCACAAAGGGGATCTCAGGCCTTGGCTTTCCCTGCACCTTGGTGGCAGGGAAAAAAAACAGAATATGAAAAGAAAAAACAGCAATTTGGTATTTTCAGCATAGATACCATGGGACAGCCTATAATACAGTGTGAACAATAATGGATCCCCAGTCACCAGCAATGAGGAGCTATGATGGTTTATTTCCCTCTCATCCAATCAAATGCTGTACAGGCTCCAATACTAAGCCTTACTGACAAAAAGAATTTGCACTAAAATTTAACTAATAATATTCCATTTCAGAAAAAAAGCCAAACAGAATACATGCTGTGAGTATACCTGTGGAAATATACATGTTGTTCTTCACTTGTCTTGGAAGTAATGGAAATGTAGGCCACATAATTGCCTAATTATTTTATGATTTTAGATATTTCTATAACCAAAGACATTGTACATCCTTAGTCATTTGGCAGATAGGAGGGAGGACTATTGTTTAAATAATAAAACCACAAAGTAAATAAAATTTATTTGTAAAATCCTTGATTCATAATTGTATTTTTATTGTTTTAAAAATAATTGATTTAGAAATAGTTCTCTTGACCCTCTAATCTGACCTAAGTTAATATAGATCTGAAGTGTCTATAATCCTAATTTTTAAAGGTAGAATTAAGTAAGCATGATATATCTTACAGAAAAAAGGAATTGTCTTCATGGGATAATGTTAATCTGATTCTGATATTGGTCTGACTCAGTTGCCAAAGCTCTACTTATTATTTTTAAATAGTTCATTTAGCTTTCTGTGTGTTTGTAATTGCTGGGATAAAATTAACTGACAATATTCCTTTCATAAGAAGAATGAGAAACTTCTTGGAGCCTTGGTTTTACATGAATAATGGAAATTTTAATGTTTCTCTTAAAGAAACAGAGAATCAAAATAATTAAAATTATATTTTTAAATTTAAAATTATTACAAAGTGTTTCATCCAAGAAGTTTACCTAAACTATAGATTCCAAGTATATTAATAGCTTTAATTTTTTTCAAATATTTTTGAAACATGCTACATCCTGTAAATATTACAATTTTATTTTTCTTACTCTGAGAAATATGGTGAACACTTTAGCATTTTTAGGGGATTAATATGAATAGTTAACAGTACAACTAAAATAAAACTTAACCACACACAATATACCTTAACATTTTATATAGGTCTAATTTATAATTTCCATTATATATACCTATAAATATTATCTATTGTAACAGTGTACCACAGTGAAATTTAATATGTGGCTTAAATTCTATGTGTATTTATATCAGTAGAGTTTTATGATTCAAAATGTCCACAAAGGGTTAAAAGAAGACATGTAGAAATGAACTCAAATGACTCCATTTTAGGTTCAGCTGTATTTTTTATTGTGATATATGACTTTTCAGGTTTGTGACTTTCCTGCAGGGACTTTTTTAAACAACAGTAAGATAAATATATTTTATAATATTTTTTATGGATACTAAGAAAATTTTGCTTTACATTTATCTGAATATTCTGGCCTTAAGCATGTATTCGAATGTGACTACTGTTTCTATTGATAATATGCTATTTATCAAAAGACTTCTAATTCTTCTTAAGTTTTTTGATTATTTCTAACCACTATGTGAAAATAGGCATTCTTAAAACAAGTCAAAGATTAGAAAATTCAAAAGATGTTTAAAATCAGTCTCTCTTTCATGTAGATTTTGAATCATACTCATTGTTTTGTTTTCTGAATATAGAATTTAATACATGTACCAATTGCCCACCAGTCCCTAAATCATGGCATAAGTCAGAGGTCATGAAGCTAAAATTATATGTACCTCTTTATCTCAATGGGATTACTCATATGACTGAGAAGCAAAGTTTGGGAATCTCCTATTTCTTGGCCTCTGAACTGCTTTTTGATGGTCATACTCTAATGGCAAAATGTCATGTTCTTCCCTGTAACAATATTACCTGTATTAGGGTGGGTTGTGGTCTTTTACACCAACCTGCAGGTTTCAAAATTATGCTGTAACTATGAGAAAGCTACTTATTCCCTCAGTTTCTTCATTTATATAATGTAGATTTTTGAAATATTTCCCTTGGAAATGTTTTTATTGAAAATCCAGTGACATAATTCAGGTTTAGAATGATGCCAATTTTTTATCCTATTATTATTAGGGATCCATTATTGTCTTTAGTAAATGAATATGAGATTATCCAATTCATGCATCTTGCTCATCTATCACATTTCTGGGCTTTATTGATTCATTCCAGATAAGAAAAAATGAAATATGGATAAATAAACCAAACAACAGTGAGGGAGTTCATTTTTCTTGGATTTTCTGGCATTCCCCAACTGCAGCTCATGTTATTTGTGATGTTTCTCATTGTGTACCTACTCTCCATCACAGGAAATGCATTCATCATTTACATTGTCCTCATGGATTCCACACTCCAGACACCTATGTACATTTTCTTAGGAAATCTTTCTTTCTTAGAAATCTGGAACGCCACAACTACAGTTCCTAAACTGTTGACTGCCTGCATCTCACAGGTTGTCACCATCTCTGTTTCAGGTTGTATAACCCAGTACTACTTCTTTTTCTCCATGGGGGCTACTGAGTGTATTCTGCTAGCAGTGATGGCCTATGACAGGTACCTGGCTATATGTAGCCCTCTACATTACTCATTGCTCATGAGTGCTCAGATTTGCCTACAGTTATCAGCTGGATCTTGGATTGGAGGTTTCACTGCCCCTGTTCTATCTACTATACTTATCTCTCACCTCAACTTCTGTGGCCCCCAGCAGATCAATCATTTCTTTTGTGACTCAGACCCTATTTACAAACTCTCCTGCTCAGACACATTCTTAGTGGAGGCCTTGAGCTACACATGCAGCTCTGTTGTGATCCTAAGTTCTTTCCTACTTACTATGTCCTCCTATGGCCAAATTGTGGTTACAATAGTAAGAATGTCTTCCCGGGAGGCTTGGAAGAAAACCTTCTCCACCTGTGCCTCCCACCTCACTGTGGTCACCATCTATTATGGTACCATCATCTTTGCCTATGTCCGTCCTCCAGCAAAGTACAATTTCACCATCGCAAAAGTGGTGTCAGTGTTTTACTGTGTGATCACCCCTTTGGTAAACCCTCTCGTCTACACCTTGAGAAACAAAGATGTGAAGAAAGCTTTCAGAAAAGCACTTGCACAAAAGAGATTGCTCTTACCTTGAGACATGCAGGTGTCTGAGAGATAGCTAAAATGAACAATTTAGAGTGAATTTCCAAACTATATTTGCAAACAGTAAGTACCATAAAATTATATTATGAAATTGATACCATTTAATATGCACATCTCTCTGAACTTTAGGTTTCCATTTGAATTGTATTTACATAGTTATTCTATACTTATTTTGTTTAATGATGTTATAGTGAAATGTCAAAAAGACAGAAAAAGAAATAACACACAGTAAAAGACAATGGCAATCAGAAAACAATCTAATTTAATGTCTTTTGTGAATGCTTGTATAATAAATATATTAAGAGTATCCATGAACCAACGAGAACAACAAAAGTCTCTGATAAAGGCATCTGGGAGATGGGCCAATAAAAACTCTATGTAACTGAAAAATGTATTCACTAAATAACTATTGAGCACAAATGATATGATGCAAACTTGCTTGGCAGTGATGTCTATTTAATTATAACCATAACCGTACATACAAAAATAGACAACAATATCAGATAATCAGGATTTCTTAAATACTGTTAAACCATGAATATATGGGTACCCAGACTGGATTTCAAAATACTTTCAAGTTTTACATTATTCATACGTGGAAGGGAGAAAAGCAAAACAAATAACCACAGAGCACAAGAATGGGGTCTCTAACATGGTACAATCACTATCACCTTCTTAGATTCCTACACAATCAATTAATTAGACTATATATTTGTTGAATATAAAGTATAAAAATGCAATTCTTTCCCATTTTATTGTATCATGTCAATAAAAGGCTTTAAAATTTTCAGTGCATTTTAGTACAGTTTAGGAACTAAAGGGAAAGCAAGGGTGCTGAAGAAAGATAATCTCAACCCCACATTTTAAAACAAATGTGCTCCATTGGAATTCCTACTAAGCCCTCACTATTGAAAATGCAGACCAGCAGCATCAGGGCCACCTGGGAGCTTGTGAGAAACACAGCATCTTAGGCTGCATCCTAGACCTCCTGAGTGACAGTCTGCATTTTAACCAGATCCCCAGATGGTTGGTATACTTAATAATTCTAAGAAGTGCTATTTAACCTACCAAGGTTTTAAACAAGCAATTTTTAATGATAAGATAATAAAATGAAATCAAAAGTTTGTGGCATATGCAAATGTTTGAATTTTTCTCATATTAAATGTTGGCATATGAATATGGAATATATTAAAATTAGAATAAACATTTTTTCTGAGTGTCTAATCAGTTTTCATTTTCAAAGACATACAAGTTCATGGATACTATTGTCAAAGTTACCTCAAATTATAAATGTGAAATTTATGCCATACACCTTTGTTAAACTTTCTATCAGAATGTCAAAAGCTAAATACAAACTAACAAAATAGTAGTGGAACATTCTGAATTAGATCACAATTTCTGTAGGTACTCCCACCTGAAGGGAGAGTTCCTTATCTTGTTAATGGTAATAATCTTTCTAAAATCTGCATCCCTGGAAAATGTGTATTAATATATGCATCTCTAATTCAGTTTCTCTTTATTATTTCACCTCTCCTAAAATACCAAGTTTTCTCCTTTTACTAGGGGAAAACCAGAGCTGTGGGTTGGCTAATGACACCAAACTCAGAGCTCATGGATCACAAAATCAATCTCAATTTGAAGACTTAAAAAAGAAGCTTTGTTTCCCCATTCATTCATTTCAAACTTGCGGGACACTGTTATCGAGTTCTGAATTGGCGGGCCTGGGCCAGGGGAACTGATCAGCCCCTAGGAAAGGTAGTGGGGCACGGGTGGTTGCGCCCTCCACGGCCCCCCGGGCCTGAGAAAGTGGAGCCGAATGCAGGCCCCATTTCCTCACCCCAAAGTAAAAACCATTGGGGAGGGCTTGCCGGAGAAAACCGCCCCCTTTACCTTGCCCACCCACTCCCCGTTACCGGAGCAACTCCCGCCCCCTTTTCAATCAACCTCCGCGCCCTCTCAGAACCAATCCAAGCCTTTAACCCTTATAGCTACCCCGCCCTCTAAACCGCCCAATATAAGCTTGTACTCTCCCCTAATAAACTCTCTTGGTTTTCATCACCCTAAAAGAACCGTGTCCCGCCTGTTCCTTTCTCGCCGCCCTCCATACTTGCACGCCTCCCGCCGGGGACCTGGCCAAGTCCCCCGCCTCGCCCTCGCCTCCGGGAAAGAGCCCCCGCCGCCGGTACCCTCGGAGCAATCCTGGGAGCCTAGGATTTAGCAACCGGCCGCCACCCTCCCCCAGACGAATCAACTGCGACCGCAACTGGCGCCCAACGTGGGGCCCCTGGAATTAAAGGTCCTCTCCACACAGCGGTCCAGTGGAACCGCCCGCTCGCCCGGACGCCTCTCCAGCTTCCCTTCTCCTCGCCTGCAAAGTAAGGGCCGCCTCTCCCTCGCCGCCCCGCGGAGCCGCCTCTCCCTCGCCGCTCCGCGCCCGGGCCGCTCTTCCTTTCCCGCGTTAACCTAACTTTTACCCCCGACTACCTTTCATCTTCTCTTCCTATATCCCCCACATTCCTCCTAACACTCTTCCTCCAGTAGCTTTCCCTCTTCCCCTCCATTACTTTGCTGTGGTCCTCTGTGTCTTTGTTTCTTTGTTTCGCGCGGTGTGCCTCTTTGCAACCGCCCCCCCCCCCCCAAACTGCTCTCGCTACTGGAGGCTCCTGCCTTCCATTCTCACCATCTCCTTCGGCCTCGCTGCCACAGTTTACCTCATTTTCTTTACTCAATAATCAACCCCCCTTTTTTCTCTTTTCTCACTCCGCTATGGGTAATCGTCTATCTGCACGCCAAGCACCCCAAGTTCGCGCTCTGGCGGGTCTCCTAGACACACATCGCTGTAAAGTGTCTGTCCGGCAGCTGCAGGTATACTGGGACCTCCTGCTGCCCTTTAACCCATGGCTCACCACTTGCCATCTTTGGGACCCTGTTACTTATGATCGCCTTATTGATCGGGTCACCAACGCCATGGAACATGAGAGCAAGCGCTTCCCTCCCGGCTTGCTCCCCACCTTAATAACCGTCCGCTCCTGCCTTCAAGGCTCCCTCCCCCCTGATCGAGGCCCCATTAAATCCAAGGAGGCCCTATCAACCCAGCCAACAGATTCAGACAGCGATACTAATGTAGACCACGATTCAGACACAGAATCCTTAGTCGAGCAAATTAACAACGCGCTCGAAATCGCCCCCCAAAAACAAAGCAATACTAAGCCTCGCCAAGATGGCGAACTTCCTCCTTCTTCCATCGAGGGGAGGAAGTGCTCCGGCGATGACGTCAGCCCTAAGCTGGGCCGGAAACCGCATGCGCTTTACCCGCCCTTTCACAGGGCGGAGTTAGTCCGCCATCTTATGCCTTGGGCCCCGCCCTTTCACAGGGCGGAGCTAGTCCACCATCTTATGCCTTAGCCACTCCCACCGCGCCGCCGTCTTGCGACACTTGGGGCCTCCCACTTCCGCCTCCCCCTCCAGCGAGCTCCCCCTCGGAGCCGCTACCGGCAGCTGCCGCCGCCCCTCCCACCCTGCCGACTAACAACCCCTGGCTGCCTTCTACACCTCAAGGCAACCCTTGGGGCAACGCTCCCCCTACCCCCACTCCCGCGCCAAGCCCTCTGCAAGTGCGTCCTCCTTTCTCTCGTGCCTTTCACTGCTTTCCTCTTAACCTTACCCCCACACCACAGAAACCGTATGACTGGTATCCCATTGACTCTAATACTATTAAGCAGCTTCGCAGGGCCGTCAAGGAGGACGGGTTGGGTAGCCCATACGCTTCCCAAATACTGCAGGATCTCGGCATGGACTTTTGCATCCCCCAAGACTGGGCCTCGCTTGCCCGTTCCATTCTTAACCCCGGCCAGTTTATTGATTGGCGTGCTCACTTCCAGGCGGAAGCAGCTAAGCAAAGTGAGCAAGACGCAGCCACTGGAGTCTATCATCCCCCCGAAGCCTATTTAGGCACGGGAGCATTTCTAAATGCGTCTGCTTATATTAATGTCCCTGCCACCTTCTGGACTATCCTCAGAGGCATCGCCTTACGCGCGTTTGCCAACTGCTCTGCCCGTCGACCTGACAGCTTTACCAAGCTCCTCCAGGAGCCAAACGAACCTTTCGCCACCTTCGTATCCAGAGTCGAAGAAACCTGCGCTAGAAAAGTTAGCAACCCCCAAGCCCAGCTAGCTCTCACCCGAGAACTCATTCTAGAAGGGGCTAACCCCCCCTGTAAGCAAGCCATTCTCCCCTTGAGGGAAAAAAGTCTAGATGACTGGGTTCTCGCCTGCAGCGCCTTTGACCCAGCTGCCGCGTCCCTAGCCCAGGCTGTCTCTAGCGCTGTCACTGCCGCCTTAGCCGCCACCACCGGTTGTTTTAAGTGCGGGCAGAGCGGTCATTTTGCACGGGAGTGCCCCAATGCAGAAATCAGCCGCCCGCCTTTCATGCAGCGCAATGGGCGCCCCCCTCCCACTCCCTGCCCACGCTGCCAGCGTGGCTATCACTGGGCGCGCGATTGCAAGAGCAGCCCCAGAGATCTTAGCAAGAATAGCTTAAAAAACCTCTGCTATCCTTGGTGCCCTGACGGCAGTCAGCGCCAAGGCACTGAGCAAGCTTTAAACTCCAAGCGGGGCAAGCCTCAGCCCCGCCCCTAAGAGGCAGCGTGCCGGCCGGTTCTAATAAAACTAATCATTTCACCGGCAGTAAAACGCTTCTCTGGACAGTCCCTATCACTCCAGAAAAGCCTACTCGTAAGTTAAGAATAGAGGGGCAATGGTACACGGGCACGCTCGATTCAGGGGCAGAGGTCTCTTGCATGCCCGCTCAGTATGCCACCATGTGCATGGTTCTCGATGGTCCCTCAGTAGTGGGAGCCACTGGTACCTCCACCTCTCTTCAGGCCATAAGGCCCATTAAGTGGGAGGATGAAGAGGGCCACTCAGGCACCTTCCGCCCGTTATTTCTACACACCATAGACCAAATTTTATGGGGCCGTGACATCCTCGCCGCCTCTGGGGCAGTGCTTACCACGCAGCCCCCCCAATAATGTGCGCCACTGCTTGTTTAACACCTCCAGCGCCCGTTCCTCTGCAGTGGGATACTGAGGAACCTATATGGGTGGAGCAGTGGCCCCTTCCCACGCATAAATTAGTAACACTCCAAGCCCTTGTCCAAGAACAATTGGACGCTGGCCACATAGAGCCTTCTACTAGTCCCTATAATTCGCCAGTGTTTGTTATTCATAAAAAAGCCACAGGGAAATTTAGGCTCCTCAATGATCTGCGGGAAATCAATAAGCATATTCTTCCCATGGGTTCCCCGCAGCCTGGCCTCCCCCATCCGGTAGCCATCCCGGCCCACTATCATGTAGCCACCATTGACATCAAAGACTGTTTCTTTTCCATCCCGCTACATGAGCGAGACCGCCCGCGCTTTGCCTTTACAGTTCCCGTCCCCAATCACGCGGGCGCGGCTAGCAGGTACCAATGGAAAGTCCTCCCTCAAGGGATGCGTAACAGTCCGGCCATCTGCCAAATGTATGTTAATCACGTAGTGGCCCCCCTGCGAAAGCAGGCCATGCTCATCCATTACATGGATGACATCTTGGTGGCCTCTGAGGACGCCGAGGCGCTTCCTCTAATCCTCAAAGACCTCACCACTAATTTAGCTGACCTCGGCCTTACGGTTCAGCCCAATAAAGTTCAAATTGTGCCACCATTAGCCTTCTTAGGGTTTAGTATTGATAAAACCATTGCCCCGTCCGCTCCCCAGCTGGACATACCGGATCGGGTCACTATCACTGAGCTTCAACAGCTCTGCGGTCAGATCAATTGGCTCCGCTCTGCGTTGCCGATCACCACCGCCCAGCTCCAACCACTCTTTATGCTGCTGAGTGTCCCTGAAGCCCCGCCGCTAGCAATCTCCCGGCGCATTAAGCTCACCCAGGAGGCAAAGGAAGCCATTGCCGCAATTAACAAGGCACTCGCCGCCTGCTGTCTCAACAGGTTCAGCACTAAAGAGGGCAATCTTATAGCACTCATCCTTCCTACGCCCGGCACACCCATGGGCTGCCTGTGGCAGGAAGGCCCTCTACTTTGGGTGCACCCTGCTAAAAGCCGGCTTAGAAAAATTTGCCCCGCAGTATGGCTCTGGATCAGCCTAGCTTCAGATCTAGTCACCCTGGCTGTTCATGTATTCGGAGAGCCGCCAGAAAAAATTGTTTGGCCCCTAGACGCAGGCCAAACCCGCCTGCTTATACGTGACAACCCGGACATGCAAATCCTTTTAGAAGGATTTCATGGGGAATTCAGCTGCCACTATCCTAGCCATCGGCTGTTACAGGGACTCACCAAGCTTCCCTTCCGCAGCCCCTTCCATCCTTTCCCCTCCTCTGCACCCATCCCGGGTGCCACTACCGTCTTTACTGACGCCTCCAAAACCCGTTTCGCCTTCCTCTCTTATTCGCAGGACCATCCGGAACCCCGCCTATTCAGTTATGTCAACCTTCATTCAGTCCAAGTGGGGGAAATTCTGGCAGTGTCATACGCGCTAAACGCCCACTGCAACCACCCAGTAAACATTTTCACTGACAGCCTCTACACGTATCAGGTCTGCCGAGTCCTCGCATTTTCCACCTTTTTCCCCGGGAACTCGGCCATCGATAAAGCACTTTCTGACCTCAGAAGCATCTTAGAGCATAGACAGGATCCTTGGTTCGTTAGCCACATTCGTAGTCACTCAGGCCTTCCGGGGCCCTTGGCTAATGGCAATAGTATAGTAGACCAAGCGGTCTCAGCTCAGACTACCCAAGCTATGCTAACTCACACAGCGGCCCCTCTGGGGGACGCTGTTAACAAGGCCAAGTTATTGCATTCCAGGTTTCACTTTTCGGCTACGTCATTGCACCATTTATGTGGCCTCCCCCTAGATTCCTGTAAACATCTTGTCCGCAATTGTGCAACTTGTGCGCCCTTTGCGCCGCTTGGCCCCCTGCAACCTCAGGGAGTCAACCCACGAGGCCTAAAACCCAATTCTAGATGGCAAATGGATGTAACTCATGTTCCGTCCTTTGGGCGCCTCAAGTATGTACATGTAATGATTGACACCTTCTCAGCCATGTGTTATGCAGCCCCCTCGCCGGGGAAACGGCCAAACACTGTATCAAGGCCCTAAGACAGGGAATTCTCTTCATGGGAGTCCCCTGGGACATAAAAACGGACAATGGCCCTGCCTATCGCAGTGCCTCCTTTGCGGCCTTTCTTCAGTTATATAACATCACCCATCATTTCGGCATCCCCTATAATCCACAGGGGCAAGCCATTGTGGAAGCAGTCCATCGCCGCTTAAAAACACAAGTTGAAAAAGAGAGGGCAATGCTCCCCCAGGCAACTCCAGGGGACCTTATCATAGCAGCCCTTATTCACCTTAATCTACTCACATTCAATAAGGAAGGGCTTTCGCCCCTACATAAACATTGGGGGCCCTCGTATAGGCCCACCCAGGCCCCGATGGTCTACTGGAAGGACCCAGAAAATAATGTCTGGAAGGGTCCCTCCCCACTCCTCGCCCAGGGGCGCGGGTTTCTTGTGTTTTCCCAGATAATGCAGCACAACCAATCTGGATCCCGGGAAAAGCAATCCGACCCGCCACCAGCAGCCAAACGGCCGACAAGACGAGAACGCCGCCGTCTCCGCAGCCTAACATACCAGATGACAACCTTGCAACTGGACCAGGAAGGCCGTCCGAGAGCACCCCCGGAGAGGCCTGAAAACTCGCAAGAGGAAAGACAAGAAATTGTCCAAATCATGCGCCTATACAGACAAGCAAAAGCCAGCCCCCTACACCTTCACAACCCTCACCCAAGCATAGCTTCTCTTCTAATAGCCATGTTGGCCCTCGCCTCTTCTACCCAGGCCAACCCCCACCAGCCTTGGAAGTGGACCCTTGCGCGTTGGGAAGACTCCAAAATAATTCTTTACATTACCACAGCAGGATCCCCCTCCTTTGTTTTTAATGCCACTGATCTGTTCCCCCCTCCTAATCCAAAACCTATTGGTTATCCAGGCAGCCTAAATACACAAAATTATTATATGTGTCCATCTTCAAATCCTGGAAAATCATACTGCAATTCCCCCTATGAGTACTACTGTGCATACTGGGGGTGTGAAACATTAGCCACTGGCTGGAAACCTTCTGTCCCTGACAAATTTCTAAATCTTACAGTAATCCCTTACACTTGCCTAAACTCAGGCAATCGCTATTTCGACAGGTACCTTTGTCCTAAAAGGCTAATGCTCACCGTACAAAACCCTACCGATACGTCTTGGCTCATGGGTCGAACCTGGGGCTTCCGAATTTATCTAGCGGGGTCCAATCCAGGATCCCTCATTCTCATAAAAAAGGAAGCAGCTCAACATTCATCTTCGGGCATTGGCCCCAATAAAGTCATTAACCCCCTTTTTCCACAGCCCTCCAGCCGCACCTTAGCTTCAACCAGCCGCACCTCAGCTGCAAACAACGCATCGCCAACCCCACCACCCCGACCTCTTCTACCCCCCTCTCGCTACTCCTCTCGCTACTCTTCTCCCCTCCTCGGCCTTATCCAAGCGGCCTTCACCTCAGTGAATTCCTCCAACCCCAATCTTACCTCCTCTTGTTGGCTTTGCCTCTCCACTTCCTCCCCCCTGTATGAGCCAGTTGCCTCCAACCTCTCCTTTTCAGAAAACACAGAGGACAGCCCCTCGGAATGCAATTGGAATACCTCTGCCGTCCCCCTAACCTTTCATTCAGTCTCCTTTACAGGAAAGTGCATCCGCCCTCGCTCAAGTAACTCTCCCAACCTCACAGCTTGTGCCGACTACTCATCTCCCAGCAGCTCTGCAAAATTTCTCATTCCTCTTAACTCCTCCCAATGGCTCTGCTCCTCTACAGGGCTTACCCCCTGCCTTAACGTGCAAACCCTCAATACAACTAATGAAACTTGCCTCCTAATTGTCCTTATCCCTAGGGTCCTATACCACAGCGAGGAAGACTTCTTCCTCCGCCTGGAAAGAACTGCAGCCCCTGCTCCACTGCAAAAGCGAGAGCCCATCACCGTCCTCACGATTGCCTCCCTCCTAGGTCTTGCAGGCGCTGGCACCGGAATCGCTGCATTAGCCAGTCAAGGCTCCGCCCTAACTCACCTCCGGGCGGCTGTTGACAAGGACATTCGTCACCTACAAGACGCTATTTCTCATCTTAAAAATTCTGTCAATTCCCTCTCTGAGGTCGTACTCCAAAACCGCTGAGGCCTCGACCTTCTCCTCCTCAAAGAAGGAGGCCTCTGCGCCGCCCTAGGAGAAGAGTGCTGTGTATATGCCAATTCCACAGGTCTCGCCGAGAACAGCCTAAAAAAGGTCCGAGAGGGACTGGAACAACGCAAAAAAGACCGTGAAGCCACCAGCTATTGGTCCCACATCTTTACCCCCCTCCTCCCATACCTCCTCCCTCTCATCGGCCCCCTACTAATGATTATTCTAGCTCTCACCCTAGGGCCCTGCATTATCCGCAAAATTGTTCAGCTTGCTAAGAACCAAGCCAATGCTGTCTTTTCATCATTTGTGCAAGTCCAGTATCAACAACTTGCCTCCACTGAAGAAGCTGACCCTCCGCAGCGTCGCCACCCTCGTCCATCCCGCAAGCAGCGAGGCCCCTCTCGAACGCCCGGGCACCACACCAACGTCGAGCTCCAGCCTCTCTAACTACCATCTACCCCTATCCCTTCCCCCACCTCCCCTTTCCCTCAACCCTTGGCGGATCTCTCCGGTAAGCTTCTTCCTCTAATTAGAAAAGAAGGGGGAAATGCGGCACACTGTTATCGAGTTCTGACTTGGCGGGCCTGGGCCAGGGGAACTGATCAGCCCCTAGGAAAGGTAGTGGGGCACGGGTGGTTGCGCCCTCCACGGCCCCCCGGGCCTGAGAAAGTGGAGCCGAATGCAGGCCCCATTTCCTCACCCCAAAGTAAAAACCATTGGGGAGGGCTTGCCGGAGAAAACCGCCCCCTTTACCTTGCCCACCCACTCCCCGTTACCGGAGCAACTCCCGCCCCCTTTTCAATCAACCTCCGCGCCCTCTCAGAACCAATCCAAGCCTTTAACCCTTATAGCTACCCCGCCCTCTAAACCGCCCAATATAAGCTTGTACTCTCCCCTAATAAACTCTCTTGGTTTTCATCACCCTAAAAGAACCGTGTCCCGCCTGTTCCTTTCTCGCCGCCCTCCATACTTGCACGCCTCCCGCCGGGGACCTGGCCAAGTCCCCCGCCTCGCCCTCGCCTCCGGGAAAGAGCCCCCGCCGCCGGTACCCTCGGAGCAATCCTGGGAGCCTAGGATTTAGCAACCGGCCGCCACCCTCCCCCAGACGAATCAACTGCGACCGCACAAACTGATGTTTTACTTTTGTAAACTCTTAGAGTTCACTTTTAAAAAAGGCAGTACATGCAATAAGGGTGGTGGTTTCACTGAAAATGGGGCAATTTGACAATACAACTAGTTATCACATTTTCTTTAGGAAGGATACATTAAAGCTGATTTTACTGAATCATGGAGTGAATATAATGAAATAAAATAATATGTTCAAAAATCATAAAATAATAGTGCAAAACAAAATGCAAATGAGGAGAAAAGGAGTCAAAATGAGTCAAAGAATATTTTATTTTAATTTGATTATAAAAGGAGACAGTATTTGAATCAAATATTGAAAAGTAATGACAAGCAATATTATAAGGAGAAGAAAACACTTTTTACTATCTATTTTCTAAATCTTGACAGTACTTTAGAATATACATTTTTACCAGCTGGGTTGAATATGCATTTATATCTTTATTTTTTGTAAGTATTTAAGTGTGTTCCCATATTGGTAAATTACTTTTAACCATCTGATTTGTTTGGCTGTATGTTATACTGTGGTGTAAATTTGCTAATATGAATGTTATTTAGATTTCAAATATTTTGTATTCATGTATGTGCCTTCAAAATGCTGATGTAATGAACTTCTATGTAAAATATGTCTGCATCACTGATCATTTCCTTGTCAATACAGGCTTTAACTGTGGAAGTTATCATGTAAAAAGTAAACTCAGCTTTGATTCACTACCTCTAAAGTTGATGTTATGTAATCGGCCCCAACTATTTAAATTGGAAAACCCAACACCTTAGAACCCTGCTTTTCATCTCTTGCTCCATCATTGCTGATAGCCAATCAATTACCAAGCCTTGCTTATTTTTGCTGCCAAATTCCTTTGGAATATATCAACATATTTCCATCTCCAATAACCATACTGGAATCTATGCTATGCATATCTATATTTTGGATGCCATAGTAATTTCCTCATCAAACTATCCAATTCCTCTTAGATCACCTTGTATACCATATTCCATGGCCTCAACCAGAGGATACTTGGTTTAACATTGATTAGATTATGTTTCTTTCCACTTTAAAACTGATTCACAAATTTGCATTGTTTTAAAAATATGAGCCAAATTGCAGATACTGACCTAGGGATTCTACATGGCTTCTTTTATCTCCATGCTCCCTATCGGTGTCAGAGTTAAAGCCAAACTACTTATCTTATCACCATATACTTGCCATGCTTGTTTCTAAAGAAATATTTGCATGTGCTGTTCATTCCACCAGAAAGAGCCTCCCCACCGCAGCAATTATTTGTGCTCTCATACTTCAGGATCTCTCTTCATGCATCGCCTTCTTCAGGAGGATACACTGACCTCACTAAAAAAACTCAAGGCTCTGAAAATCTCTGTTTCAATTGGCAGGTACATTTCACTGAAACTTTGTTAAGCACAATTTCATATATTCTATAGGATTATATTACATGATTTAATTCATATATTTTATATCTAAAATTGAACTATGTCACGTTTCAAAAATCACCATATAACAGGTAAATATTCAGAAATATATGTATATATAAAGATTACATTGTATTTTATACCATGGTAAAGAGAGTATATTTTATTAAATATTTTGAATTTTCTATATTTTAAAATACCCCTATTATTGAACACTCCGGATATTTCCAACTTCTGCTATTTCAAGCAGGACTGCAACAAATAAACGTGTATAAATGTTCAAAAGATTAATGTAATATCTGTGTGTATATGTTTGTGTATATGTGTGTGCATATGTGTATATAATTATTTCTAAAATGTATGCTTGTTAGCACAAGAGAAAGTGCATTAATAAATTTAAAACATACTGAACAATTTTCTTCAGTACGAACTGAATGACTTTTGCACCTCCAACAGCCATGTTTAATTTCCAACCATCACAAAATAATGGCATTTACTCTACTGCTTAAGAAATATCATTTTCAAAATGTTGGATTTTGCCAATATGATAGGTGAGAAATGTTTTGATTTCTTTGTTAGAATTTTCAATTTGAATAAATTTGGTATTTCCTATATATTTGAGTCAGAGTTTTGTGTATTTATTATGTATAAAAGATTTTTTCATATGCTTTCCTCATTTTCTGTTGTGTTATTGAACTTTTTCTTCCCATTATGTATATTTTTATAAGAAACAATCCTTAGTCAATCTGAGTTGCAAATATTTTGCCAATTGCCATTTTTAAATTATTCCTTATTTTTCTTGCACAATTATTTTATTTTTATTAATTGTATAATTTTCCATTTGCTTTTGTCTTTGGTATTTTAAACCTCAATCAGAAATACACTCCTTAGTCAATGTTTCAGAGATTTCGACATGTTTACCTCCAGAACTCCCATTTCTGAAAATTAAAAAAAAATTAAATGTAGAAACACATTAATTTATCATTTTCTTCTCATAACCTAGTATTTGGTGTGAAGGGTAGATGATATATTTATATATGATTAAAGTGTATTCATCCCAAGATTATTACTCAAATAAATGATTATCAATTATATTCCCACAAGTATTGGCTCCATATTAAATGATGTATTTTCCATT
The DNA here is from genome assembly GCF_015220235.1 of Choloepus didactylus. NCBI lineage: Eukaryota > Metazoa > Chordata > Mammalia > Pilosa > Megalonychidae > Choloepus > Choloepus didactylus. The sequence goes on from NW_023637581.1 coordinate 1,600,591, forward strand.
AATCTTTCTAGCTGTGATTTTTAGTCCTCTCTTCTCTCATCACTTTCATCACTTTCAATCTGCTCTTCTTTCATAGTACATTATTATAGCTGTTAGGGAAAATTCTACTTCATGTTTCCTATTCTTCAGAGATTTCTTTGTTATTTTTGAGTTTGCTTCATTTAAACATAAAAGCAGCATATATATTTTATAGCTTATATTTTAATTGAGAATCATCAAATATATCAGCTAATTTAGAGTGAAATGATATCATTAAGGGAGTGAGGTTTTTTTCCCAAGATAAGGAGGACCTACAATTTCTCAAGGATATTCTTACGTACTTCTAGAATAACTTAGCACTTTACTTTTTATCATAAATGTATTTCCAACCACTACATGTTTCTTATTGTTTTATGAATGAATATTTTCTTTTATTATTTATTCTAAATGATTCAATGACTCTTCCTTCTAAATATACTGTTGATTTCAGTATATTAATCTCCAACTCACTATCTTAGTAAATCTTCTCACTGCTTTGAGTAATAATTCAGGTGATTGAACAGGTTTCCATGTAGATGACCATATTAACTGAGCCTTTTGACTGCTGACATAATATAAGTGGAGTTTTCAACCTTTCCTCTAAGATATTCTATTAGTATTCATTCTGCCTGTATCTCAAAAAAATTCTCTCCATTTCTGTTTGTGCTGGAATGTCTTTATTTTGCCATCTTTTTGCAGACTACTTTTTCTCATATAGAATTTTAGTTTAACAAGTTTTTCCTTGTTAATCCCTTCCAACATTTTGGACATATCTCTTCATAGTTCTCAGTCATGATATAATGGTTTTTCTTTTGGATTCTTCTAAGATTTTTAAAATATTTGCCCTTAGTTTTTATTTTCAGTTTATTCTAATACCCTGAGTTGTAATACACACACACACACACACACACACACACACACACACATACATACATACATATATATATATTTAAATTACAAACTTTGGGTAAGGGGGAGGGAATGGAGGCAATTTTTCACCAGAAAATTTGCAATGAAGAACAACTGTAGGTTGTTGTTCAAGTTGATAAGTAGATTGTAACATCTACATGGAAAGGTAAAGTATGTAGAATAGCCAAACCATTTTGAAGATGAAAAAAATGGAAGGCCCACAATACCTGATTACAAGATTTTTTATTAAGCTATAGAAACCAAGATTGTATAATACTGGTGTAAAAAGAGACACTGTTAAGAAAATTAAGAGACAAAGAACACATCATAAGAAAAGATCTGCAAAATGTACATCCAACAAAGGACATATCTAGAATTATTAAGAATATTTAAAACTTAATAATAAAAAAACAAACAACCCAACAAAAAAAGGTAAATATATTTGAAAAGATTTGTAAAACTTGTAAAATTCCCGAGGACATATGGTAGGTTTAAATTAGACTGCATTCATAATTATACTAAATGTACCAACAACTCCTAAAGATCAACAATATTAGGCTGGAAATACAACAATTGAAATACATTATTTACAGTTAGTCCACTTCAAATATTTGGAAAGAAATTGTCTGAAAGCAAAAGCATTTAAAGGTATCTTCCATAAAACAGAAAAAAGAAAGCTCATACAGTTTTTAAAATATCTAAAAACATAGGTTTTAAGGAAAACAGGCATTACAAAAGATGATGAGAGATATTTTATAACGATAAATTTCAGTTCACAAGGAATATTTTACAACTTTTAAATTGATGAATTTAGCTATATAACCTCCAAATACATTAGCCAAAAATAAAGGGAAATTGAGAAATCCATAATGTTTGGAAAGTTTTAACCCAATTCTCTTGAACTAAAATAAAAATCTACCTCTCCTTCAAAACAAACAAACAAAAAAACTTTCAGAAAGACATGGAAAACATGAAAATATTGTTAACAAACTTGATATAAATGTCATAGAAAAGAGCTGCACATGATGGACATGATGAGCCATGAAACAAACTGAAATCATATAGTTTGCAACCTAACTACTGTGGAATTAATTTAGAAATCAGTAAAAGAATTATAAATTTAATATCCATATACATTTTGGAAGATAAACAACAAACCACTCAAGCATCCTGATTTAAAGGAGAAATGACAATATATTTTAAATGATTGATAAAGAAGATATAATACATTAAAATTTGCAGTTGTGTTAATGCTGTTATAAAAGGAAATTTTATAGCCTTAAGTGACTGCAACAACAAACAATTCAGACTGAGAACTCAAATATCTAAGAACCCGTCTCAAGAGTTGGAAGGAAAAGGAAAACATATCCAATTAACCCATAGAAAGTAGAAGATATATATATTATATAATTAAATAAAGAGATAAAGTCAAAATTTAGGTTTATAGAAGATCTTTCTTTGCAAGGAGAAGGGTGACACATATATCCTGTATCAGAAATGAAAAGAAGAATACCATTAAAGAGGCAATAAAGACATAAAAATCTTATGATTAACTTTATAACAATAAATTTTAAAATTTATCAAATTTTAATGAAATAAGTAAATAAAATAAGGCAGTTACAAAAGAGAGCATATAATATCATTCCATTAATAAGGAATGAAAAAAAGAGACAGAAGAAATTGATATTTTGACAAGTCAGAAAAATGGCTACCTCAGGACAAGTGCTGACTTCAAAAAGTCAAGAGAATGAACTTGAATGGTGGAGACATTCAGTAGTTTGATCTTGGTGCTGTTTCCATGAATATATTCATTGAGCTGTGCACATAAGATAAAATTTATGTATTTTATCTCAATAAGAGAGGTGAAGAAAATTTAATTCCTCTGTGAAATCTGGAAGCATTTTGAAAACTATATATAATTCCTCCATATAAACTTGTCACATTAAATTTTTTCTGCAGATTATGGTATAAAACAGTTTGCTAAAATGTTTGATTTCCAATATAACTTCTAATTTGCTTACATAGAATTAACTCTGTGGTGATATCTTAAGATTCTTGATGACTCCCCTTTGTGTTTCCATTTTTTCCCTTGATTAGGTAAGAAGGAATTTATTCTATATTATTATATTATTGATAAAGTCCAAAGAAGTAACTAATAATTATATTTGCTACCCTTGTTTTCTAGTTGCATAATACCATGGTATTCCTTATTTATTCCTTTCACTGTCCTTTTTTAATTCTGTCCATACTATTTTGTACTCTAACAGGTTGATGCAAAAGATTTATCTTTCTTTTTCTTATTATTGGAACAAGTAATAAAGTACATCTTTTGTCTAATTGAGCTTTGCCTAATCTCTATTTTGTAGATTCCAAAATATGTTTTTAATAATTGTTTCTAGATCTTCTGCAGTTTTAATATTAGAGAGGTATTTTTAAAACAAATTGCAATGGTCTACGTTTACATTTTGAAATTAAATTCTATTTTTATTACATTTTAACAAAGAGTTCTGTTATTTACTCTACTTTGAATTATTGGTGTTTTCTTTGCAGCTTCCTTAACCCTACTTTTCTTTTGAAACTTTCTGCCTAATCACATATTGGAATGCTCATACTATAGATACTTATTATAGAACTGAATTTGAATTTATGATCTGACAATGTTATTGTGTATTGTAACAGGTTAAGTCCTTTTATATTTACTAACAAGAAAGACATTTGGTTTTATAGCTCTATTTCATGCTTTGTTAAATGTATTAAATATTTTATATTTTTATAATACATTATAATTTATAATATTAAATATGTTTAGGTGTTATTTGCTTAAAGAATTTTATATTAAAATTAAAATGAATAAAAAGACTGACATTGCCTCTATTAAAGCCGCCGTCTTGTAGGAACCAGACCAAATCCTGGTGCTCAGCTGCAGCAGCTGGTGTGGCAGCAGGGGGTTTCTCTGGGCAGTGTTGATTACCTTGTCTACAAGCATGGGGAATATTTTTGCTAACCTCTTCAAGGGACTTTTTGGCAAAAAAGAAATGTGCATTTTCATGGTTGGCCTGGACGCTGCAGGAAAGACTAATATTATCTACAAATTGAAACTTGGTGAAATAGTAACTACTAATCCCAGTACAGAAAAGGAGAATCAGCTCACTCTTTAGTAGTGAGATGGGATTTCAGACGCACTGAAACCTGCGTTTCCAGGAGTTAGTGTGTTAGAGCCAAGAAAACCTCAGCTTGACTTTACATCTGTGTTTAGATCCATTTTCGTGGTTGGTGTTTAACCCAAATTCAGTACAATTAAAGAAAAAAACAATTAAAAATAAAAGATAAAGCTAGGGTCGGGGCGGCGGAACTGCTTCTGCGGGCTTGGCCGGGGCAGCGAGACGCTAGAACCTGGGCGGGCGGGCCGAAGGCGGGGAATCCAGGCCGGGTAGCGAGAGGCGGGCGGGCCTCCGGGCCTCGTGGTGGTCGGGACGGGCTGTGCTCCAACTCCAGTGCAGTCCCTGGGAGGATGCGGCCGGGAATCCCAGGGCGGGGCGAGCGGCGACGGCTTCAACGTTAACTACGCCAGGCGCGGGGCGCGTGGGGTGGAAGGCAGCGGCGGCCAGAGGCTCCGGGCCGGCTCCTTTGGGAGCAGGTCGCTGCTGGCGGCCCGGCCTCTCCCGCTACAGCTACTTGCCAGGCTCGCCAGGCCCTGCTTGCGGGGTCCTGGCTTCTTACGCCCGGGTCGCCGCGAGTGCCGCTGCTGGCGACCACTCGCTGTGCCGCCGCATGAGGCTTCACCCGCGCCCTCCCTCAGGATGCTCCCGCGAGCTCTGGCCAGTTCGTCCTGATCGCGGAGGCCTTGCTGCCTGCTGGGCAGCGGCGAGGTGGGAAGATGGCCTGGGTGCTCAAGGGGAGCAGACGGGAAACAAAAAAACTGAGAAAAGATGGCGAAGAGAACTGCCCATGAAAAAGAAACATATCAGCCATCCTATGATACCACAATCCTCACACAGTGTTTGCCGTGGCCTGATGCCCCCACAGCCTATGTGAATAACAGTTCTGCCACAGTGCCCACGTTCACCTCCCCACAGCAAAGCACTTGGAATGTCCCAGTCAGCAACTCATCTTCCCCAAATAATCAAGCAGATGGGAGTTTCACAGGCCTCTGGTGACCAACTTCAGGCTTCAGCCACAATTCAGGAAACACAGCAATGGCTGCTCAAAAACAGATTCTCTTCCTATGTGAGATTGTTTTCCAATTTTTCAGGTGCTGACTTATTGAAACTGACAATGGAAGATTTTGTACAAATTTGTGGTGCAGCTGATGGCATTCTGCTATATAATTCACTGAAGTCAAGGTTGGTTAGGCCCCATTTAACCATCTATGTCTGCCAGGAGCAGTTGAGCCCCCACAGCAGGCTGCAGGCAGTGAAGGCAGAAAGGCAGTGGACACCATGTGTTTATCATGCAATCTACTTGGAAGAAATGGTTGCCTCAGGAGCAGCTGAAAACTTGCACTGGGCTTTAAAATTCCTTTGCATCAAATTGACCAGGTTTACAGACAGGGCCCTACTGGGATTTACATTCTTGTTAACAATCAGATGGTTCAGAACTTTCAAGATGAGAGTTGTTTTTTATTATACACTCTAAAAGCTGAAAATGGTGGTGGTATTCACATAATTTTGAAGTGATGTCTTATGCAGACTGAACTATCTTCATTACCAAATAAAGTCACTCTTAAAAGTGTGTGGGTAATGGAAATGTTCAAAAATTAATTTTGGTGATGGACACACAACTATATGGTGGTACTGTGAACAATTGATTGTATGCTTTGTATGACTGCATGGTATGTGAATATATCTTAATAAAATTGAATTATTTTTTAAAAAGTGTGTGAAGACTAAATCTAAGAAGTCTTGGGATTGGATTTTACCATATAAAATGTTTCATATTGAAAACACAGGATGGCCTTTCTAATGTGCTATATGAGAGGTGAAATCTCCTTGCTGTTACTGCTGTAGCCAACCATCCTTTTGAAAGTGATCGTGGGGGACAGTGTACATCTGACTCTGGAGACCATGGCACAGGCAGAGCTATCTGCTTCTTTGGCAGAGGCCAGTAGATGATAGAGTTCCCAAAAGCAGACTTTGCTGTCTTTTTACACTGTGTGTGGTTTCAAAATGAATGTAAAAATTTACTGTGGACATTTGCCTTTCTGTGCCAGTTTGGCTTTTACTGCCTGAATTTCATGTTCACCTGAGGTGGGGGTGCAGACAGTGCAGCTATGTATCCCAATATGATCTGTCTGTGGAGAACTGCACTGTGTTGACACAGTGCACAATGGTCAGGTAAGAGAGGCACTGCACCTTCTCTGAGGAAATCATGTCTACAGGGCCACATCTGATGTGATCACGCCAGATCAGGGAAGATGCAAGCCTGAAAGTTGGGCTTGAAGCAAACTGTATTATCAGGGGTACCTTGGCCAGAGGATCAGTGTAAATTCCAATAGTTACAAAGACTTTTGTGTTTTTGCTTTGCCACAGATTTATTGATAATCTTTTTGCCTTTGTTTCCATTTTTTTAAAACGTTGTTTTATTTTCATATTTCAAGCCCCATTGCCTTTTTTTTTTATTAAATTCAGTTTTATTGAAATACATTCACACACCATACAATCATCCATGGTATACAATCCACTGTCCACAGTATGATAATATAGTTATGTGTTCATCACCACAATCTATCTCTGAACATTTTCCTTACATCAGAAAGAACCAGAACAAGAATAAAATATAAAAGTGAAAAAGAACACCCAAATCATCCCCCCATCCCACCCCATTTGTCCTTTAGTTTTTATTCCCATTTTTCTACTCATCCATACACTAGATAAAGGGGGGGTGATCCACAAGGTCTTCACAATCACACTGTCACCCCTTGTAATCTACATCATTATATAATTGTCTTCAGGAGTCGAGACTGCTGGGTTGGGGTCTGGCAGTTTCAGGTATTTACTTCTAGCTCTTCTAATACATTAAAACCTAAAAGGTGTTATCTATATAGTGCATAAGAATGTCCACCAGAGTGACCTCTCGACTCCATTTGAAATCTCTCAGCCACTGAAACTATTTCGTCTCATTTTGCATCCCCCTTTTGGTCAAGAAGATACTCTCAGTTCCACGATGCCGGGTCCACATTCATCCCCGGGAGTCATATTCTGCATTGCCAGGGAGATTTACACCCCTGGGAGTCGGGTCCCACGTAGAGGGGAGGGCAGTGAGTTCACCTGTTGAGATGGCTCAGTTAGAGAGAGAGGGCCACATCTGAGCAACAAAGAGGTACTCAGGGGGGAGATTCTTAGGCACCATTACATGCAAGTTTAGACTCTCCTTTGTGGTAATGACCTTCATAAGGGCAAGTCCCATGATTGAGGGCTCAGCACATCAAACTGCCAGTCCCAATGTTTGTGACAATATCAACACCAGTCCAGGTGAGGATGTCCGACACATCTGCACCTTTCCCCAGATCCTCGGGGCTGGAGAGGGGGAGGCTGTAAATATATTTTTTATTATCTGCAGAAATTACTCTGGGATGTGTCACTATTTCACTCCAGCCTATTCTAACCTACTGTATCTCACTTCCTATTCAAAGTTCCATGCAATTGTGGTGTTTGAACAAATTGACTATAGAGTTGTACCATTTAGAAAATTTAGATCCTGTACCAAATAGATCTCTCTTCCCTTGGTCTCATATGGAAGCTGAAGTTTTAAAACACAATCGTTTCAACCTTTACCCTTTGGCCTGGCTTGCCCTGGTCTTAACCAGACCTGCTTCATTCATATCACTAATTGAAGTCTGGGCTCTTTTTTAGCTTATTCTTTTTATGAAAGTGGCTGTATGCACTAATACTGACATTCATATCTGCCGAGCTCTAGCTCTGAGTTTCAGGTGTCTCAGAGATATGCATTGTTCCAGAGACCAATCAGGTTATACGCTAGGGGATCAGAATCTCAAAGTTTAGAGATAGACATTACAATTCAGGGATAGAGTTAACTGCTGTAAGAGCTTACAATGTAGGGACTATTACAATTATTATGTCCACATTAGGCTATGTTCTAAGATTCAATTCTGAGTTTACACATTATAGTTAGTCCATATTGGTGAGGCATCATCCCTCTCACCATGTTTTCTCCAACACTTTTACTCCTATATATATATATTCCTACAATTTCATAGAGTTATATTCACATACCATACTTTATCCACAGTGTACAATCAGTTGTTCATGGTATCATCATAAAGTTGTACATTTATCACCACAATCAGCACTTGAACATATTGATTACTATAAGAAAAATTGTTTTTTTTTAACAATAAGAAAAAAATGATAAAAAGAAAAATAATATGTCATGCAATACAATATACTAGTAAGGACAGCAAATAACACCACTACCAAGAATCCCATATTACTCCCCTATATCAACCTCTCATATACATTTAGCATTGGCATATTGCCTTTGTTACCTTTAATGGAGGTATATTACAATGTTACTGTTGACCATAGACTCCAGTTTGCTTTGATTATGTTTTTTCCTGAATACCATCCCATTTCAACTCTCTACAGGGTTGACATTCATTTGCTTTCCCACATGCAAAAACATTTTTATATTTGTATATTTAGTAACAGTCATTGGCCACTCCAGCTTTTGGCACATTATACAGTCCCAGTCTTTATCACCTATCTTTACCTCCGGTGTCATACATTCTCCTATCCCACCTCTTTCAGCTTTACTCACAGACATCATTGTTCAGTGTACTTACAATACTGTGCTACCATCACACAGTATTATGCTATCTATTTCTGGATCTATGCACTCAATCCCAAACATTCTGTAGTCCTTTAGCATCAAATGGCTGGTCTCTGCCCTCTTTCTATCTCCTGGTCACCTGTGGTGTCAGCTTTTACCTCCCAAAGTTTGTTCATTAATGTCTGTTCATATTAGTGAGACCATACAGAATCTGTCCTTTTGTTTCTGGCTAACATCACTCAACATAATGTCCTCCAAGTTCATCCACATTATTACATGATCCATGTCTTTGTTCTGAAGTCTTACAGCTGCATAATATTCCATCATGTGTATATACCACAGTTTGTTTATCCACTCATCTGTTGATGGACAGTTGAGCTGTTTCCCTCTCCTGGTAATCATGAATAATGCTGCAATAAACATCAGTTTACAAATGTCTGTTTGTGTCTTAAGTTTCAGTTCCTCTGAGTATATACCTAGCAATGGAATAGCTGGGTCATATGGCAAATCTATATTTAGCTTCCTGAGGAACCACCACACTGTCTTTCAGAGTGGTTGCACCATTGTACAATCCCACCAACAATGAATAATTGTGCCTCTTTCTCCACGTCCTCTCCAGCACTTGTCATTTTCTGTTTTTTGGATAATGGCCATTCTGGTAGATGTGAGGTGATATCTCATTGTGGTTTTGATTTGCATTTCCTTAATAGCCAATGAAGTTGAGCATTTTTTCATATGTTTTTGAGCCATTTGTATTTGGTCTTCAGAAAAATATGTGTCCATCTTTTGCCCATTTGTCAATTGGATTGTTTGTCTTTTTGTCATTGAGTTGTAGGATTCCTTTATATATTCAGGATATTAAACCCTTATCTGATATGTGGTTTCCAAATATCATCTCCCATTGTGTAGGTTGCCTTTTTACTTTTCTGACAAAGTCCGTTGATGTAAAAAAGTGTTTAATTTTGAGGAGATCACATTTGTCTATTTGTTCTTTGTTTGCTCACACCTTGGGAGTGAGGTCTATGAAACCATCTCCTATCAGAAGATCTTTAAGATATTGCCTTACATTTTCTTCTAAGAGTTTTATGGTCATGGTGCTAACGTTTAGATCTTTGATCCATTTCAAGTTAATTTTTGTATAAGGTGTGAGATAGGCATCCTCTTTCATTCTTTTAGAAATTGATATCTAGTTCTCCAAACACCGTTTATTGAAAAGGCTGCTCTTTCCCAGTTGTTTTGGCTTGACTGCTTTATCAAAGATCAGTTGTCTGTAGATGTGAGGGTCTACTGTAGCTTTGTAATATGCTTCAAAGTCAGGTAGTGTGAGACCTCCCACTTCATTCCTCTTTCTCAAGATATTTTTGGCTATTCAGGGCACCTTGCTATTTCAAATAAATTTGGTTATTGGTTTTTCTATTTCTGTAAAGTAAGTTGTTGGGATTTGAATTGGTATTGCATTGAATCTGTAAATCAGTTTAGGTAAAATTGCCATCTTAACTATATTTACTCTTCCAATCCATGAACATGGGATGTTCTTCCATTTTTTTAGGTCTTGTTCAATTGTTTTGCCAGTTTCCTATAGTTTTCTGTGTAAAGGTCTTTTGTTTCCTTGGTTAAGTTTATTCCCAAATACTTGATTCTTTTGGTTGCTATTGTAAATGGGATTTTTTTTCTTGATTTCCTCCCCTTGTTGCACATTACTTGTGTATAAGAACACTACAGATTTTTGCATGTTGATCTTGTAGCCTGCCACTTTGCTGTATTCATTGACTAGTTCTAGTAGCTTTGCTGTAGATTTTTCTGGATTTCCTACATACAGAGTCATGTCACCTGCAAATAGTGAAAGTTTTACTACTTCCTCTCCAATTTGAATGCATTTTATTTCTTTTTCTTGTCTAATTGCTCTAGTTAGAAATTCCATCACAATGTTAAAAAACAATGGTGATAGTGGGCATCCCTGTCTTGTTCCTGATCTTAGAGGAAAAGCTTTCAGTCTCTCCCCATTGAGTATGATGATAGCTGTGAGTTTTTCATATATCACTTTTATCATATTGAAAAAGTTCCCTTCTATTCCTATCTTTGAAAGTGTTTCCATCAGGAAAGGATGTTGAATTTTGTCAAATGCCTTTTCTGCATTGATTGAGATGATCATGTGGTTCTTCTGCTTTGATTTATTGATGCGGTATATTACATTAATTGATTGTCTTGTGTTGAGCCAGCCTTGCATACCTGGAATAAATACCACCTGGTCGTGGTGTATAATTCATTTAATGTGTTGCTGGATTCGATTTGTGAGTATTTTGTTGAGGATTTTTGTGTCTATATTCATTAAAGAAATTGGTCTATAATTTTCTTTTTTAGTAGTGTCTTTGTCTGATTTTGGTATTAGGGTGATATTGGCCTCATTGGATGAGTTAGGTAGCTTTATCTCTTAATTTTTTTTTTTTTTTGAAGAGTTTGAGCAGGATTGGTACTAATTCTTTCTTGAATGCTTGGTAGAATTCCCATGTGAAACCATCTGGTCCTGGGCTTTTCCTTTTTGGCAGCTTTTTGATGACTGACTCAATCTCTTTATTTTTGATTGGTTTCTTGAGGTCATCTATTTCTTCTTGGGTCAATGTTGGTTGTGCATGCTTTTCTAGGAAGTTGTCCATTTCACCTAAGTTGTCTAGTTTATTAGCATATAGTTGCTCATAGTATCTTCTCATTATCCCCTTAATTTCTGCAGGGTCAGTAGTTATATTTCCTTTCCTAATTCTGATTGCATTAATTTGCATCTGCTCTCTCTCTCTCTCTCTCTCTCTCTCTCTCTCTCTCTCTCTCTCTCTCTCTTTTTTTGTTAGCCTAGCCAGTGGCCCATCAATTTTATTGATTTTCTCAAAGAACCAGCTTCTGGTTTCATTGATTCTATTGTTTTCCTGTTCTCAATTGCATTTATTTCTGCTCTAATATTTGTTATTTCTTCCCTTCTGTTTGCTTTGGGGTTAGTTTGGTGTTCTTTCTCTAATTCCTCCAGGTGAACAGTTAACTCTTCAATTTTTGCTCTCTCTTCTCTTTTAATACAGGCATTTAAGGCAATAAATTTCCCTCTCAGCACTGCCTTTGCTGCATCCCATAAGTTTTGATAAGTTGTGTTTTCATTGTCATTTGCCTCGAGGTATTTACTAATTTCTCTTGTAATTTCTTCTTTACCCACTGGTTTTCTAAGAGGGTGTTGTTTAGCCTCCATATGTTTGTGAATTTTATGACCTTTTGCCTTTTATTTCCAACTTCATTCCATTATTGTCTGAGAAAGTGTTTTGTATAATATCAATACTTTTTAATTTGTTGAGACTTGCTTTGTGACCCAACATGTGGTCTATCGTAGAGAATGTTCCATAAGCACTTGAGAAAAAAGTGTATCCTACTCTTGTTGGATGTGGTGTTCTATAAATGTCTGTCAAGTCTAGCTCATTTATCATACAATTCAACATCTCTGTTTCTTTAGTGATTCTCTGTCTAGATGTTCTATCCATTGATGAGAGTGGTGTATTGAAGTCCCAAATATTATTGTAGAGGTATCTGTTTCTCCTTTCGGTGATCGCACTGTTTGCCTCATGAATTTTGGGGCATTCTGGCTTAGTGCATAAATATTTATAATTGTTATGTTTTCTTGACAAATTCACCCTTTTATTAATACATAGTGTCCTTTTGTCTCTTTTACTTGTTTCACTTTTGAAGTCTAACTTGTCTGATATTAATATCAGCTTTAAAAAAGCTACTCCCGCTTTTTTCTGATTGTTCTTTGCATGAAATATCTTTTTCCAACCTTTCACTTTCAGTCTATGTTTGCCCTTGTGTCTAAAGTGAGTTTCTTGTAGACGGTATATAGATGGGTCCTGTTTTTTAATCCATTCTGCCAGTCTGTGTCTTTTTATTGGGGAGTTTAATCCATTTATGTTTAGTGTTATTACTGTAAGGGCAGTACTTTCTACTACCATTTTGTTTTTTTGGAATTTATATGTCATATCTTATTTTTTCCTCTCCTTTTACCTTTCCTGATAATCTTCATTTCTGCACTCTTCTCCAACTCTCTCTCTCCTGTCTTTTCTTATAAGCCTGTAGCACTCCTTTTAGTATTTCTTGTAGTGCTGGTCTCTTATTCACAAACTCTCTCAGTGTCTGTTTGTCTGAAAATGTTTTAATCTCTCCCTCATTTTTGAAGGAAAATTTTGCTGGATATAGAATTCTTGGTTGGCAGTTTTTCTCTTTCAGTATCTTAAATATATCATGCCACTGTCTTCTTGCCTCCATGGTTTCTGCAGAGAAATCTGTACATAGTCTTATTGACCTTCCCTTGTATGTGATGGGTGGCTTTTCTCTTGCTGCTTTCAGAATCTTCTCTTTGTCTTTGACATTGGACAATCTGACCAGTAAGTGTCTTGGAGTAGGTCTATTGGGATCTATTGTATTTGGGATACATTGTACTTCTTGAATCTCTAATTTTCTGTCTTTTATAAGAGTTGGGAAATTTTCAGTGAATATGTCTTCTGTTACTCTTTCTGCCCCTTTTCCCCTCTCTTCTCCTTCTGGGATACCCATAACATATATTTGTGTGTTTCATGTTGTCACTCAGGTCCCTAAGACCCTGCTCATATTTTTCCATTTTTTTTCACCATCTGCTCTTTTGTGTGTATGAATTTGAATGACCTGTATTCCAGTTCACTGATCCTTTCTTCTGCCTGTTCAAATCTACTGTTGTCTCCCTCCATTGTGTTTTTCATCTCCTCCATTGTGGCCTTCATTCCCATCAGTTCTGCCATTTGTTTTTTTAAGTTTATGAATTCTTCTTTATGGTCATCCAGTGTGTTTTTATATCCTTCAGCTCTTTTGCTATATCTTCCTTCATTTCATCAAATTTATTTAGCATTAGTTGCCTCCACTTCTGTACCTCAGCTGAGCTGTTAGTTTGTTCCTTTGGCTGGTACATGTTTTCATGTTTCCTGGTATGGCTTGTTATCTTAAGTTGTGTAGGTAACTGATTTTCTTGGTTAGTTTATTTTGGAGCTTGTTTTCTATCTTTTACCTAGTGGTTTTCTTGTTAGTTGGCTTTGTTCTATGGCCTCTGTTATTCAGTTCAACTTATTCCAGACCTCTAACTTAGGTTCTATTTAGTTGATCAGAATTTTTCCCCTCTTGTTTTTTCTGTTTCTTGCTCTGCCTCTATGTAACCTTTATGTGAGTGGGTCTCCTCAGATATGGTCGACCCTAGTCACATTTTCCCAGTCTAGTGAGGCCCAGGTCTCATTGGAAGGGTATGGAGTTTTCCTGAGAATGAGACCCTCCTATGAGGCCTTTAGAATGGGTGCTTTTCCTCTGCTGTCCAGCAGGTGGCACTTGCCAACCCACAGCTCCCCCACTAGTGTAAGGAGTTATGGAGACTTTAGTTCTCCTGGTGACTCTGATCCTGTCTGGGGCATGGCTGACTGAAGCTGGAATCTGAGTTCCAGCCCCTGGGGTCTGAGTTCCCAAAAGGAGGACTACCAGTTGAGCTGGACCTCCCTCCATTCTCCCAATCCTCAGAACTCCAGTTATCTCTCAGGGGCACTATTCCCTTCTCCCCTCTCCTCTTTGGGGCCTCTCCAGGTAGATTCCTTGGTCAGCCTCAGTTGCCAATTAAAGATGGGGGTGGAGGCCTTCAGTAGTGAATACAGAACTCAAAGACACTGTGGGTACTCTGCCTCCCCCCAAGCCCAGCCTAGTCCCTCAACCTGGGCTTTCCGATAGAAAATAACCACATATATTACTTTTAGATTAAAAAAAAATAGAAAAGAAAAACAAGAAAAAGAAAAAAGAAAAAAGAAAAAAGAGTATCTTTTAAAAGTCTTTCCCCAGCCTGGAAGTTTTGTCAGTGTCAGAATACAGCATTTAAAGATGTGCTTTGGGCTATTGTCTGATAATTACTCTCCAACAGCTTCAGTTCCACCCCTGCCAGGGGCTATTGAAATGCAAAAAGATAAGGGATCAGTGAGAAGCCAGAAGGGGTAAAATTTAGGAGGAAAAATGACTTTTTTGGAGTCTGGTTTTTACATGCCCCCACTTCTCAGAGCCCAGCCCTTCTTTAGCACCCCAGCTCCCAAAATTAGTTAATTAATTTGTTAATTAATTCTGCAGTTGAGGCTGGGTTGAGCCTCCCCTCTTGCCCTCAGCAGATTGCTGTTTTTTGTCCCTCCCCCCCTTTTCAGAGAGCTGGCAGCAAGACAGTCTGTGAGGTCTGGGTGGGGAGGGGGGCCAGACCCCTGGTCCAGGGAACTTACAATGTTTGCTGCAATCTCAGCTTTTCCTCCAATTCCAAACTTGTGTCCAATGTGTGACTGGTTACTGGAGACCCCGAAAACACTGTTTCATATAGTTCTTGGGTAATTGCCAGCTTCTCTAGGGGAGAGACAAAATTCTGCTTCTCACCACTCCGCCATCTTGCCCCACCCCCCCATTACCTTTTTAACTCCTGTGGTTTTCTTTTTCTCTTCCTTCCCTTATCTCCATTAACAACCCCCCCCAATACCTCCTGCTCTGTTGCCTACTTTACATTTTAAAGATTTTTAAATCCCTGCTCCAGACTTTGGAAACAGGTGATCTAAGCAGGAGGGCAAAACATATTATTGCTGCTAGCTTTTGACTTGGTGGTCAAGGGTCTCAGTGATCAACAAGATGAAATATTTTATGGAAACCTAGATGTAATTAATCAAGTACTGGAATGTACCATAAAAACCCCTTATGCCTCTCCTCAAATATTGAGCTTTAGTGCAATGATAGATAAACATTGTGGTTATTAATTAGGGTTTTTTTATATACCACATAATAGCTTATTTTCTATAAAAAGAGTGCCTTTCTCACAGAACCAAATGCTCATCTGCCAGTATCCTTTTCAAAGGAAATCCACTATTATCTCATCTTTCTCCTATACTTTTGTCTTGCCTTCACCCAGTGCATTCCCATATTTTATCCACAAGAACTTTTGAGGCTGATGGTATAGCAGACCTAATTAAAAAAAATTATTCCTGCCTATAAAAAGAGAATTTTCTCTTCTGTCTTTTCCCCATGCTTCTGTATGACCACATATTTTCTGTACCAATCACTTGGGAAAAACTGAGCTTCTCTCTCAATCATTTTAGAATTTTGCTTGTCTGTTTAGTGTTCCTTTTGAGGTCTCATGATATATGCAACAATAAATGCCATTTAATGCTCTATGCTGTTTTGAACTCTTCGTCATGTTTTAGAGGTGGGGTAAAAAAATACTTAAAAAGCTCATCAAACCTGAAATTATGCAAAGTAATTTATACACGCAGTATTGAACATTAGTCTATCCCAATGAAACAGGTTAATTATGGCACCAGCAAATTTGCTATATTGTTTTTTTTGATAGTAGGATGTACACATTTCCATATAATAAGCATTTTCCAATTGTCTTGTAGAAGTATGTCTCATTTAAAATCCCAGTTCCTGCCTTGTCTCCAGGGTCACCTCAAATCCTGTGCACATCACAGCATCTGGGGGCTTAGTGCGTAACTGTGTGGTGAGTACTCACCAATCCAAATGTTTTAAGACACTAGGCCCATGTGGGGTTTTCTTCCACTCTTTTTAGTTTTTGTTCTCTCATAACTGATGTAGCTTGAGCACAGATTATTCAAGTAACTGTTTCATACTTAAGAATCAAAACTGATTTCCTCTAAAGAGGTTCTGTAAATGAAGTCATGGGTCACTGAGTAGCAAGACCAGTAATAATTTAGAGAAGGCTCTGGCCATTTAAATAACAGAGACTTTAATTATTAATCATCAAAGGAAGTCTGTGGTATGTGCTCATTTATTTAAAAATGGCTTCTGGCATCCATTGTTTTTCTCCCCACACAGAGATGTAAATGTTTATTTTTAAATAGCTACTCTGGTATATGCACAGTATACAGACCAGGGAATTCTGGAATATAAAGCAATAAAATCATGAGGACTTTTATGCTTATTCTGATTATCTGCTAATTTGATTTTGGGGTATATGTGTATCTGCCTTCACTTCCTGGAATGCATCTGAGGCAGTGTGTGTATTCTTAAAAATACTTCTTCTAAAAGTGTCCAAATACTAGAGATGTAGTTAGTCATGGAAAAATTTCCTCTGGATTTTGCTGTTTTATTTCAGCTTTTCATGAGTCTCTGCCTCTTCACTTTGGGAAGGGTTGCTATGAAGGGTCAACTACCACTAACATATAAGTTTACAATGAAGTTGGTGATGCATCTCTAGTGTTTAATAAAGATCAGAAATGTGGACAGCAGAGAACAAGAGTCAGCCACAGCAGAATTCAGATTTTACATAACATTAGGAAGGTATGAATTTATAAAATGCTTTTGCTCATATCTGCCCACTGAAAAATTATAGCAATAAACCCCTCTGACTTAATTTTTTCTTAACACTGCAGTGGTTTATTTATTTTTATATTATGAGTCAAAGGTGCCATGACTTTACTGATCTGAATTTTAAGTGTGTAAAATTGTTGAATAGTTCTTGTGTAACCTGATTTCTATGATTTTAAAATAAATGGGAAAAAATGAAAATGAAAGCTAAGGAGAACACTTGAACACACAGAAGGGAGCACTAGGCCTAGTGTAATTGAAGTGGGACCCTAAAGTGAGCTCTCTCCCCTAAATCTGTAACAAGAGAGTCCCCTTCCCCCACAACCGGTAATGACTGCAAAGTAAACATTAAGCCCTGAGAGGAAGGGAGTGAAACTGTGCCATTTTAGGGAGTGAGACTTGCAGATGTACGCATTAGCCAAGTGTAACCATTCCAATAATTAACCATTGCCCCAGCCTTGAGAAAATTTCTCAAGGTTGCTAAAGATCTTAAGCACCCATTAATTAACTGCCAACTCTGCTTTTGTCAAAGTAGCTTGCTTGCATTTTCAGGATGTGGTTTCTGCCTATATAAGTCTCAAGCACTCTCTGGTGGGGGCTTCTGCTTACTGAACTCCCTGCGCAGAGTGACAGGCGGCAGTCACCGGGCCCGGCTAATAAAAGTCTCTTTAAATTCTGTTTGGCTGTCTCGTACTTTAACTTGCAGGCACCATAACATTTGGAGGCCCCAGCGAGATTTCTAATCCTCAGTGTATTCCGAGGCTTATTGGTCGAGACAAGGTCTGACTACCAGTCCTCTCCCAGGGGAGCGCGCATGAGAGATGTTCCTCAGCCCCAGTGGAGAACCGAGTGGTCAGGCCTTGAAATTCGAAAATCTGCCTCTGGAGCCATCTGGACATGGGCCCATAATGGTAAGAGATCTCTAATCTGGTCTGGTGGGGTACCCCTTTAGGGTCTTTAGGAGGTCTGGATGCAGCCATAACTCTGAGACCCGGCCTCAGACCACGACGGTGGCCGGTGTTCTCAGGTTTTAGGTTCTGGTACAGGTTTGGAATTGGCCTCTTAGCGCAGAACTAGTCTCTGTTTTGTGTTTTGTCATTAGTGTCTTTGTTCTGTTCTGTTTCTGTTTTGTCAACCGTCAGTCCCATAATGGGTCAGTCTCCATCTGCTTCCACTTGCTCTCCATTGCAGTGTTTCTTGAAAAATGTTCAGGACTTCCACCGACGAGCTGCAGGGTCAGGGGCTACTGTCAACCCAGGAGCTCTCGGGCCCTTTGCAAATTCAAATGGCCAACCTTTCCAAATTCTAATTGCCCCCCCCCCAGGGCACTCTAAATTTGCTAATTACCTTTCAGGTTCAAAGAGTTATTTATGGGAGTGCAGGACACCTGAATCAGATTCCCTATATTGAAATCTGGATCGGCATCCTCACTGACCACCTCAAATGGCTTAATCATTTTTCTGCATATTGTGCCGTCCATGGTCTCCAGGAGGGCTGGGATGGGGGTGAACAGGCCCTTTGTCTGCAGGCAGTGGTGCATGGCTACAGACTTGGGTGTTGCCTTCCTGCTGCCAGGCCAGGTGGGCAAGCCTATCCCCATGGTTTGAGTGCTGGTAAACAAACACTGAAGTGGTGAGCAGGTGCCAGGACCTGCCTCTGGCCAGGGCACAAGCTTTCCCCTGTGAAACAGGCTGCCAGTGAATTATTTGTCAATGATCAGCAGTCACCAGCTGGACACTGACTGGAGAAAGAGTAGAGACAGATCCCCAAGTATGCAAGCCAGGGAGTGGTCCCCAGCATCCTTTGTTTTTGGTATTTCTGTTCCATCATGGGTCACAGGACATCTGTCTGCTTGTACATCCAGGTGTGTCCTGGAGCCAGTGTGTTCCCAGATCCTGGAGACATGCCAGCCCCCTGGGAGGTGGTGTTAACTGCTGGCCTGGTGCTTAAAAAGTGGCTCATCTTTTCTTAGTGACACCACTTGCTTTTTGTCTTACAGCCTCTGACCTCAGAGGATCCTTTTGTACTTTCTGGAAATGGCAAGCCACTGTTGGGGAGTGTCAGCCAAAGCCCCACTAAACAGCGTATTCGGGCATCAAAAACAGCCACATGGAAAGGCCAAGGTCGGGGCAGGGGAGGTTAGTGAAGACAAATGGCTTCTCTGCGTTCAGCCAGGAGGTGAGGGTGGGGGCAGAGGCTCCCCATGGGGCACGGTAAGCCTCACACTCATCCCTGTGACTGAGCTGTGCTGGAGCTGACCTGCCAAGTGATAGCTGTCCCGCTGGAGCCCACCTGTCTATGTCTGAGGCACCATGGTGGTACGAGTGCTGCATGTCCTCATGGGAACCCTGCTGGGGGCCAGAGGCCACTTCCCTGGGCAGGGGGCGAGGCAGGCCACCTGAGGGCAGGGAGGCGCGGGCTGCCACTCAGCTCCCTGGGACTAAAATTGTTCAACACCTAAACCTCCAAAAAGCAAGATGTACTCATTCTAAAGGGCCACCCAAAAGGCCACCAGTCCTCAACCCTCAACAGAATAGTCCCCCCTATCACGGCCCCCACCTTATTCTGTAAGACCCTCTGCCCCTAGCATGGGGCCCTTTCCGGGAATAGTTCAGGTTCCCCCCTACCCTAAGTTCAGGAGGACCCCTTGTTCCCACTCCGGAGTTTGTAAATAGCTTTTAATACTCATTTTTAAAGTAGTTTTATATTGCAGAAGTTCATGGTATGTCATTTAATGCAAAAATGAAACCATTTTACTTCAATGTTATTAAAAAGGTTTATTTTATTAGGAAGTAAATGTGTTATTGCAGTGTTTTGTGGCCTGTTTAAAGGCTTTTGTTTAGCAAAGTGAATGTAAAATACAGTAAAATGTTAAGTTGCCATCTACTTTATGAAATCCATCAACTTGAAATTTTTTAACTCTATCAAGAAGGTGAGATGTGCAATAGATAGTAAGTATGCAGTCATGTTTTTATGTCATGTTTAGAAATCCATGAAATTGCTCCACTTACTGAATTTTTGCTGATGGCTGAATTGTGAATTAATAATAGGATCATGCCCTTAGCAAATATTTAGTTTTGTTTTAAAATTTAAGTTAAGAGATTTCTAGAACATTCCTTTCTATGGTTCTTAAATAACATAAAGTAATTGTGCAATGTTGCTAATAGTGAACCTAGCAAGCTGCATTCAAATTCAGATATGTTGGAATGAGTAATCCAACAAAATTCTATTTGGATCAAATCCTCATCCCTTAACTTTGTGTGAAAAAAGTACTCTCCTTCCAGTGAAAAATTATCACAGAGGTTCATTAAATGAGACTCTGACCCAGTGTTCTTACTGTATTTTACATGTGCCTCCCCCCAAACTCCTGGTGCCACAGCCCACCTGAAGCCAGGCCTGAGGCACCATGCCCCTCGGCGAAAGACTCAGTCCTTTATTCATTCAGGCCCCTAATGCTGGGGCCTGGCTGCTCTACCTCACCGGGCTGGGCAGGGGCCCCTGCTGCTAACTCCCTCCTCAAGGAGGGACTCAGAATTTAGTTTCTGGTCTCTCCATCCAACCCTGCTCCAGCTGAAACTTTTGGTATTTATTCTGGGCAAAAGCCCAAGACAGTATACTTTATATTGATTACTTCAGTTTATATTTATTAAGCACCTACTGTTTTAGTTGCTAGGAATACAAGAGGGTCAAAACCCCCAAAAACTAATCTCTTTGTTAGAGTCCATTTTCTTTACCCATCAGCCCACATAGGACGACTATCAACAACTTCTGCAAATCCTTTTCACGTCAGAAGAGGGAGAGAACCCATGCCCAGGGACGGAAACTAGTCGTGGGGCCAGACAATCTACCTACCACGGAAGCAGACTGCCTCGAAACTGTTTTTCTTTTCACCTGACCCTGGTGGGACCCTAACATGAATTAAGGTAAGGAGGCTCTCGAATGGTACTGCCGGACTCTAATGGGGGCTCTCCGAGCAGCAGCACAGAGGCCTACAAATATGTCCAAGGTAACTGAGGTAACTCAGGGGGCCACTAAGTCCCCTGCCACTTTTCTAGAGTGCCTCCAGGAGGCTTACCGATTATATACCCCTATAAATCCGGAGGCGCCAGAAAACAGACGAGCAATTAATATTGCTTTTGTCACCCAGTCAGCCCCAAATATAAAGAAAAAATTACAGAAGTTAGAAGGCTTTGAGGGAAAGGTACTGAGCGAGTGGGTGAAGGTTGCTCAACAAGTTTTCACTAATAGAGAGTGTTCCAAAGACTTAAATAAATAAAAAAAAAATGGCAAAGGTCCTACTTGCCATGAGTGAAAAACAGGTGCGGAATAAAAACCGAAAAAGGAACCAAAAATTCGAAGAAAAGTCGGGAGGAGGTAATAGACTGTCCAGTAAGAAAGAAGGATGAAAAGGGCCCCCTCTAAGCCAAAACCAATATGCGTTCTGAAAAGAGGAGGGAGCCTTTCAGACTCTAAAAAAGGCACTCACTCGAGCCCCAGCCTTATCACCCCCAAATCTCAAAAAGCTATTCCAGCTGCATGTAGCCAAGGCACAAAGGGCAGCAAAAGGAGTGTTAACACAGCACTTGGGGCCATGAAAACGGGTCATAGCCTATCTTTCAAAGTGCCTCAATCTGGTTGCGGCAGGCTGGCCTAACTGTCTACACAGACAGCCGGTATGCATTTGCCACCGCACAAGTGCATGAAACCATCTACCAGGAATGTGGTCTCCTAACCTCCAGAAAAAAATACACCCGAAGCAAAAAAATGCTTTTGCCAACCAGATGGCCAAAGAAGCAGCCCTAAAACCAGTGGGGCCTCTTCAAGCTTTGCTCCTCCTACCGCCCTGCGTACTAAAAGCTGCCCCAACTTATTCAAACTCTAATATTTGGCTACTCCAAAATCCTCCTACCAGAAGCACTGGGAAGAAACTTAATTTTCCAAATGCATCAAAGTACACACTTAAAAAGGACAAAATTAGCTAAACTGCTAAAAACTGACTTTTACATACCTAAGCTTTTTCAGGTAGCAAAAGAAGTAAGCAAAAAATGTCACGTCTGTGCTCAAGTCAACTCAAGTCATATAAGTACCCCTGATGCCCCTGGTCACCGCCTAAGAGGTCAACTTCCAGGAAATCAATAAAAAATAAACTTCACAAAACTGCCTCCTGGACCAGGGGAATACAAGTATTTACTTGTGCTGGTGGACACCTTCTCAGGATGAGTTAAAACCTACCCAACTTGGTCAGAGTCAGCTCAGGTAGTAGCTAAGAAAGTATTAGCCAAAATTATCCCTCAGTTTAGCCTACCAATAGCAATGGGGTCTGACAATGGTCCGGCTTTTACAACCCAAATTACTCAAAATTTGGCAAGAGCATTAGGAATTGAATGAAAGTTACACTGCATTTACAAACTGCAAAGCTCAGGGCAGGTAAATAAATAAAAAAATAAATAAATAAATAAATCAAACACTTAAAAACCCTCACCAAACTTAAACTAGAGACTGGCGGGAACCGGGTAAGTCTCCTTCCGTTTGCCTTGCTCAAAGCTAAATGCACTCCTTATGTAAAAGGTATTACCCCTTATAAACCCATGTTCAGCAGGCCACCCCCACTTCTCCCCAAAATAGGGGAGGAACAGCTCACCCTTTTAACTAACTCTGAACTTCTCAAGTCCTTACAGGCCTTGCACTATAACTCCAGAAACAACCACTGCACCATCCGTGCCCACCATCCAAAACCTGACACCGTGAGAACAGGGACCCCTATGACTAACTCTTTGGGGTAAACTGGAACTTACCAGAAGCAGTCAATAAGTACCTAGGTGGGAGACATGCGGAATTGTGAGGTTTTGGCTGTAGAAACCTAAACTTAAAACAGGAACTATAAAATAGTCAGCACTATATCTGTCCACTAAAAAGTATCTCAGCAGCATGTGGGGAAAAAAATAATTATTTCTGTTACAGTTAGGGCTGTAAAACTATAGCCCCATAAAAAAAATGTAAACCATCTGTTAAAGGTCACAGAAAATAAAAAGTCAGAAACTCCCACTAAAAATTGTGCAATTAAAAGCTGTAACCCTATTACTTTTAAACCACAGCAGTTTTGAAAAAATTCCCAGTGGTTGGGGAAAAAAAATGTAGAAATTGTGCATATATGTATCAAAACTTTAAGCAACTTTCAAGAAAAAAAACATGTTTCCAGTCCCCTCAATTCCCCCTATCTACTTCTCCTTATGCTAATTCCTGTACCTCTGTACTACTCTGGCAAGGGAGGTAGAAAGCACCTCCAGCTAACTAGCCTCCAACGAGTCAAGCGAGTAGAACCAGTGTTAGTGCCGGTACTCCTCGGGCTTGGGGCAGCCGGGGCAACCACAGTAAAAACCGCAGCATTCGTCACAGGGAACCAAAACTTTAAAATCCTTAGTACCCAAATTAACCAAAGTCTAAAAGCTTTAAAAGCAGGCAATACTAAATTAAAGAAGCCCGTAAGCTCTTTAGCAAAAAAGCAAATAGAACTTTGTCTAGCCTTAACAAAGAAAAAGGAGGCAAATTAGTTTCAAAGTATATTTTCTCAATCTCCATGGTTAAATACCTTAATATCAACACTTAAGAAACAATGATTTGATTCTCCCTAAAAACCAGTGGGGAATGAAGTGGGGCCCTAAAGTGAGCTCCCTCCCCTAAATCTGTAACAAGAGAGTCCCCTTCCCCCACAACAGGTAATGACTGCAAAGTAAACATTAAGCCCAGAGAGGAAGGGAGTGAAACTGTGCCTTTTTAGGGAGAGAGACTTGCAGATGTACGCATTAGCCAAGCGTAACCCTTTCAATAATTAATCATTGCACCAGCCTTGAGAAAACTTCTCAAGCTTGCTAAAGATCTTAAGCACCCATTAATTAACTGCCAACTCTGCTTTTGTCAAAGTAGCTTGCTTGCATTTTCAGGATGTGGTTTCTGCCTATATAAGTCTCAAGCACTCTCTGGTGGGGGCTTCTGCTTACTGAACTCCCTGCGTGGAGTGACAGGCGGCAGTCACCGGCCAGGCTAATAAAAGGCTCTTTAAATTCTGTTTGGCTGTCTCGTACTTTAACTTGTGGGCACCGTAACAGTAATCACCTGAATACTAGTCCATGTGATCATCTGTGTTTCCCTTTGGGAATGTGAGGGAAGGTGGCAAAAATCAAACACAAGATCAAATTTTGCATGATCATAATAGAGATCATTGTAATTTTGCTTTGTCTTTGGATTATCCTGTATTTCATAGAGTTTGTGCTTGTACTTGTTCCCACAGGGTTACCTAGGAAACAAGCTTTGACACTGTGGTGAGGCCACACTCACTATAAGAATAGCAGCCATGCCATGCACTCACTGGGGCCTCACCACTGGTGACTGAGCCCCTCAAGGACCTGCAGGAGGGCCTGTGCACTGGAGAGGGGCCTGGTCTTTGTCTCTCAGTTGAGAAGAAAGCAAGGAGCCACCAGCATTTTATTTTGGTAAGGTGTGTAGTGCTTTTTTTTGAAACCACTTGCCAGAGCCTAGAGCCTCTGTTATTCCCAGCATTTACTCAGAGCAGATCTATTGGGACCTACAGTCTCACCATCAGAAACACATGCAAGTTTGAAGAGTCATTCCATTATGGAACATATAGCCCATCTTCAAACACCGCTGTCTGTATATGTGTGAAGTAGCTTTCACTCTCTCCACCTGCTGGGGTCAGATTTGCCATGGGAAAAGATGACCTCTATCCTTTTTTCTCTTTTGTATTTTGATAAACACTGAAGAAGGTGGAGTTGCTAAACTTTATCTGGGGGAGAAACAACCTCAGAACTTGTCTGTTTGGTGTTGTGGAACCTCTTACTGCCTTCAATACACAATTACTAATCAACTGTTTTGTATATGTGTATTCAGTCTTCATTTTGACAAATAAGCACTGTAATTATAGCTATGAGAATAAATATCTTAACTACAAAGATTCAAAATAAATGTGGATGAACTTACAAAAACTAAGCACACCTCTCAGGTTGCAACCTCTTAGGTTGCAATTAGCACTCAGATCAAGCACTGCATTATCCCTTGTGCTCCATAATTCCTGTTTGTTTTCCCCTCCAGTCACTAACCCCCATGCTGCATGTCCTCATCAAGTGACTACTCTCCTGATTCCTAACTACATGTATAATTTTGCAGGTTACTGAATTTCATAGTCACATAATCACACAGTTTTCCCTGTTTATGTGTCATAGGAAAGACAAGACAGACATTACAATGGAACCTGTAGAGCTGGCAATGACCTTGGAAAAGGTATCCATGCACAGATCTGGACTGGGATACTGATTGAGTCCATAGAAGTTGAAATTTATTAAGTTTGTTAAACTGTTTCCTTGAGATAGCATAGGATATTTCTCTTATTTTACCATAAATTGTAATCTATGATTATTAGGCAAATTAATATTCAAAAGTTAAAATAATCAATCTTGCATTCCTGAAGTAAGCAAAAGTTTCTTCCTTAAATATTTAAATATATTATTGCTGATTCCATCTTTACATGGGTTTCTCTTTGTACTCTGCAATTCTCAGAATTTCCAAATTAATTTATTAAATAAATATAAGTAATCATACTTCACTTTTTATACTATCAGTTTTGCTATCTATTGTTTTCTCAGAGTTTGCAAGTTTAATATAAAATATAATATTTATTATTATAGAATGTACCATTGTAACTTCTTATAATGTTTTTAATACATATGGTTTGTAATTTTTCTTCATTCCTAATAGAGGTTGTCTTAAAAGAAGTTTCATTCTTTATGAGATAATAGTCTTTTTTTAAGGATTAATTTTTGGCATTTTTTAACCTCTGTTACTGAATCATTTTCTATTTTATTAATTTATGTACATGCTCATTTATTTATTTATTTGAATTTTGTGTTTTATTTATTTATGTGTTTTTTTCCTAATGTTTAAGATAAAAGTTACATTGCTGATTTGCAGCTTTTCTTCTTTTCTATTGTGTCATATTTGGATCTATATAATATCCTCTAAGAAGGGCTTTTGCTGCATCCTTCCAGTTTTGATATGCTGTATTGTAATTATTAGTTCCAATTTTTTTCTAATTTTGTTTTTAATTTCTTTTTGACATCTTGGTTATTACAGTGTGAATGACTAAATGCCTAAACATTTAAGGATTTTCTAGTTAAAGTATCAAAAATTTAACTCCACTGTGACCATAGAAGATATGTGTTCTATGATAATTTAGAGAGCAGTTTATAGTTGAGAAGCACAAGGCTTCTCAATCCAGACACTATTGACATTTTAGAACAGATCATTCTTTTATGTGGGTGACTGGTCTGCACATTGTAGGATGTTGTAGTGGCTTGAAGCTATGCCCCCCCAAAAAAAGTTCTTAAATTTATTCTATTCCTGTGGGTGTGAACTCATTGTAAACAGGAACTTTAGGTGAGACTACTTCAGTTTAGGTGTGGCTGGACAGAATGGGGATGGGTCTTAATACTTTTACTAGAGTCCTTTATAAGCAGAATGAAATTTAGATACATAGGAAGAAAGCCAAAGGTTGCAGCCAGTAGCTAGAAGTCAATGGAAGCCACAGAAGTGAGGAAAGGCCAACATGTGCTTTACCATGTGACAGAAAAGACAAGTACCAAGGTTTACCATCAGCCAGCCCCAGAGTGCCAAAGTCTTTCGGGAGAAAGCACTGCATTGTTGTTGCTTTGATGATGCCTTGAATTTGGACTTCTATCATCAAAATTGTGAGCCCGTACATTCATGTTGCTTAAGCCAACGGGTTGCATGGTATTTGTGTTAGCAGCCAGGGAACTAAAAAAAAATGTCTACCAGCAGCCCTTGCCTCTACCTAAAGATGCCAGTGGCATATCCCTCCCCTAGACATGACAATAAAAACTGTTTACAGAAATTGCCAAATATTCCCTATGGTGTGACATCACTAAGGGTTAAGAACCACTGGTTAGGTCATGCTTAGTTTTGCTATTAGTTCTCAGTGTATTTAAAAATTATGTGAAATATGACATGGTTAGCTCTGGTATTATATATATGTCAATATCTCAATTTTATATGACATGCTGTTTAAAGTTTATTTTTTAATAATTTCTCATATGAAATACTGATATTTTTAAAATCTTTATATAATTATAGTTATATACATTACCTTTTATTTTCATTATCTTATACATATAATTTAATGATATGTTAGATTTATACAAATTTGGAATAATATCTTCCTGATGGATTGACATTTACTCTTTCAACATATATTTTACTTTCTGATGTATTCTGGTTAACTTTAATTTGTTATATTTATTTTTTATTTGCTTCACCTCTTCCTTTATCTCTTTCCTTAGTCTTTTTCTAAAGTTCAATTGAAGGAGTTCATTTAAGGACTGTTGATGAGAACAAATACACATAGATAGTTGTTGAAAATAAGTAACAATGGTTAAGAAGCAAGTTCTCCATCACTTTGTGCTATGATTTCAATGTCTAAATCACAATTTCCAGGATTCTCCTTTGAACTGAAGAAAGCAATCAATGCTTTAAACAGTGGGGTTTTTTTTAGTGATACTTTCTTCTTTCTCTCCAATTTCATCCCAAAGCCAAATACCTAATCTAAAATAATTTGATAGCTTGAAGTAAAAGTGTTTGACTTCCCAGATAAGAAGCAGAAAGAACATTTTAACTCTAAAGTTTATATTATTAAAATATTGGCAAAGATGTCATATGACAAGGCAACAAGCAACCGTGGCACAGCTGATCAGGATGTGTAACACAAAGGAATGGATGACAAGCCAAATTCAAGTTTTAACATACTCAAATTTAATTTCTCTGCTGAGATAGAATTAATTCAGCATACCCAATTTCTCTCTAGTAATTAGGGACTAAGAGGTTATGCAGAGTTTCAAGTCTTAATGGATCATTTAACAGAAATTTAATCACTATTATACACATTCTAGATGGTGTTCAAAGCAAATACATGCATGTAATCTTACACTACTATTTTTATTAGCTTTCATTTTCTATTTAAAGTTTTATAGCCATACATTTCTCTTATAGTGTTTCACTAAAATAAGATTATTAAATTTTACTCATGATATTAAGACCTTGAAGTACTGCTTTATCTGCATCCCACAAATTGTGGTAGTTGTGTTTTCATTTTATTTCAGATCAAAATAATTTCTCTTGAACTCATGGATTCTTTAGATGTTCACTATTTAATTGTGGAGTGAATTTTCTGTAATCTTTTTATCAATTCTGTTTGATTTCATTATTGTCAGATAACATACTTCATATGATTTCAATTCTTTTAAATTTATTAAGGTTTGTTATACTAACAAGGACATGTTCTGTCTTTGTGTATATTCCATGTTAATTTGAGAGGAATGTGTATTTTGCTGTTGTTAGTGCAATGTTTTAATAATGTCCCTTAGATACCAGTTAGTAGATGACATTGTTTAGATTTTTTATATCCTATTTGATTTTGCATAGTATACTTTCTTACTTTCACTTTTAGCTTACCTAAAGCATTATATTTGAAGTGAGTATTTTTGTTGTCATCACAGGCTTGGGTCATTTTGTCAATCTATTCTGAGAATTCCTGCCTTTCTGTTGGTGATATTGGACCTTTTCCATCTGGTGTAATTGTACATGTATGCAGATAAAGATTACACTTTTATTATGTTTTATATGCAGATTTAAAATCACATTTGTAGAGATTATTTGAATATAAAATTTATGTATATACAGAAAAAATAGAGAAGATGACAATTAAACCACTCTGACATGTGTAAATTCCAGAATTTATGTCTTGAAAGAGTGTCTATCCAAAGGGCACTAAAAATTTACTAACCAAAAAGGATGTTTCCTATTTATTTGTGACTCACAGAAGTCTGTGTGACACATGTCACTTCAGGCAGGGTTCTCCAGGGAAACAGAACCAATAGGATATATATATAACTAATGCAATTTTTTATAACAATTGGCTAAAGTGACTGTGGGGAAGGGCAAGTCCAAATTCTGTAATGTAGGCCACAAGCTGGAAACTCCAGTGAAGTTTCTGCATAATTTCCCCAGGAGAAACTAGCCATTAGATTCTGAAGCAGAGATGGAAATTGTCCTTTCTGACTGCTGAAATCATCACTCTTCCTTTAAAGCACAACAGATTGTATGAGACATCTATCATTATAGAAGGCAATCTCCTCAGTTGATATAATTAGTCATAGATTCAATCAACTTACTGATGACTTAAGTCCATAAAATATTCTCACAGTAAAATCTGTCAAGTGCTTCCTTGACCAAACAACTGGATATCACAATCTGACCAAGATGACACATTCCCTTAACCATCCCATCACAACACTGGACTTAAAATCTTGGCTCCTAGGCTTCAAATCCCAAGATATCCAAGGACTCCTAGGAACACAGAAAAGAAGCCACTCATCCCCATTTTTGGCCAATTAGATCACAGTTTAATTTGCCACTTGGGAACTCCAGGATATGATCTTTAATGATAAAACCTATGATCATTTAAATCTAAACATTTAAGAGAGGAGAAAAGGCAGTTTGGTACACAATTGGCATTGAGAAAGCACTCAGAGAATATAATACAATTCCATTCCTACAATACAGTTTCCCAAGAGGGGCTATTTTGTATGAAAATGGATATTATTCCAATCTCTGCCCCCAGATCTACATTGCATAAAGAATGCCCTTAAAGGATAGGTGGAATTCAGAGACTCTACAGACTTCTAGATGGTGAGCCAATTCCAATCCTTCATGAGTGATAGCTTTATTACATCCTGGGCTTGTCACTTGCTGTAATCCAAATGAGAGCAGAGTACTAGGGAAATACATGATCAATTTGAAAATATATCTTGTTGATTGGTTTATTCCATCTGCTCCTTTCTTCTTAAAATAAGAACATGAGATACTAGGAGGTGACTCCATACTTGAATATTTAGGATTATTTTCAAATAAATTCTTTTCAGTATATTTTGCCAAGTCAGTATCTGACAAGCTGGTATATACTTATTTCTACTTGTTTTTCCATTGACTAGATAGATCATGTTTGCCCTTTATAATCCATAAGATTTCTGATCATGTTCTGATATCTCAGTCAATTTTTAATTGGTAATTGAAATACTAATTCCACTATTGTAGCTCATAGAGAACACGGCCCACTACCATTTTCAAGGAATAAAGAGTTGGATTAGATATGATATTTGGAAAGTTTTACACCACTTTTGAATATAAGCCCACAAATACACATTTAATTCATTTATAGTTGCCTATATTACATACATATGTGCAAATACATACATGTACACATATATTTATATAACTCCACACACCATTATAGAAGATTTTAAGAATCAGTTTACCTCATGTATACCAA
The DNA here is from genome assembly GCF_015220235.1 of Choloepus didactylus. Lineage (NCBI taxonomy): Eukaryota > Metazoa > Chordata > Mammalia > Pilosa > Megalonychidae > Choloepus > Choloepus didactylus. The sequence goes on from NW_023637581.1 coordinate 1,631,099, forward strand.
TATTTATATTCTTCATTTTGCTATCTAAATTCCTTGCAACATTTTACAAAACTCTGAAAAATATAGGGCATCACCCTATTCTTGGAAATTTAAATATTTTCTGCTGGAAACTAAGAACAGAGATACACTTATCTAAGTATTAAAACAAGAAAACTTCATATAGAAAGGAAAACATACTTTGATGGTCATTTTAGTAAAGAAACTTAGCTCTTATATATACAGAATATGCTCCAAAACCATTACCTCTGCCTTCTAGTGTCTGAAGGCACAGCAAGTGAAGTAGCCTTTCTGTGTTCATGCCCAACTCATTGGCATATTTATAAATATTTATATTATAATTAGTAACTCTATATATTTTAAAAGGAAAACTATTTCACATGTGGGAATTACTTCATATGGTACTGATAACCCTAAGCACATGATTCATAACAGAAGAGAATTAAGGTCCTAGCAGAAGAAAACAAGTGGAGGTCTGTGAATGAGGATGTTGCATTGTGTTTTGTTTTCTATTTCCATAGCATGACTGAAAATTTACCAACATGACTATCATAATGAAATTCATGCTTATGAAGTTCCCTGATGACTGGTTGCTTCAGAAACTATGCCACTCTCTTCTTCCTCATTTACCTGGCAACAGTGATGGGGAATCTCCTCATAATCACCCTCACCACCATTGACCAGCATCTCCAAGTTCCCATGTATTTCTTCCTGAAGAACTTGCCCTTGATTGATATCTGCTACATCACTGTCACTGTCCCTAAATCCATTATGAACTCTCTGACAAACATCCATACCATCTCCTTTCTAGGATGTGCCATGCAGCTTTATCGTGTTTTCATTTTTGGTGGCACAGAGTTTGCCCTCCTTACAGTGACATCCTATGATTGCTATGCTGCCATATACCACCCTCTGCACTATGTGGCCATTGTGCATATAGATGCCTATGTGAAGATGGTGACACCATTATGGCTCAGTGGATGTATCTATGGTTCCATTTATGTAACAGGTACATTCTCTGTCAGTTTCTGTGTGTCCAATATATTGCATCAATTCTTCTGTGATGTTCCACCACTGCTTACCCTTGTTTGTCTTGGGGAACATCTTTTAGAGGATTCATTTATTAGTGTCAGATGTTTTGCTTCTGTGTGTTTTATTTTATTGGTTGTCTCTCAATGTTCACATTTTTCCCTCTGTTCTAAGAATCTCAACTGCAATGTGCAGACTGAAAATTTTGTCAACCTGCCTACCCGACCTCATTGTGGTGACATCATTCCTATTATCAGGGATTATTACATATTTCACAAAAAAATTCAAATCTTCTTCACTGAAATTGTTGATGTCTGTGCTTTACACAGTGTTAGCCCCACCCTGAATCCTCTCATCTATAGACTAGCAGATGGCATTACAAAAAGTGATAGCTGATAAAACATGCAAAATAATTTCTTGGTTTGGATATTTAGCATTTAATTGAAAGGAATTACTTTTCCAAATAAATAGATAATATAGATTATCCTATTTCTAAGCAACAGATTTTAACAATGTGTTATCTAAGGCTATACAAGGTCAAAAATTTATTAACTTATTTTATGTGTAGCAAATGAATGGCTTGGAAATTAAGCCAATGTTTCTCTTTCCAGTATCCATTTCATATCAGCATGTTCTGTTTGGGAGCAAAATTTGGATGTTTTACACCCACTGTCACTGTTTCCAAATACACTGCAACCTCCCAATGTTTCTGGATTGTTGCAAGACAGCATTTTTTACTTCTTTTCTGGAAGTATATTTTATTTTTAGGGAGACAGGAGTTAAAATGAGGATGCATAAATAGTTAAGTCTTGTAGTTAAGGGTTCTGCTGGTTCATGCTAATAAAATATTTACTCGTGGAGTTCAGAGCAGAACCCTTGTAGGACTGGTCAAATTGTTTTGATCTCTGGTCACTTAAGTATTGTGAATGTCCAAAGTGGTGATCACAACATTCTGATTAAAATCCAGATTCATTACAGAAAATCACAGTATGTCACAGTCCTAAAGTAATTCTAAACACTTCTCATCTCCACGTATTTATCTATCTAGTTCTCCTTATCCTCATAGAATATCCTACCATAAATTTCCATGCCTTCCTTTTTCCTTTCTTCTTTACTTTATTTACTTTTATTCTGCTATTCCTTCCTTCATCCCTTTCTTTCCTTGACTTTATTGTTTACATTTCCTCATTCTCTTGTTTATTCCTTTCTTCATCTTTTGTCCTTGTATTTTTCTTCTATACTTTAAGTCTAGATTTTTCATATCCCCATTTAATTAGATGCTCCCTTCATTGCTAAATGTTATTCTTTGTATTCCCACACAGAATATCCTACTGCTTATATGAAAAACTCACATTACATTACTTCAGTATTCTTTTTCATGACTGTGGTGTGGCTATGACCACTGCTGACTCTGTGTGTCCTAGTGTCACAATTGGCTGTATACCTTGCACCAAGAAATGAATATGTTGTTACTCAGGTATCAAAACACTTTCCTTTTTAGTTCCCCAACACTGTCTTTGACTTATAAATTTATTAAATCTGAGCATTAATAAAAGAGACCTCAGGCAACATTATGTTACCACAAACACTAACATGTCATGTTTCTTTTTATGGATACATGTGCAGTTTATTCTCATTATATCTTAATTTATAATTAATTTTACAATTGATGTAATCGACTAGTTTAGGTACTACTGGTTTTCACTCAAATGATTTTCTCCCAGAATTCTCTGCCTTTGAGCTAACGGTCATCCTGTCCTCCCTATTGATCTGTGTGTGATTTGATGAGATTTTGGATTCTTTTTTTTAAATTCTAACAACCAACTGTAATAGTGCAGAAAATTATTTTTTATCTGTTCTCAAAATACATCCAGGAATTGACCACTGCTTACAAGTTACACTGTTATCACCGTGGGCCACCCCCATCACCTGTTCTTTAGTTTGTTGCTACTATCCTTGATCTAGCTGTCTTGCTACCTCCCTCAAATGAATTCAGTCCATCTTCAGTCCAGCAACCACTGTACCTTGTAGAATCAAGAGTAATGACACCCAAACTGAACTCCTCCCAGTGTCCTCCAGTGTTTTCTATTGTCAATTATTAAATTTCATTTCTATTTTGAATCCTCTCACTTGTCACCTCCTTTGGGTCCCAGTGTCCTCTTTACTCCTGCCTCAGTTATGCTTTGCCCTTGTTGCTGCCTGTGGCAGAAATGCTCTTCCTCCAGATATATGCTGTTATGTCTTCACTCTTCCAAATATTCATTTTGCAAAATTCTGAGTGAATAAAACCTGTATTTGTATGTTCACACACATGTGTGTGTGCTTCTGCTACTCTTGGCAAAGCATAATTACTCTAAGTTAAATTGAGCACCTGGACTGAAGACTTAACTGACCTAACATGAAATTGTGGCTGTTTCTCTTGTGTAGGGATGATGCCTACACATCAAGATAAATTGAGATCTAATATAATGTTCTGAGTTGATTTAGACTGGGTAAATCTGCTCTAAGGTTCCTTCAAGTGATGAATTTAGGTTCTGGTCAGGTAGAGGCTGCCAGATTTTATAATCATGATATTGAGGAGTTAACAGCCACACTGGACCTGCAGCTCTATGCTTAAAGATCAAATTATAAATACAATTAAGATGTATTTTATACAGTTTTCAAAGGGGCATTTTAGCTCCTCTGAATGGTCACATTGTCATTGACACTTTGGATTCATTATTTGATTAACAAATCTTTGTTTTTACTGTATTTCCTAAGATATTTTTCCCAAAGCCACAGTAATTGCTTCTCCTAGAATATTTCCTTTGTATAGATTTTTATTGTTTTATTTCATAATAATGTAAACATATCTAAAATACATAGAAAACCATTTATCTAAGTTAACCCATGTTTTAATCTGCATGGGCAGATATAATATTGTAATCTAAGTATGTATAAAAATATCTACAGCCCTTAATCTACTCTTATAAATAAAAATTGCCTTAGGTTATTTATCTTATAAAAAGTATTCATTAATTTGTTAATATATACAATTTTTTATATTTGTGATTGTTTTTCAAATTGGCAGTTGAAAATAGGAACTCTAGGACAATAAATGTGATTCTTTAACTGTTATATACTAAAATGTGTAAGTCCTAGAACATCACATCAATTTCCATGACTATCAGCAGAATATAAAGATGTCTGTCTGTCTGCCTTTTAACCAGTTTTAAATTTACCATTTTGAAATCATTTATCTGTTAGTACAGGAAAATTAGTGATGTATTGTCATATTATTTTCTAAATTTATTTTATCCGTTTTTAAATTCCATATCTAGATTTAATTTATAAATTTGCAGTTCAGTCCCTTTGCCAATTTCTCTCTTTGGAAATTAGGTTTGTTTTTCTCCTTATAATTGCATATGAGATATTTATATATCAAACTTATAAAATTCACATTATATTTTTAGAAATATTATTCCTTTGGGATGTGTCAATTTTTGTATATGGTGTACATTAATAAATAAAAGGATACACATCCTGAAAATATTTCAAGATATCTAAAGTTCCTTCTTCATATTGATTAAATATCTGTCCCCATATAGGTTTTGCCTTCTGTTCTTTGGAAATTTATAAACATCTGGTTACTTCACACCATACACAAGTTTGTAGAAATTTTAGAAATAGCTCAAAATGAAGTTTATTTTTACCTTGCTGGCTAGCAGTTTAGTTAGCAATTTTGGGATATGGAATCTAGAATCATTATCAGCTTTTCTCTATATTTTTATTTTTTTTACATATACTGACTTCGATTTGCAAGAATTTGAACAACTGGAATTAGGGAGAATGACTCCAGGGTTTTTGCTAAATACTATTATTCTTCTATCAATTTGTTTTATTCTAAACAAGGTCTTTGGAGTTACAGCTGCAATATGCATTTCCTTTTCAGCTTTCTCCAATCCAGCCCAGTGGTGAATTAGTTTATGCAATAAGGACCTTTCCTTTCATTTCCATTTGGGGGATAGGGAGGGAAGGGAGGGGGATGTATTTAAAACATAATCCTGTTCATTCCCAAAGCACATTCTCTTCTCTCTTCTAATACTTTGAGTACTGTGAGATATAAAATGGGGAAATATCTATATGTAGACTTTACATTTTAATAATTATGCATCATATTCATTTGTGATGAATGACATGTTTTCTAGCTGCAATGGTAATATATATGCCCTATTAAAAATTACTTATTATAAATCAAAGTGATTTGATTTGGAAAAAAGTAAATTGTAAGGTGGCACATGGATATTTCAACAGCTAAAAGAGTGACATATTGATGACTGAAGTTTGGGAATAAGGTGGAAGAAAATGGACCAGAGGATGTGGAGTTTCAGGAGAAAAGTCATCTTTGAGACAGTTTAACTGGTCTGTATTAGCAAAGAACAGGGATTGTGGGGAGAAGGAAAAACAGAAGTCAGACAAGAATCAAAATGCAGAATGCAGATGGAATCTAAGAAAAAGCCTACTCTACTTTAAATAATTTGTGTTCTCCCTCTGTCAATATTCCTTTCCTCCCAAAACTTCCATAAACCACAGGCTAGGTGACTGTGTTATGATTTTATTGAATGTGTTTTGATTTTATTGTGTGTGATGTGTGTTCAAATTCAGGAAAGAATTCCACATCAAAGTCACAATTTGCTAGAATTCCATCAAAGCCAAGACAGGAATTTTAAGACCCAGAGTAGAGAGCATTGATACTGGACAAAGGCAATGTATTCTTTGCCCAGTGTGCTCAAATGACCAATTCCTGAGACACCAGTGTTTCAAAGAGAGAGTTTATTGCTAGGTGTGTAGCAGGAGATGAAAAGGCCTACTGGTCCCAAAATGTCTTCTTCTCTATTGTTTCCTTATATGTAATTTTATTGAAGTACATTCACATACCAAACAATCATCCAAAGTGCACACCAATTCTTCACAGTTTCATCATAGTTGTGCATTGATCACCACCATCAATTTTTGAACATTTTCAATACTCCAAAAATTAAAAATAAGAATAAAAATAAAAGTAACTAGAATAGTCAAAATGTCCCATATTCCTCTCCTCCATATTATTCCTTTACTTTTTGTCCCCATTTTTTCTACTCATTTGTCTGTACACTGGGTAAAGGGAGTGTGAGCCATAAGGTTTGCACAATCACATGGTCACACCACATAAGCTATATATTATACAATCACCTTCAAGAATCAAGGATATTGGATTCAAATTCAACAATTTCAGATATTTCCTTTTAACTATTCTAATAAACTATAAACTAAAAAAGGGATATCTATATAACGCATGAGTCACCTCTAGAATGACCTCTCAACTCCACTTGAAATATCTCAGCCATAGAACTTTATTTTGTTTCACTTATCCCCCCCATTTCTGGTCCAAAGGCCCTTTCAATCACACAATGCATGGTCCAGGTTCATTTCCAGGAGTAATGTTCCACACTGCCAGGGAGATTTATAACCCTGCTAGCCACATCCCACATAGCAGGGAGGATGGGAAGTTTACCTGCTAGGTTGGTTTAGAAAGAGAGGCCACATCCAAGCAATGAAAGATGCCCCTTGTGGGGACTCCCAGGCACAACTATGAGTAGAATCACCATCCCTCAAAGTATCAAACTTTGTAAGGGTAAGCCCGAAGATCAACCTCCTGGCCCACCAAGATGGTGGTCCCCAGTGTTTGTAAGAATATCAGGAATTCCTCAGCTGGTGAAATTTAATATTTCCACAGTTTTCCACAATCCATCAAGGGAGCTTTGTAAACACTTTTTATTCTCTGCCCAAATTACTCTGGGCTGTATTGAGGCTTCATGTCAACCTGTACAATCAGCAAGTTCTCACTCCCTAGTCAAGGTTCAGTGTAATTATGGCTTTTAAGTAAACTGACCATAAAAGTTAAATTATATAGTGTGCTACAGAAAACAAATTTTGCACAATATAACCATCCCTTACCTTGGTCCCACACAGAAGTCAAAATTTTAAAATAGTATCATCTTGTACCCTTTAGTCAGATCTACCCCAATCTCAACCAAGTCCATTTCATTTATATCTGCAATCTAAGTCTGATCTCCTTTTCAGCTTCTATAGCAGTTGGTTTATGGGGCAATGCTGACACTCACAACTGCTTTACTTTGGCTCTGAGCCCCAGGTGCTACATAGACACCTGAACCTCCAGGGACTGAGAATATCACACATACAGCTCAGAATCTCAAAGTTGAGAAATAACTGTTACAACTCAACAATAAATGCTACTGCTGTAAGAGCTTACAATCTAGGAAACTTCATATAACCCTCCCCCTTATAGCCCATGTTCCAAGATTCAATTCTCTGAGTTTACACATTGTTAAGAGTCTATGTTAGTGAGGCATTATAATGTTTGTCTTTTCATTTCTGGTTTATTTCATTCAACTTACTCTTCTCATGGTACATTCACTTCATTGCACACCTCAAAACTTCATTCTTTTTGCCGCTGCAGCATGCAAAAATATTATTATATTTTTAATTTTAATCACATGTTGACCATTCTAAGTTTTACTAAGATATACAGTCTGTCTTTACCTTCTACTTTTCCTTCTCATGTCATATAGACCCCTAACCTTCTTCTTTCAACATATTCAAGTCATCTTTTTTCAGTGCACTTACAGTATTGTGCTACATCACACAATATTGTGCTATCCAGCTCTAGATCTACACAATCAATCCTCTAGAACATTCTATACTCCTTCAGCATCAAATGCCCGCTTCCTACCCTCTTTCTATCCCCTGATAACTTCATTTCTATACTCTTCTCCAAACCTCTCTCTACTGTCTTTTCCTATCTATCTATAGCATGCCCTTTAGTATTTCCTGTCAAGGAGGTCTCCTATTCATGAATTCTCTCAGTGTTTGTTTATCTGTAAATATTTTAAACTCTCCTTCATTTTTGAAGGGCACTTGCTGGTTATAGGGTTCTTGGTTGGCTGTTTTTCTCTTTCAGTATCTTGAATGTCTCATACCACTGCCTTATTGCCTCCCTTGTTTCTGCTGGGAGATCCACACTTAGTCTTATTGAGCTTCCCTTGTATGTTATGGATTGTTTTTCTCTTGCTGCTTTCAGAATTCTCTTTGTGACATTTGAAAATCTGATTAGTAAGTGTATTGATGTCAATCTATTTGGATCAATTTGAGGTATGCTGTGCTTCTTGGACCTGTAATTTTATGTCTTTCATAAGAGTTGGGAAATTTTCATTGATTATTTCCTCTATTATTCCTGCTGCATCTTTTCCCTTCTCTTCTCCTTCTGGGACAACCATAACAAGTATATTCATGTGCTTCACATTGTCCTTCAGTTCACTGAAACCCTGCTCATATTTTTCCATTCTGTTCCCTATCTGTTCCTTTGTATGCAGGACTTCAGATGTCCTTAACTCCATCTCACTGACATTTTCTTCTGCCTCTCTTCTGCTATTGTATGTTGCCATTGTGTTTTTCATCTCTTCTACCTTGCCTTTCATTCCCATAAGTTCTGCCATTTATTTTTTCAAGCTTATGAATTCTTCCTATTGATCCCCTAGTATCTTCTTTATATCTTTTATCTCTTTGTCACATTCTTTGTCACTTCATTGATTTGGCTTAAAAGATTTGTTTGAGCATCTATAGTTGTTTCAACTCATGAATCTCAGTTGAAGTCTTATTTTTCTCCTTTGAGTGGGACATTTCTTCCCATTTCCTGATGTGGCTCATGATGTTCTCCTATCTTGGCATGTGGATTTCTTGATTGGTTTATTCTTGAGATTGTTTTCTCTCTTTTGCATAAGATATTCTTGTTGTTTGACATTGATTTCTATATTTTATTTGTTTCTCTCCCTGGCCAGTTGCCAGGTTGACTCTGCTTCCCCATTTTCCCCCCAAAATGGGGCACTCACCATGGCCTGCCACAGGGATGGGAGGTTGGCACTGGGCACCACAGCAAATTTGCAGTAATACAAATTTGCTGGCTTCCACTGGTGCTCTGTTTTCCACTGGTTGGCCAGAACTTAGTTTGTCCCTTCTTTAACAGCTGGGTCTTCCCTATTTCTAGGAAAACATCTCCTACCACAAATCCTGAAATGTAATTCCCAACACTTCCAAGATTTTATGATCTTGACTCTAATTTTTAGGTCTTTGATCTATTTTGACTTAATTTTTGTCTAAAGTGAGAGATAGGGATCCTCTTTCATCCTTTCTGATATGGACATCCAGTTCTCCCAGAACCATTTATGGAAAAGACACTTCTCTCCCAGTTGAGTGGATATGACTGCCTTGTCAAAAATTAATTGTCTTTACATGAGAGTGTCTATTTCTGAACTCTCAATTCAATTCAATTAGTATATATCATACTGTTGTGGCTATTGCAGTATTGTAATAAGCTTTAAAGTCAGAAGTGTGAGACCTCCAACTTCATTTTTCTTTCATAAGATGTTTTAACTATTTGGGGGCCCCAGCCATTCCAAATAAATTTGATTATTGGTTTCTCTATTTCTGCAATGCAAATTTTTGGGATTTTGAATAATATTGCATTGAAAATATGAATCATTATGTGTAGATGACATTTTAACTATATTTAGTCTTCAAATCTGTGAACATGGTATGTCCTGTTTTATTTTTTAGCAATTTTTGTAGTTTTCTGTGTATAGATCTTTTTTGGCTTTGGTTAAATTTATAACTAAATATTTGATTCTTTTGGTTGCTATTGAAAATATATTTTTTCTTTATTTCCTCCTTGTGTTGCTCTTAACTAGTGTATAGGGACACCACAGATTTTTGTGGGTTGATCTTGCACCCTGCCACTTTGCTCTATTCATTTATTAGCTCTAGTAGTTTGGCTGTAGATTTTTCAGGATTTTCTACATATAGGATCATACCATCTGCAACAGTGAAAATTTTACATCTTCCTTTCCAAAGTGAATGCCTTTTGTTTCTTTTCCTTACTTATTGCTCTAGCTAGAACTTCCAGCACAATGTTGAATAACAATGGTGACAGAGAGCATCCTTACCCTGTTCCAGGTCATGGAAAGCTTTTAGCCTTACCCCATTGAATAGGGCATTAGCTGTGTGTTTTTCATAGTTTTCCTTTATCATGTTGAGGAAGTTGCCTTCTCTTCCTATCTTTTGAAGTTTTTAATGAAGAAAGGATACTGAGTTTTCTCAAATGCCTTTTTGCTTCAACAGAGAAGATCATATGTTTTCCCTCTTTGATTTCTTGATATGGTGTATTATATAATTGATTTTCTTGGGTTGATTCAACCTTGCATACTTAGAATAAAACTCACTTGGTCATGTTGTATAATTATTTTAATGAGCTGCTGGATTCAATTTGCAAGTATTTTATTGAGGAGTTTGCAGAGCATTAGAGAGATTGCTCTTTAATTTTATTCTAGTTACTGTGACTTTGGTATTAGGGTGATATTTTCTTCATAGAGTCAATTAGGGAGATTTGCCTCCTCTACAATGTTTTGGAAGAATTTAATCAGGGTTGGTTGTAATTCTTCCTGGAATGCTTGGTAGAATTCACATGTGAAGCCTTTTGGTCCTGGACTGTTCTTTCTTGGGAGATTTTTGATGACTGCATCAATCCCATTATTGGTTTTCTCAGGTATTACAATACAATATAATACTAAGGACAGAAAACATCACTGTAAAAAATTCCATATCCATCCCTTATATCCCCCTCTCATACACATGACTTGTATATAAGAACACTATAGATTTTTCCATGTTGATCTTGTAGCGTGACACTTTGCTGTATTTATTGATTAACTCTCATAGCTTTGCTGTAGATTTTTCTGGATTTTCTACATATAGAACAATGTCATCTACAAACAGCGAAGTTTTAATTCTTCCTCTCCAATTCAGATGGCTTTTATTTCTTTTTCTTGCCTAATTGCTCTAGCTAGAACTTCCAGCACAATGTTGAATAACAATTGTGACAGTAGGCATCCCTGTCTTGTTTCTGATCTGAGAGGGAAAGTTTCCCTCTCTCCCCATTGAGTATGATGAGATGAGTGTTTTTCATATACTGAGCTTATCATGTTGAGAGAATTCCCTTCAATTCCTATCCTCTGAAGTATTTTCATCAAGAAAGGATGTTAAATTTTGTCAAATGCCTTTTCTGCATCAGTTAGGATGATCATATGGTTCTTGTGCTTTGATTTTTGAGGCTGTGTATTACATTAATTGATTTTGTTGTGTTGAACCAGGCTTGGATACCTGGAATAAACCCCACTTGCTTGTGGTGTATAATTCTTTTAAAGTGATGCTGGATTGAATTCGCAAGTATTTTGTTGAGGATTTTCACATCTATATTCATTAAAAAGATTGGTCTATAATTTTCTTTTTTAGTAGTATCTTTGACTTTGGTATTAGGGGTGATGTTGGCTTCATAGGCTGAGTTGGTTAGCTTTCCCTCCTCTTCAATTTTTTTGAAGAACTTGAGCAGGATCGGTATTAATTCTTTCTTGAATGCTTGGTAGAATTAGCATGTGAAGCCATCTGGTACTGGGTTTTTCTTTTTGGGGAGCTTTTTGATGACTGACTCAGTCTCTTTAATTGTAATTGTTTTATTGTGGTCATCTATTTTTTCTCAGGTAAGTGTTTCCTGTTTATGCTTTTCTAGGAAGTTGTCAATTTTGTCTAAGTTGCCAAATTTATTAGCATGTAGTTGCTCATAGTATCTTCTCATTATCATTTTATTTTTTGCAGAGTCAATAGTTATGTCCCCTTTCCCATTTCTGACTGAATTTATTTGCATCCACTCTCTCTCTTTCTCTCTTTTGTGCTAGCCTAGCTAAGGATACATCAATTTTGTTGATTTTCTCAAGGAACAAGTTTCTGGTTTTTTGATTCTCAATATTGTTTTCCTGTTCTCAGTTTCATTTATTTCTGCTCTATTCTTTTTTTTTTTTTCCTTCTGTTTGCTTTATGGTTAGTTTGCTGTTCTTTCTCTAGTTCTTCAAGGTGAACAGTTAATTCCTCAATTTTTGCTCTCTCTTCTCTTTTAATATAGGCATTTAGGGCAATAAATTATCCTCTCAGCATTGCCATTGCTGCATCCCATAAGTTTTGATATGTTGTGTTTTCATTGCCATTTGCCTCGAGGTATTTACTAAATTCTCTTGTAATTTCTTCCTTTACCCACTGGTTTTCTAGGTGTGTTGCTTAGTTTCCATGTATTTTTTGAGCTTTATAATATACCTGTTATTTATTTCCAACTTTATTACATTATAATCTGAGACAGCATTTTTAATATCATTTTTTTTTTAATTTGTTGAGATTGCTTTGTGATGAAGCATGTTGTCTATCCTAGGGAATGTTCCATGAGCACTTGAGAAAAATGTGTATCCTGCTTTTGTGGGGTATAGTGCTGTATAAATGTCTCTCATGTCTAGTTCATTTACCATACAATTCAACATCTCCTTTTCCTTGTAGATCCTCTGTGTAAATGTTCTATCCATTGATGAGAGCAGTGTATTGAAATCTCCAACTATTACTGTGAAGAAATCTATGCCTCTTTTCAGTGTTCTCAGTGTTTCACTCATGGATTTGGGGACATTCTGGCTTGGTGCATATATATTTATGATTGTTATGTTTTATTAAGAAGTGACCCTTTTATAAATATATAGTGTTCTTCTTTGTCTCTTTTAATTGTTTTATTTTTGAATTCTACTTTGTCTGTTATTAATATAGCTACTCCTGCTTTTTTTCTTGTTGCTGTTTGCATGAAATATCTTTTTTCAACCTTTCACTTCCAGCCTATTTTTGTCCTTATGTCTAAAGTGATTTTCTTGTAGAGAGCATGTGGGCAGGTCCTGTTTTTTAATCCATTCTGCCAGTCTGTGTCTTCTTATTGGGGTGTTTAATCCATTAACATTTAGTGTTATTAATGTAAGGGTAGTACTTTCTTCTAGCATTTTGTCTCTTGAATTTTACATGTCGTGTCTGATTCTTTTCACTCTCTCTTTTTACCCTTCCCAAAAATCTTTATTTCTACACTCTTCTCCAAACCTCTCTTTCCAGACTTTTCCTATCAGCCTGTACCACTCCCTTTAGTATTTCTTGTAGTGCCAGTCTCTTATTCATAACCTCAGTTTCTGTTTGTATGAAAATATTTCAATCTCTCCCTCATATTTGAAGGACAGTTTTGCCAGATTTTGAATTTTTGCTTGGCAGTTTTTCTCTTTCAGTATCTTAAATATTTCATGTCACTGTCTTCTCTCCTCCATGGTTTCTTTGGAGAAATCTGTACATTGTCTTATTGAGCTTCTATTCTATGTGATGGATTACTTTTCTCTTGCTGCTTTCAGAATACTTTCTTAGTCTTTGACATTAGACAATCTAATCAGTAAGTGTCTTGGAGTAGGTCTATCAGAGTCTGTTCTGTTTTGGGTGCATTGTATTTTCTGAATCTCTAATTTTCTGTTTTTATAAGAGTTGAGAAATTTTCAGTTATTATTTCTTCTATTATTCTTTCTGCCCCTTTTCCCATTTCTTCTCCCTCTGGGAAACCCATAATACAAACATTTGTGCATTTCATGTTGTCAATCAGCTCCCTGAGATCCTGCTCATATTTTTCTATTCTTTTCACCATCTGTTCTTTCATGTGTGTGAACTCAGATGTTTGATCTTCCAATTCACTGTTCCTTTCTTCTGCCTGTTCAAATCTACTGTTGTATTCCTCCATTATCCTTTTCATCTCCTCCATTATGCCCTTCATTCCCATAAGTTTTGCCATTTGCTTTTGCAAGTTTATGAATTCTTCCTTATGGTTATCCAGTGTCCTCCTTATATTCATCATTTCTTTTGCTATGCCTTCCCTCAGTTCAATTGACTTGATTTTTTAATTGATTTAGATTTGTTTGAACATCTCCTATTAGATCTTCTTTCAGTTCATTGAATTGTTTTAGCAATAATTATTTCAACTCCTGTATCTTGGATGAATTCTTAGTTTGTTCTTTTGGCTGGTCCATATGTTCTTGTTTCCTAGTATGGCTCATTATCTCAAGCTGTTTATGCATCTGACTTTCTTGATTAGTTTATTCTGGAGCTTGTTTTCTCTCTTTTACATAGGATTTTCTTTTGGTTGGCTTTATTTTCTAACCTTTGGTTGTCATTTCAGCTTATTCTAGACCTTTAGCTTAGATTCTGCTTAGTTGATCAGTTTTTCACCTCTTGCTTTTTTGTTTCTTGCCCTGCCTCTATGTAGACATTTTGTGTGATGGTCTCCTCAGATACAGTCAATCTCAGCCAGGTTTTCCCAGTCCAGAGAGGTCAAGGTCTCAGGAAGAGGGTATGGAGCTTCCTCAAAAGTGAGACCCTCCTGTGAAGCCTTTAGACTCTTTGCTTTTCCTATGCTGTCCAGCAGGCATTGTTTGCCAGTCTGCAGTTCCCCCATCAGTGTAAGGAGGCATGGAGCTTTTGTTTCTCCCAGTGAACCTGACCCTGTCAGGGGTGTGGCTGACTGAAACTGGTTTCTGTATTCCAGCCCCTGTGGTCTGAGTTCTGAAAAGGAGGGCTACCACTGCAACTGGATCATGCTCCCTTTTCTGGGAAAGTTATGGTGTTTAGCAAATTTTCTCCACTTGTTGCTTTGTCTCTCAGAGCTATCTTAGCTCTGTTCTTGTCTAGGCCCAAATGCATGTCTTTGAGGCTTTCTGTAATGGGCTTCTAAGAATAATTATTTTAAAATAAAAGAGAAAAAGATTTAAAAAAAAGAAAAAAGATAAAGAAGGGCCCAGTATGTAGTATTTACAGTCCTTGCAGATGTAATGGCTATTGAAATGCTAAAAGACAAAAATTTGAGTGTGATTAAGGAACAATCAAGAAAACAGAGAAGCCAGCTTTTCAGACAAGGGCTCTCACCACCTGGATTTGCATATGTGCCTGATTCTGTTTGAGCCCTGCCCTTCTCAGTATTATGTTCACCTGAACTCAAAAAATTCTCTGCTTTTATTTTTATCATATACTTATATGATATATATATGCTGTTTTTGTTAGCCCTATCTCCTCTTCACTGAGTTTACTGCTCCCAGATTATCTGGTGTCTGTTCTCAGTTCATTTATGGTTGGAGTTTTTGTTCAGATGTCTGAGTTTGTTAATCAGTGCTGCATCTGCTGTTCTCGCTCCTCATTCCCAGCACTGACAGCCCCTCCTCCCATGGGATTGTGCCTGGCAGGGAGGGGTGTGGTCCCAGGGCCATGAGAATTTACAGATATCACTGATCTCAGCTGCTCCCTGTTTTGGGAATGTTGTATGAAGCCTATCCAAACTCAAATTCCTCTGCAGTGTACGTTCCAAGCAGTTCCTGTCTTTCTACCAACTGCTCCATAGGAGTAACTAAAGCCTACACCAAACCACTCCACCATCTTTTGTTGCTTATTTTGAGGGATTATTTTGCCAGGTATAGAATTATAGGCTGGCAGATTTTCTCTTTCAGGACCATAAATATTTCATCCCACTGCCTTCTCATCTGTAAGAAAGGGATAAGTTTAGTTTTTACATAGAAACAGCATGGAATAGGGAAAATGGAGGAAGAACCAGCTTAAACAAGCCCTATGGTAAAGGGAAGAAAGAGAGAATCTCTGCCAGCTCCTTATATGAAAAAGTAACCATGGTTACTGGAATGTAAAGACATATGAGGTAAAATCAAAGGCAGGAACTCCCAGCAAAAAAAAAATTTAAACTGAACTCTCTCAGATAGGCTGTAACCTCTGTAGTACCCAGTCAATTGGGAAAGAGGGGAGGGACTTGTGCATCAGGAGTAAGAGATTTAAAGATCACCATTCTCTTCCTCTGGTGCACCAGCCCACCATGTGTTTGGCTGGATGCCCTTTCTTGCAAGATTGTAAATAAATTATTTTCTTCTCCAGAACCAAGTGAGCATTTATTCCCTTACAGGTACTGCTTTATTTCTGATGACTTGGGGACTCATCTGGGATCTGAAGCTTCAGATGGGGACCCCTTAGGTGGACAAAGGGAAGGCATGCCCCACTGATTGAGCAGTCTCAGACTCTGCCATTGGGGTCCCATCTCCAGCAGCTAAAGGGCCTGAGACCAGATGCTTGGATCTGCTGGTTGTGAATAAGAAAAGGGGGAAAAAGAAAATCCTGTCTCTGGTTGACCAGGCAACTCCATGCACAGACCAAGGTAAGGAAAGAAATATTATATTACCTTGGTGGTCAGGAATTCATGATGAGTCTGGAGCTGCTTGTGTGTGACTGAGATGTGTGACATACTGCACAAAGTGAGTGCAGAGTACCAATCTGTGTTTCCCTTCTCCCATGAGGGAAAGGGCCAGAGACACATGAAGCTAAAGGAACTGAGAGAAAGAAGCCCAGACAAGACTCAGAATGGGGAATAGAAGCAGTTGGCTGGCTGGGGAAGAAGAAAAGGGGCACCTATAGAGTCCCTCGGGGACATCCCTTCAGATAGTCCACTAGGTAGGATGTTAAAATATTGGACCAATAGCAATTGGACCAAGGGAAAGGACAAAAAGAATATGATTAAATATTGTTGTTACATTTGGACTGAAGAAAACATTTCACCACTGGATATATTCTGGCCAAAGTATGGGGCAGAAGAGGACTGGCTCTGTGCCAACCTTGTAATTTATGTTAATGAGAAGAAACCCTTTTCTAAGGAGGAGTCTGATTATGCCACATGCTGGCTAAAGAACAAAAAAAACTCCCTTCTATCCTGTGAAAGATAAAAATCCAAACTCTGAAGATGAGTTGGTAGAATCTAAACCCTGGGACCATTATTAAGCCTTCCTCCTTCCTACTATTCCCTCCTCCCCCAGGGCAGAGATTGTTAGAGTCTGAGTACCTAATAAAGTCTGCACAGGTTCCAGGGGAACCAGGAGGCCCATCAGCACCACCTGCCCCACCAGATATGACCCATCAATGGTTGAGGAAAGAATTAACACAGTGCAAAAGGGATGTACAGAATTTTCCATTTCCAAAAAACTCTTGAAGGAAAGAGAGTAAGGGAACATCATCCCATTAAATCCCTTTACCCCTTGAGGGAGGTGCCTATGGGGCCAAAAGAAGTCGGGTATGTAAATGCCCCATTAATGAGTTCAGAAGTAAGAAATTTTAAGAAGGAGATGAAATCACTAATAGAGGACACAATGGGGCTGGCTGAGCAAATAGATCAGTTCCTAGGCTCTAGCCTATACACGTGGTCTGAACTTATGTCTATATTAAACATTCTCTTTATGAAAGAGGAGAGAGGAATGATAAGAGGGGCTGCTATGAAAGAATGGGAAGGGCAACACCCACCAGGGCAAAGGGTGATGGCAGCAGAGCAAAAATTTCCAAGTACTGACCCAGATTGGGATAATAATGATAAAGAGGATAGGGCACAAATGAAGGATCTCAGAGACCTCATTATAGAGGGAATAAAATTGGCCATACCCAAATCTCAAAATTTGGATAAGGCCTTTGAGGTGAATCAAGAGAAAGATGAGTCTCCCTCTGCTTATCTACAAAGATTGAGAGATCAAGTGAGGAAATATACAGGTATGTACCCTGATGTCCCTGTAGCCCAGGGAATGTTAAAGGTCAGCTATGTGAAGGGATCTTGGCCTGATATTCAGAAAAAGATCCAGAAAATAAATAGATGGATGGATGAATAAGCCATCGGAGGAGTTCTTAAGGGAAGCACAGAAAGTATTTGTAAGAAGAGAGGACAAAAAACAAAAGCAGCAGGTTAAAGTCATGATAACCACTATTGACCACTTGGTCAAGAAAAGATTAGAAGCAAGAAATGGAGGAAGCAGAGATGAGATAAGGGAGTGGGCTGGGCTGATTTAAATAAAGGAGCAAGGAGAATGCAGAATTCTTCAGGGTGTTATCACTGTGGAAAACCTGGCCATTTCAAAAGGGAGTGCCCAGACTTACAAAAGGAGGGTCGAGTTATACCCCTAATGAATTTTGAAGACTAGGAGAGTCAGAGGCTCCTCATCTCAGAAGACCAATGGGAACCTTTAGTAAATTTAAAGGTGGGCCCATATCAAGAGGAAATTACATTCTTGGTAGACACTGGAGCAGCTTGCTCCTCTGTAAATCATCTTCCAAAGGGGGCCAGCCTCTCTGGCAGTTCCCTCACCATCTCAGGGGTAAAAGAGGAGGGATTTCAAGTTCCCATTCTTGGGCCTACTAACATTTGTTGGGAAAATAATCAAATCATAGCTCCCTTGTTGCACATCCCAGAAGCTGGGAGTAGTTTATTAGGAAGAGACCTAATAATACCTATGGGACTGGATTTAGAGGTAAGGAATGGATGGATTGAGGTTTTGGCCCTGCTCACTGAAAAAGATGAAAAAGACATTAAGGAGGAGGTATGGGTAAAAGAGGGGAACAGGGGAGGGTTGTTAATTCCCCCAATTAAAATCACGTTAAAAAGGGAAGGGAGGATCATATGCCAGAAACAATATCCTATTCCTCTTAAAGGAAGACAGAGACTCCAACCCATCATTGAGGGTCTCCAAGATGGACTCTTGGAAACCTGTATGTCCTCTTTTAATACTCCCATTCTCCCCATTCAGAAACCAGATGGTAGCTGGGGAATGGTGCAGGATCTAAAGGCCATTAATCAAATTGTCCAGGTTCAACACCCTGTAGTTCCTAATCCTTACACTCTCCTGAGTAAAATTCCCTTCCATCATAAGTGATCCTTACACTCTCCTGAGTAAAATTCCCTTCCATCATAAGTGGTTTAGTGTAGTAGATTTAAAAGATGCCTTCTGGGCCTGTCCCCTTGATCCAGAAAGTAGAGACTTGTTTTCCTTTGAGTGGGAAGATCCCTTCAATGGGCAAAAGCAGCAATACAGATGGATTGTCTTACCTCAGGGTTTTACAGAGTCCCCCAATCTCTTTGGGCAAGAGTTAGAGAGGGTACTGGAAAAATTTCCAGTCCCACCAGGAATCACCCTTCTGCAATATGTAGATGATCTATTAATATCAGGTAAAGAAAGGCAAGTGGTGGCTCAAGGTATAAAAAATCTACTGAACTTCTTAGGGGAACAAGGATTAAGGGTATCTAAGAGTAAACTGCAATTTGTAGCAAGGGAAGTTAAGTACCTAGGCCACCTCATAAGTGAAGGAAAAAGAAAAATCCATCCAGAAAGAATCCAGGCCATTGTAGAGTTGCCTCTTCCTCAAACAAAAAGAGAGCTAAGAAAATTCCTGGGATTGGTAGGGTACTGTAGATTGTGGATAGATTCTTTTGCATCTTGAACTAAAGGGCTATACCAAAAATTACTAGATGAAGAGCCTGACAAGATAGAATGGGAGGAAGTGGAAATAAAGGCTTTAAATGTGCTCAAGCAGGTACTGGTGCAAGCTCCCTTCTAGCACTTCCTTCCCTTGAAAAACCCTTTCACCTGTTTGTTACAATAGATAAGGGAACAGCTTTAGGGGTCCTAACGCAAATCTGGGGAGGCCAAAGAAAGCTGGTAGCTTTCTTTTCAGAGGTTTTAGATCCAGTCACTATGGGGTGGCCTTGGTGTGTTCAAGCCATTGCAGCAACTGCCCTTTTAGTAGAAGAAAGCAGGAAATTGACATTTGGAGGGGCATTAGTAGTTAGTACTCCTCACCAAGTGAGGACTATTCTGTTTCAAAGAGCAGGGAGATGGTTAACTGATTCCCAAATCTTGAAATGTGAGGCAATCCTAATGGAAAAAGATGACTTGGTCTTGACAACAGATCATAGCCTAAACCTGGCCTCCTTCCTCTGGAAGGGGACTAAGCAAGTAGAGACCCCTGAGCATGACTGTTTAGACCTAATTAAATACCAAACCTGAGTCCGACCTGACCTAAGGGATCTCCCCCTGCACTCAGGGGAAAGATTGTTCATAGATGGATCCTCCAAAGTCCTAGAAGGAGAAAGGTACAATGGCTATGCAGTTGTAGATGGGGTAACTTGTGAAGTAAAAGAAGCTAGCTGATTGCCCAATAAGTGGTCTACTCAAACTTGTGAGTTGTATGCACTAAATCAAGCCCTCAAATTATTAGAAGGAAAGGATGGTACAATATACATTGACTCTAAGTATGCCTTTGGGGTAGTCCACACCTTTGGAAAGATCTGGGAAGAAAGGGAATTAATCAATAGCAAAGGAAAAGAACTTGTTCATCGGGAATTGGTGAAACAAGTATGAACCAATCTACTCTTACCTAGAGAAATATCAGTGGTGCATATAAATGGGCATCAGAAGGGCCCTACTTTTGAGGCAAATGGCAATAGGTTGGCTGATGAAAAGGCTAAGGAGGACTCTCTCTGTCCCCCCTTAAAAATAATGGTCCTAATACCCTCTATCCCTAAAGAGTTTGGGGTCTCTACATTCTCTGCCAAAGAAGTAAAAGAGCTGAAACAATTAGGAGCAACCTTAAATGATCAGGGGAAATGGTTTCTCCCAGATGGCAGACAAATGTTAAATAAACAAATAATGAGGGAGGTATTAGCAGTCCCACACCAGGGGAGTCATTGGGGGGTACAAGCCATGTATGATGTAGTACTTAGACAATTTGGATGTGTAGGTCTTTAAACAGTTGCTAAACAAATCTGTGAATGGTGCATAATTTGTCAGAAGATTAATAAAAATGTTTTAAGAAAACGGGTACAAGGGGGAAGAGAGCCGGGCCTGAGACCATTCCAGAGCATTCAAGTTGATTACACTGAAATGCCCCCAATCAGTCATTTAAAGTATATTTTGGTAATTGTAGACCACCTCACCAGATGGGTGGAAGCCTACCATCTATCCTCATCTACAGCATTGGGAACTTCTAAAGTTATCCTTGAACAAATCATTCCCCATTATGGGTTAGTGGAAAATATAGACTCTGATAATGACAGTCACTTTACCTCCCGTGTGTTGCAGAATGTCATGAGAAGCCTGGGTGTCACTTGGGACTTCCACACTCCCTGGCATCCACTATCCTCTGGGAGAGTGGAAAGAATGAATCAAACCATAAAGAAACATGTTTCTAAATTAGATTTGGAAACAAAGTTACCTTGGATCAAGTGCTTACCTATAGCTCTACTAAGAATCAGGACTGCCCCTAGAAAAGAACTGGGAATTTCCCCTTATGAAATGCTTTTTGGTTTGCCTTTCCCCAGGAGGACTGGAGAGCTCCCCTCCCTAGACACAAAGGATCTTTTTCTTAAGAATTATATATTGGCCTTGTCTTCTACTTTATCATCTCTCAGGCACCATGGACTGCTGGCTCAGACCCTGCCTCTTGAATTTGCTGCCCATTGACATCAGCCTGGCAGCTGTGTTCTGATCCAGTTGTGGAGAGAATCCAAACTTCAACTGATCTGGGAGGGACCCTATCAAGTCTTGCTGACAACTGAGGTGGCAGTCTGAACAGCAGAAAGAGGCTGAACTCATTACACATGAGAAAAGGGACCAGTGCCTGAACCAGATGATAAGTATCCAGCAACTCAAACTGAATCCTGGAAAGTGGTTCCCACCTCAGATCCCCTAAGGATCACTCTAAATAGGCAACAGTTGAAAGAACATACTAGGAGGGAAGAAGGTCTGGATTAAACCCTGTGTTTGCATTGTGCTCTGTGTATAGCTTAATGATGAAATTGCTTGTACTGATCATAATGTTCTATATTCAAGGAGTAACAGGTTCTGCTAAGCTGGTTATAAGTGTAGTCAAAGGCTTAGAGTCTCAAACTGTACAATTTGATGTTTGTCAAGTAATTAGCTGTAAAAATCTAAAACATCAGCAACAACTGAGGGAGGAATATAAGCATTTTTGTAAGCAGACTGTTCAAATAGAAAGCAAGATTTTTTTTTGGGGGGGGGGTGAACATTTGAGAGTATAACTTATGAGTCACCTGAACCCTGTTATTCTTGGAACACTGCTTGGTGGACCACACAGTATGAGGGATGGGTCTTACCCAGGTTGGAGGAAAAACCATTAAGGGAAACTTGGCTGGAGTTTAACTCTCCAGTTCAAATTGACCCCAAGGTCATTAGAATACTTAAGGCCAATGACTTAAAGCAAACCATAGAAATAGAGACAGGTTATGAAAATAGAAATTCCTGGGTAGAATGGGGCAAATAAACCATCCAGAGTCTAAACAGAAGTGACTGTTATGCTTGTTCAACCAAACAACCCACTGTTCAGATTATGCCCTTCCCCTTGGGGATGAAAAAACATGAAAAGGAGTTTAAATGTATAACACTCCTCTTTCAAAATGCTACTCCTGGTGAAAGTTGTAATATGTTGTCCTCCCTTTTCCCTCCGGTCCAGAAGGGAAGTGTCAAAGCCATACCGGTGTCTTGCCTTGGTCCTGGAAACCACTCTGCCTGTCTCTCCAGATGGGAAGAAGGGCTCCAGGATCTTGATACCATGGCTTTGTGTACACAGGTGTGGGATGTGAGCAAGGATAATACTGGCAACTTCTCCAGCCTAACTATACCCCGAGCAGACCTCTGGTGGTACTGTGGGAAGGGCATCCTCTGGCCAACACTACCTGAAAGGTGAGGAGGAACCTGTGCTCTGGTTCAATTGGCTATCTCATTTACCCTGGCATTTGAAAGCAATAAGAAAGTACCAACCCAAGGCAAAGGAGAAAACAAAAATGTACAAAATGTACCTGGTTCCTTCAATAAAAAAATGTTAGTATATAGTACAGGGGTTCCCCAGAAAGTTCCTAATGAGTTTAAAGCTAAAAATCAAGTAGCTGCAGAATTTGAATTGTCCTTATTCTGGTGGGTCACCATCAATAAAAATGTCAATCATCAGCTAAAATTTATCAACTATACCAGGGATGTCATTAAAGGAATAGCAGAACAGTTAGATGCCACTAACCAAATGGCATGGGAAAACAGAATGGCCCTAGACATGATGCTAGCTGAAAAAGGAGGTGTCTGTGCTACAGTTGGGGGAAATTGTTGCACATTCATCCCCAATAATACAGCACCTGATGGAACTATCACCAAAGCTCTACAAGGCTTAACAGCCTTATTTTAGAAACTAGCAAAAAATTCTAGCATTAACAACCCACTCACAGAATGGTTGGAAAATTGGTTCAAGAAATGGAAAGGAATTGCAACGCCTATTTTAATTCTCCTTATCATTCCAGCCAAAATGTTTATAACAGCTGGGTGCTACACCATCCCGTGTGCCCAGAGGCTAGTTCAAAAACCCATCAAAACCACTCTAATCAAAAATAAGAAAGATCCCTATGATGAGGAATGTGAAATAGCCCTTAGCAAATTTGAGAATCTAAAATGTAAAAACTAAAAGCATTTAAAAAAAAGAAAGAGGAGGGAATCTGTAAGAAAGGGATAAGTTTAGTTTTCACATAGAAACAGCATGGAATAGGGAAAATGGAGGAAGAACCAGCTTAAACAAGCCCTATGGTAAAGGGAAGAAAGAGAGAATCTGTGCCAGCTCCTTATATGGAAAAGTAACCATGGTTACTGGAATGTAAAGAGGTATGAGGTAAAATCAAAGGTGGGAACTCCCAGCAAAAAAAAAAAAAAAATTAACTGAAGTCTCTTGGATAGGCTGTAACCTCTGTAATACCCAGTCAATGGGGAAAGAGGGGAGGGACTTGTGCATCAGCAGTAGGAGATTTAAAGATCGCCATTCTCTTCCTCTGGCACTCCAGCCTACCACGTGTTTGGCTGGATGCCCTTTCTTGCAAGATTGTAAATAAATTCTTTTCTCCTCCAGAACTGAGTAAGCGTTTATTCCAAGTACTGCTTTATTTCCAACATCACCCCCATGTTTCCTACTAGCAAATTTTCTCATGGTCTTGTTTAGATTCCCTTTTGTGTGATGGATCACTTTTCTCTTTCTGCTTCCAGAATTTTCTCTGTTTTTGGTATTTGACAATCAGATTAGTAAATGTCTTAGGGTAAGTCTATTTAGATCTATTGTGTTTGTGGTATGTTGCACTTCTTGGACATATAATTTGTTGTATTTTGTAATGGTTGGGAAATTTTCAATGATAATTTCCTCAATTATTCTTTCTGCCCCTTTATCTTCCTTTTTACCTTCTGGGACACTAATAACATTTATATACATGTTCCCTTCAATTCCTTGAGATCCTGTTCATTTTTTTTCCTTTCTTTTCCCATTTTGTTCATTTGTGTGTATGATTTCAAAATGTTATATACTCTAGTTCACTGAGACTTTCTTCTGCCCCTTCAAATCTGTTCTTGTACATCTCCAGTGAATGTTTTAAGTTTTCTATTTTGCTTTTCATCCCAGTAATTTGATATATGTTTTCAAGCTTCTAAGTTCTTCTTTATGATCACCAATTGTCTTCTTTATCCTTCATCTTTTTTGCCACATTTCCCTTCAACTCATTGAATTGATTGAAAGAATTTTTTGAACATTCTTAACTAGTTTTTTCAACTCCTGTGTCCCACTTGAAGTTTAATTTGTTCCTTTGGGCCATATGTTTGTGCTTCCAAGTATCACTTGTGATTTTTTGCTGGTGTGTAGACAACTCATTTTCTTTATTACTTTATTTGGAAGTCATTGTATTTTGCCTACAGTTTTCTTTTTGTTTGTTTTTGTTCAAACTATTTGATATTTGGTTTGATTTATTCTAGAACCCTAACATAGCTATTGTTTAACTGATTAGAATTTTTTCACCTCTTATTTATTTGATTATTGTCCTGAATATATGAAATGAGTTTTGGGACTGCCCTATTGTTGCAGTTATTTCTCCCTGGGGGTAAAACATTCTCTTCCCTCTTCCTCCTCAGTGGATGGTTATCTGTTTATTTTTGTTTTTATATTTTTAATATGCTTTTCATTATTTTCAGCAATTTTACCTGGAAGCCAAATTCTGGGAGGACTGTCACTTGGAGAGGACGTACCCCAGTCAATTTTTCCCAAACAAGAGAGTTCCAGAACTCATGAAGATATTGTAAATCAGTATCAAGGTACATTGGCATGAGGCCCAGCAGGTTACCATTCTTTCCTGTAAAGCCTCCTGACTCTGGGCTTTCCTGTCCTGCCAAGCAGATGTCATTCATCAGCATACTGCTTCCCACAGGCATATAGTGCTCCTCTGTCTTTAATTCTCATCTTACCCTCCTCCTGTCAGGGGTGTGGTTAAGACAGAAACTGCAGGAACAGTGGATTAAAAATTGTGTTTTCCCAGCTCATGGGGAATGAATACTCTAAATAACTGTCACCACCTGTGCTGGGTATCGTACCCCTCTTTTGAAGAGGAGCTGCTCTTCATACTCTTCTTCTCTGAAGGGCAGAAAAGTTACAGTGGCTCTCCAGCAGTCCAAGTTTTGTTTCTGCCAGTGTGTGTTTCAGCAAAAATCTGGGTACCACTTTTTGTGGTTGAAACTTTTTCTGATATCCTAGCCCCTGAGTAATGTGTGTGTGTGTGTGTGTGTGTGTGTGTGTGTGTGTGTGTGTGTGTAAAATAAATGACAGCTGCTCTTGTGCTTGGCTCTGCTGCACCTTTTCTTTGGGAAAATGCTCCCATAGGGAACTATCTCCACCACCTGATAAGATACTAGGTCTCTCAGTCAACCCTACTTTTGCCCCTGTTTGGGGCAGGGCTGATAATGGATAATGATGACTGCTTTCTTTAATGTGATGCTTTAATAAAGAAGGAGCTGTTCTCAGAGCTGACTCTAGCACTCTGGGTTCACCAATTAGGAGCTGGATTTGCACCTAGCTCTATTTGCCCCTCTTCTTGAGGTACAGACCTCTTTCAGCAATCTGAACTCAGCCTACTCCTCCTCCCTGCTGGGAGGGGCAGAAGCAGAACTCCTTTTCTCTCTTGATTGTAAATTTATATGTGCTCAGAGCTAGTATTCAGCAATCTGAATTTGTCAATCAAATCTGCAGTTGGTGCCTGGCCAAGTTTCCCTTCCCTTGCTCCAAGGGTAAAGGGCTTCAGTTTCCAAGGAGTGACTCCAGAGTCACCCTGCCATGCCAGTGTGAGGATCAGTGGCCCCCATAGCATGGAAAGGTTTACTTAGAGCTCTTCATTTTAATTTATCCATACTACTATTCCACTCTTTCTTGTCTGGTTAATGATATGCATCTGGTCTCCAAAGTCCACCACACAGTTGTTTCAGACACTTTCTTGTTAAATACTTGCTGCATTGAAGGATGGAGTAAATCCTAGAACTCCCTATGCTGCTGTCTTCTTCCTCCTTAAACTCTCCCTTATTTCTAAATGACAGTTTTACCAGATAAATTATGTTTATCTGTAGGTTTTTCTATTTCAGTACCTCAAATATGAGAAACATGAGAAATCAGCACTTAGACTTATTAAGGATTCCTGGTAAGTTATTAATCACTTTTAAGTTACTGCTTTTAGGATTCTCTTTGTCTTTGGCATTTGAAAGTCTGCTTAGTATGTGTCTCAGAATAGAAATACTAGGATTTATTCTGTTTGAAGCTAATTGCACTCCTTGGATATTTTTACATCTATCATAAGAGTTGGAAATTTTCAGTGCTTATTCCCTCAAAATTCTTTCTGCCCCCTTTCCCTTCTCTTCTCTTTCTGCTAGACACATGATGCATATGTTTATCTGCTTCTGGCTCTAAAAAAAATAACTGAGACACTCCTCAATTTTTTCACATCTATTCTCTATCTTTATTTCTGACTGTATGCTTACAATTGTACTGCTCCCTAGTTTACTGTTTCTTTCTTCTGCCTATTTAAATCTGATGTTGATTGCCTTTAATATATTTTTAATCTCCTTTTATGTGGCTTTTATTCCCATAATTTCTCATTTTTCTTTTTCAAATTTCACTTTTTTCTTTTTGCTCACCCTTTGTCTTAATATACTTTAGCTCTGTATCCATATTTTGTTTCATCTCCTTGAATTGATTCAGGTGATTTGTCTGATCATCTTTGAATTTTTCCAAATTCTGAGGCTCCTCTTATGTTTTTATTTCTTCCCTTACCTGACTCATATCTTCCAGTTTCTAAGTATGGCTTTTAATCTTTGCTGATTTCTAGTCACCTGATTATTTTGATCAGTTCAGTCTGAAGATCAGTTTTTCCCTCTTGTCTAGGGTTTTATTATTGATTTGGTTTGTGTTAAGGATCTTCTCTGACATGTGGCCCAAATTATTCTGGAGCTTTAGAATAGCCATTTTTTTTTTTTTTTTCAGATTTTCTAAGCTTCTCTTCATCCGATCCTTGTCCTGGATATGTGGTAGTTTAAAGATTGCACTTATAGTGCAATTGTTTGACCTCCAGAAGAAAACCTCCTTTCTCCTGTTCCTTCTCCAGGAACCTTGATCTGATCTGTTTATTTTTGTGCAGAAGTATCTCACTAGATCATTTGGTTTGTTTAAGTCTCTCTGTCATTCAATTCTTGCTTTTCCTTAATTATCAGTTTTGGGTCCAGTCCTGTTCATATAGCAGTTCATACCACCACCACCCCTCCTTTTTGTGATGTTTTTCTGTATTGGCTGTCTTTCCCATTAGGGTATTCCAGTCAAAGACCCAGATGGTACCAATCCAAAAAGGAGGGTTAATTCATAAACTTTTTAGCATTTATGTTATCCTACCAACAGAGACTGGATTGAGTCTGTGCACTTCATGGGAGTTCTGCTGCAGTGTGTGGTTCTCTTTCTCTTTTTCTCCTGGAGGTCCCTTCTTATATGACACCTCTCAGCTTTTTGTGTTCCACCCTAGATCTCTGAAAAGATTTGGGTCCCTGTGACTGTATATACATGGAATTATTTCTTTTTGCAGTGAATGGTTTCATATTCTGCATCTGTGGCAGAGGGGTTCTGGTCATGCTGTCTCTTTGTGACTCCTAAACTGTGCAAGACCAATTATGGAGCAGGGTTACAGACTTGTTGTTCTAGGACAGAAAACTTCTACCTGATCTTGGAAATTATTTTTTTTCTTTTCATTGTTTCAGCATGTGTGGGGTCCTTCTCCAGCATTTGTCATCCTCCAGATTTCCAAGAAATATATATTTTTTCTTCTATTTTTTAATTCTGAGGGAAGACTTTTCCAGGCAATATCTTACATTGCCATATTGATGTCATCACACATATATTTCATTTTTGTTAATATAAAATATTACATGATCACAAGGATAAAAGCAGTAATAGAATATAGGGGAAAATAATTAAATATAATTTCCTTTTCATCACAGACTTATCTTCAAGTACTTACAGCTATAGGCAGTATTAGAAGACAGCCTTGGTATCCATAGATTTTACTCCATATTTTAAAGTTCTGGAGTCCTTCCTCATTTCTGTTAATTATTTTTCATGCCAGCAGGATTGATATTGAAAATACACACACATTTTCACAAGTCATTATATTGGGGTAAAGTTAATCAGTATGCTGAGCAACAGTTTGTCCTTGAACAAGATTTAAATTTTTTATTAATATTTGTAGTATTTAGAAATGCACTTTTAGTTTTGCTGTCCAATATAGCAGGAACAAGTGACAGGCAGCAATTTATATCAATTAAAATGAAAAAAAAATCATTTATCCAGTCAGGCTAGTCATATTTCAAGGGCTTAATAATGAAACTTGCCTAACAGCTATCAAATTGGATAGTGTATTTACAGAACATCATCAACCTTATAAATTATATTGGATAGCTGTTTCTTTGCTTTTTTGTTGTTAAAAAAAATGACTACTTTCCTGACCTTATAATATGAAAAGTCTCAGAGACATCAGCAGGGATGTAACTACAACATTATTCCCATAAAATAGCACTAATTTCTCCATTGAGATGTCTCTATTTTATGAAAGAATGCTATATTCTGAATGAATTTTCCAATTTCATGAATGTCTCTGGCAGGAGTCCAAAGGAATATCCTAGGACTCACACATTCATTAGTCAGCAATATTAAAATGATTGTGTGAATGTAACAAAATTGTCCTCTTTTGGAGTATGGTGGGGAAAATCAATAGAATCTCCATTTGATAGAATTTGCAAGTTTGTAGTCACTTTTTGCCTTGCTATTTCTAAATACAATTTTTCTACTTTATTAATCAAATTAGGAAAATCATTTCCAAATGAAACAAAGCAAAGCAATGGGAAAAACAAATATCTTGAAATAACTTCATTCCTTCAATTTTTTCTACCATATGAAGAGAAAATTAACAAACCAAAATCACACCTGAGCATTCACATATCATTAAAATCTTCCTTAATATCTTGTCTGTTCTTATTAGATTATCATTCCAACTTCACTAGGTGCTGTCTATCTCTAAGTCCCCTATATTCTACAATACAAGACATTTATTAAAATTTTTTCACAAAGTGCACATTAGTGTTAACCTACAGTCTCTCTCCTTTTGTGTCTGGCTTATTTCATTCAGCATTTTGTCTTCAAGATTCATCTATGTTTTCATTGGTTTAATTGCCTCATTCCTTCTTACTGCTGCATACTATTCCATCATGTGTATGTACCACATTTTGTTTATCCACTCATCTGATGAAGGACATTTAAGTTGTTTCCATCTCTTGGCAATTGTGAACAACACTGCTATGAACATTTAGCTACAATTTACATTTCAAAGGGAATGAGGGGCTAGAATCAGAATTTTGGAAAGATGTGATACAAACAATGCATAGTTTTCTATTTATGCACAAAATATTCCCTGTAATTTTGATAATTTTAATCTTTCATTTTGCTTCTTTGAGGTCAAGGGCTTGGTATTTGTACCTTGCAGTTGGTAATTCTTTGCTTTTTATAGTTCTCCTAAATGTGTTTATACACATCCCTATGTTATCTTCTTGTTGAAATTATTAGCTTGTTTTATACTTCCTTAGTGATCCCCAACTTATTCTAGACTCGTAATTATATGTTACTCATAATCTGGGTGTTTAAATCCCTGATCTTTTCATTCTCTATGTGTCAACACAGTCAAAAATAGCTATAAAAACTCACCATCATATTACTTATCAATATCTCTAGGAAAGACAAAGTGGAAGCTATTAGAACTGCCTCTATTTAGTAAAATATTAAAACAAAGGCAATATTGTTTTCTAGAGGGTTTGTAGAAATTAGTGCCAAAATCAAGACTTTGAAGGATGCTGGAATGGTGATTTCCACCACATCCTCAATCACCTCTTCCGTTTCATCTGTGAAGAAAGCAGATGGATTTTGGAATGTGATAGTAGATTATCATAAGCTTGAAAATGTGGTGACTTTAACTGCTGCTACTGTTTCAGATATGACATTGTTGCCTGCTTTCAGCTGCCAAGTCCAAAAATACACCATCATTGTCCTACTTCAGGGGTATATGATATGATATCTCCAGCTCTACGGCATAATCTAGTCCTGGTGGAATGTGATCACCTTTCCCTTCTACAGGGTATCATGCTGGTCCATTACATTGATGCTATTATGCTGATTGGATCTAGTGAGCAAGAGATAGCAACTACTCTAGATTTATTCCTAAGACATTTGCATATCACAGGGTGGAAAATGAATCTAGCAAAAATTCTTGGGCTTTCTACCTCACCTCTGAAATTTCTAGGATCTAGTGGTGTGGTGAATGTTGATGTACCCCTTCTTAAGGTGAAGAATAAACTATCACATCTGGAAGCTCTTACAACCAAAAAAAGTGCCATGACTTCTTTTAGTCTGCTGGATTTTGGAGGGCACAGAGGCCCTATTTGAGTGTACTATTCAGACCCAATAGTTGAGTGACATGTAAAGCTGCTTCCATTGGGAGCCAGAACAAAGAGGACTCTCTGCCATAGTTCTAGCTTTCTGTACAAGCTTCTCTTCCACTTGGGTCATAGATCCAGCCAACCCAATATTTTGCTTGAAGTGTCAGTGGCAAATAGAAATACTGATTCAGA
This sequence comes from Choloepus didactylus, assembly GCF_015220235.1. Taxonomy (NCBI): domain Eukaryota; kingdom Metazoa; phylum Chordata; class Mammalia; order Pilosa; family Megalonychidae; genus Choloepus; species Choloepus didactylus. Next base: position 1,661,971 of record NW_023637581.1, read on the forward strand.
CATTTGACAGTCCCATATCTGGGAATCATATGGAAGACATTTAGGGTTTTGCAGCAAACCCCTGCCATCCTTGGCAGAAAATTAATATCCTTTTGTAAAATAGCTTTTGGCCTGTTACTGGGCCTAGATTGACACCAGATACTTAACCATGGACCATAAAATTACCATGAGACTTCAGTTGCCTATTATGAATTAAGCATTGTCTGATCCATGAAGCCAAATAGTTAGGAATGCATATCAACACTCCATCATCAAATGGAAGTCTATATATGAGATTGGGCTCAAGGATGCCCTGAAGACACAAGTTAATAACAATAAATTGTCTCTATTTACATATTTAATGCAGTTGAAATTGGTATCAAATATTTATTACATCATTTGTTCTTATGGAGCTGAATCTCATCTGAAACATGGGAAAAAAATCAGCCTGTCTTTGCTGAAGACAATGACTCTCATACATAGTTTAATATATGTAAAATATATGGTCATATAGTATTGAATTAAAGAAAGCTCTACTCAGTAACTGATACAGGCTAAATAATTTATTTAGGAATAGTGATAGATACTTCATTCCATAGAAGTCCCCTGAAATTCAGAATAATTGAAAAATAAAATGTGATGAAAAAGTAAAAGTACAATGAGAAGAAAATTAGAGTGATATTTTCTTCATATTATGAAAAATAGCTTTCTAGGAAAACATGAACCATAATGAATATTATAAATTCTATATCACACAAAAATATCTTTTCATTTAAAATATAAAAATGGAAGAACACATGACCTACTTAGAAAAATATTTCCAATTTATACTTATGATGTATTATTAATACAATTAATAAATAGATAACAGGAAAGGATATCCCAGAACTCATAGATTTCATTGACATTTGAAGGTCAAGGAGGATGTATGTGCACAGGCAGTGCCATGAATCTGAAAATAAGAAAATTGAATATAAAAAATTGTTTTGATTTTAGGGCCCCCTTTACTCTTCTGGGTTCCAAAAATATAGAAATCTGTTCTGAAATCAGATCCATGGAGAGGAAAATGCCAGCTTTATTATTGATGAAGTTTCAGATGGAATGCATGGAGGTGACCATTTGGCCCTCACAATGAACTACCCCCCACACTAGCATAGATGTGAGACAACATGGTGAATCTATGACTGGGTCTAGAGAAAAGACTCAGGATTACTGTGAAGGGAGAAGAATTAACCAACTGCATTAGTTTCCTAGGGCTGCCATAACAAAGAACCACAAGCTATTCTCTTAAGCAACTTATTCTCTTAGAGTTCTCAAGGCTCAGAACCTGAAATCAAGGATCTGAGAGACTCCTTCCTTGCCTATTCCTAGTTTCTAGTGGCCACTAGCAATCTCTGTTTTCCTTGGCTTGTGGTACAACTCTAACTTCTGCCTTGGTCTTTACATAGATGTCTTCCTTCTGTGTCTGTTTCTGTGTTTCCTCCTAATAAAACCATCAGTCATATAAGATAATGTTTGACTGAAGTCATTATGACATCATCTTAACTTGATTATAGCTGCAAATAAACTTTTTCCAAATATATCATATTCATAATAGCTAATGTAAGGGAATTGTTATATCTTTTTGTGCTCCAGAAATCAACCAATAATACCCCCTTAGTCCTCAAAGTTGTCTTATATATACTCAGCTGCACAAAGACAAATCAAGCCTTGCAGTCTTCCTTCTAGGAAAGGAGGAATAGGGCAGGAATAAATTGCCAGCATTATTATTTGGGAGTAAGTCCTTCCCACTGATACAGAAGACACATATTCAACCATCATTTGGCTGCTCTCCCTTATTTTTACTGTTATTCTTGTGGCTTTCTGGGACAATTAGTTGGTTTTTTCAGCTTTCCCCAAACAAGAATAAAAAATGAGACAGATTATCTCACCTGTATTAGCTTCAACTCCTCAGTGCAAAAAGGTAAATATTTTACTCAGCATTTATTCAAATCATTAATATTTGGCAAACCATATAATCATGATAAACTATTATGAATTATTTATACAACAAGATTCCATATCTTGCAAAAATTCCAATTAAACTCACAGAAGACACACATTCATTATCAATTTTATCTACCAAGTACACATGGGAAAAAGGACAAAGATAAACTCATCTTTTAATTACAGATCAAATAAATCTTTGAATTTCTTATCCTACCTCTATCAAACAGTCCCTTCATGTTAGTTGGTGAATTCCCTCAGCTTCTACTGCATGGGATACTTCTCACATGGAGTAGGAGTCATTATTTCATGGAGTCACAACTTAGATTACTTCCAATCATCACATTAGCCACAACAGTTTCCAGTCACATGAATTTATGACAGAATTTGCCTCCTAAACACATGATATAAATTTGGATAAAAGGCATTTGTGCTCTTTGAACAAAATAATGTTAATATATTGGCCAAATTTGAATCTAATGGTAGGAAATTATATTTCTGGAGTTTAGCTTCATGAGGATATTCTGCTTCTAGTGTTCATAAATTAGAAACCTAAATTCATGAGACGTATTTGCTGCCAAATGTTTGTAATGGCGCACATTAGCCATATATTGGGAAAAATAATTGCCCATGTTATACCATTATTGTTCCTAATTTGAGAAATGTACAAATAAAACTGACCTTATTTCTTAAGATTTCTTTTTCCTTTCTGCATATTCCTACCCTCTTAAAATGCTCTTTCCCATCAAGACCCATATTACAAGTCTTTAAAGACAAGTTTTGCATAAACTTCTCTATTTTCCTGACTTTGCAGTTCATTTCCTTCTGTCCCACTTCTTTCAGTAATGCTCATTAGAATTTTTCAGTTTGATCTGTGTAACATGACAGGCAAATGATTGTTTTAGTGCTTAGCATTCATGTCTGGCCCAGATATTTTGTTTTCAACCTATAGATTCTCTCTTGTGGCATTTCTCCTTCCAAGATGCATCACATCTATCAGTTGCAATTATTGGTAGTTTATATTCTGCAACAATATTTACCAATTCCCCAATGCAATTTAAATGCTCTTTGCCATGGTGTCTGGCTTTGAAAATGCAGAATAGATTCCACCAAATTTTGATGGGCACTTAAGACTTAAAAAATGTATCAAGCCACTCCATTTAGTATAAGAGTAATAGTTTCAAGACTAGGAAGCTGGCTCTGGATGGCTGCAGGGGTTTCAAAGTAGTGCTACACAATGTCCAGAAGTTTACAGTGTGTTATAGAGGGCAAGAAAAAAGAAGGCACAGAGCTCAGCCAGGGTTTTCAAGATCACAGATATGTCCTTTCAAAGTTACTGATATATACCAGGAGTAGTTTTAGTGCAGATGGCTATCATACTTATGATGTGACCATGTATATTATGATACTCTTATGGAGGTTTTTCAACTTATCTTGGAATTTATGGTTACTCTGATTATGGTTACTACCTCACACAGGGTTTTCTACTATTTTTATAATATGTATATTAGGCATCTCTTGCCTTTCTTCATCTTTTTTTTTTCCTTTTCTTTTATATGCTTTTCATTAGGGTTTCAAATACATTACATGTGAGTTTGTTTTCTCATCATTCAGTGATGCACTACCTAACTGTAACTGCCATGTTAACTTGGAACTCTTTCAGTAGTTCACTGAACATTTTATACTGACTCAAAACTCCCTGGTTTTCTGTAGTCAGTTTATCAATATCTTTAAAAGATTTTTTCTTCTGCTTTTCAAAGAAGGTTTCTCAATTTTCTCCTGCAAATTTCTACACATTAGGAAGATATGTTAGTTGATATTTCCATGTTAACTACTCATCTTAGATATGTAGAACCCATTAATCACATAGGATCTAGGAAGTAACCAGTCATCTCCCTCTTTTCTAATAGATTCTTAAATATTTTCAGACCTGTTTATCTCCCCTTTCCACATTTATATATGTCTATCATGGACATGAAGATCTCAATTTGCATGGCATGTCATCCCATCCTGTCTTTTAAGATCACCAATTTCCCCTTGAAAATGGTGTCTTTAACTTTAGCTTAATGGTTCTGTATTCCTTTACTATTTTTATTCTAGCTTTTTATTGCAATAACATATCTACAACTCAAATTTTCCAATTGAAACCTCTTTTAGGTTTACATTTCAGAAATATTAACTGCACTCAAAATTTGTTCAGCTATCATGAATATCTAAAATCTCAACTTTTCATTATCTCAATTAGAAACTCAATACAAATTAGGCAACAACTACCTCCCCTTCCTGGACTAACTAGACCCAGGTAACCTATAATCTAATATCTATCTCCAGAAATTTGCTTCTTCACATAAATTCATATAATCAAACATACAGTATTTTTCCATTTGTGTCTGGTTTATTTCACTTGACATGATGTCTTCAAGAATCATCTGTATTGTAGCATGCATCAAAACTTCATTTTTTTTTCAATGGCTGAATAACATTCAATTTTTCATATAAACCACATTATGTTTATCCATTCATCTCTGATGGACACATGGGTTGCTTCTACTTTTGAGAATGGAGAATAATGCTACAAAATCTGAGTCCCACCTTTCAATACTTTGTTTTTTATACCAAGAAGTGGGACTGCTAGGTATTTGGTAATTCTACATACAACTCTGTGGAGCTTCCTAAGTGATTTCCACAGTAGTTGGACCATTATACAATGCCACAATGTATAAAGTTTCCTATTTTTCTGGATGATTCTCATCACTTATAATTTTCTACAATTTTTTTAAATAATAGTCTTCAGAGTCTGTATTAAGTGGAATCTCATTTTTTACATTATTTATTGTGAAATATAATATATATGCAGAAGAGTGATAACTTTCAAAGTACAATTTAACAAGTAGTTACAAATTTCAGAGTTTTATGGGTTGCAGTTCCATAGTTTCAGATATTTCCTTATTCTGAAATATAGCATATATACAGAACAGTGAAAACATTCAAAGTACTATTTAACAAGCAGTTAGAGAGCAATTTCAAAGAATGTTCTGAATTTCATTCCACATTTCAGTTATTTCCTTATTGTTTAATATAACATGTATACAGAAAGGTGATAACTTTCAAAGTACAATTTAATAAGTAGTTAGGGAACAAATTTCAAAGACTGTTATGGGTTACAGTTCCACAATTTCAGTTATTTCTTTATTGTGAAATAAAACATATATACAGAATGGTGATAACTTTCAAAGCATGATTTAACAAATAGTTATATAGGTAACTTTATAGAATGTTATGTGTTACAGTTCCACAGTTTCACTTATTTCATTATTATGAAATATAGCATATATGCAAAAATGTGATAACTTTCAAAGTTCAATTTAATGAGTTGCTATATAGCCAATTTCAAAGAATATTATGGGTTAGAGTTTCACTAATTCTGTTATTTCCTTATAACTATTCTAATACCCTAGATTCTAAAAAATATATAAAGATTCTGTGTTCATAATATTTGTTGCTACCTTTTCCTCTCATTTAATCACTTTCTTGATTTTCAGGGATGTCTAGGCAATGAGTACCCTAACTTGTTCATACTGAAAAGGGGTGTCAACATTTTGTGGAAGGGTACTTCATCTGGTTGATGTTCTTGAAGGGGCTGTTGCCTATCGGTTTGGGGATTTATATGGCATAAGAACACTTCATGGGATTTAAGTTTCTGAAAAATAAATTTAGTGAGTGACAATTTTATGGGTCTCAGGTAAGGACCTAGGTATTTCAGGACTGTTTTTGGTTAGGGCTTGGCATACTGTAGCCATTTGGGATATCCAGCTGCAGCTTGCATAAGTATAACCTCCAGGATAACATCTTGACTCTATTTGAAGTCTCTTAGCCACTGTACCCTTATTTTGTTACTTTTATTTTCCACCTTTTGGTCAAGAAGGCATTTTCAAACACTCAATTCCAGGGCCAGGCTCATTCCTGGGAGTCATGTCTCACATCACCAGGGAGATTAATGATTTTATTTGTAGAGCTGGGCTTAGAGAGATAAAGGCCACATATGAACAATGAAAGAGGTTTTCTGAAGGTGCATCTTAGGCATATTTATAGCTAGAGTCAACCTCCTTTTTACAGACATAAGTTTCACAAGAGCAAGCCTCAAGATTGAGGGCTTGATGTATTAAGTAAGGGGTTCCTAATTTCACATAACACATATTCTGTCCAAGATAAACTATCAGTGTCTCACATTATCCTCACTTAGTTGAACAATCATCATCACTACTAATTTTAAACAATTATCAAAACACAAAACACCCCAAAGTTCTTATCAGTTATGGATTATTCATCCCCAGTATGAATGTAGTACTCGTTAGGTAATCCTATTAAATATAGCCTATAATATGCAATTGGTAGGTTTTCTCATATACCACTGTTATTAACTGTTTGTACCAGTATCATACTTTAGAAGTATATCATGAAAACACTTATTTAAATTTGTAGTGCTAATCTGGGGAACATATGCCTTTAAATGACCACTTTCCATAATGTTCACCTTCAATGTGGCATTGAGATTTATAATCCCATTAATGAACAATCATCATCCCTGTCCATTTCCATACCTTTAAGTTCACCCTTATTAACATGCCTTTACATATTAGGGTATCATTCCCCCTTCACTTGCTACTATTTCTAGGTCCCCTATATTCTAAATTATAAGACATTGATTTTACATTTTTCAGAGAGTCCATAGTAATGGTAACATACAATATCTCTCATTTTGTGTCTGACTTATTTCACTAAGCATTATGTCTCCAAGGTTCCTCCATGTTGTCAAATGTTTCAGGGCCACTTTCTTTCTTATTGCTGCATAGTATTCCATTACACACACACACACACACACACACACACACACACACACACACACACACACCACATTTTGTTTATCTACTCATCTGTTGAAGGGCACTTTGGATTGTTTCCTGTTTCCATCTCTTGGCAATTGTAAACAATGCCATTATGAACATCAGTGTGCAAATGTCTGTGTCACTGTTTTCAGATTTTCTAGGTAAATGCTGAGAAGTGAAATTGCCAGATCATATGGTAACTCGATATCTGTTTTCTGAGGAACTGCAAAACTATCTTCCACAGTGGCTATACCATTTTACATTCCCAGAAGCAATGAATAAGTCTTCCAATTTCTCCACAGTTCCCACATTTGTTGTTTCCTGTTTCTTTAGTGGTAGTCTTTCATATAGGTGTGAGATGATATCTCATTGTGGTTTTGATTTACATTTCCCTATTAGTTAATGAAATTATCATATTTTCATGTGTTGTTTAGCCATTTGTATTTCCACTTCAGAAAAATATCCTTTCATATTTCTTTCCTTTTTTATCTTTATTTAATGCAATTTTATTGAGATATAATTACACACCATACAAACCTTCTGAAGTTTACAATCAGTGGCTTACAGTATCATTGCATATTTGTGCACAAATCCCCATGATCAATTTTAGAAACTTTTCCTTTCTCCATAAAATAAAGAAAGATAAAAAATAAAACCCAAGTGCTTCTAAACCCACACCCCCCTAATAGATCCCTAGTATTTGTGCAGTACATTTGTTACTGTTGATGAAAGAATATTAAAATATTACTGTTAACTCTGGTTCATAGTTTTCATTAAGTACATTTTTCCTATATAATACTCTAATATTGACTCCTGGTAATTGTGTATTATATTTGTTCTAGTTTATGAAAGAAACTATTTATATTTTTACAGTTAATCAAAGACATTGTCCACCAAAAAACCACTCTGTTTTACACTCCCACATTTTAATCTCCAACATTCCTCCTGGTTACATATATGACTCTGAACTTCCCCTTTCCATCATATTCACACACCAATCAGTAATATTGATTATTCTTACAGTAATATGCTACCATCACCTCTCTCCATTTTCAAACAATTCAGTTCAACCTAGTTAAACATTCTGCACATATTAAGAAAATGCTCCCCATTCTTTTTATGTTCTATATCCCAATAACCTGTAATCTACATTTTATGCCTTGCCTATGAGTTTACTAATTATAGTTAGTTCATATCCATTATATAATACATTATTTGTCCTTTTTGTCTCTGACATATTTCAGTTAACATAATATCCTCAAGATTCATCCATGCTGACACATGCTTCAGGGCTTCATTCCTTCTTACTGCTGTATAATATTCCATTGTATGTATAGACCACATTTTGTTTATTCATTCATCTGTTGATGGACACTTGGGTCATTTCCATCTTTTGGTAACTATGAATAATGCTGCAATGATCAGCAGTCTGTTCATGTCCCTGCTCTCAGAGATTCGTGGTATATGCTGAGTAACAGCATTGCTGGATTATAAGGCAACTCTATAAATAACTTCCTAAAAAACCACAAAACTGTCCTTCATAGCATTTGAAACATTTTACATTCCCACAAGCAATAAATACATGTTCTGATTTCTCCACATCCTCTGCAACACTTGTAGTTTCACATTTGTTTAATAGCGGACATTCAAATAGGTGTAAGATGATATCTCATTGTGGTTTTGATTTTCATTTCCTTATAGCTTGTGAAGCTGAGCTTATTTTCATGTGTTTTTCAACCATTTATATTTCCTCTTTGGAAAAATGTCTATTCATGTCTTTTGCTCATTTTTAAATTGGGTTGTTTGCATTTTTATTTTTGAGGTGTAGGAATTCTTTATATAGTCTGGATATCAAACCCTTATTAGGTATGTGCTTTCCAAATATTTTCTCCCATTGAGTCAGTTGCCTTTGCACCATTTTGACAATGACCTTTGAAGCACTGAAGTTTTCAATTTTGAGAAATTCCCATTTATCTTTTTTTTTTCTTTTGTTGCTTCTGCTTTCACCTAAAGTGTAAGAAACTACTGCCTATCATTAGGCCTTGGCGATGTTTCCCTTCATTTTCTTCTAGGAGTTTCATGGTACTGGTTCTTATATTTAGGTCTTTGATCCATTTTGAGTTAACTTTTGTGTAAGGTGTGAGATAGTGGTCTCCTCTACCATCTTTTTGGTGTGGATACCCAGTGCTTCTAACACCATTCATTGAAGAGACTCTTCTGTCCCAGTTGAGGGGACTTGGGAGCTTTCTCAAAAATCAATTGAACATAGATCAGAGGGTGTATTTCTGAACTCTCAATTTGATTTCTTTGCTCAATATGTTTACGTTTATGCCAGTACCCTGCTGTTTAGACCAATGTGGCTTTATAATATGCTTTAAAGATATGAAGATGTTACCTTCCACATCATTCTTCTTTTTCAAGATGTTATTGCCTATTTAAGGCCACTTACCCTTCTAAATACAATTTATAATTAGCTTTTCCATTTTTGCAGAATAGACTATTGGGATTTTGATTAGTATTGCACTGAAACTATACATCAATTTGGGTAGAATTAAAATCATAAAGATATCAAACTTCCAGTTCATGAACATGGCATGTCTTTCTTTTTATTTAGGTCTTCTTTGATTTATTTTAGCAATCTTTTTGTTAGTTTTCTTAGTACAAGTACTTTACATCCTTAGTTAAGTTTATTCCTACATATTTTACTCTTTTAGTTACTGCTGTAACTGAAAATTTTTTCTTAATTCCCTCCTTTGATAGCTCTTTACAAGTGTATAGAAACACCAGTGATTTTTCTGTGTTGGTCTTGTATCTCACTACTTTGCTTAACTTGTTTATTAGATCAAATAACTTTGCTCACAGTTTTTTCAGAATTTTCCAAATATAGAATCATGTCATCTGCAAATAGTGATAATTTTAATTGCTCATTTCCACTTTGGACACCTTTTATTTCTTTTTTATTGCCTAATTGCTGTACCTGAAGTACAAACTTTTCTTCTAGCTAAAACTTCTAGATTTTGTTTGTTATATATACATTCTCATCTTCTTTGTTGGTGTTTTCTGGATTTTTATCCTCCTCCTATGGTTAGGCAATCATTTCTTGTTCCTTTGTCTGGTCTCTTTTGTTACACATTGTACATTTTAATATTTTAAAATGTTAACTCTGGTCTTTACTTTTTGGGTCTTCTGTTTCTCAGATTTGTAACCAGTTGATGAAAAGACAGACTTTTATTTTAATGCTATAACACTCCTGTTAGTAATGCCTGCCCAAGGCAAATGACATATGCATGACTTTCACTGAATTTCTGGACCTCTATCTTGTCCCAGGCCTTAGCTTGCTAGTTGTTTTGGAGTTCCTTCATTTACAGGGCTTTGGCTTCCTTCTCTGCTTCCCAGGAGAAAGACCTCCCACAACTGGGTATTTGAAGTCAACAGGTCTTTATCCCAAATTGTCTGCCTCTACAGTTATTTTTACATTTCCTCCATTATTCTTTCACACAAACCTAGAACCTTGTACTCCTTTTCATAAATAAATTATATATCCTTAATAATTAAAAACAGAAAATCATTTACTTCAAATATTAAATCACTATACATAAAAGACAATAAAATCTCTCACACAGTTCATAAAAATTCCTTGATATTGTCTAATATGCTTTGATATTCAGATTTGCTAAAAACACTAAAAAATATATTTACTGATGTTTTTCTAATTGTTTTATTGAGATATATTACATACCCTACAATAATCCACAGTGTACTATAAATTGTACATTCATCACCAAATATTTGCACATTCATCACCAAAATCAATTTTTGAACATTATTATTACTCCAAAATTAAATTAAATTAAATTAAAAATTAAAAATAAAAGAACAAGAATAAAAATACAAGTAAAGAACACCCAAAATATCATGTTACCCCACCCCCATATTATTCATTTAAGTTTTTTTCCCATTTTTCTACCCATCTGTCTATACATTAGATAAAGGGAGTGTGAATCACAAGGTTTTCACAACCACACAGCCACACCATGTAAGCTACAGAGTTATAAAATCATCTTCAAAAATCAAGTCTACTGGGTTGTGGTTCAAAAGCTTCAGGTATTTCCATCTAGCTCTTCCAATACACTGAAAACCAAAAAGGGGTATCTATATATGACATAAGAATAACCTCCAGAATGACTTCTTGACCTTATTTGAAATTTCTCAGTCACTGAAAGCCTATTTTGTTTTATTTCTCTTCCCCTTTTTTGACAAGAAGACTTTCTCAATCATATGATTTCAGGTCCAGGATCATCCCTGGGAGTCATGTCCCACATTTCTAGGGAGATTTAAACTCCTGGGAGACATGTCCCATGTAGGTAGGAAGGCAGTAAGTTTAACTGATTAGTTGACTTAGAGAGAGAGGAACATCTGAGCAATAAAAGAGCTTATCAGGGGTGACTATTAGGCACAATTGTAAGTAGACTTAGCCTATACATCACTGTCACAAGCTTCTTAAGGACAAGCCCCAAAATTGAGGGCTTGGCCTTCTAAGTTGGTAGTCTCAAATGCTTGTGAGAATATCAGTAATTCCTCAGGTGGTGTGCCGGTTTGAGTGTATTGTGTCCCCCAAATGCCATTATCTTTGTGGTCTTGTGTGGGGCAGAAGTTTTGGTGCTGGTTGGATTTGCTTGGAGTGTGCCCCACCCAGCTGTGGGTAATGATTTTGATGAGATGTTCCCATGGAGGCATGGCCCTGCCCATTTGGGGTGGGCCTTGATCAGTGGAGCCATATAAATGAGCTGACTCAGAGAGAGGGAAATCAGGGGAGTGCAGCTGTGAGTGATGTTTTGAAGAGGAGCAAGCTTGCTAGAGCGGAACATCCTGGGAGAAAGCCGTTTTGAGGCCAGAGCTTTGGAGCAGACGCCGGCTGCCTTCTTAGCTAGCAGAGGTTTTCTGAACACTGTTGGACATCCTCCAGTGAAGGTACCCAATTGCTGGTGTGTTACCTTGGATGCTTTGTGGACTTAAGACTGTAACTGTGTAGCCAAATAAAACCCCATTTTATAAAAGCCTATCCATCTCTGGTGTTTTGCATTCTGCAGCATTAGCGAACTAGAACAGATTTTGGTACCGGAAGAGTGGGGTGCTTTTGCTGCTGAGTTTTCAAATACCAAAAATGTTGGAATTGATTTTCAAATGGATAAGGGGAAGATTCTGGAAGAATTGTGAGGAGCATGATAGAAATGGCCAAAATTGCTTTAAAGAGACTGTTTATGGAAATATGGACTCTAAAGATACTTCTGATGAGGGCTTGAGAAGAAATGATGAATGTGTTGTTGCAAACTGGAAGGAAGGCGATCCTTGTTTTAAAGTGGCAGAAAATTTGGCAAAATTGAGTCCTGGTGTCAGATGGAAGGAAGAATTTAAAAGTGGCAACCTGGAATACTTAGCTGAGGAGATCTCCAGACTACGTGTGGAGGATGTATCCTGGTTTCTCCTTGCAGCTTATAGTAAAATGCGAGCAGAGAGAGATAAACTTAGAACTGAACTCTTGGGTTCAAAGAAACCAGAAGTTGATGGCTTGGAAAATTACGGGCTTCCAGTGGGTGGAATCCCAGAAGCTACAGCCCAACATGAGGATGTAACCAAACATGGAACCCAGCCACCATTTCAGTACAAGCCAAGATTGGAGATGGAATTATCCAGAAAGGATTTGTGGAAAGTCCTATTGTCTGACGGCTTAGACCCCTGTGTGCTTCATGCAAAGCTAACAGAATTTTTGCGAGATCTTTATGGACAGAGCCATTGCCAGTCTGGACTGGAGGAGACAGACAAGGAAAAAATTAAAGGAAAAAATCTCTTCAAAGACAGAGCCATGGAGGTTGAGGTCTGGAGTCAGGATGTCTCGGGCTGGGAGAGTGGAGCAGCCCACACGCATGGAAAGGGTGAGTTTGCCCTGGAGGTCGAGGGTGGGCTTTCTGCCTCGATGCTCTGGAAGAGTTTTGCCATCTGAGGTCCCAAGGAGGGCAGAGCACATTCCCAGGGAATTGGGGAGAGCCTGGCTGCCATCACACTGTTCTGAAGGGGTTGAGCATGTGCCCCGGAGATGGAAGGGAATCCAGGAGCTGCCCCGATGTTTGAGGAGGGTGGAGCCGAGAAGGTGGTCTCCCCAATGTGTGGATATGTTGCAGCACTCACCCAAGCATTTGGAGAGGAAACAGCTGCCAAAAACGCCCTTGGGAAGGGTTAGGCTCCAGCTCTCTGAAGCCCCAAGGATGCAACGTTGTTCTGTTAATGACTCTCAGAACTTGAAATCTAATGGAGTTTGTCCTGCAGGTTTTAGGAACTGTTTTGCTCCTGTTAACCCTGCTTTCCTTACTGTTTCTCCTTATGGCAATGGAAATGTTTATCCTATGAATGTCTCTCCTTTGTATATTGGAAGCATATAACTTGTTCTAAGATCACAAATCCACAGCTAGAGGGGAATTATGCCTTAGGACTGACCATGCCTAAATTGATTTTGATGGGATTTTGTACTTAACTTTTGTTATTGAAATGATTTAAGTTTTTGTGATATGGTGATGAAATGAATGTATTTTGTATTTGGAAAGATAATGTCATTTTGGGGGCCAGGGGGTGGAATGTGCCAGTTTGAGTGTATTGTGTCCCCCAAATGCCATTATCTTTGTGGTCTTGTGTGGGGCAGAAGTTTTGGTGCTGGTTGGATTTGCTTGGAATGTGCCCCACCCAGCTGTGGGTAATGATTTTGATTACATATTCCCATGGAGGTATGGCCCCGCCCATTTGGGGTGGACCTTGATCAGTGGAGTCATATAAATGAGCTGACTCAGAGAGAGGGAACTCAGGGGAGTGCAGCTGTGAATGATGTTTTGAAGAGGCACACGCTTGCTAGAGAGGAACATCCTGGGAGAAAGCCATTTTGAGGCCAGAGCTTTGGAGCGGATGCCGGCTGCCTTCCTAGCTAGCAGAGGTTTTCCGGACGCCATTGGCCATCCTCTGGTGAAGGTATCCGATTGCTGGTGTGTTACCTTGGATGCTTTGTGGACTTAAGACTGTAACTGTGTAGCCAAATAAAACCCCATTTTATAAAAGCCTATCCATCTCTGGTGTTTTGCATTCTGCAGCATTAGCGAACTAGAACAGGTGGTGAAGTTTAATATTTCTGCATTTCCCCCAGTTCCACAGAAGGGCTTTGCAAGTGCATTTTTATTGTCTCCCCAAATTATTTTGGGATGTATCAGGGTTTCACACTAAACTGTACAAACCAACTAGATATCACTCCCTATTCAAAGTTGCATGTAATAATGGTGTTTGAGTAAATTTACCATACATGTTGAATTATCTGGTGTGCTGCAGAATATATAGATATTTCACCAAATAAAAATATCTTCCTTCAGTCTCACACAAAATTTGAGGTTTTAAAATTAGGTCAATATTGTCCTTTACCCTTTAGTCTGACTTGCCTTAGTCCTAACCAGACCCACTACATTCCTATCTCTAATTGAATTCTGAATTCACTTTCAGCTTTCCTTTAATGGTGGCTCTATGGGTTAATAGTGCCAAACTATAGCTCTGAGTCTCAGGTGTCACACAAATACTTGAAGTTAGGGACAGACCTGGTTATATGCAAATAGCTCAGAATCTCAGAATTTATAGATAAACATTACAACTCAAAAATAGATGTGACTGCTGTAAGAGCTTACAATCTAGGGAACTTTACATTAAGCCTTCCCCTCATAACCTGTGCTCTAAGATTCAATTTTCAGTTTTTACATTATAGTTAGTCCATATTAGTGAGGTTCTATAATGTTTGTCTTTTCATTTCTGGTTTATTTCACTCAAAATTTTGTCCTCAAGGTCCATTCACCTATTCCATGCCTCAAAAATTCATTTCATCTTGCTATCACTCAATATTCTATTGAACACATACACCACAGTTCACCATACTTTCTCATCAATCAATGTACCCTTTGACCACCACCATCCATTGCAAATCATGAATCCTGCTGTTATAATTACCAGTGTGCAAATGTCAATTTGTGTCCCTGCTCTCAGTTCTTTCAAGTATCTATCCAATAATGAGACTGCAGGATCTTATGGCAACCCCATACTTGGCTTCTTATGGAACCAGCACACTGCCTTCCAGATGGGCTGTACCATTCTACTTCCCCACCAGCAGTGAATAGGTACTTCCCTGTCTCCAAATTTTCTCCAGCATTGTATCCATCTGTTTATTTTTCCCTGGCAATTTTATAGCTATATATTCACATACCACACAATCATCCACTGTGTACACTCAGTTCAGAGAATCATCATATAGTTGTGCATTCATCATAATCAGCCCTTGAACACATTCATTACTTCAAAAGTTTCAAATAAGATTAATAAAAAGGATAAAATAAAAAATATAAAAATTTCAGACAAAACCACCATCACCAAGAATCCCATACCCCTCTCTTATATCATCCTGTTATGTCTATAAATATATAACAAGGTAAGAATATTACAATGTATACATTGATTATATACTCTTATTTTCCTTGGTTATATTTTCCCCAATATGATCTCATTCCAAACACCTTGAAAAGTTATCACACATGTAAAAACACTTTTATATTTGTACATTTAATCACCATCATTAACCACTCTAGTTTTCACTAAGTTATAGAGTCTCAGTCTTCATCTTCTATCTTTCCTTCTGGTGTCATATATGTCCCTAGCCTTCATCTTTCAACTTTACTCACAGTCATCTTTCTTCAGTGTTCTTACAATATTGTGCTACCATCACACAGTATTGGGCTATCCATATATATATATATTGTAAATCTTGCTAAACATTCTATACTCCTTCAGCATCAAATGCCTGTTCTTTATCCTTTTTCTATCTGTGATAAACTGTTATGAGTTTTAACTCTCAAAGTTTGCTTATTAGTGTTAGTTTATATTAGTGAGAACATGCAGTATTTTTCCTTTGGTTTCTGGCTAATTTCATTTAACATAAGATCCTCAAGTGTCTTCCACATTGTTATATGTACCATAACTTTGTTCTGTCTTACATACTCCATTGTAAGGCAAAACATACTCCATTGTATGTACATACCACAGTTTGTTTATCCACTCATCTGTTGAGGGACATTTGTGCTGTTTCCATCTCTTGAATAATGCTTCTATAAACATGGGTTTACGAATGTTTGTTCATGTCTTAGCTTTCACTTATACCAATTATATATCTATTAATGGAACTTCTAGATCATATGGCAGTTCTATATTTAGTTTCCTGAGGAATTACCATGCTGCCTTCCAGATTGGCTGCACAATTCTACATTCTCACCAACAGTGAATAAGCATGACTCTTTCTCCACAACCCCTCCAACCCTTGTAATTTTCTGCTTTTTGATAATGACCATTCTAGTACATGTGAAATGATATCTCATTGTGGTTTTGCTTTGCATTTCCCTAATAACTCATAAAGTTGAGCATTTTTGTCATATGCTTTTGAGTCATAAATATTGCTTTGGGTAGTATTGGCATCTTAATATTATCATGTCTTCCTATCTTTGAACATGAGACATCTTGCATTTATGTAGGTTTATTTGATTTCTTTCAATGTGTTTTGTAGTTTTCAGCATACAAGTCCTTCATCTCCTTTTTTTATCTTATTTCTAGGTATTTCATTCTTTTAGGAGCTTATGTCAAAGAATTTTATTTTAATTCCATCTCAGAATATTCTTTGGCAGTGTATAGAAATGCATCTTATTTTTTGGGTTAATTGCATACTTGCAATTTTGCTGAAATCACTAGTTCCAGTGGTTCTCTTATAGAATCTTGGGGATTTTCTATATAAAAGCACATGTTATCTGCAAACAGAGAATCTGGCTTCATTTTCTCTAGTTAAGTCAAGACCACTTGATGTACTAGGTTATTGATATATATTGCCCTCCTAATCCTAACATCTCCTTGCCCCACAGTTGTTGGTTTGGCTATGTATGTTGTTTTATTCCATTGACTGTGCAATAAAGAAATAGTTTGCCTAGCCCCTAAAAGAAATTGCTTTCTCCCACTGGCCACATTGTTAGCTCCTAAACACTATCTAAACACTTCTAATGTGGGTTCCAGTATGAAAGAATAATTGCAAATCCAACCCAAATCCACAGCCTAAAGCAGAACTAGTCTTACTGATGTGTAAACCCAACATTGATCAATAAATGCTCATTATTTTCTGCCAGTGAATTTGTGTCACTGTCTTATGGAATAGACATTGACTAATAAAGAAATTCACATTCCACACCCAATAGTAAGCATGAAAATGGTGAATTTTTTTTAAAACATTAAATCAAGTGCCTAAAATATACATGCTTTTTGTCCCAGTGATAGGGCATACAACCCAGAACAAATGACTCAAAAATAAATATCTATAGAGATTAATTTCCAAGTCTTTACAGTTTTTTCAATATATTATCTAAACACAATGATACATGTGAATGTGCTTCACCCAATTATTTTATTTCATACAACAATTTAGTCATCAATTTAGTTGGAAATTCCAACTACCACTATAATGAATAAATAATTAGCAACAGACCAGGAGTATTACTCCAAAATAAACAGATAATCATTAGAATTCTTTCACTTAATATTTTGTTGTATTCTAAAACAGAAGAAAAGCCATTAGGGGATTCTTAAGTAAAGGAAAAATGTTGTCAGATGTTTATATTTTTTAAATTGAAGGGAATTTCAACTCTATCAATATGCATGGACTTTAAATGTATGTCTTGAATTTTTTGACAAAGCATATACCAGAGTAACCCACATCACAATAAAAAAAGTATTTCCACACAGGTTCCTCATGCTTCTGTCAACCATTTCCCACCAAGTCAAACTGACAAAAACAATTGTTTTCTTCAACTATTGATAAGTTTTCCCTACTTAGAACCTAATATAACTAAAACCATTCACTTTTTAATTTTTATTTCATTTTGTTTTTCAATTCAGTTTTATTGAGATATATCAATATACCATACAATCATTGATGGTGTACAATCAACTGTTCATAGTACCATCATATAGTTGTGCATTCATCACTCCATTCTAATTTTGAACATTTTTCTTAGACCAAAAATAATTAAAATAAGAATCAAAAATAAAAGTAAAAAAGAACACCTAAATCATACCCCACATCCATCCTAATTTCCATTTAGTTTTTGTACACATTTTTCTACTCATCCATCTTTACACTGGATGGAGGGGGTGTGATCCATGAGGTTTTCACAATCACACTGTCACCTCTTGTAAGCTACATAGTTGTGCAATCATCTTCAAGAGTAAAGGCTACTGGGTTGGAGTCTGTTTCAGGTAATTATTCTAGCTTTTCCAATACAATAAAACCTAAAAAGACTAATCTATATAGTGCATATGAATGCTCAGCAGTGTGACTTTCAACTCCATTTGAAATCTCCCAGCCACTGGAACTTGATTTTGTTTCATTTTGCATTCCCCTTTTGGTCAAGACAATGTTCTCCATCCCATGATGCTGGGTCCAGGTTCATCCCTGGATGTCATATCCTGATTTTCTGGAGAGATTTACATTCCTGTGAGTCAGGTCCCCAGTAAGGGGGAGGGCAGTGAGTTCACCTGCTGAGCTTCCATAGCCACAGAGAGAAAGTCACATCTGAGTAACAAAGGGGTACTCAGGGGAAGACACAGGCACAATTATAAGCAGGTTAACCTCTCCTTTGCAGTAATGAGTTTCATAAGGGCAAGCCCCAAGATAGAGGACTTAGCATATGAAACTCTCAGTCCCCAATGTTTTCAAGAACATCAGCAACAACCCAGGTGAGGAAGTCCAACACTTCCACATTTTCCCCAAGCCCCTCATGGGGGCCCAGCATATTTATTTTTATTCTCTGCCCAAATTACTTTGGGAGGTGTCTCAATTTCACAGTAACTGGTACAAACCTACTGGATCTCAATTCCTCTTCAAAGTCCCATTTAGTTATGGTGTTTGAACAAACCACCTATATAAGTTAAATAATTTACAGAATATAGATCCTGCACCAAATAAACATCTCTTCCCTTGGTCTCACATGGAGTTTGAAGTTCTAAAGCACAGTCAGTACCATCCTTTAACCTTTGGCTTAATTTTCCCTAGTCCTAACCAGTTCTGCTTCATTCATATCTCATATTGAAGTCTGGACTCTTTTTCAGCTTTTCTAACAATTGGTATATGCACTAATACTGACATTCATATCTGTTGAATCTAGTTCTGAGTCTCAGGTATCACACAGATACCCAAAGTTCCAGAGACTGATCAGATTATACACAAATTTGGAGATAGCCTTTACAATTCAGGAATAGATGTGATGTGAGAGCTTACAGTCTAGGGACCATTACAATAAGCATTGCCCTGATAAGCTGTATTCTAAGATTCAATTCTGAGTTTACCCATCATAGCTAGTCCATTCTGGTGAGTCATTATAATGTGTGTATTTGTTTCTGGCATACTTCGCTCAAAATGTTGTCTATAGGATGCATTCACTTCATTGCAAGTCTCACAGTTTCACTCCTCTCTCAGTTGCTCAATATTCCATTGCATGCTTATACCACAGTTCACCATGCTGTTCCTCAGTCAATGTACCTTTAGGACACCTCCACCCATTGCAAATCATGAATAATGCCTCCATAAACACCATTATACAAATGTCCATTCATGTCCCTTCTCTCAGATCTTCCAAGTAGATGACCCATAAAGTGGTTACAGGACATTATGGCCCCACATACTTAGCTTCTTGTGGAACCAGCACACTGCCCTCCAGATAGGCTACACCACTCTACCTCCTCACCAACAGTGAATAGGTACATCCCTCTGTCCATGTTTTCTCCAACAGTTTTACCTTTGTTTATAATTTTCCTACAATTTTATAGAGATATATACACATATCATACAATTATCCACAGTGCACCAACAATTGTTCATGGTATCATCATATATTTGTAAATTTTCACCACAGTCAGCACTTGAACATATTGATTACTATGAAAAAAAAGTTTTTAAAAAATAATAAAAAAGGCAATAAAATAAAATATCATACAATGCAATATAATGGTAAGGTCAGACTGCAACACCACTAGCAAGAATCCCATATCCCTTTTATATTTCCCTCTCATACACATTAAAGCTCTGATATATTGCCTTTGTTACATTTAATGGAAGCACTCTACAATGATACTGTCAATAGGCTCGAGTTTGCTTTGATTATAATTTTCCCCCAAATACCATCCCTTTTTCAACACTTTGCATGGCTGACATTCATTTGTTCTCCCACATGTAAAAACAGTTTTATATTTGTACATTTAGCAAAAGTCATTGACCACTCCAGTATTTGCTAAGTTATACAGTCCCAGTCTTTACTGTCTATCTCTACCTCTGGTGTCATATATACCCCTAGCCCTCCTCTTTCAGCTTTACTCACAGACATCTTTGTTCAGTGTACTTACAATATTGTGCTACCATCACATGGTGTTATGCTATTTCTTTATCTATATAATCAATCCTGTTAATATTCTGCAGTCCTTCAGCTTCAAATACCCCATATCTACCCCCTTTCTATTTCTTGATATCTTGTGTTATGCACTATTAACTTTCAAAGTTTGCTCATTAATGTTAGTTCATAATAGTGGGACCATACATTATTTGTCCTTTTGTTTCTGGCTAACTTGGCTCAACATAACATCCTCCAGGTTTATACACATATGTTCCATTACTGTTCTGTCTTAAGCTGCATAAAATTCCATTATGAATATGTACCCCAGTTTGTTTATCCACTCTTCCATTGATGGACCTTTGGGCTGTTCCAATCTATTGGCAGTTGTGAATAATGCCATTATAAACACCAGTTTACAATATCTGTCCATGTCTTAACTTTCAGTTCTCTGGGTATATACCTAGTAATGGAATAGCTGAGTCAGATGGCAAATCCATACTTAGCTTCCTGAGGAACCATCATAGCCTTCCAGAGTGGATGCACCATTCTACATTCCCACCAACAGTGAATAAGTATGCCTCTTTCTCCACATCCCCTCTAGCACTTGTAATTTCTGTTTTTCAGATAATGGCCATGAGGGTAGGTGTGAGATGATATCTCATTGTGGTTTTGATTTACATTTCCCTAATAACCAGTGAAGTTGAGCATTTTTTCACATGTTTTTGAGTCATTTGTGTTTCCTCTTCAGAAAAATATCTGTCCATGTCTTTTGCCCCTTTTCTACTTGGGTTGTTTGTCTTTCTGTTGCTGAGTTGTAGGATCACTTTATATATTTGGGATATTAAACCCTTATCAGATATGTGGTCTCCAAATATTTTCTCCCATTGCATAGGGTGATTTTTTTTACTTTTTGGACAAAGTTCTTTGATATAAAAAAACTGTTTAATTTTGAGGAGATCTCATTTATCTATTTCCTCTTTCATTTCTCATGTTTTGTGTGTAAGGTCTAGGAAACCACCTCCTATCACAAGCTTTTTAAGATACTTCCTTACATTTTCTTCTAAAATATTTTATGGTCTTAGCTCTAATATTCAGGTCTTTGATCCTTTACAAGTTTTTTTTTTTTTAATAAATTGTGAGATAGGAGTCCTCTTTCATTCTTTTTGATACGGAAATCCAGTTTTCAAAACAGCATTTATTGAAGAGGATGCTCTGTCCCTGTTTTGATGGCTTGACAGCCTTATCAAAAATCAATTGTCCATAGATGAGAAGATCTACTTCTGAACTTTCAAATCAATTCCATTTTTTTTTTTTTAGTATATTGATCTTTATGCTAGTACCATGCTGTTTTGACCATTGTAGCTTTGTAATATACTTTAAAGTCAGGTAGTGCAAGACCTCCCACTTTATTCCTCTTTCTCAAGATACTTTTTGGCTATTCAGGGAAACTTCCCCTTCAAAACAAATTTGCTTATTAGTTTTTCTCTTTCTGTGATGTAAGTTGTTTGGATTTTAATTGGTATTGCATTGAATGCATAAAATAGTTTAGGTAGAATTGACATCTTAGCTGTATTTTGTTTTCCAATCCATTAACACTGTATGTTTCTCCATTATTTTAGGTCCTGTTTGATTTCTTTTAGTAATTTTTTGTAGTTTTCTGTGTACATGTCTCTTATGGCCTTGGTTAAGCTTATTCCTAAACACTTGATTATTTTGGTTACTATTATAAATTGAATTTTTTCTTGATTTACTCTTCATGTTGCTCATTACTGGTGTATAGGAACACTATTCATTTTTGTATAATGACCTTCTACCCTGCCACTTTGCTGTATTCATTTATCAGCTCTAATAATTTGCTGTAGATTTTTGTGGCTTTTCTATATACAAGATCATGTCATCTGTAAACATTGAAAGTTTTACTTCTTTCTCTCCAATTTGTATACATTTTATTTCTTTTTCTTGCCTAATTGCTCTAACTAGAACTTCCAGTAAAATGTCAAGTAACAATTGCAACAATGGACATCCTTGTCTTATTCCTGATCTTCAAGAGAAATCTTTCAGTCTTTCCTCATTGAATGTATTAGCTATTCCTTTCATAACTTTTCCTCGGTTTATAATTGGACTGTTTGTATTATTGTGATTTAGTTATAGGATTCCTTTACACCTGATCAATATCAGTCTCTTATCAGATATATGGGGTCCAAATACTTTCTCCCATTTTGTTGGCTGCCTCCTCACCTTTTTGACAAAGTCATTGAGGTATAGAAACTTTAGATTTTGAAGAACTCCCATTTATCTATTTTTTTCATTGCTTGTTCTTTGGGTGTAAAGTCTAAAAAGGTACCTCTAGTAGTAGGTTTTGAAGATGTTTCCCTACATTTTCTTCTAGGAATTTTACGGTACTCTCTCTAATATTGAAATCTTTGATCCACTTTGAGTTAATTTATGTATAGGGTGTAAGTTAGTGGTCCTCTTTCATTCTTTTGGGTATAAACATCCAATCATCCAAGCCCAATTTGTGAAGAGAATGATCTGTCCCAGCTTAGTGGATTTGGGTAGTTTATCAAGAATCAATTGGCCATAGATCTTGGGATCTATTTCTGAACCCTTGATTTATCCTATTGATGAATATTTCTATCTTTGTACAGTACCTTGCTGTTTTGACCATTTTTGACTATTATTATAGGTCTTCTTTTTCTTCTTGTGTCAGCATAGGCTGTTTATATGTATTCCAGAAGTTATCCATTTCTTCTAAGTTGTCTAGTTAGCTGGTATACAGTTGTTCATAGTATACACATATGAGTTTTTTTATTTCTTTGTAATCCAAGGTAATGTCCCTATTCTCAGTCCTGATTTTGTTTATTTGGGTCTCCTCTATTTTTTATTTTGTAAGTTTAGCTAAGGGTTTGTTAATCTTGTTGATCGTATCAAAGAACCAACTTTTGCTTTGTGTATTCTCTCTATTGCTTTTTTCTCCATATCATTTGTTTCTTCTTTAATCCTTGTTATTTGTTTTCTTCTACTTGTTTTGGGGTTAGTTTGCTGATCATTCTCTAGCTTCTTCAGTTTTTCATTTAGGTCTCTGATTTTAGCTCTTTCTCCCTTTTTAGTGTATGCATTTAGAGGTAAAAATTTCCTCTTCAGCACTGCCTTCACTGCATCCCATAGTTCTGATATGTTCTGTTCCCATTTTCAATCATCTCTAGAATTACCAATTTCCCTTGCAATTTCTTCTTTGACTCACTGACTTATTTGGAGTGTGCTGTTTAACCTCCATATATTTGTGAATATTCTTGTTCGTTGGTGGTTATTGACTTCTAGCTACATTTCATTATAATAAGAGTATGTGCTTTGAATAACATCAATCTTTTTAGATTTATGTTTTGTGCCCCAGCATATGGTGTATCCTGGAGAACCTTCCATGAGTGCTAGATGAGAAAGTAAACATTCAGTTAAAGTCCAAAGAAATTAATTAATCCCAGCTGACAGAGGTGTTCCAGTGAAGGTATGCACTTGCTGATGCCTTAGTTTGGACACTTTTATGTCCACAGAGATTTAAATTTGTAAACTAATTATGAATTAGATTAAATTACAAATTTACTTACACAGAAAGTAGATGACTTCAATTGGCATCAATAGTACATACTCAAGTTTGAGGCATTACAACCTCTAGTAAAACTTCTAGGAGGAGCCTGGCTTCTGCAAATTGAGATCATAACACTACCAGTCATTAATACATAAGCTGCTGCCATAGATGACGTGACTAAGTTATTCAGTTGCTCCATAAGAAGATAAAGCAATCAAAACAAAACAGAGACATTGTATCAGCATCAGAAAGGGCTTCCAGCCTCCTGTCTTTCCTCCTTTGCACATACTCAGGATTGTTTTAAGGGTGGCTGGAATGAACACAGACTAATTATTTTTTTTCCAGAGTATATCTCCTTAAAGATACAAAAGACTAGTGGCTTGTCCAAAGAGTCCAAAGATTTTGGCTAAGCATAAAGATTTTAACTGAATGTTAGTGAGCTAAAGTAAAAGAAACATTTGAGTTAATATTGTGTTATAGAGTTAGTACTGGAGAAATGAATTTGTCAAGAGTAATTTCTTCACTCTTTCTCAGCTTGTGACATCCAAAAATCTGCTTTAACTATTTTACCTTCAGATACTTCAATTCAAATAAGTAATACAGATCAGAATAGTTCAAGTAACTTTCCATCTACATGTTATAGCTCTATTCTTTTAAACATTTACTTTGAAAATACTAATGTTTTTAATATTTATTAGATGTCCAGTGCATGCCATAGGCTCTTCTAGTTTCTCTTTATACTTACACATTTATTTAGAGTTCAGATTTTGTAAGAATTCTATAAACATATGCTAGATTTTTTAACTTACTTTTCAACATATGGAAAAGGAGGCTTAAAAGGTTTAAAGTCTTAGGAAACTTAAGGACCATTATGAGGGGTAAGTGTATAGATAGAAGTCAAACATAACTGTCTCAATATCTTCAAATATCCATGCAAGACATTTGACCTTTTGAATATAATTTCATTGAAGTTAAACCAAGGGATATAGTTAAGAGTACCATTATAAAAATGTGCTTTCATCAATGTAACAAATATTCTACATCAAGGCAAGTTGTTAGTGATGAGGTTGTATATGGGAATCCTGTATTTTTTGCATGATTTTTCTGTAAACCCACTTCTCCAATGAAAATGAATGAATGAATGAATACCTATCTACATACATAATACATGCATACATACATACATACAAACATAACTTGATTTTACTGAACCAGAATTTAACTGTCAGGCTGTTGAAATTTTCTCAACATCTGCACTGGTGTGTTTAAGCATGCACTGAATTTTGAATAAGGATTGTATGAGCTTGGAATATATATTTTTGCCTTCAAAGCCCAAGACAGAACCTTTCAATATTTATTCACTCCTGGATGGGTATTATAATTTGGGAGCAGTGACCTTAGCCAAATTTTTCTTAATGATTATCTTATATGGTATGATGATTATTCCTCTTGAAAGTTAGCCTCTGTATTGCTAGCCACAAACATGAAAAATAGATGCACAGGCAGGTATTTAGGCATCAAAAGACCTTAAATGCTAATTTGTTTTGACACATATCCTGCCCTAGACTATATTTTCCTTGTCATCAGGTTGGATGAGGATTGGGAAAGATTTCAATTCTTTTTCACTCATATGAAACCCAAAATTTTCACTCACCTGTCAGATGGGAAAGTGTCTTAATTGCTGGATCCTAGAGTTTGCTTCCCTTTTGGAATTCTTCTGTTTTCTGAGAAATGAAAAGAGAGTATCTGTGAAGGGCAGCATATCTGAGAATCTCTTCTCAACTGGCTGAATTTGCTGATATAATTTCCAAATTTTTTCAAACATCCACTTCATTTAAGGAAAAGCAGAGCAGGGCAAATAAGCATTCCCAAGGAGGTATTAAAGGCAGTCTAATTACTAAAATTAAATGTCTACAGCTCAGAGGTACAGCATAACTCCTGTCTCAATTTACATCACACTTGACTTCTCCTGGGAAGAAAACAGGGGAAGACTCACTCAGTCTCATCAAATACCACCAGAATCCATTGCATTTTATTTTCTCTTCTATTTGAAGCTAGTAGTATTAAATTTATACAGCTCTAAATTCTCTGACAAGTTGAATGTTGTCTTATTACCTCTCTATGTTATAGAGGTTTTCCAGGATTGACTCATTCTTTGGCTGAGATGTAATTAAATGGTAACTGAGAAAGATATGGTAGGAGCAGGGAAGCAGGGTCATTGGGAGCATCAGAGCACTGGAACATAATTTGATTGAAATTCCTGGTATATATACTAAAAATTTGTGTGTAATCTAGAAAACTATGTCCAGTGTCTCTGTTTCTCAACATTGGAATTCAAATGTATAGCAAAGGACTACATATTTTTGTCCTTTTGTTCTATTTTTCAGAAAATTATTTTGATGATACTGGGATTCCACAGCATAAAAGTGTAAGAATATGTTTGTTGACATATAAATTTTAATTGCTCTTACATTAGTGTGCCATAGAGATGAAGAAACAGACTGTTTAACTTGATACAGAGGTACAAAAATAAGTTCCATTAGGAGGATTTCAACAGAGGCAAAGGAGAATAGAAGACAGATTTTACTGAGGTATTAACTCCTTTAACTCAAGTGAAGTCTATGGGAAGGGAAAGAATGGGGTGAACACTGACTATCCTTCACTTGGTGTGTGGATTTCAACAAAATTATTTGAACTGTGTCTTTTTGTCCTCAGATTTCAGGAGTACTTCCTCCCCAGTGTTGAGGATATTAAATAAGTTAAACAGGTAAAATACAGAATTCCTAGATGAGTATCAAAAACTCAGCTATAGTTACTAATGTAGATAGGATAAAGAAGTGATACACCATAAATCTTAAATTCTTGGTATACTAAGATAATAATGATTTACATTTAAAATATTTATCATTGCTCATTCCTGTTGAGTTACAAAGTATATGCTTTCATAAAACATTGTGCTTCTTTCACTAGCCTTGGGTTAGTCTTTCCATTCAATAAGATGTGATAGGAGGATAAGGTAAATTAAAGCCCAACTTTGATGCAAACCCTGGAATTTAGAGAAAAATATGATACTTTTAAAAAATTTGAAGTTTCATCTCAACAGGGAAACCAAATATATAATTGGAACTATTATCAAAATATTCATGAGATTTTTATTACTCATAAGGTACTTAGCTGGGTAAAAGATTACTTTTTACATCCACTAGCTGTACAACCCAGATTGAGAGAAAAGGCATGTGTCAGTCAGAAGAGGAGACACCTAAAGAGATGTCAACCCACTCCAATACAGGTGTCTGGGTCTCCAACAGAAGCATGTCTCACATGGCACTGGATGGAAACACATTTTTTTAACATAGCGAATAGACAGAGAAAGATCAGCTTTATTAGTAGGGTTTGGCTCCCCAGAGCCAGTGGGTCCCAATCTGTAGCCATTACAAGGAGGTGTTCCATGTGCATCACCCCTCTCTATGTTCATGTGCTGCTACAGTGGAGGAATCCTCCTCCCTCTGCCAGGGGCAGATATGCAGCTGGAGTATGAGATGGATGTCATAAAACATGCCCACCAAAGTCAAACTATTTCTAGTGAATGTTTGCATGTTCATGGAAAATAGGGGAAGGAAGTTATCTGCAGCCAGTTTATATACTAGCAGATTTCATTTTATCCCAGCATGCTGACATACCTTCTTTTGAACACAGGATGTATTTGTGGGTCCCAGGGAAAGTTGGCAGGCAATGCTAAGACTGCCCTTTACCACAGCCTGCAAATCCCAGATTTCATTTTAAAGTATGTGCATACATGTGAAATGTGTCAGCCTTCCATGGATATAATAGAAATGTAAAGTGAGAAGAAATCCAGATGTGTAAAGAATCCAGTAGACTAAGGTGAGCAGAGAATGTCTATGGTTGGTCTTATCCATAGAGTCATATTAGTATTTAGGGGGCTAGGAAGGGGGTTAGTAATGCAAAAGACAATACAGATGAAAAAAAGGAGGAACTCACAAAACAGCCAATGAATCCAGAGAAGCCCAGCACTTTCTCAAACATAATTAGGCTCTGTGGCATGGCAAGAGTTTTGAAAAATAGTGAAAAAATAAGGTTTGGTTAATTAAAAAACAGTGTACTTGACATAAACAAAACATTTTAACATACATTTAAATAGTATTGAATACATGTAAAGTACAATTTTAGAATTTAGTAATTGAAATAAGCTATAAACAAAAACAGCTACATTAAAATACAAGGTGGGACCTGTATTTTAAATATTTTAAATTATTTTTAATTTTTAATAATTTAATAATTATTCTAAATTTTAAATTTTAATTTTTAAATTAAATTAAATTTAAAAATTAAATTAAATTTAAATTTAAATAAACATTTAATGTAATTTAATTTTTAATTTTTAATACTTAAAATTTAAATTATTTTAAATTATTTTAAAATATTAAAAATATTTTAAATATTTTAAATTAAAATGCAGGGTGGCACTCTACATAACATAGAAATTAGAATATAGAATACAAGACTTTGAAGAGGGTGAGATGAAATCTGTAGATGAAATGAAAGAGACTTCACAGAGGAAGTGACATTTAAGTTAGATGACTTGGAACTAGGAAAATTGTATTGTTTGAAAGATATGAGAGTGAATTTGAGTGGGAATACATATATTTATATGGTGGAGTGGTGAGTTTGAGGACACAAGTCAAAAAGATAGCAGATCAATGTGGTGAGGTATACTGCAATAGGGAGAGAAAAGCCTGGAAAATAATAAGTAATATTTTAATAAAATTTTTAATATATTTGGTGAATATTATGGAAAAATATTCTAAGACCCTAAATTCTCTTTTCATTATTCTTATATTTTGAAAAAAAATTATCTATAACCAGTTCTAATTCATAAGCATAAAACAATATTTAAGTGATAAGAGACACAGCCAGAAAAATAGGAAGAGACTCATCAATTTTTCTTCCCTTGAACACTTAATACACAGTAGTCTGTTTAGGATGCTAAGATTCAGAGAATTTCTAACTATAGCCAACAGTTTATTTTACCTGCTTGCTGTCTTTCATTCTAAAATTATACTTTTATGAAAAAGAACATGTTATTCATGTAAGTCTTCTTTTTCACCTAATAGCAAACATCTTTCTCTCTCAATAATTGCCTTCTGTTTCTTAATTATATTTGTGAATCTAGAATTACATCCTGTAGAAATATTACATAGTTCACCATTGTGTATATTTTTCTTTTTCAATTTTTCCACTTGTAATATTTTATTTGTATCTCTGAAAATAGCCATATCAGGGTAAGAATGAGATACAGAAAATGCATATTGTAAAAGATTTTGCATGTTTTGTCAAAGTGTTTTCCAGGTATTTTATTTTTCAGTCCCATCATCAGACTATGAACATACACTTTTCAGTAGGTATTTATTAATATCTAGTATTATTTTTTATTCTAATTTCATCAATAATTTTTATTCATTATCAGGGGTTTTCTATATAGCAAAGAAAAAGTCTAAGTACTTCATTTTCTAGTGATGCATTTTATTTTTCTACATTTGAGTTGCAGCTTCTTTCTTAAGAATGATTTTTCCTGGTGTGCATTTATTTTTTTAACAGTTCTATTTTGGGAACATTCAAACACATGGCAAAGTAGAGATAATAATAAAACAACCCCACATATATCATTCACCCAGCTTTAGTTGTCAATTTATACTAAATGTTGTCTCATCTATAGCTGCATTAATTCCCCAACTTAGATTAGTTTGAAGTATAACCCAGATATTATCATTTCTTCTGCAAGTAATTCAGGCTAGATCTATAAGATCCAGGTAGTCTTTGTACAATACCATTGCCACACATTAAAAAAATCACATCTAAAATACTTTAGCATCAAATATCCAGTTAGTTGAGCACAGAATATCCAAGTTTAATGATGCATCTCATCTTTGCCTACGTTTTAATTTTTTTACTTTTTATTTGCTTATTTTTTTATTTTAAATTGAGTTTTATTGTGATATATTTACATAATGTATGATAATCCATGGTGTACTATCAGCTCTTCACATTACCATGATATAGTTGTGCATTCATCACCCCAATCTATTTTTGAACATTTTCTCTATACCAGAAAGAATAAGGATAAAAAATAAAAGTAAAAAAGAACACCCAAATCATCCCCCCATCCCACCCTATTTGTCATTTTGTGTTTGTCCCTGTTTTTCTACTCATCCATCCATACACTGGATAAAGGGAGTGTGATCCACAAGGTTTTCACAATCACACTGTCACCCCTTGTAATCTACATTATTATACAATCATCTTCAGGAGTCCAGACTATGGGGTTGGAGTTTGGTAGTTTCAGGTACTTACTTCTAGCTATTCCAATACATTAAAACCTAAGCGGTGTTATCTATATAGTGCATAAGAATGTCCACCAGAGTGACCTCTCCACTCCATTTCAAATCTCTCCGCCACTGAAAGTATTTCATCTCACATTGCATCCCCCTTTTGTTCAAGAGGATATTCTCAATCCCACAATGCTGGGTCCAGATTCATCCCCAGGAGTCATATCCTCCATTGCCAGGGAGATTTACACCCCTGGGAGTTGGGTCCCAAGTAGGGGGGAGGGCAGTGAATGCACCAGCCAAGGTGGCTCAGTTAGAGAGAGAGAGGGCCGCATCTGAGCAACAAAGGGTACTCAGGGGGAGACTGTTAGGCACAATTATATGCAAGTTCAGCCTCTCCTTTGCAGTAATGAGCTTCATAAGGGCAAGTCCCATGATAGAGGGCACAGCACATCAAACCACCAGTCCCAATGTTTGTGACACCAGTCCATGTGAGGAATTCCAACACTTCTGCACCTTTCCCCAGCTCCTCATGGGGGTGGGCTGTAAATATATTTTTATTCTCTGCCCAAATTACTTTGGGATGTGCCACTATTTCACTCTAACCTATACTAACCTATTGTATCTCACTTCCTATTCAAAGTTCCATGTAATTGTAGTGTTTGAACAAACTGACTGTAGAGTTATACTGTTTAGAAAATATAGATCCTGCACCAAATAGACATCTCTTCCCTTGGTCTCACATGGAAGTTGAAACTTTTAAACACAGTCAGTTTCAACCTTGACCCTTTGGCCAGGTTTGCCCTTGTCTTAACTAGATCTGCTTCATTCATGTCACTAATTGAAGTCAGGGCTCTTTTTCAGCTTTTTTTTTTTAACAGTTGCTATATGAACTAATACTGACATTCATATCTGCTGAGCTCTAGCTCTGAGTTTCAGGTTTCTCAGAGATATGCATTGTTCCAGAGACCAATCAGGTTATCCACTAATGGATCAGCATCTCAAAGTTTAGAGATAGGCATTACAATTCAGGAATAGAGTTGGCTGCTGTAAGAGCTTACAATCTAGGGACTATTACAATAGTCATGTCCACACAAGGCTATGTTCTTAGATTTAATTCTGAGTTTACACATTGTAGTTAGTCCATATTGGTATGGCATTATAGTGTTTGCCATTATTTCTCATATACTTCACTCAAATACTGTGTACAGAATCCATTCACCTCATTGTGTGTCTCACAGCTTCACTCCTTCTAATAGTTGTTCAATATTCCATTGTATGCATATGCCACAGTTCACCATTCTGTTCCTCAGTCTATGTACCCTTAGGTCACCTCAACCCATTGAAAATCATGATTGCTGCCTCCACGAACACCAGTTTGCAAATGTCCATTTGTGTCTCTGCTCTCTGATCTTCAAATGACATACCCCATAATGAGGTTGCAGGACCTTATGATCCCCCCATACTTAACTTTTTGTGGAACCACCACACTGAACTTCAGAAAGTCTACACCATTCTACCTGCTCATCAACAGTAGATTAGGTACATCCCTCTCACCATGCTTTCTCCAACACTTTTATACCTATATATTTTTCCTACAATTTTATAGCGTTATATTCACATACCATACATTTATCCACAGCGTACAATCAGTTATTCATGGTATCATCATAAAATTGTACATTTATCACCACAATCAGCACTTGAACATATTGAATACTACAAGAAAAAATGTTTCTGTAGCAATAATAAGAAAGATGATAAAAAGAAAAATAACATGTCATACAATATAATAGTAAGGACAGAAAACACCACTACCAAGAACCCTATATTCCTCCCCTATATTCCCCTCTTATATACACTTAACATTGGCATATTGCCTTTGTTACATTTAATGGAGGTATATTACAGTGTCACTGTTGACAAACTAGACTCCAGTTTGCTTTGATTATATTTTTCCCAAATAACATCCCCTTTTCAACACTCTACATTGTTGACATTCATTTGCTCTCTCACATGCAAAAACATTTTTGTATTTGTATATTTACTAACAGTCATTGGCCAGTCCTGTTTTTGCTGTTATACAGTCCCAGTCTTAATCATCTATCTTTACCTCTGGTGTCATATATTCTCCTATCTCACTTCTTTCAGCTTTACTCATAGACATCTTTGTTCAGTGTACTTACAATACCGTGCTACCATCACATCATGTTATCTGGATCTATACAATCAATCCTGCTAAACATTCTGTAGTCCTTCAGCATCAAATGCCTGATATCTACCCTCCTTCTATCTCCTGGTTGCCTGTGTTGTCAGCTTTTAACTCCCAAAATTCGTTCATTAATGTCTGTTCATATTAGTGAGACCATACAGAATCTGTCCTTTTCTTTCTGGCTAACATCACTCAACATAATGTCCTCCAAGTTCATCCATATTGTTATATGATCTATGTCTTTGTTCTGAAGTCTTACAGCTGCATGATATTACATCATGTGTACATACCACAGTTTGTTTATCCACTCATCTGTTGATGGACAGTTGAGCTGTTTCCATCTCCTGGTAATCATGAATAATGCTGCAATAAACATCAGTTTACAAATGTCTGTTTGTGTCTTAAGTTTCAGTTCTTCTGAGTATATACCTAGCAATGGAATAGCTGGGTCATATGGCAAATCTATATTTAGCTTCCTGAGGAACCACCACACTGTCTTTCAGAGTGGTTGCAACATTGTACAATCCCACCAACAATGAATAATTGTGCCTCTTTCTCCACATCCTCTCCAGCACTTGTCATTTTCTGTTTTTTGGATAATGGCCATTCTGGTAGATGTGAGGTAATATCTCATTGTGGTTTTCACTTGCATTTCCTTAATAGCCAACGAAGTTGAGCATTTTTTCATGTTTTTGAGCAATTTGTATTTGCTCTTCAGAAAAATCTCTGTCCATCTTTTGCCCATTTTTCAATTGGATTGTTTGTCTTTTTGTTGTTGCGTTGTAGGATTCCTTTATATATTTGGGATATTAAACCCTTATCTGATATGCAGCTTCCAAATATCATCTCCCATTGTGTAGGTTGCCTTTTTACTTTTCTGACAAAGTCCTTTGATGTAAAAAAGTGTTTAATTTTGAGGAGATCCCATTTGTCTATTTGTTCTTTGTTTGCTCACACCTTGAGAGTGAGGTCTATGAAACCACCTCCTATCACAAGATCTTTAAGATATTGCCCTATATTTTCTTCTAAGAGTTTTATGGTTACGGTGCTAACATTTAGGTCTTTGATCCATTTCAAGTTAATTTTTGTATAAGGTGTGAGATAGGCATCCTCTTTCACTATTTTAGAAATGGATATCTAGTTCTCCAAACATCATTTATTGAAAAGGCTGCTCTTTCCCAGTTGTTTTGGCTTGACTGCTTTATCAAAGATCAGTTGTCTGTAGATGTGAGGGTCTACTGTAGCTTTGTAATATGCTTCAAAGTCAGGTAGTGTGAGACATCCCACTTCATTCCTCTTTCTCAAGATATTTTTGGCTATTCACGGCACCTTGCTATTTCAAATAAATTTGGTTATTGGTTTTTCTATTTCTGTAAAGTATGTTGTTGGGATTTGAATTGGTATTGCATTGAATCTGTAAATCAGTTTAGGTAAAATTGCCATCTTAACTATATTTAGTCTTCCAATTCATGAACATGGGATGTTCTTCCATTTTCTTAGGTCTTGTTCAATTGTTTTGGCAGTTTCTTATAGTTTTCTGTGTAAAGGTCTTTTGTTTCCTTGGTTAAGTTTATTCTCAAATACTTGATTCTTTTGGTTGCTATTGTAAATGGGTTTTTTTTTTCTTGATTTCCTCCTCTTGTTGCACATTACTTGTATATAGGAACACTACAGATTTTTGCATGTTGATCTTGTAGCCTGCCACTTTGGTGTATTCATTGACTAGTTCTAGTAGCTTTGCTGTAGATTTTTCTGGATTTCCTACATACAGAGTCATGTCACCTGCAAATAGTGAAAGTTTTACTTCTTCCTCTCCAATTTGGATGCATTTTATTTCTTTTTCTTGCCTAATTGCTCTAGCTAGAACTTCCATCACAATGTTAAAAAACAATGGTGATAGTGGGCATCCCTGTCTTGTTCCTGATCTTTGAGGAAAAGTTTTCAGTCTCTCCCCATTGAGTATGATGATACCTGTGAGTTTTTCATATATCACTTTTATCATATTGAAAAAGTTCCCTTCTATTCCTATCTTTTGAAGTGTTTTCATCAGGAAAGGATGTTGAATTTTGTCAAACGCCTTTTCTGCATTGATTGAGATGATCATGTGGTTCTTCTGCTTTGATTTATTGATGCAGTGTATTACATTAACTGATTGTCTTGTGTTGAGCCAGCCTTGCATACCTGGAATAAATACCACCTGGTCGTGGTGTATAATTCATTTAATGTGTTGCTGTATTCGATTTGTGAGTATTTTGTTGAGGATTTTTGTGTCTATATTCATTAAAGAAATTGGTCTATAATTTTCTTTTTTAGTAGTGTCTTTGTCTGATTTTGGTATTAGGGTGATATTGGCTTCATTGGATGAGTTAGGTAGCTTTATCTCTTCATTTTTTTTTTTTTTTTTTAAGAGTTTGAGCAGGATTGGTACTAATTCTTTCTTGAATGCTTGGTAGAATTCCCATGTGAAACCATCTGGTCCTGGGCTTTTCCTTTTTAGCAGCTTTTTGATGACTGACTCAATCTCTTTATTTTTGATTGGTTTCTTGAGGTCATCTATTTCTTCTTGGGTCAATGTTGGTTGTGCATGCTTTTCTAGGAAGTTGTCCATTTCACCTAAGTTGTCTAGTTTATTAGCATATAGTTGCTCATAGTATCTTCTCATTATCCCCTTAATTTCTGCAGGGTCAGTAGTTATATTTCCTTTCCTATTTCTGATTGCATTAATTTGCATCTGCTCTCTCTCTCTCTCTTTTTTTTTGTTAGCGTAGCCAGTGGCCCATCAATTTTATTGATTTTCTCAAAGAACCAGCTTCTGGTCTCATTGATTCTATTGTTTTCCTGTTCTCAATTGCATTTATTTCTGCTCTAATATTTGTTATTTCTTCCCTTCTGTTTGCTTTGGGGTTAGTTTGGTGTTCTTTCTCTAATTCCTCCAGGTGAACAGTTAACTCTTCAATTTTTGCTCTCTCTTCTCTTTTAATACAGGCATTTAAGGCAATAAATTTCCCTCTCAGCACTGCCTTTGCTGCATCCCATAAGTTTTGATAAGTTGTGTTTTCATTGTCATTTGCCTTGAGGTATTTACTAATTTCTCTTGTAATTTCTTCTTTACCCACTGGTTTTCTAAGAGGGTGTTGTTTAGCCTCCATATGTTTGTGAATTTTATGACCTTTTGCCTTTTATTTCCAACTTCATTCCATTA
Source organism: Choloepus didactylus (assembly GCF_015220235.1). Lineage (NCBI taxonomy): Eukaryota > Metazoa > Chordata > Mammalia > Pilosa > Megalonychidae > Choloepus > Choloepus didactylus. The sequence goes on from NW_023637581.1 coordinate 1,697,656, forward strand.
TTGTCTGAGAAAGTGTTTTGTGTAATATCAATACTTTTTAATTTGTTGAGACTTGCTTTGTGACCCAACATGTGGTCTATCCTAGAGAATGTTCCATGATTACTTGAGAAAAAAGTGTATCCTGCTCTTGTTGGATGCAGTGGTCTATAAATGTCTGTCAAATCTAGTTCATTTATCATGCAATTCTACATCTCCATTTCTTTAGTGATCCTCTGTCTAGATGTTCTATCCATTGATGAGAGTGGTGTATTGAAGTCTCCAAGTGTTATTGTAGAGGTGTCTATTTCTGCTTTCAGTGATCTCAGTGTTTGCCTCAAGAATTTTGGGGCATTCTGGCTTGGTGCATAAATACTTATGATTGTTATGTTCTCTTGAGGAATTGATATTTTTATTAATATATAGTGGCTTTCTCTGTCTCTTTTAATTGTTTTACTTTTGAAGTTTAATTTGTCTATTAGTATAGCTACTCTTGCTTTTTTCTGGTTGTTGTTTGCATGAAATATCTTTTTCCAATCTTTCACTTTCAGTCTATTTCTGTCCTTGTGTCTAAAGTGAGTTTCTTGTAGTCAGCATACAGATGGGTCCTGTTTTTTAATCCACTCTGCCAGTTTGTGCTTTTTATTGGGGAGTTTAATGCATTTGCATTTAGTGTTGTTACTGTAAGGGTAATACTTTCTACTATGATTTTGTCTTTTGGAATTTATATGTCATAACTTATTTTTACCTCTCTCTCCTTTTACCTTTCTGATAATCTTCATTTCTGCACTCTTCTCCAACTCTCTCTCTCCTGTCTTTTCCTATCAGCCTGTAGCACTCATTTTAGTATTTCTTGTATCATGTTCCATGATCACTTGAGAAAAAAGTGTATCCTGCTCTTGTTGTCTCTTATTCACAAACTCTCCCAGTGTCTGTTTGTCTAAAAATGTTTTAATCTCTCCCTCATTTTTGAAGGAAAGTTTTGCCTGATAAAGAATTCTTGTTTGGCAGTTTTTCTCCTTCAGTATCTTAAATATATTATGCCACTGTCTTCTTGCTTCCATGGTTTCTGTGGAGAAATCTGTGCATAGTCTTATTGACCTTCCCTTGTATGTGATGGATCACTTTTCTCTTGCTGCTTTCAGAATCCTCTCTTTGTCTTTGACATTGGACAATCTGATCAGTGTCTTGGAGTAGTCTATTGGGATCTATTCTATTTGGGGTACACTGTACCTCTTGAATCTCTAATTTTCTATCTTTTATAAGATTTGGGAAATTTTCAGTGAATATTTCTTCTATTACTCTTTCTGCCCCTTTTCCTCTTCTCCTTCTGGGATACCCATAACATATTTATTTGTGCATTTCATCTTGCCACTCAGCTCCCTAAGACCCTGTTCATATTTTTCCATTTTTTTCACCATCTGTTCTTTTGTGTGTACGAATTCAAATGGCTCATCTTCCAGTTCACTGATCCTTTCTTCCGCCTGTTCAAATCTACTCTTGTGTCCCTCCATTGTGTTTTTCATCTCCTCCATTGTGGCCTTCATTCTCATGAGTTCTGCCATTTGTTTTTTCAAGTTTATGAATTCTTCTTTATGGTCATCTTGTGTCTTCTTTGTATCCTTCATCTCTTTTGCTATATCTTCCTTCAGTTCACTGAATTTACTTAGCATTAGTTGCCTCAACTCCTGTATCTCAGTTGAACTTTTAGTTTGTTCCTTTGCCTAGTCCATATTTTTGTGTTCCCTGGTATGGCTTGTTATCTTAAGTTGTCTATGCATCTGATTTTGTTGATTAGTTTATTGTGGAGCTTCTTTTCTGTGTTTTACCTAGGGGTTTTCTTGTTGGTTGACTTTGTTCTCTGGCCTCTGTTATTCAGTTCTACTTATTCTAGGTCTCTAAGTTAGGTTCTATTTAGTTGTTCAGAGTTTTTCACCTCTTGTTTTTTCTGTTTCTTGCCCTGCCTCTATGTAGCATTTTAATGAAAGGGTCTCCTCTGATATGGTTGACCCCAGTCAGATTTTCCCAGTCTAGAGAGACCCAAGTCTCATTGGGATGGTATGGGGTTTTCCTGAAAATGAGACCCTCCTATGAGACCTTTAGAATTAGTGCTTTTCACTCCTGTCCAGCAGGTGGTGCTTGCCAGCCCACAGCTCTCCCACCAGTGTAAGGAGGTGTGGAGACTTTAGTTCTCTTGGTGACCCTGATCCTATCAGGGGCATGCCTGACTGAAGCCAGAATCTGAATTCTAGCCCCTGGGGTCTGAGTTCCCAAAAGGAGGACAGCCAGTTTAGCTGGACCTTCCCTCACTCTCCCAATCCTAGGAAATCCAGTTGTCTTTCAGGGGCACAATTCCCTTCTCCCATTTCCTCTTTGGGGCATCACAAGCTAGATTCATTGGTCAGCCTGAGTTGCCAAACAAAGACAGGGGTGCAGACCTTCTTCAGAAGTGAATCCAGAACTCAAAGATGCTGTGGGTACTCTGTCTCCCCCCAAGCCCAGCCTACTCCCTCAACCTGGGCTTTCTGATAGAAAATAACCACATACATTACTTTTGGATTGAGAAATAGAAAAGAAAAACAAGAAAAGGAAAAAAAGAAGAAAAAAAGGACTCCCTTTTAAAAGTCTTTCCCCAGCCTGGAAGTTTTGTCAGTGTCAGAATAGAGTATTTAAAGATGTACTTTGGGCTATTGTCTGATAATTACTCTCCAACAGCTTCAGTTCCACCCCTGCCAGGGAACTGTTTGCTGCAATCTCAGATTTTCCTCCAATTCCAAACTTTCTTTTGATGCGTGACTGGTTACTGAAGACCCTGAAAACACTGTTTCATATAGTTCTTGGGTAAATGCCAGCTGCTCTAGGGGAGAGACAAAATACTGCAACTCTCCACTCTGCCATCTTGCCCCACCTCATCCTCTAGGTCTTGAAGTCCAGATATGTTTTTTATTTGACAATATGACTAAAGAAATGGGGTAATATCACCACCTGTTCTCATACAAAGAAGACACATTTACATTATATACTCTCTGTAACAATTCAGTCTTCAGGCACTTCAAACTGACAATGTGTATTTTCTGAAAAGCATGCTATGGGAATAGTGTCCAAATACATGTTCATTCTTCAAATAGTACAGCTTCAGGAAACCTGCTAATGCTACTAACTCTCTTTACTCCACAGGAGACCCCCTAGAGGAAAGAACATGACCAACCACACAGTGGTGATTGAATTCTTCCTAATGGGATACTCTGACATCAGGGAGCTCCAGGTCCTGCATGTGTCTCTGTTTTTGTTGATCTACTTGGCTACTCTCATGGGGAATCTTCTCATTATTGTCCTTCTCACCCTGTGCCTTCACACCCCCATGTACTTCTTCCTGAAGAACTTTTCTCTTGTTGATCTTTGCCTCATTTCCATCACAATCCCCAAATCCGTTCTCAACTCTCTTTCCAACAGGACCACCATTTCCTACCTGGGTTGTGTCTTACAGGTCTTGGTGATTCACTTTGCTGGGTGTGAGGGGCTCATCCTCACAACCATGTCCTATGACGATTATGTTGCCATTTGCCACCCACTACACTATGACACCATCATGAACAGGGGAGTGTGTGTGAGGATGGCAGCTGCCTCCTAGTTCTTTGGAGGATTCATTGGCAGTTTAAACTCAGCTGCCACATTCTCTTTTTCTCCAGCTCCAGCAAATTCCCTCAGTTTTTCTGTGATGTTTTTTCATTACTAAATATTTCTTGCTCTAAGACATATATTACTATTGATATAAGTGTGACAATTGGAATATTTTATTTTTTTTGTTATCTTGCCACTGTTTTCTCATATGTCTATATTTACAGTACAGTATTAAGCATCCCATCAGTGCAAGGCCAGTCAAAACTTTCTCCACCTTCTTGCTCCATTTTATCATTGTAACCACATTTTTCCTGACGGGAGCCATTGCGTATCTGAAGCCAGTGCCAGAGTCCCCCACCCTCTTGGACTTGCTGCTCTTTGTATTGTATTCAGTTGTGCCGCCCACCATGAGACCCATTATTTATAGCCTGCGGAACAAGGAAATCAAGGCAGCTCTAAGAAAGTTCCTATGGAAACTTGGTGGCATTAAGAAGTGGTAGTCATAGAAATGCAATTGTAAAGTATTCAATACTCCTTTTTGATTATGAATTATGACTAAGTGATATTAGATATATAATCTAATATCTCTGATTTGATATTTTAACATATTTGGCAGGTGGAATAGACTGCTCTCTAGTTGTAATAAGCTCTATCATGCTATACCATAGTACTTTCCTTAGTGTAATTAAGTAATATCTTATTCATCCTAGCAGAATTTATTTTAAGAAATTAAGGATTTTATAGCATGCCAAAAGCTGTACTAGTTTTATTTCTGTCCCATTTTGAGACATTATTGTCATATGTCAAATTTTATCCAATTCAAAAATTTTGGAAAGAGAGAACAATCATGTATATTAAAAATATCTAGATTAAATTTCATGATAATATACACTTAAATCATTTTATTTATATATAAATTTTAATATGTAGTGGAACTTCCATTACTTTTGTGCTTAGTTTTAGAAAAATGATACTGTGTTTCTTTAACTGTCATTTTGTTAGGAAATTCCATGTACCATATTTGGCCACCAATTCTGTTTGAATCATATATTATAAATATATTTTATCCAAAAGATGACTAATTGCATTCTTTAATATTATTTGTTTACATCTATTAGAAATATTGCTTTTGAAAGAAAGCAACAAAATTTGCAGAAAAATAATTTTGAAGCAATTAATTTGACAATTTATTTGACACCCATGGACTCAGCACAAACTAAGAACTGGTGTCAGTATTCTTCTCAGAGTGTTGCCCAATGTTGGCAGCATTTTAGACATATTGTATGAATCCCCCTTGTTTAATATCTTGAATATAACAGGTTCTCAATAAATGTATGCAGTTTAAAATAACTAATTATTGTTTTCTTAACTGCTTCCCAAAATGACATTTTAAAATTCTGAGATGCTGATTTTAGATTGAAAGTTGCCAAGCAGGCTGCTCTCTCCTACTGTTGCAATAACACTCCAAGGCAGGATCAACTCTCTTTTCCCCTTTATTTCACTAAACACAAGTGCATCACCATACTGCAGTCCTGGAAAATACCCTCCACTCTGATAAATACCCAAGAAAGAATGTCAAGATAGATAGCAAAAGAATCATGTGACTAATGCAGGATCCTCTAGAAATTCCCAGAGTGGTGTCTCCTTCAATTAGATATATTAGCTTCCCTACAATATTGTTTCTGAAGATCATTGGCTGTGGCTTATTTTTATACTTTTAAATAAATTGAAAATTGTAGCAATTCATTTTTTATGGAATAGAGTATGGAAAAGTTATTAGAAATCATAATGCTTCATCAACACATTTTGACTCAAATATTTACTTAGATATTTTCCCAATAACATAAAATATTCAAATTGGAACATTTTAATTTATCAACTAAAACAACTTGCTAAAGTGAGGCAATTTAACACTGGATGGCAGGATAAATTAATAGTCCAAATATAATCTTCTGGTTTGAAAAAGAACCTACATTCTGGAGAACCCAAATAATTAGGTGTGAATGACACCAATTCTCCCAATTGATAATTGTATTTTTTCTCTATTAGAACAAATCTATATGTTTATTATGAGTGTGCATGTATATGCATGTGTGTGCATGTGTATACATATGCAAATATATACAAAAATATATATTAAAATAATTATGAGCTATTGACACAGGCTATTGTGGAGACTGAAAATTCAGAAGTTTGTAAGACAGGTCACAGGCTTGAAACATTCATAAAGGTGATATTGAGGCTATGAGACAAATGAAGGGGGAAAATTGCAAGCTGGAATTTCCAGTAAAAGTTGATGTGGAAGTCTTGAAGCAGAAATTTTTCTGACCACTGGAGCCAGAAAACCTTGTCTTTAAAGCTGCCACTGACTGGATGACATATACCACATTTTGGAGTGTAATTTACTTTACGTAAATTCAACAGATTATAGTTGTTAATTCCATCTACAAAACACCTCCACAGTAACAACATGGATAGTATTTGACCAAATAACTGGGCATGATATCTTTGTCAAGTTCACACAAAATATTAACCATCACAATCTACCCCTTTTAACAAGGCCACCATACACATTTCCTTAAACTATACTTTATCTCCTAACAAAGAAAATAACAAAGACATATACTACCTAACATGACACAACTATCCTAAATACAACAGAAAATATTTTAATTCTTTCTAGAGAAGGATGTAAGATTTTGGGAGATATTCACTCTTCAATTTGATATCATACAACTTAAATTTAATACATCTTATGTTATATAATAAAGCTATAAGAGAGGGAAGAAAACAAGGATATTCATCAAAAAATAAGGAAGAACATACTCATAAAAATTACAGTCCATATTTCAGCAACAGGTCACATGGTTGTAACTGGTATTTGCAACTACCTTCTTCCTCAATGCATTCCATACTTCTTTTGCTGTCAGCAAGGATCTCAGCTGGTAGTGATACTTTGTTTAGTGGATTGATACAAACCTTCATTCCTGAAGGTCATTAGTAGATTTCACTGAATTAGGTCATTGTACCATTCCATTTAATTTAAGCATATTGACATAACAGAACTGAAAAACAACTTCAGGGTTGACCTGTATTCCAGGCATACTCCTCCTTATCTCCATTGTGCAGTAGCAACTCAATTTAACTTTGGTAGTATTAATCACTCCAGCCAGTAGAGTAACTCCCTTCTTTACCAGTTCCCTCAGATTCATGAGCAACCCAATGTGACAGAAACATTCCTGAGTTGGGGTTCAATGGAATAATTGTGTGTATTCTGGAAACATTCCTCCCTTTGGAAATAAGATGTCTTGATCAACAAAGCATAAAGTCACAGAGACAAAAGGAAAACCCTTGCACATGGAAGACTATGAGGATTAGTGAGTGTGTCACTCCCATTTCTATAACTTGATTCCTGGACCCACAAATATTGGCCATGTGAAGAACAGCATCATATGTTGGACACCAGTTAGGAGCATATATCACATCTGGATAACATCACCCCAGCTATACAAGGTATTGCCAAAATACTGGCACAATAATTGAGTCTTCCAAATGGCATTCCACAATTCTCTCAATACAGGTGCTTCAAGATGATGGGGAACTTGATAATGTCAGTGAATTCTATGAAACTGGGCCTATTAATAATTGGAGTGGTTTTCTTTATCAGAAAAAAACACTGTGGGAAATACCATGATGACTGATAAGTCATCATGTAAGTTCATGGATGGTAGAAATAGAAGAATTGATAAGGCAAATCCATATCCAGAGGAAATGCCTATTTTATAAGGGCAAAAACTGGTGTCTACACTTTGATGGAAGAAGTCTAATGCAATAACATGCCATAAGGCAGCTGACTGATCACCTCACAGAATGGTGCCATATTTGTGAATCACAGTTGGTTTCTGCTTCTGGAAGATTGGTCACAAAGCACTGTAGCAAGATTAGTTTTAATGGGTGGAATCCATGTTTATGACCCCATGAATAACCTCCACCCCTTACACCATGCCCATTTGTTCATAAACCCATTAGACAATGATGAATATCTGTGGAAAGAAGCTAACAGTTATCCACAGTACATGTCAAACTAGCCACTTTATTATTAAAATCATCCTTTGGTGATTTCACCATTTTAAGCATTAAAAATTGATACAAATAATTTCACATACTTGCCAATTCACAAATATCTATCCATATAACTTACTGACGACTTCCTTGTCACAATCTTTCAGACACATTCCTTTCTTTTCTTTAATTTTTATTTTGAAATAAATTCAAACTTACAGTAACAGTTGCAAAAATAATACAAACCCCATACACAGAACTCCAGCATATCCATACCCCCTTCACCAATACCCCATTCTACCAACTTCAATATTTTGTCACTTTACCATTTCTTTCTTTCCCTCCCTCCCTGCCTATCTTCCATCATCTATTGCTCTGTCTTCTGAACATATGAGAACATGTTGCTCACATCTTTAAACAAATAATATAATTCACATATACATTTCCTGTGAAGAAGAATTTTCATTTATGTAATCACATTAAGTGCAGTTAAGAATTTCAAGAAATTTAACATTGATTTAAAGCTTACATTATATATTTCATTTCTTTCTTATGTCCCAATTGTGTCCTTTTGAGCTTTTTCTCCTCTATTCTTAGATCTCATCCAGGATCTTCTATGCCATTTAATTATCATTATCTATTTAGACTGTCTTGCAAAGCCATCACCTTCCCACCATCCATTACTAGAAATTTCCCTTCACCCCAAACAGAAACCTTATACTCATTTCTTATTAACTCCCCATTGCCTCTTCCCCAACTTCTCATAACCCATACTCTGCTTTTCATACTCTTCTTTTCATCTCTATAATCATACTCTCTGATACATTCTTTGTGTTTACCATGGGGCTTAAATTTAACATCTTAAATCTATAACAGAGAACCACCCTGGGGGGATGGCACTCACCTGTGACATAGCACAGTCATCCCTCAACAGAGGACCAGGGGGTGCACAGCCTGGAAGAGGGACCCACTAGCAAGTCTCAGGAGACATATGTCAATACCAAGGACTTGTGGGTCAGTGGCAGAGACAAACTGTAGCAGGACTGAACTGAAGGATTAGACTATTACAGAAGCTTTAAAACCCCAGGAACACCAGGGAGATTTTATTGTTAGAGCCACCCCCCTCCCTGACCACCCAGACACATGCGCCATATGCAGGGTGGGCAACACCAACTACACACACAAGCTTGGTACACCAATTGGACCCCACAAGACTCACTGCCCCACTCACCACAAAGGAAAAGCAGGGGAGAACTGGCTTGTGGAGAACAGATGGCTTGTGGACACAACCCACTGGTTAGTTAGAGAAAGTGTACTCCACAAAGCTGTAGATCTGATAAATTATAGAAAAGGACTTCAATTGGTCTACAAATCTTAAAAGAACCCTATCAAGTTAAGCAAATGCCAAGAGGCCAAAAACAAGAGAAAACTATAAAGCATATGAAAAAAACAGACAATATGGATAACCCAAGCCCAAGCACCCAAATCAAAAGATCAGAAGAGACACAGTACCTAGAGCAACTAATCAAAGAGCTAAAGATGAACAATGAGACCATAGTACAGGATACAAAGGATATCAAGAAGACCCTAGAAGAGCATAAAGAAGACATTGCATGACTAAATAAAAAAAAAATATTTCATCTTATGGAAATTAAAAGAAACTGTTGACCAAATTAAAAAGATTCTGGATACTCATAGTACAAGACTAGAGGAAATTGAACAACAAATCAGTGACCTGGAAGATGACAGAATGGAAAATGAAAGCACAAAAGAAAGAATGGGAAGAAAAAAAACAAAAAAAAAATTGAAATGGACTTCAGGAATATGATAGATAATATAAAACATCTAAATATAAGAACCATTAGTGTTCCAGAAGGGGAAGAAAAGGGTAAAGGTCTAGGCAGAGTATTCAAAGAAATTGTTGGGGAAAACTTCCCAAAACTTCTAAAACACCATAAATACACAAATCATAAATGCCCAGTGAACTCCAAATAGAATAAATCTAAATAAACCACTCCGAGACATATTCTGATCACACTGTCAAACACAGAAGAGAAGGAGCAAGTTCTGAAAGCAGCAAAAGAAAAGCAATTCACCACATACAAAGGAAACAGTATAAGAATAAGTAGTGACTACTCAGCAGCCACCATGGAGGTGAGAAGGTAGTGGCATGACATATTTAAAATTCTGAGTGAGAAAAATTTCCAACCAAGAATACTTTATCCAGCAAAGCTCTCCTTCAAATTTGAGGGAGAGCTTAAATTTTTCACAGACAAACAAATGCTGAGAGAATTTGCTAACAAGAGATCTGCTCTACTGGAGATACTAAAGAGAGCCCTCCAGACAGAGAAACAAAGAAAGGAGAGAGAGACTTGGAGAAAGGTACAGTATTAAAGAGATTCAGTATGGGTACATTAAAGGATATTAATAGAGAGAAGGGAAAAAATATATGACAAACAAACCAAAGGATAAGATGGTTGATTCAAGAAATGCCTTCATGGTTATAATGTTGAATGTAAATAGATTAAACTCCCCAATTAAAAGATGTAGATTAACAGAATGGATTAAAAAAAATGAACCATCAATATGTTGCATACAAGAGGCTCATCTTAGACACAGGGACACAAATTGAAAGTGAAAGGATGGAAAAAATATTTCATGCAAGCTACAGACAAAAGAAAGCAGGTGTAGCAATATTAATCTCAGAGAAAATAGACTTTAAATGCAGGGATGTTTTGAGAGACAAAGAAGGCCACTGCATACTAATAAAAGGGGCAATTCAACAAGAAGAAATAGCAATCATAAATGTTTATGCACCCAATCAAGGTGCCACAAAATACATGAGAGAAACATTGGCAAAACTAAAGGAAGCAATTGATGTTTCCAGAATAATTGTGGGAGACTTCAACACATCACTCTCTCCTATAGATAGATCAACCAGACAGAAGACCAATAAGGAAATTGAAAACATAAACAATCTGATAAATGAATTTGATTTAACAGACATATATAGAACAATACATCCCAAATCACCAGGATACACATACTTTTCTAGTGCTCACGGAACTTTCTCCAGAATAGATCATATGCTGTGACATAAAACAAGGCTCAATAAATTTAAAAAGATTGAAATTATTCAAAGCACATTCTCTGACCATAATGGAATACAATTAGAAGTCAATAACCATCAGAGACTTAGTAAATTCACAAATACCTGGAGGTTAAACAACACACTCCTAAAGAATCAGTGGGTTAAAGAAGAAACAGCAAGAGAAATTGCTAAATATATAGAGACAAATGAAAATGAGAACATAACATACCAAAACCTATAGGATGCAGCAAAAGCAGTACAGAGGGGGAAATTTATAGCACTAAATGCATATATTAAAAAGGAAGAAAGAGCCAAAATTAAAGAACTAATGGATCAACTAAAGAAGTTAGAAAATGAACAGCAAACCAATCCTAAACCAAGTAGAAGAAAAGAAATAACAAGGATTAAAGCAGAAATAAATGAGATAGAGAACAAAAAAACAATAGAGAGGATAAATATCACAAAAAGTTGGTTCTTTGAGAAGATCAACAAGATTGACAAGCCCCTACCTAGACTGACAAAATAAAAAAGAGAGAAGACCCATATAAACAAAATAATGAATGAAAAAGGTGACATAACTGCAGATCCCAAAGAAATTTAAAAAATTATAAGAGGATACTATGAACAACTGTATGGCAAAAAACTGGATAATTTAGAGGAATTGGACAATTTCCTGGAAACGTATGAAGAACCTAGACTGATCAGAGAAGAAATATAAGACCTCAACCAACCAATCACAAGCAAAGAGTTCCAATCAGTCATCAAAAATCTTCCTACAAATAAATGCCCAGGGCGAGATGGCTTCGCAGGGGAATTCTACCAAACTTTCCAGAAAGAACTGACACCAATTTTACTTAAACTCTTTCAAACCATTGAAGAAAATGGAAGTCTACCTAACTCATTTTATGAAGCAAACGTCAATCTAATACCAAAACCAGGCAAAGATGCTACAAAAAGGAAAACTACCAGCCAATCTCCCTAATGAATATAGATGCAAAAATCCTCAACAAAATACTTGCAAATCGAATTCAAAGACACATTAAAAAAATCATACACCATGACCAAGTGGGGTTCATTCCAGGCATGCAAGGATGGTTCAACATAATAAAATCAATGTATTACAACACATTCACAATTCGAAAGGGAAAAATCAAATGATCATCTCAATAGATGCTAAAAAAGCATTTAACAAAATCCAATATCCATTGTTGATAAAAACACTTCAAAAGGTAGGAATTGAAGGAAATTTCCTCAATATGATAAAGAGCATACATGGAAAATGCACAGCCAGCATAGTACTCAATGGTGAGAGACTGAAAGCCTTCCCTCTAAGATCAGGAACATGACAAGGATGCCCGCTATCACCACTGTTATTCAACATTGTGCTGGAAGTGCTAGCCAGGGCAATCTGGCAAGACAAAGAAATAAAAGGCATCCAAATTGGACAAGAAGTAAAACTGTCATTGTTTGCAGATGATATGATCTTATATCTGGAAAACCCTGAGAAATCGACAATACAGCTACTAGAGTTAATAAACAAATTTAGCAAAGTAGCAGGATACAAGATTAACGCACATAAGTCAGTTATGTTTCTATATGCTAGAAATGAACAAACTGAAGAGACACTCAAGAAAAAGATACCATTTTCAATAGCAACTAAACAAATCAAGTACCTAAGAATAAACTTAACCAAAGATGTAAAAGACCTATACAAAGAAAACTACATAACTCTACTAAAAGAAATAGAAGGGGACTTTAAAAGATGGAAAAATATTCCATGTTCATGGATAGGAAGGCTAAATGTCATTAAGATGTCAATTCTACCCAAACTCATCTACAGATTCAATGCAATCCCAATCAAAATTCCAACAACCTACTTTGCAGACTTGGAAAAGCTAGTTATCAAATTTATTTGGAAAGAGAAGATGCCTCGAATTGCTAAAGACACTCTAAAAAAGGAAAATGAAGTGGGAGGACGTACACTTCCTGACTTTGAAGCTTATTATAAAGCCATAATTGTCAAAGCAGCATGGTACTGGCACAAAGATAGACATATAGATCAATGGAATTGGATTGAGAATTCGGAGATAGACCCCAATATCTATGGCCAACTGATCTTTGGTAAGGCCCCCAAAGTCACTGAACTGGGTCATAATGGTTTTTTCAACAAATGGGGCTGGGAGAGTTGGATATCCATATCCAAAAGAGGACCCCTACCTCACACCTTACACAAAAATTAACTCAAAATGGACCAAAGATCTCAATATAAAAGGACCATAAAACTCTTAGAAGATAATGTAGGAAAACATCTTCAAGACCTTGTATTAGACTGCCACTTCCTAGACTTTACACCCAAAGCATAAGCAACAAAAGAAAAAATAGATAAATGGGAACTCCTCAAGCTTAGAAGTTTCTGTACCTCAAAGGAATTTTTCAAAATGGTAAAGAGGCAGCCAACTCAATGGGAAAAAATTTTTGGAAACCATGTATCTGACAAAATACTGATATCTTGCATATATAAAGAAATCCTACAACTCAATGACAATAGTACAGACAGCCCAATTATAAAATGGATAAAAGATTGGAAAAGACACTTCTCTGAAGAGGAAATACAAATGGCCAAGAAACACATGAGAAAATGCTCAGCTTCACTAGCTATTAGAGAGATGCAAATTAAGACCTCAATGAGATACCATCTCACACTGATTAGAATGGCTGCCATTAAACAAACAGGAAACTACAAATGCTGGAGGGGATGTGGAGAAATTGGAACTCTTATTCTTTGTTGGTGGGACTGCATAATGGATCAGCCACTCTGGAATTCAGTCTCACCATTCCTTTGAAAACTAGATATAGAGTTACTGTTCGATCCAGCGATTGCACTTCTCATTATATATCTGGAAGATCAGATAGCAGTGACATGAACAGATATCTGCCTGCCAGTGTTCATAGCAGCACTGTTCACAATTGCCAAGAGATGGAAACAACCCAAATATCCTTCAACAGATGAGTGGCTAAATAAAATGTGGTATATATACACAATGGAATACTACATGACAGTTAGAAGGAATGATCTCGTGACACATATGACAACATAGATGAACCTGGAAGACATAATGCTGAGCGAAATAAGCCAGGCACAAAAAGAGAAATATTATATGCTACCACTAATGTGAACTTTGCAAAATGTAAAACAAATAGTTTATAATGTAGAATGTAGGGGAACTAGTGATAGAGAGCAATTAAGGAAGGGGGAACAATAATCCAAGAAGAACAGATAAGCTATCGTGGGTAAATTTAACGTTTGGGGATGCCCAGGAATGACTATGGTCTGTTAATTTCTGATGGGCATAGTAGGAACAAGTTCACAGAAATGTTGCTATATTAGGTAACTTTCTTGGGGTAGAGTAGGAACATGTTGGAAGTAAAGTAGTTATCTTAGGTTGTCTTTTTCTTACTCCCTTGTTATGGTCTCTTTGAAATGTTCTTTTATTGTATGTTTCTTTTTTATTTTTTTTTATTTTTATTTTTTTATTTTTCATACAGTTGATTTAAAAAAAAAAGTTAAGAAAAACAAAGGTAAAAAATATGTAGAGCCCCCTTGAGGAACCTGTGGACAATGCAGGGGTATTGGTCTACCCCACCTCCATAGTTGCTAACATGACCACAGACATAGGGGACTGGTGGTTTGATGGGTTGGGCCGTCTACCACAGGTTTTACCCTTGGGAAGTCTGTTGCTTCAATGGAAAGGCTAGGCCTCCCTATAATTGTGCCTAAGATCCTCCTCCCAAATGCCTCTTTGCTGCTTAGATGTGGCCCTCTCTCTCTACCTAAGCCAACTTGAAAGGTGAAATCACTGCCCTCCCCCCTACGTGGGATCAGACACCCAAGGGAGTTAATCTCCCTGGCAATGTGGGATAAGACTCCCAGGGAGGAATGTAGACCCAGCATCATGGGATGGAGTACATCTTCTTGAGCAAAAGGGGGATGTGAAAGGAAATGAAATAAGCTTCAGTGGCAGAGAGATTCCAAAAGGAGCCAAGAGGTCACTCTGGTGGATACTCTTATGCACAATTTAAACAACCCTTTTTACGTTCTAAAGAACTGGGGTAGCTGGTGGTAGATACCTGAAACTATCAAGCTACAACCCAGAACCCATGAATCTCAAAGACAATTGTATAAAAATGTAGGTTATGAGGGGTGACAACGGGATTGGGACAGCCATAAGGACCACACTCCCCTTTGTCTAGTTTATGGATGGATGAGTAGAAAAATAGGGGAAGGAAACAAACAAACAAAGCAGACAAAGGCCCCCAGTGTTCTTTTTTACTTTAATTGCTCTTTTTCACTTTAATAATTATTCTTGTTATTTTTGTATGTGTGCTAGTGAAGGTGTCAGGGATTGATTTAGGTGATAAATGTACAACTCTGTAATGGTACCGTGAACAATCAAATGTATGATTTGTTTTGTATGACTGCGTGGTATGTGAATATATCTCAATAAATGAAGATTTAAAAAAAATAAAGTGTCTAGAATAAAGCTATCACTTAAAAAGATTTAAAAAGTGTTACTTCCTTTCTCAGACTCATAACTAGTGTACTACTTATAGGGAGAATGAATCCTATTGTGTGTCAAAATTTTTCGGAAGAATTTCTCCTGGCATAATTAAATATTTATACTGAGAGACAAATAGATGCCCCAGAAGTTTAGAATTTTTATCTCCTTAGCATGTTACATTTCTGCCCTATGTGGTTTGAACAATGAAAATTAATTCTATGAAAAGCAAGAAGCAAGAATACCATTGAAAAAATAGTAGGGACTGCCAACACAATGTTTCATTGGTAATAGAAATTGTGCTAGGAAATGCTTACTTTTAAATTAAAATTCAAATTATAATCACCTATAAAATAATATGTAAGAAAATTGTTATAGATTTAGTATCTAGTTCCATGTTCTACTATCATAGGGGGAAAAATGGTTATAGTAGAAGAAAATCTATAACAATCTTGTTTTTCTTCGATAGCAACTTAACTTCAATAGGACACGTAAACTATGTTCCTATATGTCTCCATTCCCCCACCTTTATGTAGTTCTTGTCAAAAATTACATATTTTATGTTGAGGCCAAAACCACTGATTTATCATTATACTTTATGTATTTTAGATCCTGTAGGAAGTAGAGTGGAGTTACAAATCAAAACTACAATAGTATTGGTATTTATATTTACCATGAGATCTTTACTGGAAATCTTTATTTCTTCATGTGGTTTCAGTCAATTGTTTAATGTCCCTTCCTTTCAGCCTGCACAATTCCCTTTAGCATTTCTTATAGGACTGATCTACTGGTGATGAAGTCCCTCAGCTTTTGATTATCCAGGAATGGTTTCATCTCCCCCTCATTTTTAACCTCCAGGTGTTTGTGAATTTTCTGTCTCTGATGGTTATTGACTTCTACTTGTATTCCATTGTGGTCAGAGAATGTGCTTTGAAAAATTTCAATTTTTTTGAATTTATTGAGGCTTGTTTTATGTCCCAGCCTATGGTCTATTCTGGAGAAAGTTCCATGTTCACTAAGGAAGAATGTGTATCCTGGTGATTTCGGATGTAATGTTCTATATATGTCTGTTAAATTTCTCTATATCTCTCTCTCCTTTCTTTGTTTCTCTGTCAGTAAGGCTCCTTTTAGTAATTGAAGTAGGAGATTTCTTTTATTAGCAAAATCTCTCAGCATTTGTTTGTGAAAAATTTAAGCTCTCCCTCAAATTTGAAGGAGAGTTTTGCTGGATAAAATATTCTTGGTTGGAAATTTTTCTCTCTCAGAATTTTAAATGTGTCATGCCACTGCCTTCTCACCTCCATGGTGGCCACTGAGTAGTCACTACTTAGACTTATGTTGTTTCCTTTGCATGTGGTGAATTGCTTTTCTCTTGCTGCTTTCAGAACTTGCTCCTTCTCTTCAGTATTTGACAGTTGATCAGAATATGTCTTGGAGTGGGTTTACTTGGATTTATTCTATTTGGAGTTCACTGGGCATTTATGCTTTGTGTATTTTTATTGTGTAGAAGGTTTGGAAGTTTTCTTCAACAATTTCTTTGAATACTCTTTCTAGACCTTTACCCTTCTCTTCCCCTTCTGGGACACCAATGAGTCTTATATCTGGACATTTTATCTATCTATCCCATTTTGATTTTTTCAATTTTTCCCCATTCTTTCTTTTATTCTTTCATTTTCCATTCTTTGGTTCTTGAGGTCACTGAGTTGTTGTTCAGCTTCCTCTAGTCTTGTACTATGAGTATCCAAAATCTTTTTAATTTTGTCAACAGTTTATTTTATTTCCATAAGATCATCTTTTTTTTTTATTTACTCTTGCAATTTCTTCTTTATGCTCTTCTAGGGTCTTCTTCATGTCCTTTATATCCTGTGCCATGCTCTCATTGTTTGTCTTTAGTTCTTTGATTAATTTCTCCAATTACTGTGTCTCCTCTGATATTTTGATTTGGGTGTTGGGTTTGGGTTATCCATAACATCTGTTTTTTTCATATGCTTTAAAATTTTCTGTTGTTTCTGTCCTCCTGGCATTTGCTTTACTTGATAGGATTCTTTTAGGATGTGAAAGATTATTCAGACACCAATCTCTAATTTGTCAGATCTACAGCTTGGTGATGTACACTTTCTCTAACTAACCAGCAGATGGCATCCACCAGTCACTTCTTCTCCTCAAGTCAGTTCTCCCCAGCTTTGTCTTTGTGGTGTGTAGGGGTCTGGTTCTTGTGGGGTCCAATTAGTGCACCCAGTTTGGGTGTGTTGTTGGTGCTGTCCAACCTCAATGTGTGGCATGTGTCTGAGCAGTTAGGGAGGTAGGGCAACTTTAATAATCAAACCTCCCAGGTGTTCCTGGAGATTTAAGGCTGTTGCAAGAGTCTAAACCTTCATTTCAGTCTCACCACAGATGGTCTCTGCCACTGACCCACAAGTCCTTGGTATTGGCATAGGGTCCCTGGGATTGCTGGGTGGGTTCCTCTTCCCAACTGTGCCCTTCTATGACCTTTGCTGAGGGAAGGCTGTGCTACATCACAAGTGTGCACTATCCCTCAAGGGAAGCTCTGGGTCACTGGGCCATGTAGGGGCATTTCCAGCCTGCTTTAAAGGTGGCTGAATGTGACATGTTAACTTCCCCCTTTTTGCAGAGCTCTGCCTTCCCAGCCCTGGGACAATTAGCTGTAGGTGTGTGAAAGGATATTGTCCACACCCAGTACTGTGGCATGTGCACAGTGTTGCCAGAAACACTTTCCATCATACTGGGTCCCTTGACATGGCTCTGGGCTGTGGCTCTGGCACTGGGAAGGAGCATTCCCAGCCTGCCAGGAAGATGTCTTCAAGGGGCATGAAGACATCCCTTTTGGCTCACTTCTTCCCTCCTTTTTTCTGAGACTATTAGCAGTGGGTCCATGGAAGGCTATCTTACACACCAGATATTGAGGCATTCACACAGCCCTTTCCTGATGCACTTCACTGTGTGGTTATCGCTGATGAATCTGCAGCTGCTTTTGGGTTTTTTTTTTTTTTAAAGAACTAGTCCACCTTCAGACACAAACCCATGGTTTCCCCACACCACAGTGTGGCTGCCAGACATTCAGCAGGCTCACTCACTTGTTTAAGAAGGCAGACTCCCAGTTTCAAGAAGTGCATGGTCCCTGTGGATTTAGCAGACCTTGTCCAGCTGGTGCATCACTGGAACTGGTGTTCTGGGTCACATTCTGGCCTCTATCTAGTATTTTTCATGGAGGTGTTTCTTTTCCCTGTCTCTCCTAGACACCATCTTAGGTTCCCCATTCACTTTCATTTCAATTCCCTGACAGTCTAGCCAAACCATTGGCCACAGCCCATGGATCAGTATAGAATCATACACTTGGCCATTTTTGCTTCTAAATGAATGAACAACCAGGTGAATTGCCAGAATTTCTGCTCACTTGAAGGATTTCTCTTCACCACTATCCTTCAAGGATATCCCAGAAAGGATCTGTGATGTTTCAGGTGTCTACTTTTGGCTGGTGGCTGCATATTGTGCAGAACTGTCTGTAAATCAGGCCCAATGTATATTATCATAAGTCAACTGATCATAGGGAAATACCCAAGAGGTCATAGCTGTGGACTGGGAAAGAGAAGTTAATATGGAAGGAGTGGGGCCATAGACATTTGGACCACTTCCTCATGAAACTTATTTATGCCTTGAAGGTCTGATCAAGTACAACCTCATATATATATCACATCTATGTGATGATGGATTGCTTCTGCACACATGCAACTTTGTGGTTGGTGTGTCAGGCAGTACTCTGTTCATGATGGACAGCTATGACTGCATATTAACTGAATGACCCATGATTAAGAGTTTAATCTTTTCTAAGACCCAGTAGGAAGCCAAAACTCTTCCTTCAAAGAAGAGTAGGTGTGTGCAGGGTATTGATATGCTTTCTCAAAATCCCAAGTTTCTGTGCTGTGATTCAGTTATAGGGATCTTCTAAATGTTCCAAATGTGATCTGTTTCCCACTGAAACTTCAAGCACAATTGGCTTTAATGGATAATATGGTCCAACTACTAAATCAGCACACACAGCAGCCTGGACATATAGCAAACCTTTTGTAGCTCTAAATCCAGCTGAAAACTAGCCACTGTACAGGTCACTTAGAAAATAGGCCAGAGTAGCACACAAAAATGAGGAATGTTGTTTTAATTTCCTGGCTGCCAAAGCAAGTACCATGAAATGGATTCTCCTAAAAAATGGGAATTTATTGGCTCATACACTTGAGATCAGGAGAAGCCCCAAATTAAAACAACATAAAGCAGTGCTTTTCTCCAGAAGACTGTGGTATTCTGGGGCTGGGTACTTCCAATTGGTGGTCCTTCACTTTTCTCTCACATGGCAATTTACATGGGGTCATCTCCTAGCTTCTCCTTTCTCCTGTGAATTCAATTGAGTTTTACTTTCTGACAGTACACACAGACTTTCTTCCTCTCTTTGTCATTCTTGATGAATTATTCAGTCATAGGAATAACACTCAACCTGATTAAGCTGAAATGTCCTCAGCTAAGTATCTAGCCAAAGCAAATACCTTGCAATGAATTGGATTAAGCAATGAGAATTTACTTACTCATGGTTTTTGGGGCTAGGAGAAGTACAGCATCAAGGTATCAAGGTAATGCTTTTCCCTAGAAGACTGTTGTATTCTGGGTTTGGATTCTGCTGATCCTCAGTCCTGGGCTTTATGGTAACATGGCAATGCATATAGTAGCCTTCCTAGGTTTTACTTCTCTCTTCTGTGTTCCACTGCCTTTCAGGTTCTAGCTTCTCCCTGAGGCTTTTTCCCTTTTTTTAATCTTCCCTGTAAGTCCTGTAATAATAGGATTAAGACCTATCATGATTTGTGTGGGTCACACCTAAACTGAATTAAACTCATCCAAAAGTTTAGTTTACAAGGGTTCACATCCACAAGAATGAATTACATATAAGATCATGCTTTTCTGGGGTACACATTTCCATGCCACCCCAAATATGTTGCTTCCAAAATCCAAAGGAACCTGCTAGAAGTTGTACATCTTTTTTTATTATGGTAGGGACTAGATGAATCAGCTTATCTTCAATATTAGAAGGGATATCTCAATATGCCCTACAGCACTGGATGTCAGGAATTTCACTGAGATGGAAGACCCCTGAATGTTTGTTGGATTTATACCCCATTCTCTGAAGTGCTATGTCTCACCAATAATTCTAGAGTAGTTGCCAATTCTAGCTCATGAATTTAATTACCATAATTTAATTAATATAATGGTTAAGTATTTTCTTATGTAACTGAAAGGCAATCAAGTTCCCTGAAGACTAAAAATACATAGGGCTGGGAGTTTATACATCCCTGAGGTAAGATAGTGAAGTTGTGTTGCTGGTCGGGCCAGCTGAAAGAAAACTGTTCCTGGTGTTTTGTACTAATGTGTGTCAAGAAAAAAATCATTTACCAGATCAGTAATGGCATACCAGTTATCAGGGGATGTGTTAAATTGATCAAGTAATGATATCATACTGGAACAGCAGTTGTTGGGTTTTCATCACCTGT
Organism: Choloepus didactylus; assembly: GCF_015220235.1. Lineage (NCBI taxonomy): Eukaryota > Metazoa > Chordata > Mammalia > Pilosa > Megalonychidae > Choloepus > Choloepus didactylus. The sequence continues at coordinate 1,718,514 of NW_023637581.1, forward strand.
TTAACTTTAAGATAATCCACTATAATCATCTAAGGTCCGTCTGTTTTCTTCACAAGACAAATAGAGACATTGAATGAGTATGTGGTTAGCATAATTACCCCTGCATCCTTCAAGTCCTTCATGACAGCACCAATCTCTTCAATCCCTTCTGGAATTTGGTAATACATTGATTTACTATATTCCAAGCTATAGGGTAATGCTAGTGGCTTCCAGTTGGCCTTTCCTATTATAATAGCATGTGCCAGTTTGAAAATATTGTGTCCCCCAAATGCCATTATCTTTGATGTAGTCTTGTGGGGCAGATGTTTTGGTGCTGATTAGATTTGCTTGGAATGTGCCCCACCCAGCTGTGGGTGATGAGCTCTGATGAGATATTCCCATGGAGGCATGGCCCCACCCACTCAGGGTGGGAACTTGATCACTGGAGCCATATAAATGAGTGACTCAAAGAGAAGGAACTCAGTGAAGCTGTGAGTGACATTTTGAAGAGGAGCAAGCTTGCTAAAGAGGAACTTCCTGAGAGAAAGCCATTTTGAAACCAGAACTTTGGAGCAGATGCCAGCCACGTGTCTTCCCAGCTAACAGAGGTTTTCCAGATACCATTGGCCATCCTCCAGTGAAGGTACCCGATTACTGATGTGTTACCTTGGACACTTTATGGCCTTAAGAATGTAACTGTGCAGCCAAATAAACCCCCTTTTTATAAAAGCCAATCCATCTCTGGTGTTTTGCATTCTGCAGCATTAGCAAACTAGAACATAGCCTTATTCCATAGGACAGACAACCAATGTGAGGATTCTACCAGTTGCTAAGTATGTCTATTCCAACTATGCAATTCCAGAACTGGGGAAATAGTCAAAGGATGTGTTCAAGGAAACACTGGACCGCTGTGGGACAGAGTTGAGCTAAAACTTCATTGATCACCTGACCTCCATTTGTCTCTTCTCTGAATGGCAGACCTCATTGACAATTGTGTCTCCTGGAAATGCCAGTACCAAGTTAGTGTCTAGTAATCTGAAAATTGTTTCATTTTATGCAATGTTCATGCCCCCTAATAAAATGCCATAGGTCTTTTGGGGGAAAGCTGAGAGAAATATGAACCAGCATAAATATTTTTCAATTAATTAGGAGTCATTCCTCAAAGGAAACTGACCTACAATTCATTTGAGTATACTTGGGCTTGAAAATTATCTCATCCAGTCCTGAAATTGATTGAAGGGCTCTTGATCCTTGATTTTTGTGATTCAAGTTAGACTTTTGTTCACTGAACCAAGAACTCTTACATTTAAAACAGGTCAAGTAAGAATTTAGAAGAATGTTCATTTATTTTGCTTCCAAGAACCCCATGATCAACTAGGCAATGCTGTAGGTCTCTGTCAATCAGATATTCTGATAACTGCTTTTACTCTGCTTTCCATTATTATAACCATGCCTAACTTTTCTTTGGGAATTACTTATTTCTATTTGACAACTGTCAAGCTGAGTTCCAATTAGTCCCATCAATTTAAGAATCCCAGCTCCATGGTAGCAGTTTCCACTGCAATATTTGAGACAGAGAAAAGAGCAACCACATTGTTGTACAAGGATGCTGGGACTCTTCTCACAAATTTATTTATAAGTTCATGGTGTAATGTGTGTCCTCTCTTAAGTCCTGAGGTGGATTAGATGATCTTACCTGATACGTACACTCTAAAATTCTAATTTCCATTTGCCTTCAGGTATCTTGCTTTGCATAATACCAAGGCAGTTCTGGCACCTCAGCTTCATTTAGTGTAGTACACCTTTTGACCATGTTTCATCTAACCAAGAAAACAAACTGCTAAAGTTCTTTCTAACTCCTTGAGATATAAAGTTGAATCCAAGATATCTGCTTAGTGGGCACAGATCAGTCAGTTCAGTATTATACAGTTTTATGTTCCTTCCACCATTATCCCATATCCTTAATATAAATTCCCACCATAAAAGAAATCAAGGGATTATATGTGTGAATTGATAAGGGTATAATATAGTTGTGGAAAGAACATATTGTTCCACTGATTTATTTCTGTAAAAAGAGTAAAAATTAGGCCATCTTCTTGGACTGTAGAACATCTCTTCATGTGTCTCATTTTGTACCCCACATTTTGGGGTCTGCTTTGTCTTTTGTCAAGTCAAATGTTCATAAGTAAGGATGGGTGGTGGGTTTTTTCCCAAGGAGAATTAGAAGTATCTCTCAAGTCAACTACCTCAGAGGAAACTGTAAGAGTTTTATCAGGCAGTTCAGGGTTAAACTCCCCAGAGAGGCATTTAAAGGCTGCTTTCACTGGAAAAGAAGACTCAGAAGAATTTAGAGGCTGTATTTCCTCAATTTCATCAAGTGTCACATGTCCAATTATCAGTTACCATTCCTTCTCAATCAGTTCTTCATTTAACAGGAGACAGGCTTCAAGTTTTGGAATTCAATTTGTGTGGTAATTCTGCTACTTATGTGATGAGACTCTGTGTTTGGTTTGAAAATATCTCAAACTCATGACTATGAGACTTAAGGGCTTCTTTCAAAGCACATATAAAAAAAATTCATGTCATTTATGTACCACTTACCCTAGGAATTTGTGTTCCTGCTTTTCTTTCACCAACTTATCCAGTGTATTTAGGAATAACCAGCTAATTTCATTATACCCACTATCTTGACAAAAATGGTCTAAGGAATCAAATACACAGAAACCCAGAACCTTGGTTCTTACAGTTGTTTGTTTATGAGTATCCAAAGGTGATAATTTGCTTATCTCTACTGCCACATTCATGCTATGGATTCTTAGGGCCTTTTTCCCATTGAAAATAGAGCCATTAGTGTCTTTAAATCTAATCCAATCAATTACAAAATCCCCAGAACCATTTTGGAAAATTTATCCTTAATATTCTAATCTAGAACCACTCCAGACACCAAAATCTGTGTTAGCCATGCTTTTTCAGAGAAGCAGAACTAAAGTGTGTGTGTCTGTGTAAAAATTTATTATAAGGAATTGGCCCATGAGACTGTGGGAGCTGTCAACTCCAAACTTCATAGGCAAAACTGCTGGCTGGACATTTTGGTAAGAATGAATATTGAAGTTTGAGGCAGAAGTTGTTTTGACCACTGGAAACTTCAACTCTTGCTGTTAAGACCTCCAAATGATTGAATTAGGCTCACACATATCATGGAGAATATCAACTTTACTTAAAACCTATTTATTGTTGGGCCTAATCTTATAGGTGAAATATCTCCATGCTAACTACCAGGCCAGTATTTGATCAAACAACCAGGCATTATAAACTAGATAACTGAACATAAAATTAACCACCACAATAAATTTCAGCAAATTTCTTAACCTTAAATATTTGTTTCTGTGTATATAACATATTAATATCAGTAACTTTCTTGAAGAGGTTGATATGAGAAAGAAATATAAAAAATATGTTCCTCCAGTAGTACATTGTGTAGACATTCTCTTGCACACTAAATATTTTATAAATATTCATGATGAAGGCAATGATGCTAAGATGATGGTGAAATAAAGTAAGAGTAAGTAATTTTGTAGATGACTAGTTTTCAGTAATATTCTAGCCTTATCCTTTCATTTTCCTGTAAAAGTAAATAGAATTGTGATTTCTAAGACAAATTCTAATAGTTTTACTTTTCATTTGCAATGCATTCCTTCCTGAATTAAGCTGCCTCCCTGTTACAAAATCTGGACACATTGCTTTCCGTACATTATATCTTATGATGTAATACAGGTTTCTAATGTTCACCAATACATGAATTTCCTGTCATTTCTCAGTGCTGATTAAAATGATATTTACCAAATTTCCTTGCAGTGGTGGTGGGGACTATGTAATTGAGTTCTGGTAGTCAGAATGTGGAATGAATTGATTATGCCTCTGAGAGGCAGGGTCCAGATAAATTGTCCATGGAAGATTTTAGCCTTCATCTCTGCTACAATAATGAATTTTATGCTTCAGATATTGCTACTACAAAATGGGAGGAGTATGGGTCTATAGAGTTATCTCTTTAAGGAAAAACATCCAGGAGCACACATACTGCAATGGATTGTAAAAGGAGAAAGAAATAAACACTTATTTCACATCATTGAGATTTGATGATTCAGTTACAGAAGCTCTTTGTTATTATCATTAAAGAAGCACATGGCACTGTGATTTGTTGCAAGATTGCATAAGTTCATTTTTCCCATATCTCCTTGCTGAAAGCATCTAAAACACATAGAAGTAATACAGCAGAAAATCAGAGACTCTGACAGATTGAAAGAAAAAGGAAGAATGACTGGAATTTCAATTATTTGCACCAGTGGCAGAAGTTGGCTCATGCCCAGCCTCTACTTGCCCTCCACCTAGTGACTGAAATGAGACAAAGTAAATGATTTTCCTTCCATGACACTTCCAGAAGAGAATGGGAAAACAGTGGCACCAGGTAATCTTCATTTTCACATGAAGGAAAGCTAAGGAAATTTGTGTCTACCAGACCTACTTTTAAATAATGGCTAAAGATAGTTCTAGAAACAAAGTGAGTGATAACAGAAATGGGTTTAGAACTTCAGAAAGCTTAGGAGAGTATCAGAATAGGTAAAAATTGGGGATACATTATGTATCTGCATTTTTATTTTATTTATTTTACTAATTCCTTGTGAATCTCTTAATCATATTTAATGAAAAAAGCAAAAATTATAACTAATATATTGCTCAATTCAGTGCTCAATCTATGTGGAGGGATTCTTGACAACTTCAATAAAAATTGGGGGAGTTTTACTAACCTAAATGGAAATAAAATTATTATACTATACTCAAAGTGGCAAATACTGACACCATTAGCCTAAGTTACATATGTATAGTGTATTAACTAGAGAAACCACAAGGAATATTATACAAAGTGATATGTTCAATACATTATAAATAAATAAAAATATAATTGTATAAATATATCCAGGTAACATACAGGAAGGCAAGAAAGGGAGAAACAAGGAACAAGAAATGGAGCAAGCAGAAAAAAAAAAAAAACAAATAAAATGGCAACTATAAGAATATCCAGAGTTTTTAAAAATATAAATGCTCTAAGTACACCCAATTAAAGACACAGATTGGCAGGGAAGATAAACAAAAAACAAAAACAAAAACAAAAAATTTCCAAACTGAACTATCTGTTATATAAAGGACTCCCTTTTCAAAAGTAATGACAGGTAGGTTGAAAGTAAAATGATAGAAAAAAAGGCATACCATGAAAATAACAATTTAGAAAATTAATCAGATTTTTGTATATTAATATTAGATAAGTAGACTTTAGAGGAAAGAAAATTATTCTTGAAAAGAATAGACATTACAAAATGTAATATATAAAAGAACACTAACAAGAATATCAACATTCTTAAATGTGTATGCACTGAATTTAAAAGCTTTAAATAAGTGAAGCAAAACTGACATATTTGAAAGGAAAAATAGATAAATGGATGATTATAGTTGGGAATTTCAACCCTCAGGAATTAACAGAATGAAACAGAAAACTAGCAGTAACACATCAATCAACAGAATGTGAATGAAATTCATAAAATACTCTGCCCCCAAATAGCAGAGCATCCATTCTTTTCAAATGACAATTCTCAAAGGTAGAACAAATCCTGGGCCATAGAGCAAATGTCAACAATTTTTTTTAAAAACATTAAATCACACAGAGAATGTTCTCTGAATATAATGGAATCAAATAAGATATAAATAACAGAAAGACATTAGAAAAACCTCACAAATCTTGGAAAGTAAACAACTTATTACTCAAAATCCATTGCTCAAAGAGGTGTTAACAATGACAATAAATAAATTCATAGACCTGAATGAACATGAAAATACAACATGTCAACATTGAGGGGATGTAGATAAAGCAGCATTGGGAGAGAAATTTATAGCATTAAATGCTTATATTGAAAAAAGAGGAGCTATTTTTAAATCACAGGACACTAGAAACTGGAAAAGCAAAATAAAGACCCAGCAAAAGAATTATTAAGAAATCAAAACAGAATTAAATGACATTTAAACAGGAAAACAATGCAGAATATTACTACAACAAACTGATCCCTCCACATCAATAGAATTTGTAAACTTCTAAAATAGACTGATAAAGATAAAAAGATAAAAAGAGAATCTGCAGAATTTAAAAGACAATAGAAGAATAATAGGAACACCTTTACATTCATAAATTCAACAACTTGGAAAAAATAGAAAAATTCCTTCAAATTACAAACTACTAAAAGTGAACCAAAGTTAAATAATCAATATAGCTGTATAAACATTACAGAAATTGAATTAGTAGTTAAAACACTTCAGAAAAAGAAATCACCAGGTTCAGCTTGCTTGAACAATTTACTATTATTTAAAGAAGAATTAATACTAGTTCAACACAATGTCTTCTACAAAGAACAGGGAACACTTCCCAACCACTATTTCCCTGATACACAGCACAGACTAACATAATACAAAAGAAAAACTGCATGCCAATATTTCTTATGACTTTAGAAATAAAAATCCAAATATAAGTAAATAAAATTGAGCAGCATATAAAGATGATTTTATACTCTATCCAAGTGGGATGTATCCAAGACTGGTTTACTATTCAAATATCAATCAATGTAAACCAATTTCTTTAGAGGCTAAAGAGGAAATATATCAGCATATCATTTTATGAGAAAAAAATTGAAAAATCCCAACACCTATTCACAATAAACAAATGGACAAACAGACAAACAAAAAAAACACCCAAAAAAGGTGTCAGGAAATTAGGATTAAAGGAAACCTTCTTTGGTATAAGAGCTTAAATAAAGCTAACTAAAAGGTGAAAGTAAGCCATCTTTATTTTTTCTTGAGAAATTTGGATCCAGTAGGCAAGTGATCATCTAAATACTACTAGCCATGTCCATATATTTTGGCCACAAGCAGCACTTACGGGCACATTGCCAACAAGCACAGACCTACTCTTCGTATGTTTAGGATAATAAGATTGTGGTTTATAAAATCCACAGATTGCCAGTTATTGACCCTATCAGTGGGAATGCACTTTATTTACTTACCCACAAAGGAATCCTCAAGTTTCTCCAGCTTTTCATGTCTGATATGCCAAAGCCTGCCTTCATGCAGCAGAACCTGGATAAGCTTGGAATAAGAACACACTACGACTTTGTCTTTATCTATCCAGACCTATAATTAAGGCCTTGAAGATATTTGTAGAAAGATGAATATCAGCTTTGCCTGTTGTGGATGAGTCAGGGAAACTTGTAGATATTTACTCCAAATTTGATGCAATTAATCTTGTTGCTGAGAGAACACGCAATAACCTAGATGTCACAGGAACACAGGTTCTTCATCACCATTCACAATATTTTGAACATGTGAATTGCAAAAAGCTGGAAATACTGGAGACCATCATGGATAGAATAGTAAGTGCTGAGGTTCATTAGCTGGGGCTAGTAAATAAAGTAGATAGTTTTGTGGGTATTATTTCCCTGTCAGATACTCTCCAAGCCCTGATACATTAGCACTTGCCAAACAAGAAGAGACTGAAGCTGAATTGCTGCTGTGAATGTGGAAGCCTTCGTAGAAAAACTTGAACAAAGTTTTTGGGTCCTGCTTTGCCTCATGAACACTGACTGCAACAGAAGACAGTAAAATGGATAAGAATGTATATCAGGGTTTAGTGATGGGTATTTTTTTTTCCAGTGATGTTGAACATAAGTATAAAAAAAGAAAGATGATTTAATGTGCTTGAATAGTCAGGCTTGCATTAAGTCTGTTTTCAGACATTTTTTGAAAGATTTAAAAAGCTATAAGTCATTAAACTGCACCATGTCCTGAAATTTTTATTATTACTCATTTCAAAGAATTCACTGGTATGTAACAAGTAATATGACATAAGATAAGTGTATGGCATGCTCATATCATAGTGCCTTATGTCAGAATACAACAAAGTGTCATTATTATTGCTCATCCCTGCAGGAAAGCATATTTGTGTGAAGTGACACTGTGTTTTCAAACTGTGGGAAACAAATTTCACAGTTCCTCAAAAAGCTAAACATGGACACACCATAGGACCCAGCAACTTTGATCCTAGTTATATACCACTTGAAAGCAGGAACTTTTGATTTTTATTGCTGTGTCTTTTGGGAAGTACATATTCAGTGGTTATTTTTTAAAGTCAATCCCATTGTGAAAGTTTTTGAACTTTTTACCAAACCAGTTTCTTTACATTAGGTTTCTCAAAAAGTTGTAATTTGAATATAATTTCTTTAAAACTTTAATGGCAGTTTTATGTTCAAATGTTTTATTCTAAACTACAATGTAAAACAAGACTGCTTTTAAAATAGCTTTATTTTTACTTTCATAGCAATTTTTATGCATGTTTTGGTGGGTAAACTTTACTATATCCATTAATAAAATATTGATTGTTATTTAAAAAACAAAAAGGTAGTAAGCTTACAGGTGAAGGGACAGAGACCTAGATAACTGGAACAGAATAAAGAACTCAAGGAAAAATTGCAACTGACTTTTTACAAAGTGCAACAGCAACTGAATGAGGAAGCAATGATATTTTCAACAGATATTAGTGCTGAAACAATTAGACATCCATGGAGGGAGGTATCTAAAACTAAAAATCACAGCATTAACAAAAATTCTAATATATATATATATATATATAAATATATATTTATGGTAAAATATAAAACTATAAAATTTTTAGAAGAAAACATAGGAGGAAACTTTAAGACCTGAGACTCAGTGCAAAGAAAAAATATGTATAATTTTATGAAATGATAAGATACAGGTTGGGAGAAAATATTTGCGAACCACATAACTGACAAAGAACACATGTGTAGAACACATAGGGCACTTATATCCCAACAGTAAAAAAACAAATATCTATATAGAAGTTAGGCAAAAGACATGAAAATACATTCACATAAAGAAGACATATGTATGACACATGAAAAGATGTTCAACATCACTATTAATTAGGAAATTCATGTTCCTAATATGATGAGATATTACTACACAAGTATTATAGAAGTTAAAATAAAATTTGAAGTTAAAATAACAAATGTTATTAAGGATTTGAGTGGGAATTTAAAATGTTAGTATTACTCTGAGAAAAATGTTTGACTTTAAAAAATAACCACTGAATATGTACTTCCCAAAAGACATAACAATCAAAATTAAAAGTTCTTGCTTTCAAGTGGTACATAACTAGGATCAAAATTGCTGGGACCTATGGTGTGTCCATGTTTAGCTTTTTGAGGAATTGTGAAATTTTTCTGCCACAGCAGCTGCACAATTTTATATTTTCACCAAAAATACCCAAGAATTTTGATTCCTGCATATCAAAACTTTACATTTCTGTTTTTTAATAACAGCCAGCCTACATGTGTTATGTATTGTCTCATTATGGTTTTGATTTGCACTTCCCTGATGACATTCTTTCACATGTTTAGATTCAGTTTTACTAGTCTCATTTGCTGAAGAGACCTATACTTTCCGCATTTATTGTATCTGGCAACTTTTTCAAATGTCACGTAGGCATACATGTGTGGCTAGATTTCTGGAATCTAAATTTTATTCCATTGATCTATATGTCTATCCTTATGATAGTATCAAAATGGATTACTGTGATTTTGTAGTAAGTTTTGAAATCAAGATGTGTGAGACATCTAACTTCCCCAATAATTATGTCAACATTGAGTGTCCCTTGTAATTTCATGGGATGAGCATTTCCATTTGTGCAAAAATGTCTAAAGGAATTTTGAGAAAGTTGCATTCAATCTGTAGATAACTTCAGTAATAGTGACATCTTAACAATATTAAGTCTTCTGATCCATGAACATGGAATGCTTTGCCATTTATTTAGGTATTTTTAAATTTCTTTGAACAGTGTTTTGTAGTTTTTGGTGTACATGTTTTTCATTCTCTTGATTAAATGGATTCCTGTACATTATATTATTTTAGATTTTTATTTTGAAAATTTAAATACTATTTTTAAAAGTATAGGTATATTATTAGCATTGCTATTAGTATGCTAATAGTATATCTATTGTATTCTCTACTGTTTTGCACCTGCATAATATATTTTCCCAATTTTTTGATTAACTATTGATTGCTTTTTATATGAAAACAGTTTTTCATAATTTCCATTTTGATTACCTTGTTTTCTTTTAATCTTATTGTTGACATATTTTTTATTAGAGAGGGTATAGGTTTACAGAGAAATCATGCTAAAAATAGAGTTCCCATATGCCTCCCCATTATTAAAACCTTTTATTAGTGTAGTACATTTGTTACAACTGATGAAAAAATATTTTTATGATATATGGTTAAATGTAATATATGGTTTACATTAAAGTTCACTGTGTGTATTTTACAGTCTTATGATTTTGTAATTTTTATTTTAGTAATATATACGGAACTTAACATTTCCCTTTTAATCACATTCAGACATATAGATCCTGTTGTTAATGGCATTATTTTCTTCAATTCCTTGTCAGTTTCTTCATTGTTGTATAGAAACACAAATAGTTTTTGAGTGTTAATCTTGTACCTTACAACTTCATAAATTCATCTGTTATCTTTAGTAGTTTTCTTGTGTGTTCTGGGAATTTTCTTTCCAAAGATCATGTCATCTGTGAATAGAGATAGTTTTACTTCTTCATTTATAATTTGGATGTCTTTTGTTTTTTTCTCACCTAATTGCTCTGTCAAGGATTTCCAGTACAACCTAGATAGCAGAGGTAAAAGTGGGGAAACTTGTCATGTGTGCATTTTACAGTTTTCAGTCTCTTACCATTGAGTATAAAGTTATCTGTAGCGATTTCATAAATTCCCCTTATTACATGATTTTCCTTCTACTTCTATTTTTCTGAGTGTTTTAATCTTTAAATGGTGTTGTATTTTTCAAATGCCAATTCTGGACCAATTGAGATGATTGTGTATTTTTTACTTCACTCTACTAATGTGGTATATTACTTTGATTGACTTTCTTACGGTGAACCACCCTTGATTTCCTGGGATAAATCACATTGGTTCATGGTGTATTATACCTTTTACATGCTGATGCACTCAATTTGGTAGCATTTTGTTCATGATATTTGCATCAGTATAAACAATGGAAATTAGTTTATAATTTTCTTTACTTGAGATGTTTTTATCTGCTTTTGTATCAGGGTCAAGTTGATTAAGAGAATGAATCATGATGTTTTCTCTCTACTGAAGTTTTTACAAGAGCTTGAGAAGATTTGTTTTTTAGTCATATTTGAATGATTGAAAGACTTCACAAGGAAACCACCCTGTCCTGGAATTTCCTTTGTTGGGAAAATTTGATCACTGATTCCATTTCCTTACTTGTTATACTTCTAATAAGAATGTTTATTTTTTATCAGTTAAGGTAATTTCTGTGTTTCAAGTACTTTTTGTATTTTTTCCAGATTATCCTATTAGTTGGTGTTCAATACTTCACATAATCCTTTTTTGTAATCCTTTAAATTTTCTCTGTTAGTAACAATGTCCGAGCTTATATTTCTGATTTTTCTTATTTGCATCTTCTCCCCTTTTCTCTTTGTTGTTCTAGATAAAGGCTTGTCAACTTTGTTGATATTTTCAAGGAACCAAACTTTGTTTTTGTTGATTCTATACTCATTTTTTATATACTCCACTTCATTTATCTCTGCTACAATCTTTATTATTTCTGTTCATATTCTTATTTTAGGTTAACTTGCTCTTCCTTTGTAGTCCCACAAGGCTTAGAGTTAGTTTATTAATTTGAGTTATTTCTTGATTTTTTGGAATGTGTATATGTAGGTGTTTATAATTTCCCCACCAGCTTTGTCTCTCCTGAATCCCTTAAATTTTTGTATTTTGTGTTTTCATTTTCATTCATCCCTAAGAATTTTCTGTTTGCCTTGTGATTTCTTCATTGAAACATTTGTTTTTTAAGAGTGTGTTAATTCTAGCATATTCATGAATATTCCAGTTATCTTATTATTATTGATATCTAGCATCATTTGATTGTAGTTAGAGAAGATATTTTGTATGAGTTCAATGTTTTTAAATTTATTGATGCATTTTAGGATATACTCTATAGTCTATTCTGGAGAATTTTTCATGTGCACTTGATTAGAATATGTGTTCTACTGCTTGGTGTATGGCTTTATATATGTATCTTAGGTCCACTTGCTTTATAGTTCAAGTCTGCTGTTTTGCTAAACATGTTCTTTCTATAAGTTTTATTCATTATTGAAAATTTTGAAAATAATCTATTCTCAATCTGCTATTAGAATTTCCTATGCCTACTTTCATTTCTGCCAGTTTGCTTCATGTAATTGGGTTTCTTTGGTTAGGTGCATATATATTAATAGTTGTTACACTTTCTTTTTAAATTGATCCTTGCATCATTACATGGTGATCTTACTTGTTCATTATAATAGTTTTAGTCTTAAACTATAATTTATCTGATATTATTAATATATGCACAACAGCTCTTTTTCTGTTACTGTTTGTAAAGAACATATTTTCCAGTCTTTGCATTTCAACCTATTTGTGTCTTTGGGTCTAAGTTGAGTCTCTTACAGATAGCATATTGTTGTGTCATACAGTTTTATCCATCCTGCCATTGTGTGTCTTTTGATTAGAGAGTTTAATCCATTTACATTTGAAATAACGGTTGATATCAGGACTTCAAGTATTTTTCACTATTTTTTTGTAAAACACATTTTTGTCTCTTATTCCATTTCTGCCTATTTTGTGCTTAATTGATGTTTTATTGAAATATATTAATTCCCTCATTTGTTTGTATGATTTTTAGATATTTTCTTTATGGTTACCATGGGGTTTATATTTAACATCCTAAATCCATAACAATCTAATTTGAATTGATGCCAACTTAACTTCAATACATACACAATCTCTCCTCCCATACCCTTCAATCCCCCTTCTCTTTATTTTCTTGTCACAAAATTATATCTTTATACTTTGTGTAGCAATAACATTGATTTATGACATTTATGTATTTTCAGTTTAGATCATGTAAGAACTAAAAAGAATAGTTACAAACCAGGAGTAATGGTATTTATATTTACCCATAGAGTTATCTTTATCATTGATCTTTATTTCTTCACATGGCTTCAAGTTACTGTCTAGTTTCTTTCAAATTCCTACTGAAGGTTTTTTAGCATTTATTGCTAAATGCTAACCATCCAGTGTGGGTGGGATATCTATGCATCAACACACCCAGTTGACACAGAATATGCCCACCTTCCTCATTATTACAAGGCTTAGTTGGAATTTCAGAGGTCACTCAGAGTGAGACATCCCATCCAACTCACTAAACACTCCAGGCAAAAAGGACAGTGACCATAGAATTGTAGGCACTGCATCATGACCCATTCCTTCTCTACCACCCCAACCCTTGCCCCCTCCTCCCTTATCTTCAATTAACTATGAGTTTGTTGTAGGACAAGGTTGGATGCAAGGCAGAAAAGGTTTCCTCATTCAGCCTAGATATGCAGGTGTTAGCAATGTACTCATTAAATAGTTAGGACAGTAATGTGAGGAGTTCCTCCCCAAGCTTCTGTCCACAGCCATCATTCATATCAAATATCCCCTTATCAGTAAAAGTGCATGGCTTTTTTTCACCTTGGAGTCACCATATTCAGTTCTAAGAGTCTCCTGAATAATGACTAGCCTCACACTAACCTCAAATAAGACTGTGTGGCCTGAATGTGGGTATGCATGGTTCCAGAATGAGAACAGATATAAGAAGCCGTAAATAAGGTAGTGGAAGCCACAACCTCATTGATCTCAACATGAAACCAGTTAGCCAAATCCCTGGCATTCATATGGTGGTCACCAAAGTCCAATTGCCACCCTTCCCCCAAAGGATGGAAACATCACAGCCAAGGTCCCCCAGCCACAGCAAGTTACCTCTAACCAGACTTGTAGGTTGGGGGTGACTTCTGCTCAACCCACTGAATGCTAAGTCCCTTGTTTCCAAAGACACTTCTGTGCAAAAAGAATGCAAAAGAAATGAAAAAAACTTCCAAAGAATCAATTCATTCTATACTTGCTTATGCAACTTGCCCCATTAAGAAAGTGTGAAAAGATAGGACAAAAAGTGATAGAAGATGTTTAAAACACATATAACCAAAGAAAAACCTCATATAAAGAGTCCAACAGGCAATTCACAAAAGAGCTAATGGAAATGACTAATAAGTATTGAGAAAATGTTCAACTTCATTAATCGTCAGGGAAATAGAAATTAAAAACACAATGAAAGAATGCTGTAAGTGCACCAGAATGGCTAAATTTATACAGACTGATACATACTAGGTGGTGGTGAAAATGTGGATTGACAAGTTGACTGGTGAGTGGTGAAAATAGACACAACCACTTTGGTAAACAGTTTAGAATTAGCCACTTAATTTGAAGATTTGTATAACCTCTAAATAAATAATTCCACTCTTAAATGTATTCCAAACCAAGTTCAGTGTACATATACAAAATGGGTAGGATTATCTATAATTTCTCCAAAATGGAAACAGTACCACATCTACAAAAAGGCAATACAATCATACAATCTCCTGTGTCTTACAAAAGTCACACAAGTATATCTATTCATACTAAACAAGTATCTAAGTGAACCTGGAGTTTTGTTACAACCAATTGGTCACTAATTAATTTTTTAAATAATGGAATTAATCCTTTGGAGCAATTTCAGATTTACAGAAATATTCTTTATAAAGTACAGAGACATCATGATTCCCCTCCCTAAATCCCCTGCCATATTTTACATAGATTCTCCTATTATTAATATCTTGCATGATTATGGTACATTTGCTAAAACTGATGAATCTCTATTGACACATTATTACATTAAGTCCTTAACTTACACAAGAGTTCTCTCTGTTTTACAGTTCTATAGATTTTGACAAATACATAATGTCATGTGCCCACCACTAAAGTATACAGAATATTTTCATTGCCTTAAAAAATATGCTGTGCTCCACTTATTCATCAGCCATCTCCCAGTCTACTCTGCAAATCCCCTGGTCATCACTGTTCTTCACACTCTTTCTATTCTTTTTTCTTCTTTTAGTATTCAATATAGCTTGATTTGTATGAGATACAGCTTTCTCAGACTATCTTTTTTACACTTAACAATATACATTTAAAGTTTTTCTACATTTGATCTTAGCCAAAAGGTTTAAAAACAATCCTCAATGTTTTTTGAGGCTTGATAGTTTATTTCTTTTTATAACTATATAAAAACTGTATGGATGTACAAAAGTTTGCTTATTCATTCACATATTAAAGGAAGTAATTAGTTCATTAATCAACATTATCAGATTGTGGGCATAGAATTTTTTATAACATTATTTTTTTATCCTTTAAATGTACTTGGCATGAGGTGTGATAATCTCACTTTCAGTTTTATATTAGTAATTTGAGTTTTATACAATATGAACTGATAAAATCAGATTAGACAATACAAAATTAAAAGCAATGCTTACAAGAAAATAATAAGCAAATTGATTTTATATCATGCCATGTTCTCATGCTTCCATGAAGCCATAACAAACAAATACATGTTTGGTTAAAACATAGGTAGAAAGAAATTGTTTGCTGGATACCCAGAGCTCCTTTTGACTGACTTGGTTGTAAAATTTCCATTTACGTTCACCTGAACCATATTTGTAAATAAAATGTGGAGATAAAATGATTGGTGGGAGAGGGGTAGCTTCATGCTATATATACACAAGCCTGCAGGATTCCCAGTTATGTCTCATCCAATGCATGTGAATATATTATAATGAACACTCTCCAGGAAGGCAAATCAGTGCCAACATGATGAAGAATGGATTACATAGTGCAGGCTGTCAGAGAAGATACCAACAATATATTCTATGTCTATAAACCTGCATTATCAAAGGACCCAGGAGTAGTTACACTTTTCTTTCCTTTGAGTTTAAACGAAAAGAAACAATTTTGGTCTCCTTCTTTATACTGTCTCTCATGACTTTTTCATTTCCACTTAAAATTTTGTTTATTTGTGTCTTGTATGATTTATCATTTACTATTTATGACTCCTCCCTAAAAATTCAGTTATGATTCTGTCTTCAATTCTCAGATCCATAAATATTCCATGTCTCCATATTTCTATACAGAACTCTGCTGAAAATTCATATATTTGTTTACTGCAATGTTTCTTTTTCTGAAAGACACAATATATGACCCATTTTGAAACTATTTTTTTCAAGATGAAGACCTATGTTAAAGGAAAATTTATAGAATAACCATTATAGTCTCAGAAGTATGAATTGCATTGTAAAGAGAAATAGAGGAATTTATGCATGAACTTTATGCATAAATAAACCAGTTATTTTGGTTTACTAAAGCTGCTAGAATGTAATATACCAAGAAGGGGTTGACTTTTTTTTTTTTTTATATTTTATCTTGGCCAGTATATTATGGCTAAACGATTATCTGTGGAGAAGCAACAACATATTGTATATTGTTCAAATGATCTTCTAGGCAATTTGTTTGGAGGGCCAGGCTTCTTTGTGAAAGAGCACAGGAAAATATATACAATGATCTACAGAAACTTGGTAGTGGTCAATCAGTAGGAGCCATCAGATTCAGGCACATCTGTGAGTGAAAACAGGTGTCACCTTGAGGACGACAGTGAGCAAAAGGACACTGTGCAAGAGCTGCAGGAAGAGAAACCTTCATCCTCAAATTTGATTTTTTTTTTAATCTTCATTTTATTGAGTTATATTCACATACCACGCAGTCATACAAAACAAATCGTACTTTTGATTGTTTACAGTACCATTACATAGTGGTACATTCATCACCCAAATCAATCCCTGACACCTTCATTAGCACACACACAAAAATAACAAGAATAATAATTAGAGTGAACAAGAGCAATTGAAGTAAAAAAGAACACTGGGTACCTTTGTCTGTTTGTTTCCTTCCCCTATTTTTCTACTCATCCATCCATAAACTAGACAAAGTGGAGTGTGGCCCTTATGGCTTTCCCAATCCCATTGTCACCCCTCATAAGCTACATTTTTATACAACTGTCTTCGAGATTCATGGGTTCTGGGTTGTAGTTTGATAGTTTCAGGTATCCACCACCAGCTACCCCAATTCTTTAGAACCTAAAAAGGGTTGTCTAAAGTGTGCATAAGAGTGCCCACCAGAGTGACCTCTAGGCTCTTTTTGGAATCTCTCTGCCACTGAAGCTTATTTCATTTCCTTTCACATCCCCCTTTTGGTCAAGAACATGTTCTCCATCCCATGATGCCGGGTCTACATTCCTCCCCGGGAGTCATATTCCACGTTGCCAGGGAGAATCACTCCCCTGGGTGTCTGATCCCACGTAGGGGGGAGGGCAGTGATTTCACCTTTCAAGTTGGCTTAGCCAGAGAGAGAGGGCCACATCTGAGCAACAAAGAGGCATTCGGGAGGAGGCTCTTAGGCACAACCATAGGGAGGCCTAGCCTCTCCTTTGCAGCAACCGTCTTCCCAAGGGTAAAACCTGTGGTAGAGGGCTCAACCCATCAAACTACGAGTCCCCTATGTCTGTGGTCATGTTAGCAACCATGGAGGTGGGGTAGACGAATACCCCTGCATTCTCCACAGGCTCCTCAAGGGGGCACTACACCTTTTTTTTTTTCCTTGTTTTTCTTTTTTTTTTTTTAAACTTTCCCTTCTTTTTTAAATCAACTGTATGAAAAAAAAGTTAAAAAGAAAACAAACATACAATAAAAGAACATTTCAAAGAGACCATAACAAGGGAGTAAGAAAAAGACAACTAACCTAAGATAACTGCTTAACTTCCAACATGTTCCTACTTTACCCCAAGAAAGTTACCTAATATAGCAACATTTCTGTGAACTTGCTCCTACTATATCCATCAGAAATTAACAGACTATAGTCATTCCTGGGCATCCCCAGAACGTTAAATAGCTTATCTGTTCTTGGATTATTGTTCCCCCTTCCTTAATTGCTCTCTATTGCTAGTTCCCCTACATTCTACATTATAAACCATTTGTTTTACATTTTTCAAAGTTCACATTAGTGGTAGCATATAATATTTCTCTTCTTGTGCCTGGCTTATTTCGCTCAACATTATGTCTTCAAGGTTCATCCATGTTGTCATATGTTTCACGAGATCGTTCCTTCTTACTGCCATGTAGTATTCCATAGTGTGTATATACCACATTTTATTTATCCACTCATCTGTTGAAGGACATTTGGGTTGTTTCCATCTCTTGGCAATTGTGAATAATGCTGCAATGAACATTGGCGTGCAGATACCTGTTCGTGTCACTGCTTTCCAATCTTCCGGGTATATACCGAGAAGTGCAATCACTGGATCGAATGGTAACTCTATTTCTAGTTTTCTAAGGAACTGCCAGACTGACTTCCAGAGTGGCTGAACCATTATACAGTCCCATCAACAATGAATAAGAGTTCCAATTTCTCCACATCCCCTCCAGCATTTGTAGTTTCCTGTTTGTTTAATGGCAGCCATTCTAACCGGTGTTAGATGGTATCTCATTGTGGTCTTAATTTGCATCTCTCTAATAGCTAGTGAAGCTGAACATTTTTTCATGTGTTTCTTGGCCATTTGTATTTCCTCTTCAGAGAACTGTCTTTTCATATCTTTTGTCCATTTTATAATTGGGCCGGCTGTACTATTGTCATTGAGTTGTAGGATTTCTTTATATATGCAAGATATCAGTCTTTTGTCAGATACATGGTTTCCAAAAATTTTTTCCCGTTGAGTTGGCTGCCTCTTTACCTTTTTGAGAAATTCCTTTGAGGTGCAGAAACTTCTAAGCTTGAGGAGTTCCCATTTATCTATTTTCTCTTTTGTTGCTTGTGCTTTGGGTGTAAAGTCTAGGAAGTGGCCGCCTAATACAAGGTCTTGAAGATGTTTTCCTACATTATCTTCTAGGAGTTTTATGGTACTTTCTTTTATATTGAGATTTTTGGTCCATTTTGAGTTAATTTTTGTGTAGGGGCTGAGGTAGGGGTCCTCTTTCATTCTTTTGGATATGGATATCCAACTCTCGCAGCCCCATTTGTTGAAAAGACCATTATGACTCAGTTCAGTGACTTTGGGGGCCTTATCAAAGATCAGTCGGCCATAGATCTGAGGGTCTATCTCTGAATTCTCAATTCGATTCCATTGATCCATATGTCTATATTTGTGCCAGTACCATGCTGTTTTGGCAACTGTGGCTTTATAATAAGGTTCAAATTCCGGGAGTGTAAGTCCTCCCACTTTGTTTTTCTTTTTTAGAGTGTCTTTAGCAATTCAAGGCATCTTCCCTTTCCAAATAAATTTGATAACTAGCTTTTCCAAGTCTGCAAAGTAGGTTGTTGGAATTTTGATTGGGATTGCATTGAATCTGTAGATGAGTTTGGGTAGAATTGACATCTTAATGACATTTAGCCTTCCTATCCATGAACATGGAATATTTTTCCATCTTTTAAGGTCCCCTTCTATTCCTTTTAGTAGAGTTATGTAGTTTTCTTTGTATAGGTCTTTTACATCTTTGGTTAAGTTGATTCCTAGGTACTTGATTTTTTTAGTTGCTATTGAAAATGGTATCTTTTTCTTGAGTGTCTCTTCAGTTTGTTCGTTTCTAGCATATAGAAACATTACTGACTTATGTG
This sequence comes from Choloepus didactylus, assembly GCF_015220235.1. NCBI lineage: Eukaryota > Metazoa > Chordata > Mammalia > Pilosa > Megalonychidae > Choloepus > Choloepus didactylus. The sequence goes on from NW_023637581.1 coordinate 1,738,254, forward strand.
CATTAATATTGTATCCCGCTACTTTGCTAAATTTGTTTATTAGCTCTAGTATCTGTATCGTTGAATTCTCTCGGTTTTCTAGATATAAGATCATATCATCTGCAAACAATGACAGTTTTACTTCTTCTTTTCCAATTTGGATGCCTTTTATTTCTTTGTCTTGCCGGATTGCCCTGGCTAGCACTTCCAGCACAATGGTGAATAACAGTGGTGACAGCGGGCATCCTTGTCTTGTTCCTGATCTTAGAGGGAAGGCTTTCAGTCTCTCACCATTGAGTACTATGCTGGCTGTGGGTTTTTCATATATGCTCTTTATCATGTTGAGGAAGTTTCCTTCAATTCCTACCTTTTGAAGTGTTTTTATCAAAAACGGATGTTGGATTTTGTCAAATGCTTTTTCAGCATCTATTGAGATGATCAATTGATTTTTCCCTTTTGACTTGTTAATGTATAGTAATACATTGATTGATTTTCTTATGTTGAACCATCCTTGCATGCCTGGAATGAACCCACTTGGTCATGGTGTATGATTTTTTTAATGTGTCTTTGGATTCGATTTGCAAGTATTTTGTTGAGGATTTTTGCATCTATATTCATTAGGGAGATTGGCCGGTAGTTTTCCTTTTTTGTAGCACCTTTGCCTGGTTTTGGTATTAGATTGATGTTAGCTTCATAAAATGAGTTAGGTAGTGTTCCATTTTCTTTAATGTTTTGAAAGAGGTTGAGTAAGATTGGTATCAGTTCTTTCTGGAAAGTTTGGTAGAATTCCCCTGTGAAGCCATCTGGCCCTGGGCATTTATTTGTGGGAAGATTTTTGATGACTGATTGGATCTCTTTGCTTGTGATGGGTTGGTTGAGGTCTTCTATTTCTTCTCTGGTCAGTCTAGGTTGTTCATATGTTTCCAGGAAATTGTCCATTTCCTCTACATTATCCAGTTTGTTGCCATAGAGTTGTTCATAGTATCCTCTTATAATTTTTTTAATTTCTTCAGGATCTGCAGTTATGTCACCTTTTTCATTCATTATTTTGTTTATATGAGTCTTCTCTCTTTTTGATTTTGTCAGTCTAGCTAGGGGCTTGTCAATCTTGTTGATCTTCTCAAAGAACCAACTTTTGGTGATATTTATCCTCTCTATTGTTTTTTTGTTCTCTATGTCATTTATTTCTGCTTTAATCCTTGTTATTTCTTTTCTTCTACTTGGTTTAGGAATGGTTTGTTGTTCATTTTCTAGCTTCTTCAGTTGATCCATTAGTTCTTTGATTTTGGCTCTTTCTTCCTTTTTAATATATGCGTTTAGTGCTATAAATTTCCCCCTTAGCACTGCTTTTGCTGCGTCCCATAGGTTTGGTATGTTGTGTTCTCATTTTCATTCGTCTCTATATATTTAGCAATTTCTCTTCCTATTTCTTCATTAACCCACTGATTAATGAGTGTGTTGTTTAACCTCCAGGTATTTGTGAATTTTCTAAGTCTCTGATGGTTATTGACTTCTAATTGTATTCCATTGTGGTCAGAGAATGTGCTTTGAATAATTTCAATCTTTTTAAATTTATTGAGGCTTGTTTTATGTCCCAGCATATGATCTATTCTGGAGAAAGTTCCGTGAGCACTAGAAAAGTATGTGTATCCTGGTGATTTGGGATGTAATGTCCTGTAGATGTCTGTTAAATCTAATTCATTTATACGATTGTTTAGGTTTTCAATTTCCTTATTGGTCTTCTGTCTGGTTGATCTATCTATAGGAGAGAGTGATGTGTTGAAGTCTCCCACAATTATTGTGGAAACATCAATTGCTTCCTTTAGTTTTGCCAGTGTTTCTCTCATGTATTTTTTGGCACCTTGATTGGGTGCATAGACATTTACGATTGTTATTTCTTCTTGCTGAATTGCCCCTTTTATTAGTATGTAGTGGCCTTCTTTGTCTCTCAAAGCATCCCTGCATTTAAAGTCTATTTTATCTGAGATTAATATTGCTACACCTGCTTTCTTTTGACTGTAGCTTGCATGAAATATTTTTTTCCATCCTTTCACTTTGAGTTTCTTTGTGTCCCTGTGTCTAAGATGAGTCTCTTGTATGCACCATATTGATGGTTCATTTTTTTTGATCCATCCTGCAAATCTATATCTTTTAATTTGGGAGTTTAATCCATTTACATTCAACGTTATAACCATGAAGGCATTTCCTGAATCAGCCATCTTATCCTTTGGTTTATGTTTGTCATATTTTTCCCCTCTCTCTATTAATATCCTTTATTGTACCCATACTGAATCTCTTTAGTACTGAACCTTTCTCCAAGTCTCTCTGTCCTTTCTTTGTTTCTCTGTCTGTAGGGCTCCCTTTAGTATCTCCAGTAGGGCAGGTCTCTTGTTAGCAAATTCTCTCAGCATTTGTTTGTCTGTGAAAATTTTAAGCTCTCCCTCAAATTTGAAGGAGAGCTTTGCTGGATAAAGTATTCTTGGCTGGAAATTTTTCTCACTCAGAATTTTAAATATGTCATGCCACTACCTTCTCGCCTCCATGGTGGCTGCTGAGTAGTCACTACTTAGTCTTATGCTGTTTCCTTTGCATGTGGTGAATTGCTTTTCTCTTGCTGCTTTCAGAACTTTCTCCTTCTCTTCTGTGTTTCACAGTGTGATCAGTATATGTCTTGGAGTGGGTTTATTTGGATTTATTCTATTTGGAGTTTGCTGAGCATTTATGATTTGTGTATTTATGTTGTTTAGAAGATTTGGGAAGTTTTCCCCAAGAATTTCTTTGAATACTCTTCCTAGACCTTTACCCTTTTCTTCCCCTTCTGGGACACCAATGAGTCTTATATTCGGACGTTTCATATTATCTACCATATCCCTGAGGTCCATTTCGATTTTTTCAATTTTTTTCCCCATTCTTTCTTTTATGCTTTCATTTTCCATTCTGTCATCTTTGAGGTCACTGATTCGTTGTTCAACTTCCTCTAGTCTTGTACTATGAGTGTCCAGAATCTTTTTAATTTGGTCAACAGTTTCTTTAATTTCCATAAGATCATCCATTTTTTTTATTTAGTCTTGCAATGTCTTCTTTATGCTCTTCTGGGGTCTTCTTGATTTCCTTTGTATCCCGTACTAGGGTCTCATTGTTCGTCTTTAGTTCTTTGAGTAGCTGCTCTAGTTGCTGTGTCTCTTCTGGTCTTTTGATTTGGGTGCTTGGGCTTGGGTTATCCATATCGTCTGGTTTTTTCATATGCTTTATAATTTTCTGTTGTTTTTGGCCTCATGGCATTTGCTGAACTTGATAGGGTTCTTTTAGGATTTGTAGACCAATTGAAGTCCTTATCTCTGATTTATCAGATCTACAGCTTCATGGAGTACACTTTCTCTAACTAACCAGCAGGTGGCGTCCACGAGCCACCTGTTCTCCACAAGCCAGTTCTCCCCTGCTTAGCCTTTTTGGTGAGTGGGGGAGTGAGTCTTGTGGGGTCCAATTGGTGTACCAAGCTTGCGTGTGTAGTTGGTGTTGCCTGCCCTGTATATGGGGCATGTTTCTGGGCAGTCAGGGATGGGGGGTGGCTCTAACAATCAAATCTCCCTGGTGATCCTAGAGTTTTAAAGCTGCTGCAATAGTCTAATCCTTCAGTTCAGTCCTGCCACAGTTTGTCTCTGCCACTGACCCACAAGTCCTTGGTATTGGCGTATGGCTCCTGAGACTTGCAAGTGGGCCCCTCTTCCAGGCTGTGCACCCCGGGTCCTCTGTTGAGGGATGACTGTGCTATGTCACAGGTGAGTGCCGTCCCCCCAGGGCAGTTCTGGGCTGCTGGGCTGTGTAGGGAGGCTCCCAGTCTGCTCAAATGATGGCTGAATGGGGCTTTGTTAATTCACACTGCTCCACCTTCCCAACTCTGGGACAATCAGCTGAGGTTGCAGGGAAGGCTAATATCCACGCCCAGTTTTGTGGTGTGTGCCTGTTGTTTGAAGCACTTCCGTCACACTGGTTTGTCTGGGGCAGCTCTGGGTTATGGGGCTGGCGATGGGCAGGAGTGCTTCCTGTCCACCAAGATGATGGCTGTGAGCAGACACCCCCCTTTTCTTGGGAAGTTGTGGGGTTTAGTGATTTTTCTCAGCCACTGGATTATTGCATTTTGTCTCAGAGCTCTCTTAGTTCTGCTCTTGACTTGACCTGCCCAAATTGCAAGTCTTTGAAGCTTTCTGTATTGGGCTTCTTAGAGTAATTGTTTTAGAAAAAGAAAAAAGGATTAAAAAAAAAAAAAAGGGCCCTCCTCACAGATCTAATGGGTTATTGAAATGCTAAGAGACAAAGCAACCAGGGCCATTAAGGAAAGGTCCACAGGGCAGAGAGATCAGCTTTTCTTCAGGATTTGCATATGCGCCTCAGGGCCTGAGCTCAGGCCTGAGCTCTGCCCTTCCCCTTTCTATGTTCACCAGAACTCCAAAAATCCTCCACTTTTATTTTGGAGTTTTTCGTGTTGTTTTTTTTTCTCTATGCCTGTCTCCTCTCTGCTGGGCTGGCTGCTCTCAGATTCTCTGGTGTCTGGTCTCAGTCTATCTATGGTTGGAGTTTGGATCAGTAGAATGAGTTTCTGAAAAGGGCTGCCACTGCAGTTCTCCCTTCTCCTTCCTGGAGCTGACAGCCCCTCCTCCCACGGGACTGAGCCTGGCAGGGTGGTGCGTGGGTCCCCTGGCCGCAAAAACTTACAGATTTTTCTGATCTCAGCAGTTCCACGTTTTCATGAGTGTTGTATGAAGTATGCCCAAAGTCAGATTGCTCTGTGGTGTCCAGTCCACGCAGTTCCTGGCTTTCTACCTACTTTCCTGGAGGAGTAACTAAAACATACAACTCACCAGTCTGCCATCTTGCCCCGCCTCTCCGAAGGGGTTGACTTTTACAATGGGGATTTATTAGTTTACAAATTAACAGTTCTAAGGCCATGAATGTGTCCAAATTAAGGCATCATCAGCATGCTACCTTCTCTGAAGAAAGACTGCTGGCATCTGTGGTTCCTATGTCAGATAGCAAGGCTCATGTCAGCATCTGATTGTCCTTCACTCCTGGGAATTTTTACTTTCAGCTCCTGCCTGGTTCCTGTGGCCTCCTATCCAAGCTTCTGTGTATCCTCTTTTAGCTTCTCTAGGGCTTTTCTCTCTGAGAGCTCTCTTTGAGCTTCTGTGGTTCCTCTCTTAGCATCACTTGGGCATTTCTCCCTCAAGTCTCTCCAAAGTTCCCTGGGTGTTTCTCTCTGAACTTTCTGGGCTTTTTCTGTCTTTTAGCCTCAAAAAGGGCTCCAGTAAATAATTAAGACCTACCTTGAATTGTTTGGTTCATATCTCAATTGAAACAACCTAATCAAAAATCCCACACTTAATAAGTCTGCACTCACAGAAATGGAATAACAAGTCATAGCATTTTCTGGGGTACATAAGAGATTCAAACCAGCACATGAGTTAAAGTATTAAATTTATTTTCTCCATGGAAGAGGTATTTAGGTCATTTATTGTCAATATATTTACAAGGGTTTAGAGGTTGGGAAATATATAATTAATTACTTTATAACCCTGTAGCCTGACTTTATTTAGCCTAGAAATGTAGGTAGAATTAACACAAGTAGAGGGGCTTCATGAAGAGGGTAATGAAAAATGAAGATTCAGAGATGATGTGTCACTATAAGGAGCTTGTTTGGTATGGCCAAGAGCTAAAAATATAATTTTATATTGCATACTTATGCTACTAGCTATGTAAGAGACACTGTACTACATACCTTCTGTTCTAGTTTGCTAATGCTGCAGAATGCAAAACAGCAGAGATGGATTGGCTTTTATAAAAAGGGGGTTTATTTGGCTACACAGTTACATTCTTAAGGCCATAAAGTGTCCAAGGTAACACATCAGTAATTGGGTACCTTCACTGGAGGATGGCCAATGATGTTCATAAAAACTCTGTTAGCTGGGAAGGCACGTGGCTGGTGTCTACTCCAAAGTTCTGGTTTCAAAATGGCTTTCTCCCAGGACATTCCTCTCTAGCAAGCTTGCTCCTCTTCAAAACATCACTCACAGCTGCACTGAGTTTCTTCTCTTTGAGTCAGCTCATTTATATGGCTCCACTGATCAAGTCCCACCCTGAATGAGTGGGGCCATGCCTCCATGGGAATATCTCATCAGACTCATCACCCACAGCTGGGTGGGGCACATTCCAAGCAAATCTAATCAGCACCAAAACATCTGCCCCACAAGACTACATCAAAGATAATGGCATTTGGGGTACACAATACATTCAAACTGCCACATTCCACCCCCTGGACCCCAAAATGACATAATCTTTCCAAGTATAAAATACATTCATTCCATCACAATATCATAAAAAACTTAGATCATTTCAGTAACAAAAATTAAGTACAAGATCCTATCAAAATCAATTACAGGTGTGGTGGGTCCTAAGGCATAATTCTCCTTTAGCTTTGGATCTGTGGACTTAGAACAAGTTGTATGCTTCCAATATACAAAGGAGGGACATTCATAGGGTAAACATTCCCATTGCCATAAGGAGAAACAGTAAGGAAAACAGGGTTAACATGGCCAAAACAGTTCCTAAAACACACAGGACAAACTCCATTAGATTTCAAAGTCTGAGAGTCATTCACAGAATGATGTTGCATCCTTGGGGCTTGAGAGAGCAGGAGTCTAAACCTTCCTAAGGGCCTTTGTGGCAGCCCTTTCCTCTTCACATGCTTAGGTGAGTGTTCCAACATATCCACACATTGGGGAGACCACCTTCTCAGCCCCACCCTCCTCAAACATTGGGGCAGCTTCTGGATTCCCTTCCATCTCCAGGGCACATGATCAACCCCTTCAGAACAGTGTGGTGGCAGCCAGGTACTCCCCAATTCCATAGGAATGTGCTCCACCCTCTTTGGGACCTGAGGTGGCAAAACTCTTCCGGAGCATCAAGGTGGAAGGCCCACCCTCGACCTCCAGGGCAAACTCACCCTTTCCATGTGTGTGGGCTACTTGGCTCTCCCAGCCCAAGACCTCTTGACTCCAGACCTCAACCTCCGTGGCTCTGTCTTTGAAGAAATTTTTCCTTCAATTTGTTCCTTGTCTATCCCCTCCAGTCCAGACCAGCAGCATCTCTGTCTATAAAGATCTCACAAAAATTCTGTTGGCTTTGCATGAACCACACAGGGGCAAAGCCATCAGACAATAGGACTTTCCACAAATCCTTTCTGGATAATTCCATCTCCAATCTTGGCTTGTACTGAAATGGCAGCTGGGTTCCATGTTTGGTAACATCCTCACATTGGGCTGTAGCTTCTGGGATTCCACCCCCTGGAAGCCTGTAATTTTCCAAGCCATCAGCTTCTGGTTTCTTTGAACCCAAGAGTTCAGTTCTAAGTTTATCTCTCTCCACTCGCATTTTACTATAAACTGCAAGGAGAAGCCAGGTTACATGCTCCACACATAGTCTAGAGATCTCCTCAGCTAAGTATTCCAGTTTGTCACTTTCAAATTCTTTCTTCCATCTGACTCTAGGACTCAATTTTGCCAAATTCTCTGCCACTTTCAAACAAGGATCACCTTTCTTCCAGGTCGTAACAACACATTCATCACTTCTGTTCAAGTCCTTGTAAGAAGTATCTTTAGAGTCCATATTTCCACAAACAGTCTCTTCAAAGCAGTTTAGGCCTTTTCTATCAAACTCCTCACAATTCTTCCAGAAACACCCCACTATCCATTTAAAAAGCCATTCCAGCATGTTTGGTATTTGCAAACTCAGCAGCAAAATCACCCCACTCTCAGTACCAAAATCTGTTCCAGTTTGCTAATGCTGCAGAATGCAAAACACCAGAGATGGATTGGCTTTTATAAAAAGGGGGTTTATTTGGCTACACAGTTGCATTCTTAAGGCCATAAAGTGTCCAAAGTAACACATCAGTAATCGGGTACCTTCACTGGAGGATAGCCAATGGAGTCCAGAAAACCTCTGTTAGCTGGGAAGGCACATGGCTGGCATCTGCTCCAAAGTTCTGGTTTCAAAATGGCTTTCTCCCAGGACATTCCTCTCTAGCAAGCTTGCTCCTCTTCAAAACATCACTCACAGCTGCACTGAGTTCCTTCTCTTTCAGTCAGCTTATTTATATGGCTCCACTGATCAAGTCCCACCCTGAATGGGGGGGGCCATGCCTCCATGGGAATATCTCATCAGAGTCATCACCCACAGCTGGGTGGGGCACATTCCAAGCAAATCTAATCAGCACCAAAACATCTGTCCCACAAGACTACATCAAAGATAATGGCATTTGGGGGACACAATACATTCAAACTGGCACACCTTCCCTCATCTTCAGTTATCCCAACTGCATTAATGCCTTCTCACAGGAAAGGTGGAAGGATTTAATAGAGATGTTTTTTTGAAAGTGTCTGATATAGTGAAGTGGGTCAACAGACAACAATTTTCCTCTTTGCCAGATTGAAAGTGTATGTGCAGGAAGCAGTGAGCTTCAGGATGACAGAATCATTTCCTTTAGCAAGAGGCAGAAAATTGTTTTGCACATATAAGTTATTGGAAATGATATATATATATATGAGAAGTATTATGAGAATTTGGTAAATGTAAGATGTGGAATTTATCACAATATGAGTAGGAGTGAGAGAATATACTTTCCCAAATTCCAACAGATTTTTAAAACAACTGAATGGAATAATCAACATGTCAACATAAAGGAACTTTTTAATAAAATGAGAAGACTCTGAGCCCCCAGAATATGATTTACATAAAAAGAAACAAAAATGTATCTGAACCATCTTATGAAATCCCAAGAATTTGTAACTGTAGAAAATCCATCCTCAAGCACATATTTTTCAAATAAGGGAACCTTAAAATAATAAGTGTACACATTTTTTAAAATCAAGATTAATATCATTCTTACCAAATAGTGAAATTTAGAAATTATGAAGAAAGCTGAATCAATATAGCTTAATGGATAAAAAATCTAGAATATTAAAGCATATTCTAGGGAAGATGGAAATTTTAGAAGAATGAGAAATGTATAAGATCTCCTATGAAACTTCAGAACAAGAGTGAAAATCAAAAAAAAATTTAATAAGAAAACATTAATATTTTCTATAAAATGTTTAAAAATATAAAAGGAAATAATGTAGAAGACATAATAAGCAAAGGTCTATGATATATTAATCTCCAAATAGGAATAATTTCAGACGGTTACTTCATGGCAGAAAAAAATAAAGGTAATTTTAGTTCATCTTTAGTCATCTTTGTACTACTCCACTACTTGTGAGTTTCCATAGGACTTTACCTAGAGTGGATGTAACGTCCTTTATGCTCATGCAGTAGATAACAAGATGTGATGTTGGGATGCCACAGAATAGAAAAGAGACATCAACACATCCAGACAAGAAGGCACATCAGAGGCTGGTCTTAAATAAACAACAGCCCCAGTTACAAAGAACACACTCACAATGATGACATGTGGCAAGCAGGTGGAAAAAGCTTTTGATTGGCTCTTTCTGGATGGTATCTTTTCAGAGTGGAGAAAATATACACATAGGAGCCCACAGTGCAAACTAAACATGTAAATGCATAACAAACACCAGTGGCAACACTGATGTTGATGGTGGCATATTCTTCAGGGCAAGTGAGCTTTGGTAAACAGGAACATCACAGAAGAACTGATGTAGCTTATTGGAGCCTCTGAAATCCAGAGAGAATGTGTCAGCTGACAACAAGATTCCTAAGACCCTGCCATTGAACCAAGACACTGCCATCATCTGGACACAGACCCTTTAGGTCATGAGAGCCTCATACTGCAGAGGGTGGCAGATGGCAACATAGCAATCATAGGATATCACAGTGATGATGCAAATCTCTGACCCTGCCAAGAGTACCAGGAAGAGCTGCAACACACATACAGTAAAGACATGGAGTCATTGAAGTTGAAAGAGTTGAGAACAGATTTGGGGACTGTGGCATAAATTAGACACAGATCTAAGAAGGATAAGTGCTTGAGGAAAAAGTACTTTAGTATCTGGAATGTCAGTCAAGAACTGTATGAAGGAGGATGAGAAAATTCTCCAACATTGTCACTAGGTAGATCAGTAAGAAGAGCACTGCTAGTAGCATAACAGCATCAAATTCTCAGTAAGTCTTGTGAGAAAGAATTCCATCATCACTGTGTGATTACGTTTTAAAGTCAAGTCACCTATTGAGTAGGGGAAATAAAGTTATAGTAATTATCTGCTTCTTTATTTTTAAGCATGTATTCTGTAGCATCATGAGTTAGAAAATAAGTACTTTTCTTCAAAAAAGTTGTTCTTATTTCCAGTCTACTGAGGTGTAAAGCAACTATGAGTATAATAATCAAATATATATTGCCTTAAATGCATTGTGAAAGTAGAAAATCATCCCATTTATCTTCTTAATTACCTGAAATGATTTCCAAGTAAGTTTGCTTCCATTGGGATTTTGATGATTGACTTTAAAATTATAACTGTAATAAAGTATACCCTTTATACATAAATATTTTCCTATTTGATATAATTTTTGGTGTGGGTTAGAATTCATAGAAGAATTTTTTGCTTGCTGCCTGCTGCAATCTTGTTTATTTTGAGGTGATACTATAATTTATTATCCACTTTCCCACTGAAGAACCTTCATATTTTTCCCATTTTAATGAAAAATTTAATTATTTGATGAAAATTTCATTATAGTATATTTTTGTTCTTTACTGATAACTACTACAGTACCAAAAAAATTTAGAAAAATCTACTAATTTTTACTGATTGGTTTTCAATTATATTTTATTATTTTTTCATGAAAATGGAAAAACTTAAAATGATAAGCCAGATGTTTAATATAATGTTCCTGGAAGAATTGACAGCATGAACCAACACATGTTAGTGACTAAAGCATCAAATGATAGAAGCAGTATTTTCCTATCTTAGAGACCCATGGCATGTATCTGATCACCCATATACCCCCAAATTGGGGAAGTTTTGATGATGTTTTCCACCCTCAGATTTTAAGAGACTCTTTTTTATTTTGCTTTAGGACCACATCAATGAGGATTTCTTCAGTTCCACATGCAGTTTTTTTCCCCAATACTTATGGGTTTTTCATCAAATGCTTAATATCAGAGAAAATAAGCTTCTTTAACTTCAGTGAAATTCTCCCTCTTATATTTATGGATTTAATTATGCATTGACTGCAGAAAGTGGGGAAATTTCCCTCTCACCCTTGGAGATTTAATCAGACTTCCCATTTTCTCAGACTTCTGAGAAGTCCTTGGCCCAGAGTCCATCACCTCATCTTGCATCTACACTCTGTGCCATGGTGACACAGTTTCTGTTGACAGCCAAATGGGGTGGGAACTTATAACTATTCTCCTAGATAAAACTGTTCTAATTATGGGAATACTCTTCTTCAGTTTAATTTTAGTGACTTAATTGTCTTAGTACTCTAGGACCTTACCCAGTGTTTCTACAACTGAAAGAAGAGCAGTAATTATTCATTCTCCATTTGAAGGGAAGTTAGATTATATTAATAAATGTAATTTTATTGAAATATATTCACATACCATACAATCATCCAAAGTGCACAATTGTTCACAGTATCATCATATAGTTGTACATTCAACACTGCAATCAATTTTTGAACATTTCCATTACTCCAAAACTAAAACTAAAAATAAGAATAAAAATAAAAATGACAGAGAACACACAAAACATCCCATACCCCTCCCCATTTTACTTTTAAAAAATTTAATTGAAATTTATTCAAATACTATACGACCATCCAAAGTATAAAACAATTATTTACAGTGTCATCATGTACTTGTGTATTCATCACAACAATAAATTTTTGTATATTTTCATTACTGATATTTCCTCTTTCTTCAAGTCAGCATTTGTAGGGTCTTCTCCAGTCTCTATCTTCCTCCAGAGTTTCAAACAATCCAGAATTGTGTTATTTTCATTGAATCTCTGGAGAGAAGTTTTCAGTAGCTCTTTGCATTGCCATGTTGATGTCACCCCCTCATTCACCAACTGAGTTGGCTTAGACAGAGAGAGAGGGCCACATCTGAGCAACAAAGAGGTACTCATGGGGAGACTCTTAGGCACCATTATAAGCAGGTTTAGCCTCTCCTTTGCAGTTACAAACTCCATAAGTACAAGTCCTGTGATAAAGGGCTCAGTACATCAAACCACCAGTACTCAATGTTTGTGAGAGCATCAGCAACAATCCAAGTGAGAAAGCCCAACACCTCTGCATTTTCCCCCAACTCCTCAAGGGGGCCCTGTATATATATATTTCTATTACTTTGGGATATGTCACTATTTCACACTAACCTATGGAAACCTACCAGGTCTAACTTCCTATTAAAATTTCCATGAAATTATGGTATTTGAACAAACTGTACACATTAAATTGTTTAGGAAATATAGATCTTGCACCAACTAAACACCCCTTCCCTTGGTCTCACATGGAATTTAAAGGTTTAAAATGCAGTCAGTTTTGTCTTTTACCCTTTGGCCTGATTTTCCCAAGTCCTAACTGTATCTACTTCATTCATGTATCTAGTTGAAGTCTGGACTCTTTTTCAGCTTTTAAACAGTTGCTATATGTGCTAATACAACATTCATATCTGCCAAGTTTTAGCTCTGAGTTTCAGGTGTCACAGAGATACTCAAAGTTCCAGGGATTGAGCATGTTATACACAAAGGGATCAGCATTTTGGATTCTGGAAATAGCCATTACCATTGAGGAATAGATGTGACTGCTCTAAGAGCTTACAATTTAGGGACCATTACAATAAGCATTCCCTGATAAGGTGTGCTCTAAGGTTCAATTCTGAGTTCACACATTGTAATTAGTCCATATTTTTGAGGCATTATTTTGTTTGCCTTTGTTTCTGGCACAGTTCATTCAAAATGCTTTCTACAGTTTCCATTCACCTCTTTGCATGTCTCACAGCTTCACTCCTTCTCACAGTTGTTCAGTATTCCATTGTATGCACACACAAAAGCCCACCATTCTGATCCTCAGTCAATGTAACCTTAGGCCACCTCCACCCGTTGTGAATCATGCATACTCTCCATAAATGCCAGTGTGCAAATGTCCATTCCTGTCTCTGCTCTCAGAGGCTTCAAGTAATTGCCCCCTAAAGATGTTACAGGATCTTATGGCACCCACATACTTACCTTCCTGTGGAACCACCCCACTGTCCTCCAGAAAGGTTATACCATTCTGCCTCCTAACCAAAAGTTTTTTTGACACTTTTATCCCTGTTTATATTTTTTCATAAAATTTTATAGAGCTATACTCACATACCATATAATTATCCACAGTGTACAATCAATTGTTCAGATATCATCATACTGTTGTGCATTTATCACCACAATCCGCACCTGAATATATTGATTACTATGAACAAAGGTTTTTTAATGAATAATAAAAAAGATAATAAAAAGAAAAATAAATATCATGCAATATAATATAATAGTAGGGTCAAACAACAACACCACTACCAAGAATCCCATATCCCACCTTTGTATCCCCTTCTCAAACAGATTAAGCTTTGGTGTATTGCTTTTTTTGCATTTATTGGAAGCATATTACAATGTTACTGTTGAACATAGACTCCAGTTTGCTTTGATTATATTTTTCACCAATACCATCCCCTTTCCAACACTCTGCATGGTTGGCATTCATTTGTTTTCCCATACACAAGAATAGTTTTGTATTTGTAAATTTAGTAACAAACACTGGCCACTCCAGTTTTTGCTGAGTTAAACAGGCACAGTCTTTATCTTGTACCTTTACCTCAGGTGTCATTCATGACCCTAGCCCACCTCTTTCAGATTTACTCAAGACATCTTTGTTCAGTGTAGTTACAATATAGTGCTACCATCACACAGTATTATGCTATTTCTGGATCTATACAATCAATCCTGCTGAACATTCTGTACACCTTCAGCATTTAATGCTTGATCTCTTGCCTCTTTTAATAACCTGGTAGCTGTGTTCTCAGCTTTTACCTCTCAAAGTGTGCTCATTAATATTATTTTATGTTAGTGAGACCATACAGTATTTGTCCTTTTGTTTCTGGCTTTGTTCAAAAGAATGTCTTCAAGGTTCATCCATGTTATTGTATGTTCTGTTTCTTTGTTCTTTCTTACAGCTCTGTAATATTCCATTGTGTGTATGTACCACAGTTTGTTTATCTACTCATCCACTGATGGACATTTGACTCTTTCCATCTTTTGGCTACTGTGAGTGTTGCTGCAATAAACATCAATTTACAGAATGTCTGTTCATATCTTAAATTTCAGTTGCTCTGAGTATATACCTGGTAATGGAACAGATGGATCATATTTAAAATCTATATATAGCTTCCTGAGGAACCACCACACTGTCTTCCAGAGTGATTGAACCATTCTACATTCCCAAAAACAGTGACTAAGTGTGCCTTTTTCTCCACATCCTCTCCAGCACTTGTAATATTCTGATTTTTGGGTAATGGTTTTTTTTGGTAGGCGTGAGATCATATCTCAATTTGGTTTTGATTTGCATTAACCTAACAGTGAAGTTGAGCATTTTTTCAGATGTTTTTGAGTCATTTACATTTCAACTTCAGAAATGTGTCCATCTATATCTTTTGCCTGTTTTTTAATTGGGTTGTTTGTCTTTCTGTTGTTGAGTTTTATATATTGTCTTCTGTACTTGGGATATTAAACCATTATCTGATATGTGGTTTCCGTATATTATCTCCCATTATGTAGGCTGCCTTTTTACCTTTATGAGAATGTCCTTTGTTGTACAAAAGTGTTTAATTTTGAGGAGATCCCATTTGTCTATTTGTTCTTTGGTTGCTCATGCTTGTGTAAGTTCCAGGAAACCATCTCCTATCACAAGATATTTAAGAAAGTGCACTATATTTTCTTCTAAGAGTCTTATGGTTTCAGTGCTAATGTTTAGGTCTTTGGTCAGCTTCAATTAATTTTTCTGTAAGGTGTTAGATATGGGTCCTCTTATATTCTTTTGGAAATGAGTATCCAATTCTCCAAACACCATTTATTGAAGAGGTTCTTCTGTCCCAGTTGCACCACCTTGACTTCCTGAACAAAGATAAATTGAACATAGGTGAAAGAGTCTATTTCTGAACACTGAATCAATTCCATTGGTTGGTATATCTATCCTTATGTCAGTACCATGCTGCTTTGGGCACTGTAGCTTTGTAAAATGCTTCAAAGCCAGGTAGTGTGAGACTTCACACTTCATTCCTCTTTCTCTAGATATTTTTGGCTACTCAGGGCACCTTGCCCTTCCAAATAAATTTGGTTGTTTGTTTTTCTATTTCTGCAAAGTAAGTTATTGGGAATTTAATTGATATTGCAATGAATCTATAAATCAGTTTAGGTAGAATTGACATCTTAATTATATTTAGTCTTCCAATCCATGAACACAGTATGTTCTTCCATTTTTTATGTCCTGTTTGATTTATTTTAGAAGTTTCTTGTTGTTTACTTGGTATAGTTCTTTTGTGGCCTTTCTTAAGTTTACTCCTAAATAATTGATTCCTTTGGTTGCTACTGTGAATGGAATATTTATCTTGATTTCTTCATTGTGTTACACATTTGTTGTGTATAGGAACAGTAAAGAGTTTTGCATGTTGATCTTGTAGCCTGCACTTTGCTGTATTCATTGATTAGTTGCAATTAGGTTTTTCTGGACTTTCTAAACATAGAATCATGTCGTCTGCAAACAGTGAAAGTTTTACTTCTTCCTCTTCAATTTGGATGCCTTTCATTTCTTTTTCTTGCCTAATTGTTCTATCTAATACTTACAGCAAAATGTTGAATAACAATGGTGAAAGTGGTCATCCCTGTCTTGTTCCTGATCTTAGAGGTAAAGCTTTCTCTCTTTTCCCATTGAATGTGATGTTACTTGTGGATTTTTCATACATTGCCTTTATCACATTGAGAAAATTCCCCTCTATTCCTATCCTTTGAAGTGTTTTCATCAAGAAAAGATGTTGAATTTTGTCAAATGCCTTTTCTACATTGATCAAGATGATCATGTGCTTGTTTTGCTTTGATTTATTGATGTGGTATATTACATTAATTGATTTTCTTGTGTTGAACCAGCCTTGCATACCTGGAATGAACCCCACCTGGTTGGGGTGAATAATTCTTTTAATGTGATGCTAGATTTGATTTGTGAGTATTTTATTGAGGATTTTTGCATTTGTATTCATTAAAGAGATTGGTCTATAATTTTCTTTTTTGTGGTATCTTTGATTTTGGTATTAAGGTTATTTTTGCTTCATAGAATGAGTTGGGTATCTTTCCCACCTCTTCAATTTTTTTGACAAGTTTGAGCACTATTGGTGTTAATTCCTTCTGGAATGTTTGGAAGAATTCACATGTGAAGACTTCTGGTCCTGGGCTTTTCTATTTTGGGAGCATTTTTATGACTGACTCAATCTCTTTACTTGTGATTTGTTTCTTGAAGTCCTCTATTTCTTCTTGGGTCAATGTTGATTGTTAACGCTTTTCTAGGAAGTTGTCCATTTCTTCTAAGTTGTCTAGTTTATTAACATATTGTTGCTTATAGTATCTTTTCACTATCTCTTTTGTTTCTGCAATGTCAGTTGTTACGTTGCCTTTCCCAATTCTGATTGCATTTATTTGCATCCACTATTTTTTTGCTTTTGTTAGCCTATTTAGGGGTCCATCAATTTTGTTGATTTACTCAAAGAGCCAACTTCTGTTTTTCTTGTTTCTCTCTATTGTTTTCCTATTTTCAATTTCATTTAATTCTGCTACAAATCTTGTTATTCCTTTCCTTCTGTTTGCTTTGGGGTGAGTTCTTCCAGATGAACAGTTAATTCCTTAATTTTTACTCTCTCATCTCCTTTTTTTTTTTTATTGAAATTGTTCACATACCACCCAACTGTTCAAGGATCCAAAGTATACAATCAATTGCCCATGGTGCCATCATACAGCTGTGCATCCATGAGAACAATTATTTTTTTTCAGTTTTTAGAACATTTTATTGATCTAGAAAAGAAATATAAACACAGAAAAGGAAATCCAAGTCCTCCCATATCCCTAACTACCACCCCCATTATTGATTCATAGTTTTGGTATAGTACATTTGTTATTGATGAAAAAAAATGATAAAATACTACTAACTGTAGTAAATAGTTTGCAATAGGCATGTATTTTTCCTATATGACCCTCTGTTATTAACTTCTAGTTATAATGTCATACATTTGTTCTAGTTCATGAGAGAGATTTCTAGTATTTGTAGAGTTAATCATGGACATTGTCCACCACAAGATTCACTGTTTTATGCATTCCCATCTTTTAACCTCCAACTTTTCATCTGGTCACATACATAACTCTGAGCTTACCCTTTCCACCACCTGAACACACCATTCAGCACTGTTAATTATTCACACAACATGCTACCATCACCTCTGCCCATTTCCAAACATTTAAATTCTACCTTGTTGAACATTGAGCTCATGATAAGCAGCCACTCCCCAACCATTAGCCTTGTTCTATATCCTGGTAACTTATATTTCATGTCTATGAGTTTACATATTGCAATTAGTTCATATCAGTGAGACTGCAAAATTTGTCTTTATGTGCCTGTCATATTTCACTCAATATAGTGCCCTCAAGGTTTCTTCATCAATCCATTTTTAAGCTGATTTTGTTCACACACTATACATTCTGTCCTAATTAAACAATCATTGGATCTCTGTAGATTTATGTATTTATGTATTCAGCACCATCACCACTATCTATATAAGGACAACTCCATTTCTTCCACAAAGGAGGAAGAATCAAAGTAGGTAGAGAGACAAAAGAGAAAGAAAAAAGAAAGAGAGAGAAACATCACAGCTAGAAAGCAGCAAAAGGAAAGACAGCATCAACCAAAATTAGAATAAAGAGTCAGACATCACTCTTGCCAGGAGTCCCATATCCTTTCCCTGTCCCTTCCATGTGCCCTTAGCTTTCATATATTGCCTTTGTTATATTAAAGGAAGCATAATACAATGTTTCTGTTAAGTACAGTCTCCACTTTGCCTTGATTATATTTTCCCCACAATTCCACCCTATTTTTAACACCTTACAATGCTAACATTCATTTGTTCTACCTTATGTAGAAACATATTTGCAACTTTTATTACAATCATTGAGCACCCTAAGTTTCACTGCGTTATAGAGTCCCAGTCTTTATCTTTGGTGTCTCATTCTGGTGTCCCACATGCTCCTAAACTCCATCTTTCAACCATAATCACAGTCATTTTCATTCAGAGTACTTACATTGCTGTGCTACCATCTCCCAAAATTGTTTTTCAAACCTCACTCCTGTCTTTTCCTTTCTGTCTGCAGTGCTTCCTTAACTGTTTCCTGTAGAGCAGGTAACTTGTTTACAAACTTTGTTGTTGTCTGTCAGAGAATATTTTAAATTCTCCCTCATATGTGAGGGACAGTTTTGCCAGGTATAGTATTATTGGTTGGTGGTTTTTCTCTTTCAGTATCTTAAATGTATCACCTCACTTCCTTCTTGTCTCCATGGTTTCTAATGAGAAATCCACACATTGTCCTATCAAGCTTCCTTTGTATGTGATGGAATGCTTTTCTCTTGCTGTTTTCAGGATTCTCTCTTTATCTTTGATGTTAGATACCTGATCACAAAGTGTCTTGGTGTAGCCCTATTCAGATCTATTCCTTTTGGGGTATGCTGTGCTTCTTGAATGTGTAATTGTATGTCTTTCATAAGAGATAGGAAATTTTCATTGATTATCTCTATTATTGCTTCTGCCCCTTTTCCCTTTTCTTCTCCTTCTGGGACACCAATGACATGTACATTCCTGCTTTTCATTTTGTTCTTAAATTCACAGAGATATTGCTATTATTTTTCCCTTATTTTCTCTATCTGTTCTGTATGTAGGCTTTCAGGTGCATTGTTCTCTACCTTCTGCATGTTTTCTTCTGCCTCTTGTGATATGCTGTTTTATGTTTCCATTGTGTCTTTCATCTATTCTGTTGTGCCTTTCATTTCTATAGATTTTGCCAGTTGTTTTTTGAACTTTCAATTTCTACCTTAGGTATGCCAGTGTTTACATTACATGCTTCATCTCTTTTGCCACATCTTCCCTAAGTTTTTGAATTGATTTAGCTTTAATTGTTTAAATTTCTGTATCTCAGCTGAAGTGTAAGTTTGTTCCTTTGACTCAGCCATAACTTTGTTTTTCTTAGTATAGATTATAGTATTTGATTCTATAGGCATCTGGTTTCCTTGGTTACCCCAATCAGTTTTTCCCAGACAAGAACAGGCTCATGTCTCAGAAGGAAGAAATACTCAGTATACAGTTTCCCTGAGCATGTGTCTTAGAAAATTGGTACAACCTCTGAGGCCTCAAGTCCCTGTGCTTTTTTGCCCAGCAGGTGGTGCCTGTTAGTGTGTAGCTCCAGACTGGTATAAGGAGTTGTGGCCTATAATTCTTTTCCCCCAGACTCTGGGGTCTGGTTCTGAATGAAAGGCAGGTAGTAGAGTTGGGCCCCACCACTTTTCTTTAGGGAAGATAAACCCCCCTAGGGAGAAGTCATTAGAATTTGAGTGATCTCTCTCTTCCTGTGCTATCTCCACTCTTGTCTGTGTCAGATCACTGGGAACAGAAAATGGCTGTGGCTTTTTCCACTGAGCTGAAAAAGGGACAGTGAGCCCCCTTCAGGGCCAGTCCATGGCCACTCTCTGACTCTCCAGTCAGTCATCACCAAAACCTATGTCTGCTTGTTGGGTATTTGTACCTTGTATTGAGCAGACCATCTTTTTTAATTAAAACCTCAGTTGGAGCTCAGCTGAGCTACATTTGCTTGCTTAGGGAGTGCAGCTCTTAAGCACCAGAAGTCTTTGCAGTTCAGTCCATGGGGGGAGGGGGCTTCTAGCTTGGATCTGCAGATTTTTCTTATAGATTTTATGCTGTGATCTCAGGCATTCCTCCCAAATCAGGATGGTTATGATGAGTGGACAGTCACATTTGTCCCCCAGAAGTTGCTGTAGATTATTCGCTAGTTGTTCCTGGTTGTTTATTTGTTGTTCCATGGGAAAAAACTAGCTTCCACTCCCCTCTATGCTGCCATCTTCTTCCATCTCTCTCTCTTCACTTTTAATATAGGCAGTTAGAGCAATATATTTTCCTCTCTGCACCACCTTTTCTGCATCCCATAAGTTTTCTTTTTAAATTGTTTTAATATTCATTTTATTGAGATATATTCACATACCATGCAGTCATAGAAAACAAATCATAGATTTGATTGTTCACAGGACCATTACATAGTTGTGCAATCATCACCAAAATCAATCCCTGACACCTTCATTAGCACACACACAAAAATAACAAGGATAATAATTAAAGTGAAAAAGAGCAATTAAAGTAAAAAAGAACACTGGGTGCCTTTGTTTGTTTGTTTCCTTCCCCCATTTTTCTACTAATCCATACATAAACTAGACAAAAGGGAGTGTGGTCCATATGGCTTTCCCAATCCCATTGTCACCCCTCATAAGCTACATTTTTATACAATCATCTTCAAGATTCATGGGTTCTGGGGTGTAGTTTCATAGTTTCAGGTATATACCACCAGCTACCCCAATTCATTAGAACCTAAAAAGGGTTGTCTATATTCTGCATAAGAGTGCCCACCAGGGTGACCTCTCAGCTCCTTTAGGAATCTCTCTACAACTGAAGCTTATTTCATTTCCTTTCATTTCCCCCTTTTGGTCAAGAAGATGTTCTCCATCCCATGATGCCAGGTCTACATTCCTCCCTGGGAGTCATATTCCATGTTGCCAGGGAGATTCACTCCCCTGGGTGTCTGATCCCACATTGGGGGGAGGGCAGTGATTTCACCTTTCAAGTTGGCTTAGCTAGAGAGAAAGGGCCACATCTGAGCAACAAAGAGGCATTCAGGAGGAGGCACTTAGGCACAATTATAGGGAGGCCTAGCCTCTCCTTTGCAGCAACAGTCTTTTGAAGAGCAAGTCTTGTGGTAGGGAGCTCAACCTATCAAACCACCAGTCCCCTATGTCTGTGAGCACATTAGCAACCATTGAGGTGGAGCAGTCCAATACCACTGCATTCTCCACCAGCTCAAGAGGGCTCTGCATATTTTCTTGCTTGTTTTTTTTTAATTAGAACTTTTTAAAATTAACTGTATACAAAATAAGAAAATTAAAAAAATACAATAAAAGAACATTTCAGACTGTAACAAGGGAGTAAGTAAAAGACAACAAACCTAAGATAACTTCTTTACTTCCAATATGTTCCTACTCTACCCCAAGAAAGTAACCTAATATAGCAAAATTTCTGTGAAATTGTTCCTACTATACCCATCAGAAATTAACAGACCATAGTCATTACTGGGCATTCCCAGAATGTTAAATTTACCCATGATAGCTTATCTGTTCTTGTTGGATTATCGATCCCCCTTCCTTAATTGCTGTCTATCACTAGTTCACATACATTCTACATTATAAACCATATGTTTTACATTTTTTAATGTTCACATTAGTGGTAGCATATAATATTACTCTTTTTGTGCCTGGCTTATTTCACTCAGCATTATGTCTTCAAGGTTCATCCATGTTGTCATATGTTTCACGAGATCATTCCTTCTTACTGCCGCGTAGTATTCCATCGTTTGTATATACCACATTTTATTTAGCCACTCATCTGTTGAAGGACATTTGGATTGTTTCCATTTCTTGGCAATTGTGAATAACATTGCTATGAACATTGGCATGCAGATATCTGTTCGTACCCCTACTTTCAGATCTCCCAGGTATATACTGAGAAGGGCAATTGCTGGATTGAAGGGTAACTCTATTTCTAGTTTTCAAATGAACTGCCAGACTGACTTCCAGAATGGCTGAACCATTATACAGTCCCATCAACAATGAATAAGGGTTCTGATTTCTCCACATCCCCTTCAGCATTTGTAGTTTCCTGTTTGTTTAATGGCAGCCAGTCTAATCGATGTGAGATGGTATCTCATTGTGGTCTTAATTTGCATCTCTCTAATAGCTAGTGAAGCTAAACATTTTTTCATGTGTTTCTTGGCCATTTGTATTTCCTCTTCAGAGAACTGTCTTTTCATATCTTTTGCCCATTTTATAATTGGGCTGTCAGTACTATCATCATTGAGTTGTAGGCTTTCTTTATATATGCAAGCTATCAGTCTTTTCTCATACAAATGGTTTCCAAAAATTTTTTTCCATTGAGTTGGCTGTCTGTTTACTTTTTTGACAAATTGCTTTGAAGTACAGAAACTTCTAAGCTTGAGGAGTTCCCATTTATCTATTTTTTCTTTTGTTTCTTGTGCTTTGGGTGTGAAGTCTAGGAAGTGGCCACCCAAGACAAGGTCTTGAAGATGTTTCCCTTCATTGTCTTCTAGTAGTTTTATGGTACTGTCTTTTATATTGAGATCTTTGACCTATTTTGAGTTAATTTTTTGTGTAAGGTGTGAGGTAGGGATCCTCTTTCATTCTTTTGGGTATGGATCTCCAACTCTCCCAGCCCCATTTGTGGAAAAGACTATGACTCAGTTCAGTGACTTCGGGGACCTTATCAAAGATCAGTCAGCCATAGCTCTGGGGGTCTATCTCAGAACTCTCAATTTGATTCCATTGATCAATATTTCTATCTTTTTGCTGGTACCATGCTGTTTTGACAACTGTGACTTTATAATAAGCTTCAAATTCAGGGAGTGTAAGTCTTTCAACTTCATTTTTCTTTTTTAGAGTGACCTTAGCAATTCAAGGCATCTTCCCTTTCCAAAGAAATTTGATTACTAGCTTTTCCAAGTCTGCAAAGTAGTTTGTTGGAATTTTGATTGGGATTGCATTGAATCTGTAGATGAGTTTGGTTAGAATTGACATCTTAATGACATTTAATCTTTCTATCCATGAACATGGAATATTTTTCCATCTTTTAAGGTCCCTTCTACTTCTTTTAGTAGAGTTATGTAGTTTTCTTTGTATAGGTCTTTTACATCTTTGGTTAAGTTTATTCTTAGGTACTTGATTTTTTTAGTTGCTATTGAAAATGGTATCTTTTTCTTCAGTGTCTCTTCAGTTTGTTCATTTCTAGCATATAGAAACATGACTGACTTATGTGCATTAATCTTGTATCCTGCTACTTTGCTAAATTTGTTTATTAGCTCTAGTAGCTGCATCATCAATTTCTCAGGATTTTCCAGACATAAGATCATATCATCTGCAAGCAATGACAGTTTTACTTCTTCCTTTCCAATTTGGATGTCTTTTATTTCTTTCTCTTGCCAGATTGCCCTGGCTAGCACTTCCAGCACAATGTTTAATAACAGTGGTGATAGTGGGCATCCTTGTCTTAGAGGGAAGGCTTTCAGTCACTCACCATTGAGTACTATGTTGGCTGTGGGTTTTTCATATATGCTCTTTATCATATTGAGGAAGTTTCCTTCAATTGCTACCTTTTGAAGTGTTTATATCAAAAAGGGATGTTGGATTTTGTCAAATGCTTTTCAGCATCTATTGAGATGACAATTTGATTTTTCTCTTTTGATTTGTTAATGTGTTGTAATACATTGATGGATTTCCTTATGTTGAACATTCCTTGCATGCCTGGAATGAACCCTACTTGGTCATGGTGTATGATTTTTTTAATGTGTCTTTGGATTCAATTTGCAAGTACTTTATTGAGAATTTTTGCATCTATATTGATTAGGGAGATTGGCCAGGAGTTTTCTTTTTTAAACATCTTTGCCTCCTTTTGGTATTAGATTGATGTTAGCTTCATAAAATGTGTTAGGTAGTGTTCCATTTTATTCAATGTTTTGAAAGAGTTTAAGTAAGATTGGTGTCAGTTCTTTTGGGAAAGTTTGGTAGAATTCCCCTGTGAAGCTATCTGGCCCTGGGATTTATTTGTGGGAAGTTTTTGATGACTCATTGGATCTCTTTGTTTGTGATTGGTTGGTTGAAGTCTTCTGTTTCTCCTCTGGTCAGTCTAGGTTGCTCATATGTTTCCAGGAAATTGTCCATTTCCTCTACATTATCCAGTTTGTTGGCATACAGTCGTTCATAGTATCCTCTTACAATTTTTTTAAATTTCTTTGGGATCCACAGTAATGTCACCTTTCTCATTCATTATTTTGTTTATAGGGGTCTTCTCTCTTTTTGATTTTGTCAGTCTAGCTAGGGGCTTGTCAATCTTGTTGATTTTCTCAAAGAACCAAATTTTCTGTCATTTATCCTGTCTATTGCTTTTTTGTTCTCTATGTCATTTATTTCTGCTTTAATCCTTATTTCTTTTGTTCTACTTGCTTTAGGATTGGTTTGCTGTTCATTTTCTAGCTTCTTCAATTGATTCATTAGTTCTTTGATTTTGGCTCTTTCTTTCTGTTTAATGTATGCATTTAGTGCTATAACTTTCCCCCTCAGTACTGCTTTTGCTGCATCCCATAAGTTTTGGTATGTTGTGTTCTCATTATCATTCATCTCTAAGTATTTAGCAATTTCTCTTGCTATTTCTTCTTTAACCCACTGATTGTTTAGGAGCATGTTGTTTAACCTCCAGGTATTTGTGAATTTTCTAAGTCTCTGATGGTTATTGACTACTAGTTGTGTTCCATTGTGATCAGAGAATGTGCTTTGAATAATTTCATTTATTTAAATTTATTGAGGCTTGTTTTATGTCCCAGCATATGATCTATTCTGGAGAAAGTTCTGTGAGCACTAGAGAAGAATGTGCATCCTTGTAATTTGAGATGTAATGCTCTATATATGTCTATTAAATCCAATTCATTTATCAGATTGTTTAGGTTTTCAATTTCCTTATTGGTCTTCTGTCTGGCTGATCTATCTATAGGAGAGAATGATGTGTTGACGTCTCCCACAATTATTGTGGAAACATCAGTTGCTTCCTTTAGTTTTGCCAGTGTTTCTCTCATGTATTTTGTAGCACCTTGATTGGGTGCATAAACATTTACGATTATTTCTTCTTGTTGAATTGCCCCTTTTATTAGTATGTAGTGGCCTTCTTTGTCTCTCAAAACATCCCTGCATTTAAAGTCTATTTTATCTGAGATTAATATTGCTACACCTGCTTTATTTTGGCTGTAGCTTGAATGAAATATTTTTTCCATCCTTTCACTTTGAGTTTCTTTGTGTCCCTGTGTCTAAGATGAGTCTCTTGTATGCAACATATTGATGGTTCATTTTTTTTGATCCACTCTGTGAATCTATGTCTTTTAATTGGGGAGTTTAATCCATTTACATTCAAAGTTATAACCATGAAGGCATTCCTTGAATCAGCCATCTTATCCTTTGCTTTAAGTTTGTCATATATATTTTTCCCTCTCTCTATTAATATCCTTTAATGTAACCATACTGAATCTCTTTAGTACTGAACCTTTCTCCATGTCTCTCTCTCCTTTCTTTGTTTCTCTGTCTGTATGGCTCCCTTTAGTATCTTCAGTAGGGCTGGTCTCTTCTTAGCAAATTCTCTCAGCATTTGTTTTTCGGTGAAAAATTTAAGCTCTTCCTCAAATTTGAAGGAGACAGTTGCTGGGTATTCTTGGTTGGAAATTTTTCTCACTCAGAATTTTAAATATATCATGCCACTGCCTTGTTTCCTCCATGATGACTGCTGAGTAGTCACTACTTCATCTCATGCTGTTTCCTTTGTATGTGGCGAATTGCTTTTCTCTTGCTGCTTTTAGAACTTGCTCCTTCTCTTTTGTATTTGACAGTGTGATCAGAATATGTCTTGGAGTGGGTTTATTTGGATTTATTCTATTTGGGGTTCACTGGGCATTTGTGATTTGTGTATTTATGGTGTTTAGAAGATTTGGGAAATTTCCCCCAACAATTTCTTTGAATACTCTTCCTAGACCTTTACCCTTCTCTTCCCCTTCTGGAACAGCAATGAGTCTTATATTTGGAGGTTTTATATTATCTGTCATATCCCAGAGGTACATTTTGATTTTTTTAATTTTTTCCCCATTCTTTCTTTTGTTCTTTCATTTTCCATTCTGTCATCTTCCAGGTCACTGATTCATTGTTCAACTTCCTCTAGTCTTGTACTATGAGTATCCAGAATCTTTTTAATTTGGTCAGCAGTCTCTTTAATTTCTATAAAATCATCTATCTTTTTAATTTACTCTTGCAATGTCTTCTTTATGCTTTTCTGGTGTCTTCTTGATATCCTTTATATCCTGTGCCATGCTCTTCTTCATGTCCTTCATATCCTGTGCCATGGTCTCACTGTTCCTCTTTAGTTCTTTGATTAATTGCTCCAGGTACTCTGTCTCCTCTGATCTTTTGATTTGGGTGCTTGGGCTTGGGTTATCCATATCATCTGGTTTTCTCATATGCTTTAAAATTTTCTCTTGTTTTTGGCTTCTTGACATTTGCTTAATTCCATAGGGTTCTTTTAGGATATGTAGACTGATTGAAATTCTTATCTCTAATTTGTCAGATCTACAGTTTCATGGAGTACATTTTAACCAGCAGGTGGCATCCATGAGCCACCTGTTCCCCTCAAGGTAGTTCTCCCCTGATTTGTCTTTGTGGTGTGTGGGGTTGTGAGTCTTGTGGGGTCCAATTGGTGAATGAAGCTTGCATGTGTAGTTGGTGTTGCCCACCCTGTTTAAGGGGTGTGCATCTGGGTCATCAGTTTTGGGGTTGGCTCTAACAATCAAATCTGCGTGGTGTTCCTGGAATTTTAAAGCTGCTGTAATAGTCTAATCCTTCAGTTCAGCCCTGCCAACATTTGTCTCTTCTGCTGACCCACATGTCCTTGGTATTGGTGTATGACTCCTGAGACTTGTGATTGTGTCCCTCTTCCAGGCCATGCACACCCAGGTCCTCTATTGAGGGATGACTGTGCTATATCACATGTGAGTGCCACAACCCAGGGCAGTTCTGGGCTGCAGGGCTGTATAGGGAGGCTCCTAGTCTGCTGAAAGTATGCCTGAATGGGGCATGTTAATTCACACTACTCTGACTTCCCAACTCTGGGACAACTGAGGCTGCAGGGTAGGCTAACGTCCATGCCCAATTTTGTGGGGTCTGCATGTGTTATTGGAAGCACTTCCATCACATTGGAATGCCTGGGGCAGCTCTGGGCTATGGGACTGGCAACAGGGAAGAGTGTTCCCTATCCAGCAGGATGATGGCTGTGAGAGGACACCCCCCTTTTATTGGGAAGTTGTGGTGTTTAGTGAATTTTCTCAGCCACTGGATTATTGGCTTTTGTCTCAGAGCTCTCTTTGTTCTGCTCTTGTCTTGATCTGCCCAAATTGCAAGTCTTTGAGGCTTTCTGTTTTGGGTTTATTAAGGTAATTGTTTTTGAAAAAGAGAAAAATATTTAAAAAGGCCCTCCTCACAGATCTAATGGGTTATTGAAACTCTAAGTGCCAAAACAATTAGGGCCATTAAGGAAAGTTCCAGGGGGAAGAGAAACCAGTTTTTCTTCTAAATTTGCATATTAGTCTGACTCTGCTTAGCTCTGCCCTTCCTCTTTCTATGTTCACTAGAATGCCACAAAATTTTCACTTTTATTTTTTGTTTTTTCTTGCTGTTTTTGCTATCCCTATCTCCTATCCACCAGGCTAGCTGCTCCCAGATTCTCTAGTGTCTGGTCTCAGTCTATCTATGATTGGAGTTTGGATCAGTAGAATGCTTTTCTGATAAGAGCCACCACTGCAGTTCTCCATCCTCATTCCCAGCACTGATGGCCCCTCCTCCCACAGAACTGAGCCTGGCAGGAAGGGGCATGGGTACCCTGGCCACAAAAACTTACAGATTTCACTGAACTCAGCAATTCCATGTGTTCATGAGTGTTGTATGAAGTATGCTCAAAGTCAAATTGCTCTGCAGTGTCTTGTCCACACAGTTCTGGCTTTCTACCTTCAATTAATTTTTGACAAGGGTTCAAAGTTCATTTGATGAGGAGAGAATCCCCATAAGTTTTGATATGTTGTGTTTTCTTTTGACAAGGGTCCAAAGTTCATTTGATGAGGAGAGAATCCCCATAAGTTTTGATATGTTGTGTTTTCATTGTCAGTCATCTTGAGGTATTTACTAATTTCTCTTATAATTTCTTCCTTTACCCATTGGCTTTTAAACAGTGTTTTATTTAGACTCCATACCTTTGTTAATTTCACAGCCTTCTGCCTGTTAATTATTTCCAACTTCATTCCAATTTGATCTGAGAAAGTGTTTTTATAATATCAATATTTTTAAATTTGTTGAGACTTGCTTTGTGCCCCAACATGTAGTGTATCTTAGAGAATGTTCCATAAGAACTTGACAAAAATGTGTTTCTTGCTCTTGTGTGGTGTAATGTTCTTTAAAGTCTGTCAAGACTAGTTTATTTATTGCACAGTTCCACATCTGTTTCCTTATTTGTCCTCTGTCTAGATATTCTATCCATTGATGACAGTGGTGAATTAAATTCTCTATTATTATTGATGTATGTACTTCTCCTTTCTGTGTTCTCAGTGTTTGCCTCATGAATTTTGGGGCACTGGCTTCATGAATAAATATTTATGTTTGTTATGTTTTTGTGAAGAATTTATCATTTTATTAGTTTATAATATCATTACCATCCTCTTGTTTTACCTTCTAAAGCTAATTTGTCTGAAATTAATATAGTTATTCCCTTTTTTTCTGGTTGCTGTATGCATCAAATATCTTTTTCCAACCTTCTCTTTTCAGCCAATTTTTGTCCTTGGGTCTAAAGTGAGTTTCTTGCAGAAAGCATACTGATGTGTCCTCTTTTTTATTACATTCTTTCAATGTGTGTCTTTTTATTGGGGAGTTTAATTCTTTTACATTTAATTTTACTACTGTGAGGACAATACTTTCTTCTAGCATTTTGTCTTGGATTTTATATGTCATGTCTTATTTTTTCCTTTCTCTCTTTTTACCCTTCCTGATAATCTTCATTTCTACACTCTTCCCCAAACCTCTGTCTCCTGTCTATTCCTGTCAGCCTGTAGTGCTCCCTTTAATATTTATTGTAGCAAATGTCTCTTATTCTCAAATTCTATCAGTGTCTGTCTGAAAACATTTTAATCTCTCCCTCATTTTTGAAAGACAGTTCTGCTGGATACAGAATTTTTAGTTGGCAATTCCTCTCTTTCAGTATCTTAATTATATCATACCATTGTTTTTTCTTGTCCATGGCTTCTGTGGAGAAATCTGTACATAGTCTTGTTGAGCTTCCTTTTTATGTAATGGATTGCTTTTCTCTTGCTACGTTCAAAATCCTCTACTTATCTTTGACTTTGGACAATCTGATCAGTAAGTGTGTTGGAGTAGGTCTATTGGGGTCTATTCTCTTTTGAGTGTGCTGTACTTCTTTGTATCTGTAATTTTCTTCCTTTCATAAGACTTGGGACATTTTCAGTTAATATTTCTTCTATTATCCTTTCTGACTCTTTTCCTCTCTCTTCTCCCTCAGGGACATCCATAACATATATATTCCTATGCTTCATATTGTCACTCAGCTCCATAAGACCCTGCTTATATTTTTCCATTCTTTTTACCATCTCTTCTTTTGTGTGCATGAATTCAAATGTCTTGTCTTCCAATTTACTTATACTTTCTTCTGCCTGTTCAAGCCTATTCTTGTATTTCTGCATTGTCTTTTTCATCTCTCATTTATGCCCTTCATTCCCTTAATTTCTGCCATTTGCTTTTCAAGTTTATGAATTCTTCTTTATGATCATCCATCGTCTTCTATAAATCACTAATCTCTTTTGCTATATCTTCCCTCAGATCATTGACTTAATTTTTGAATTGATTTGGGAGATTTGTTTGAACATCTTTAATTAGTTCTTCCTTCAGTTCATTGAATTGATTTAGCATTAGTTGCCTCAATCCCTGTATCTCTGTTGAACTACTTGTTTGTTCCTTTGGCCAGTCTATATTTCCATGTTTCCTAGTATGACTCATTATCTTAACTGTCTAGGCATCTAACTTTCTTGATTAGTTTATTATGGAGCTCATTTTCACTCTCTTACCTAGGGATATTTTGTTGGTTGTCTTTGTTTTCTAACTTTCTAACTTTGGTGTTCACTTCCACTTATTCTAGGCCTCTATCTTAGGTTATATGTAGTTGATTGGGATTTTTCACCTCTTGATTTTCTGTTTCTTGCCCTGCCTCTATGTAGGTT
The DNA here is from genome assembly GCF_015220235.1 of Choloepus didactylus. Taxonomy (NCBI): domain Eukaryota; kingdom Metazoa; phylum Chordata; class Mammalia; order Pilosa; family Megalonychidae; genus Choloepus; species Choloepus didactylus. The sequence continues at coordinate 1,768,499 of NW_023637581.1, forward strand.
TTTGTGTGATATTCTCCTCTGATATGGCCAACTCCCAGTCCAGAGAGGCTCAGTACTCAGGAGGAGGGTATAGAGTTTCCTTGAGAATGAGACCCTCCTCTTAGTTCTTTAGATTCTGTGCTTCTCCTATCCTATCCAGGAAGTGTGCTTGCCAGCCCACAGCTCCTCTCCCAGTGTAATGATACATAGAGACTTTAGCTCTCCAGTTGACTCTGACCCTGTCAGGGATGTAGCTGACTGAAGTTGGTTTCTGAATTGCAGCCCCTGGAGACTGAGTTCCCTGAAGGAGAGCTGCCACTCAAGCTGGATCACACCACCCCTGCTTTTCTTGGGGAAGTCATGGCCTTCAGTTAATTGTCTTCCCCACTGTTCTATTGCTTTGTTTCTCAGAGAGATCTTAGCTCTGCTTATGCCAGGGCCCAAATTGCTAGTCTTTGAGGCTTTGTGTAATGAGCTATTTAGACTAGGTATTTTAAAAAAGAGAAAAAGATAAAAAATAGAAGGAAGAAAAAGAAAGACCTAGTATAGATTATTAAAAGAAAAGTGTTTTATTTCTGTCCTTGCAGCTATAATGGGCTGTTGAAATGCAAAAAGACAATGAGTTGGAGAACAATTATGAGCAAACAAGAAATCAGAAAAGCCAGCTTTTCAGAGAATGGCCCCAGCCCCCTGGGTTTGCATATGTGTCTGATTCTGTTTGATCCCAGCCCTTCTCCACATTATGTTCACCCCAACTACCCAAAATTCCCTGCTTTTGTTTCTTTTCTTTTTTTTTTTTTTTTTTGCTGTTTTTGCTAGCCCTATCTCCTCTCCACTGGGCTGACTCCTCTCAGATTCTCCATTGTTTGGTCTCAGTTTATCTATGGTTGGAGATTTTGTTCAGCATTCTGAGTCTGCAACTGCATTTCTCCTTGCTGGTTTCCAGCACCAAGGGTCCCTCCTCTCTCAGGAAACCAGCCACAAAACAGTCTGATGTGCCTGGGAGGAAGGTGTTGGGCCCCTTGGCTGTGAGAACTTATAGATTTCACTGATCTCAGCTGCTCCACATGCTGGAGACTGTTGGATGACATGTCCAAACTCAGATTTCTCTGAGGTTTCCTGTACACACAGTTCTTGGTTATGTACCAGCTCTCAAGAATCTTTTTAAAATTAAAATTTCTTCAGTAGGAAGGGAAACCTTAGGTCAAAACTCAAATCTATATATGAAAATATGAGCAACAGAGAAGAAATTTAAAAAGCTGGAATAGATTATATCTTCTTACTCTTAATTGATCTAAAATAGGATATTTGTTTTAAGTAATAATAATAACAATGTATTGGAAGATTACAGCATATGGATAAGTGAGAAGGATGACAACACTGTTGTGAGGGATGTAAGGTAGGAATTGGGAATCCTCCTATAGGTTGTATACAAGTATATCTGAAATGTTTAGAGTATCCTTTGAAGATGGACTGAGATTAGTTACAAATTATACTGTAAATTTTGTGCACAAAGACTCTGAACAATTATATGCCAACAAATTAGATAACATTTAAGAAATAGACAAATTCCTGGAGTCAAAATACATGCATTAACTCAAGACCAAATTGAAGATCACAACAAACCAATAACAAGAGATTAAGTAATGAAAAATCTCCCAAGAAAGAAAAGCTGAACAACAAATGCCACACATTCCAAGAAGAATTGACACTAATCTTACTCACACTCTTCCAAAAAATTGAAGAGGATGGAATATTTTCTAACTCGTTTTATGAAGCCAGAATCACCATAATATCAATCCCAAATAAAAATATTATGAGAAAATATATCTTATCAATACAGTTATAGAAATCATTAAAAAATACTTGCAAATCTTTTCAAGAAGCACATTAAAGGAAATATAAACTGTGGTCAAGAGAGAATTATCTCAGGAGTGCAAGAGTAGTTCAACATTAGAAAACCAATTCATGTAATACACTACATTACTAGAAAAAAGGGGGGAATAAAGCATGAAATCATCTCAGTTGACATGACAAAAAGTTATTTGACAAAATCTAAAACTGCTTCCTGATTTAAAACATCAATAACATTGGAATAGAAGAGAACTTCCTCAACATAAGAAGGCATATATGAAAATCCTACAGCTAACGTCATCTTCAGCTGTGAAATATTTGAATCTTTCCACTTAAAATCAGGAAAAAAAAAAGGATGCCTACTTTCATTAATGCTCATCAACATGTTACTGAGAATTCTAGTCAGAAAAAAATTAAGCAAGGGATAGAAATAAAAGGTATCCAATTGAAGAAGTAAAACATTCCTATTTGCAATGTCATGGTCCCATATATAGAACATCCTGACAAAACCAGTGCAAGGCAACTAGAGCTAATATTTTGAGCAAAGTGACTGGGTTCAAGATCAACATGCAAAAATTAAAGGTGTTTCTATAAATATTGATGAACATCCTTATATAAAATCAATAAAAATATTCCATTTAAAATAGCAGCTAAAAGAATAAATTATTTAGTAATAAATTTAACCATGTATGTAAAGGACTTTAACATGAGAAACTAAGGAACATTGTTGATATAAATTGAAGAAGACCAAAACCAGTGGTATTTACACACAATGTTCAAAGATTAGATGAGTAAATATTGTTTAAATGTAAGTTCTATCCCAAGCAACACACAGATTCAGTTAATACAAATCAAAATTCAAACAGCCTTATTTTCAGAAATGAACAGCCAACAAAATTGTATCAAAGACATATCAAATTCATATAGAAGTGCAAAGTTCTCCAAATAGCTGAAAACTTCAGAAAAAGAAGAACAAAGTTGGAGGGCACACTCTTCCCTATTTTAAAACCTATTACAAACTTATACTAATTAAAACTGTAGCACTTGCACAAGGACTAACACATAGCCCAATGGAAACAAAGTTTGAGATTACATCTATGGCTGATTTTTTGAAAAGGGGGAAAATCCACTCAATGAAGAAAGAACAGTCCCTTCAACAAATGGGGCTGGTAAATCTGGCATCCACACACAAAACAATGGAAGTGAATGGACCCCTACCTCATACCAGATGCAAAAACTTAACTCAAAACAGAACAAAGATATAAATATAAAAACCAAAAATATAAACTCCTGAAGAAATCATGGGGGAACACCTTCAAGACAATGTATTAAACAATGGATCATTAGACTCTACACAAAAAGCACAAGAACAATAAAAACATAACTGATAAATTGGACTAAATGAGAATTGAAAACTTTTGTGCATTGAAAGACATTATCAGGAAAGTGAAAATAAACCATACAGAATGTAAAACAATACTTAGAGATCATATATCTATTAAAGGTTTTGTATACAAAATATAAAGAAATACTATTAATCATCAACAAAAGACAACCCAATTCAAAAAATGGACAAAGTACTTGAAAAGACATTTCTCCAAAGACAAGCAAAATGTCAGTAAGCACATTAAAATTTGTTCAACGTCATTAGCTATTAGAGAATTGCCAATCAAAATCCCAATGAGATGCCACATCAAACCCACTAGATAGATTATTTATTGCTTTTTAAAAATAAAAAATACCAAGAATTGGTGAGAATATTGAGAAATAGGGAAAATTCTGCATTGTTAGTGGGAATGCAAAATGTTGCAACTGTTGTGAAAATCAATTTTGTTACTTCTTCAGAAAGGGAAGTATAGAGTCACCATATGAACCAGCAATCCTATGTCTAGGTACATACTGAAAATAATTAAAAACTAGGACTTGAACAGATATCTATGCACCAAAGTTCATAGCAGCATTATTCATAATAGCAAAAATGCAGAAACAAACTAAATGTCCATCAGTGGATTAAAGTATAAACAAAATGTGTTATATACCCACAATGAAATATTATAATTCAACTATATATTGGGATGAAATTTTGATATATGTCCCTACCTGGATGAAGCCTGATGGCATTATGTTGAGTGAAATAAGCCAAACATAAAAGGTAAATATTGTATGATCTCATTTATATAAAATAATTACTATATGCAAATTCATAGAGTCAGAAATTAGAATACAGTTTACCAGGGATAGGGGAAGAGGTGGTGATGGGAGAAAAAATAAACAAATTCCAACTAACTCTTGAGAAGAGTAATTTCAATATACACCCTCAGTCTATGGGGAGTAAAATAACTATAAATAAGTCTTCAACTGTTTTAAATAGGTCTGTTTACATGGTTTTATAGCTGTAATTCTAAAACTACATTATGTGTATTTTAGAGTTGTACAAGTGAGTAATTTTTTTATATTATTTAGATCCAGTTTCTAGTATGAACCAACTGAAAAAGAAAAGGCATAGAAGAACTTAGAAATAATCAGTGTGAACATGTGATACAAATATTGCTAAAAACTTCTAGAATCAATTAAATCCCTGAGGAATGATAAATCTAGGACCCATAATTTATTTTCAAAATAACTACCTTGTTTTCTCCTTTTATACTCACAGTTGTTAATTACCCAGAAACCTTTTGACATGCTGCTCCAAACAGGCACAAAAATTTTACAAAGAATAATGTTTTATGTTCCTTTGAAGGACATAGTGAGCCAACTGATAACTGCATGCCTCTGAGTGTGATCCTTATGTATTACTCTGCTGAACAATGCTAACCTCAATATAATCATGAAGAAAAAATAGAAAATCCCAAATGATGGCTTATTCCCTCCAATAACTGTCCTTTGTCCTTAAAATTGTTAGTACCATGAAATAAAAAGAAAGACTGAAAACTGGTTATTAGGAGACTAAAGGAACACAAAAAATAAACATAATAACTATCTCTGGACTGTATCCAGCACTGGAAGTAGGGAATGATTTGAAGGGAATCACTGGTACAAATAAACAAATTGGGATATGAATATTAATAATAGAGTAAATGAGTGAGATCATCAACATGGTGATTTAAACACCTACTGAAAACCTCTCACCAGAGATTCAGTGGAATAAAGGACAATTCTCACTTGTACAGAAGTCTGGAGGAAGTTATAGACTGGAAAAGGGTCCCACAAATTCTGAATCAGAGAAAAAGAAAAATATCAGGTAGGAAACTTCTGTCCCCAGCCAGGTGGTCCTCTTCTATCACTCAGTCCCACATAGCTTAGGAAGTGCATGGAAGCAGCAGCCAAGATCCCTCCCACCACCCACTGGGATCAAAAACTATAAAATCTCTCACAGCAGTGAGAAAGATCCCCACCTATATCCAGACACAGAGACCCCAGTCAAAAGAGACCAATGGCAGGATTTAAGCTGTGGGGCATGGCAGAATAAAAAAGGAAAGAAACAAGAACTATACAAAAGGGAGGAATAGGTGGGAACCACAAAATCTTCCCTAGAAGCAGCAAGTAGCCAGGTGCAAAATACCTAAATTAACTCTTTGGGGACCTGGGGTACAGAGAAGGACATTTAAAGGCCCAGGACATCAAGGGATGAAGAGCCTGAGAAAATGTGGACAAAGACTCTGTTTCCAACCCTGAATCCTGGTGTCCATCCCCTACCCTTGAGGAAAACAGTGGCTGAAGGCCCAATCCTTTACTGGGGGATGGCTTCAGATGGGACAACAGGGAGAATTCTCTGCCACAAGTAAAGTGTGACACACAGCCCCACATTGAGCCAGATTTTTGTTGACAAAGTGAGGGCACAGGAACCCCACAGTTTCAATCCCTCCTACTCAGAAACTTATGGGTTCCAGCAGGTAAACACTTTCTGAGGACAAGTAAGTCACTGAACAGTGCCATATGGTGGGAAAGCTGGGGGAGATCAGAAGAATAGCAGGGCTTTCCAGAGCCTCTCCATACCCTATCCCAGGCCCACTGGAACTACAGCCCCTGCATGGGAATCTAGACCTGTTTTGACTGATAAATATGGATAACCACCTCTCAAAACAGTGCACTGAAACAAACCCAGATCTTGAAGCCAGCAAAAAAAAACAGAGCACTCCTGGGCTGGCTGCTGGCTGGGGAAGTTGAAACACCATCCCTACAGCCCAAAGTCTTTCCAAGTGGGTGCCTGGGAATCACCAGACACATTGTGCCTACAAGTGGAGTCTCATCCAAGGTGAAGAGTGAACAACCCCTACTCCCAGAATTGGCAGCTTTCAGCACACATGGAGACCTGTGGCCTTGACTAGACTTTTGGCTGGTTGGGTTCTGGCACAGGGGACTGCCACAGTCAGGGAAAGGTGGGGATGTGGGCAAGAGGTGCCCCAAGTGTGCCTCTGCTGAGAATACAAGAAAAGTGAAGTCTGGCAAAATTCTTTTCTCATGAATCCATAACAGACTTCTGAAAATGGATGCACCTTTTGTGTGAGGCTTTGGCACTGGTTTGGCAGGGGATTACTGACAAACCAACAGTCAAAGGAGACATTAAATCCAAACCAAATCCAACCAACTCCAAAATCTTATATGGATGAGGGAAATCAACTTTCAAAATTACCTTATCAAGATTATTAAATGCCAAGAAATCAGCAAAAATTTCACAAAGCACATGAAGAAGGATGATGTGGCTAAGCCACATGACCAAATTAAAGTCTGTAGGAGACACAGAAGTTGGAAAAGCTAATAAAAGTTGTTCAAATAAATTACCTAAATAACCTCAATGAGTTGGCTAAAGAGATAAAGGTTATCAAGAAGACATTGGAAAAGCATAAAGAAGAATTTGAAAAACAATAAATACAAAATGACAGATCTTACAGAAATGAGAGATATGTAAATAATATTATTTAATGTAATGACTACAGGATACATGTAAACAGAATTTCTTAAATTTCATTCCTCACTAGAAAAGTTGAGCAATACAATTTACCAACTAGACATAATTTATATTTGTATGATAGTTGTGCTGGTTTGAATGTATTATGTCCCCCCAAATGCCATTACCTTTGATGTAATCTTGTGTAGGCAGATGTATCAGTGTTGATTAGATTGCAATTCTTTGAGTGTTTCTGTGGAGATGTGCCCCACCCAACTATAAATGATGACTCTTTTTGGATAATTTCTGTGGGGGTGTTACCCCAACCATTCAGGGTGGGTCTAAATTAAATCTCTGGATCCATATAAATGAGCTGACAAATGTAAGGAACTCAGTGCAGCTGAGAGTGACATTTTGAAGTGCAACTAAGAGTGATGTTTTTGAGGAGCTGAAGCCTAGAGAGGACATCCTGGGAGACAGCCATTTTGAAACCAGAACTTGGAGAAGACACTGGCCATGGCCTTCCCAGCTAACAAAGATTTTTGGGACACCATTGGCCATCCTCCAGTGAAGATACCCAATGGTTGATGTGTTACCTTGGACACTTTATGACCTTAAGACTGTAATTGTGCAACCAAATAAACCCCCTTTTATAAAAGCCAATCTATTTCTGATGTTTTGCATTCCAGCAGCATTAGCAAACTAGAACAGATTTTGGTACTTGAAGTGGGGTGTTGGTGCTCTTGTGCTTGCAAATACCAAACATGTTGGAATGGCTTTTTAAATGGATAAGGGAAAGATTCTGGAAGAATTGTAAGGAGCTTTATAGAAAAGGCCTAAACTACTTTGAAGAGACTGTTTATGGAATTATGGACTCTAAAGATACTCCTGATGGGGACTTGAACAGAAATGAATGTTTTGTGAACTGGAAGAAAGGCAATCCTTGTTTTAAAGTGTGAAAGAATTTGGAAAAATTGAGTCCTGGTGTCAGATGGAAGGAAGAATTCAAAATAATAACCTGGAATACTTAGCTGAGGAGATCTCCAGACTACACGTGGAGGATGTACCCTGGCTTCTCCTTGCAGATTATAGTAGAATGTGAGCAGAGAGAGATAAACTTAGAACTGAACTCTTGGGTTCAAAGAAACCAAAAGCAAAAGGCTTGGAAAATTACAGACTTCCAGGAGGTGGCATCCAAGAAGCTACTGCCCAATGTGAAGATATAACCAAACATGGAACCCAGCCACCATTTCATTACAAGCCAAGGTTGGAAAAGGAGCTAAGCAAGAGATTTGTGGAAAGTCCTGTTGTCTGATGGCTTTGACCCTGTGTGCTTCATGTGAAGCCAACAGAATTTTTGTGAGGTCTTTATAGACACAGCTGCTGCCAGTCAGGCCTGGAGGAGAAAGACAAGGAACAAATTGAAGGAAAAATTTCTTCAAGGACAGAGCCATAGAGGTTGAGGTCTGGAGTCAAGAGGCCTTTGGGTGGGAGAGCAGAGTGGTCCACACACATGGACAGAGTGAGTTTGCCCCAGAGGTCAAGGGTAGGCCTTATGCCTTGATGCTCCAGAAGAGTTTTGCCACCCCAGGCACCAAGGAGGATAGAACACATTCCCAGGGAATTGGGGAGATTGTGGCTGCCACCCAACTGTTGTGAAGGGGTTGAGCACGTGCCCCAGAGGTGGAAGGGTACCTGGGTGCTGCCTCAATGTTTGGGGTGGGTGGGTCTGAGAAGGTGGTCTCCCCAGTGTGTGGATGTGTTGGAGAACTCACCCCAGCATTTGGAGAGAAAAAGCTGCCAAAAAGCCCCTAAGGAAGGGTTAGACTCTGGCTCTCTGAAGCCCCAAGAATGCAATCTCATTCTGTTAATGACTCTCAGGCCTTGAAATCTAATGGAATTTGTCCTGAGGGTTTTAGCAACTGCTTTGGTCATTTTAACCCTGTTTTCCTTACTCTTTCTCCTTATGGCAATGGGAATGTTTGTCCTATGAATGTCCCTCCTTTTTATATTGGAAGAATGTAACTTGTTCTAAGTTCACAGATCCACAGCTAAAGGAAAATTATGCCTTAGGACTGATCATGCCTATAATTGATTTTGATGGGATCTTGTGCTTAACTATTGTTACTGAAATGATTTAAATTTCTGTGACATTTTTGTGGGATGAATGTATTTTGTATATGGAAAGATAATGTCATTTCTGGGTGGAATGTGCTGGTTTAAATGTATTATGTCTCCCCCCAAATGTCACTATCTTTGATGTAATCTTGTGTAGGCAGATGTATCAGTGTTGATTAGATTGTAATTCTTTGAGTGTTTCTGTGGAGATGTGCCCAACCCAAGTGTGGGTTATGTCTGATTGGGTAATTTCCATGTAGGTGTTACCCCACCCATTCAGGGTGGGTTTAAATTACATCACAGGAGCCATATTAATGAGCTGACAAACAGAAGGAACTCAATGCAGCTGAGAGTGACATTTTGAAGAGGAGCTACAGCCAAGAGGGAAACTTTGAAGAATGCACCATAGCAGAGAGAGGAGCTGCAGATGAGAGACAATTTGAAGATGGCCTTTGAAAGCAGACTTTTGCTCTGGAGATGCTAAGACAGGACAAATACCCCAACAGCAACTGAGAGTGACAGTTTTGAGGAACTGCTGCCTAGAGAGGAACATCATGGGGGAGAGCCATTTTGAACCCAGAACTTGGAGCAGACACCAGCCACATGCCTTCTCAGCTAACAGAGGTCTTCTGGATGCCATTGGCCATCCTCCAGTGAAGGTACCTAATTGCTGATATGTAACCTTGGACACTTTATGGCCTTAAGACTGGAACTGTGTAATGAAATAACCCCCTTTTATAAAACCCAATTCATGTGTTTTGTGTTTTGCATTCCAGCAGCATTAGCAAACTAGAGCAAGAGTAAACTTCAAAATTCACATTGTATATTCTTTTCAAATGCACATTGGACTTTTGCTAAATAGACGATATAATGGGACATCAGGAAAAACTTTACAAGGTAAAATCAAATAACAACAACAAAAACCACAACATAACTGATACCATACAGAATACTATATTTGATCTCAGGAATCAACATAGAGAGGGTGGGTTTCAAAGTCTCCAGCTATAATTGTCCATATATCTACTTGCCCTGGCATTTTTTTTCCATTTGCTTCATGTATTTTGTTGTTGTGTTATTTGATCCATAGAAGTTTGATATTTTTTATGTCACCTTAATTGAGATTGGCCTCCTTATTGCTAACTGAAATGGCTTTCACTGTAAATATTTTACTCTGAAATCAAATTTGTGAATTTACTAATTTAGCATTTCTAGCTTCTTTCAATTAGTATAAGTATTATATATTTTTAAACTTTAAAACTATTTGTTTATACTTAAAATGCATTTTTGAAAGCTTATATAGTTGGGTCTTGTTTTAAAATTCTATTAGAAAGGAGGTGGGACAAGATGGTAGAGTGGTGACGCACAGAATTTCATCTCTCCTATAGAGCAGCTGGTAATTAATCAAGAAGTGTATGAAACAGTGTTCTTGGGGTCTCCAGTAGTGAGTCACACATCAGACACAAGCTTAGAATCAGGGGAAAAGCTGAGATCAAAGCAAACATTGTAAGTTCTCCCAACCAGGGGTCAGGCACCCCTCCCCACCCAGCCCCTACAGACTATCTGCTGGCTCCATGAAAGGGAAAAAAACCCAAAAACAACAATCTACTGAGGACAAGAAGGGGAGCTCAACCCAGCCTCAATTGTAGAATTAATTAACAAACTAATTAACTAATTTTTGGAGCTGGGGTGCTAAAGAAGGGCTGGGATTTGAGAAAGGGGGAACATAAAAGCTGGCACCCATTCCCAGGCTCAAAAAAAGCCTTTTTTTTCATTCCACTTACATTTGTCTCTTCTCTCTTCTCACTGATTTTTTTATCTTTTTCCATTTCAATAGCCACCAGCAGGGGTAGAATTGAAACTGTTGGAGAGTAATTATCAGACAATAGCCCAAAGCACATCTTTAAATGCTCTATTCTGACACTGACAAAACTTCCAGGCTAGGGAAAGGCTTTTAAAAGGGATTCCTTTTTTTTTTTTTTTTCTTTTTTCTTGTTTTTTCTTTTCTACTGTTTTAATCTAAAAGTAACATATGCGGTTATTTTCTATCAGAAAGCCCAAGTTGTAGGACTAGGCTAGGCTTGGGGAAGAGACAGAGTACCCAGGACATCTTTGAATTCCAGATTCACTTCAGAAGAAGGTCTCCATCCCTGTATTTAATTGACAACTCAGGCCAACCAAGGAATTTAGCTGGGGTTACCCCAAAGAGGAGAGTAGAGAAGGGAATAGTGCCCCTGAGAGACAACTGGAGTTTCTTGGATTGGGAGAGTGGAGGGAGGTCCAGCACAACTGGCAGCCCTACTTCTAGGAACTGAGACCCCAGGGGCTGGAATTCAGTTTCCAGCTTCAGTCAGCCATGCCCCTGACAGGATCAGAGTCACCAGGAGAACTAAAGACTTCATATATCCTTACACTGGTGGGGGAGCTTCTGGCTGGCAAGTGCCATCTGCCAGAAAGAAGAGGAAAAACACCAATTCTAGAGGCTTCATAGGAGGGTCTCATTCACAGGAAATCTCCATACCCTCCTAATGAGACCTGGGCCTCTCTAGATTGGGAAAATCTGACTGGGGTTGACAATATCTAAGGAGAACCTCTCACAAAAAGGCTACATAGAGGCAGGGCAAGAAGCAGAAAACTTTAGGTGAAAAATTCTGATCAACTAAATAGAACCTAAGTTAGAGGTCTAGAATAAATTGAACTGAACAACAGAAGTCAGATAACAAAGCAACCAACAAGAAACCCCTAGGTAAAAGAGAGGAAATGAGCTCCAGAGTAAACTAATCAAGAAAATCAGATTTCTAGACAACTTAAGATAAGCTCTATTAGGAAATATGAAAATGGACCAGCCACAGGAACAAACTAATAGTTCAACCAAGATAAAGGAGTTGAGGCAACTAACACTAAATCAATTCAATGAACTGAAGGAAGATATAGCAAAAAAGATGAGGGATATAAAGAAGACACTGGATGACCATAATGAAGAACTCATAAACTTGAAAAAACAAATCGCAGAACTTATGGGAAAGAAGGCCAAAATGGAGGACATGAGAAACACAATGGAGGGACACTACAGTAGATTGAACAGGCAGAAGAAAGGATCAGCGAACTGGAAGAGAAGACATTTTAATTCATAGATACAAAAGAACAGATGGTGAAAAAAATGGAAAAATATGAGTGGGGTCTTAAGGAGCTGAGTGACAACATGAAACACACAAATATACATGATATGGTTATCCCTGAAGGAGAAGAGAGGGGAAAGGGGCAGAAAGAAAAATAGAAGAAATATTCTCTGAAAATTTACCAAATCTTATGAAAGACAGAAAATTAGAGACCCAAGAAGTACAACATACCACAAACAGAATAGATCCCAATAGACTTTCTCCAAGGTATGTACTGATAAGATTGTCTAATGTCAGACAAAGAATTCTGAAAGCAGCAAGAGAAAAGCCACCCATCACACACAATTGAAGCTTGATAAGACTATGCGCAGATTTCTCCACAGAAACCATGGAGGTGAGAAAAGAGTGGCATGGTATATTTAAGATACTGAAAGAGAAAAACTGCCAACCAAGAATTCTATATCTGGCAAAACTCTCCTTCAAAAATGAGGAAGAGATTAAAATATTTTCAGACAAAAAGACACCAAGAGAGTTCATGAGTAAGGGACTGGGGCTTCAAGAAATACTAAAAGGGGTGCTACAGGCTGATGAGAAAAGTCAGGAGAGAGAGTTGGAGAAGAGTGCAGAAATAGAGAGTATCAGAAAAGGTCAAAGGAGAGAGGAAAAAATAAGATATGACATATAACATCCAAAAAACAAAATGGTAGAAGAAAGTACTGCTCTTAGAGTAATAACACTAAATACAAATGGATTAAACTCCCCAATAAAAAGACACAGACTGGCAGAATGGATTAAAAAGCAAGACCTATCTATATGCTGTATACAAGAAATTCACTTTAGACACAAAGACATAAATGGACTGAATGTGAAAGGTTGGAAAAAGATATTTCATGCAAACAACAATCAGAATTAAGTGGGAGTAGCTATATTAATATCAGACAAATTTGAATTCAAAAATAAATTAATTAAAAGAGACAAAGAAGGACACTATACATTAATAAAAGGTCAATTCACCAAGAAAACATAACCATAATAAATATTTATGCACCAAGCCAGAATGCCCCAAAATTCATGAGGCAAACACTGAGATCACTGAAAGGAGAAGTAGACACCTCAACAATAGTTGCAGAGTTCAAAACACCACTCTCATCAATGGATAGAACATCTAGACTGAGGATCAATAAAGAAAGGGAGATGTTGAATTGTATGATAACTGAACTAGACTTGACAGACATTTATAGAATACTACATCCAACAACAGCAGTATACACCTTTTTCTCAAGTGCTCATGTTATGTTCTCTAGGATAGACCACAGGTTGGGTCACCAAGCAAGTCTCAACAAGTTTAAAAATATTGATATTATACAAAACACTTTCTCAGGCCATAATGGAATGAAGTTGGAAATAAATAAAAGGCAGAAGGTCATAAAATTCACAAACATATGGAGTCTAAACAACAACCTCCAAGAAAACCAGTGGATAAAGGAAGAAATTACAAGGGAACTTAGTTAATACCTTGAGGCAAATGACAATGAAAGCACAACATATCAAATCTTTTGGGATGTGGCAAAAAGGGGTGCTGAGAGAGAAATTTATTGCCCTAAATGCCTATATTAAAAGAGAAGAGAGAACAAAAACTGAAGAATTAGCTGTTCACCTGGAGGAATTAGAGAAAGAACAGCAAACAAGTCCCAAAGCAAATAGAAGGGAAGAAATAACAAAGATTAGAGCAGTAATAAATGCAATTGAGAGCAGGAAAATAAGAAAGAATCAACAAAACCAGAAGTTGGTTCTTTGAGAAAATCAATAAAATTGATGGACCACTGGCTAGGCTAACAGATTAGATAGATAGATAGATAGATAGATAGATAGATAGATAGATAGATAGATAGAATGCAAATAAATGCAATCAGAAATGGGAAAACAAACATAATTACTGACCCTGCAGAAATTAAGGAGAAAAATGAGAAGATACTATGAGAAAGTATATGCTAATAAACTAGAAATCTTATATGAAATGGACAACTTCCTAGAAAAGCATAAAAAACCAACATTGACCCAAGAAGTAATAGATGACCTCAACAAACCAATCACAAGTAAAGAGACTGAGTCTGTCATAAAAAAGCTACCAAAAAGGAAAAGCCCAGGACCAGATGTTTTCACATGTGAATTCTACCAAGCATTAAAGAAGGAATTAGAACCAATCCTACTCAAACTCCTCAAAAAAGTTGAAGAGAGGGAAAGCTACCTAACTCATTCTATGAAGCCAACACCAGCCTAATACCAAAACTAGACAAAGATACTACAAAAAAAGAAAATTATAGACCAATTTCTTTAATGAATATAGATGCAAAAAAAAAAATCCTCAAGAAAATACTCGAAAATTGAATCCAGCAACACATTAAAAGAATTATACACCACCATAAGGTGGGATTTATTTCAGGTATGCAAGGCTGGTTCAACACAAGAAAATCAATTAATGTAATATATCACATCAATAAATCAAAGAAGAACAACCACATAATCATCTTGATTGATGCAGAAAAGGCATTTGACAATATTCAACATCCTTTCCTGATAAAAACACTTCAAAGGATAGGAAAAGAAGGGAACTTTTTCAATATGATAAAGGCGATATATGAAAAACCCACAGCTAAGATCACACTCAATGGGGAGAGACTGAAAGCTTTCCCTCTAAGAGTAAGAACAAGACAGGGATGCCCACTGTCACAATTGTTATTCAACATTGGAATAGAAGTGCTAGCTAGAGTAATTAGGTAAGAAAAGGAAAAAAAAGTCATCCAAATTGGAGAGGAAGAAGTAAAACTTTCACTATTTGAGAATGACCCGATTCTATATGTAGAAAATCCAGAAAAATCTATAGCAAAGCTACTAGAACTAGGCAATGAATACAGCAAATTGCCAGGCTAGAAGATCAATATGCAAAAATCTGTAGTGTTCCTATAAACAAGTAATGTGCAACAAAAGGAGGACATCAAGAAAAAAATTCCATTTACAATTGTAACCAAAAGAATCAAGCACTTAGGAATAAACTTAAGCAATGAGACAAAAGAACTTTACACAGAAAAGTATAAGAAACTGCTAAAAAATTGAACCAGACCCCCAAAATTGGAAGAATAGGCTATGTTCATGGAAATGAAGACTAAAAATAGTTAAGATTGCAATTTTACCTAAATTGGTTTATAGATTCAGTGCAATTAAAATCCCAAGAACTTACTTTACAGAAATAGAAAAACAAATAACCAAATTTATTTGGAAGGGTAAGTTGCCCCAAATAGCCAAAAATATCTTGATAAAGAGGAATGAAGTGGGAGGTCTCACAATAACTGACTTTGAATTATACTACAAAGCTACAGTGTTCAAAATAGCATGGTACTTGTATAAAGACAGGTATACCAACCAACAGAATTGAATTGAGTCTTCATAAGTAGACCCTCACATCTAGGGACAATTGATATTTGCTAAGGCACTCAAGCCAAAGCAACTTGGACAGAGCAGCCTCTTCAATAAATGGTGTTTAGAGAACGGGACATCAATTTCCAAAAGAATGAAGGAGGATGCCTATCTCAAACCTTATACAAAAATTAAATCAAAATGGACCAAAGACCTAAACATTAGCACCAAGAACAGAAGACTCTTAGAGGAAAATATAGGGCAATATCTTAAAGATCTTGTGATAGGAGGTGGTTTCCTAGAACTCACACCCATGGTGCAAGCAACCAAAGAACAAATAGACAAATGAGATCTCCTCAGAATTATACACTTTTGTACATCAAAGGAGTTTGTCAGAAATGTAAAAAGGCATTCTATGCAATGGGGGATTATATTTGGAAACCACATATCAGATAATGATTTAATATCACAAATATATAAAGGTATCCTAAAACTCAACAACAGAAAGACAAACAACCCAATTAAAAATGGGCAAAAGACATGGACAGACAATTTTATGAAGAGGAAATACAAATGGCTCAAAAACATATGAATAAAAGCTCAACTTCACTGGCTATTAGGGAAATGCAAATTAAAACCACAATGAAATATCATCTCACATACACCAGGATTGCCATTATCCAAAATAAAATAAAAAAGTAAAAAATAAAAACAGAAAATTACAAGGGCTGGAGACAATGTGAAGAAAATGGCACTTATTCATTCTTGGTGGGAATGTAGAATGGTGCAACCACTCAAGAAGACAGCATGGAGATTCCTTAGGAAGCTAAGTATAGATTTGCCATATGACCCAGCTATTCCATTGCTAAGTATATACTCAGAGGAACTGAAACTTAAGACACAAATGAACATGTGTAAACTGATGTTTATTGCAGCATTATTCATGATTTCCAAGAGATGGAAATAGTCCAAATATCTGTCAATGGACAAGTGGATGCAAACTGAATTATATGCACATGATAGAATGTTATGCAGCTGTGAGAGAGAACAAAGACATGGATCATATAATAACATGGATGAACATTGAGGACATTATGTTGAGTGAAGTTAGTCAGAAACAAAAGGACAGATACTGTATGGTCTCAATAATATGAACTAACACTAGTGAAAAAGCTCTGAGAGTTAAAAGCTGACAACACATGCTACCAGGAGATAGAAAGAGGGTAGAGATCAGACATTTGAAGCTGAAGGACTACAGAATGTTTAGCAGGATTGATAGTATAGATCCAGAAACAGAAAGCATAATACTGTGTGACAGTAGCACATCATTGTAAGTATACTGAACAAAGATATCTGTAAGAGAAGCGGAAAGTCATGGGACAGTAGAATGTATGACACATGAGGTAAAGATAGATGATAAAGGCTGGGAGTGTATAATTTGGCAAAAACTGGAGTGGACAATGACTGTTACTAAATGTATAAATATAAAAATGTTTTTGCATGTGGAAGAACAAATGAATGTCAACCATGCAGAGTTTTGAGAAAGGGATGGTATTTGGGAAACATATAATCAAAGCAAACTGGAGTCTATGGTCAAGAGTATCATTGTAATGTGCCTCCACTAAATGTAACAAAGGTGATATACCAATACTAATTGTGTATGAGAGAGGAATATAGAAAAGGTTATGGGATTCTTGGTAGTGGTGTTGTTTTCTGTCCTTACTATTTTATTTGCATTATATGACATGTTATTTTTCTTTTTATAATCTTTTTTTATTATTCACTAAAAAAACTTTTAAATAATATGTTCAAGTGCTGATTGTGGTGATAATGTACAACTTTATGATGATACCATGATGGACTGTACACTGTGGGTTAATGTATGGTATGTGAATATAACTATAAAATTGTAGGAACAAATATATATAGGAGTAAAAGTGTTGGAGAAAATATGGAAAGAGAGATTTATCTATATACTGTTGAACAGCAGGCAGAATGGTGTAGCCTTTCTGAAGGTCAGTGTGGTTTTTCCACAAAAAGCTAAGTATGTGGGGCCATAAGTTCATGTAACCTCATTATAAAGTATGTCATTGGAAGATCTGAGAGCAGAGACATGAATGAACATTTGCACACTGTTGTTCATGGAGGCAGTATTTATGATTTTCAATGGGTAGAGGTGACCTAAGGTTATGCTGAGTGAGGAAGAGAATGGTGAAGTGTGATGTATGCATGTAATGGAATATTGAGCACCCACAAGAAGGAGTGAAGCTGTGAGACACACAACAATGTGAATGGATCCCATACACAGCATTTTGAGTGAAGTACACCAGAAATAAAGGCAAACACTATAATGCCACACCAATATGGACTAACCACAGTGTGTAAACTCAGAATTAAATCTTAGAACACAGTCTAAGAGGGGAGCCATTATTATAATTATCCCTAGATTGTAAGCTCTTACAGCAATCAAATCTATTCCTGAATTGTAATGGCTATCTCCAAACTTGAAGATGCTGATCCATTAGTGTATAATCTGATTGGTCTCTGGAACAATGGCTATCTCTGTGACACCAGAAACTGAGAGCTAGAGCTCAGTAGATATGAATGTTAGTATTAGTACATTCAGAAACTGTTAAGAAAAAAGCTGAAAAAGTGCTCAGACTTCAATTAATGATATGAATGAAGCAGATCCGGTAAGACCAAGGCAAACCAGGCCAAAGGGCAAAGATCAAAACAGACTGTGTTTTAAAACTTCAAATTCCATGTGAGACTAAGGGAAGAGATGCCAATTTGGTACAGGATCTATATTTTCTAAACAGTATAACTCTACAGTTTGTTCAAACACTGCAAATAGATGGAACTTTGAATAGGAAGTGAGATATGGTAGGTTAGTATAGGTTAGATTGAAATAGTGACACATCCCAAAGTAATTTGGGCAAAGAATAAAAATATATTTACAGGACATCCCTGTGGAGATGAGGGAAAGTGCAGAAGTGTTGGACTTCCCCACCTGGACTGATGCTGATATTGTCACAATATTAGGACTGGTGGTTTGATGTGCTGAACCCTCTATCATGGGCCTTGTATTTATGAAGCTCATTACTGCAAAGAAGACGATAAACTTGCTTATAATTGTGCCTAAGAGTCTCCCCCTGAGTACCTCTTTGTTGCTCAGATGTGGCCCCCTTTCTCTAACTGAACCACCTCAGCAGGTGAACTCCCCCCTACATGAGAGCTGACTCATAGGGGGTAAATCTCCCTTGCAGTGCAGGGTATGACTCCCATGGATGATTCTCAACCTGGATTCATGGGATTGAGAATATCTTCTTGACCAAAAGAGGGATGCAAAATGAAATGAAATAAAGTTTCAGTGGCTGAGAGATTTCAAATGCAGTTGAGAGGTCATTCTGGTGTACATTCTTATGCACTATGTAGATACTTCTTAGGTTTTAATGTACTGGAATAGCAAGAAGTAAATACTTGACACTATCAATCTCCAAACCAGTAGTGTGCACTCCTGAAGATGATTGTGTAACAACGTAGATTACAAGGGGTGACAGTGTGATTCTGAAAACCTTTATGCAGTGTATGGATGGATCAGTAGAAAAATGGGGACAAAAACTAAATGAAAATTAGGATGGGATGGGGGATGGTTTCAGTCTTCATTTTTACTTTTATTTTTTATTCTTATTCTGATTCTTTCTGGTGCAAGGAAAATGTTCAGAAATAGCTTATGGTGATGAATGCATAACTATATGATGGTAATGTGAACAGTTGACTGTTCACCATGGATGATTGTATGGTATGTGAATATATTTCAATAAAACTGAATTTAATTAAAAAATTCTATTAGAAAATCTCTCCCTTTTAATTGTTGCTTAGATACTACATTAATTGAATACATCACATTACTATTTCTTTTCTTTTGTACCTATTTGTGCCTTGTTTCTTTTTACTAATTTTGGCTTTCATTTCAGTTAGTTAAGCACATTTATATTCTCCATTAACTTATTAGCTATTATTTTGTTTACCAATATTGAATGTTACTTTAGGGAAATTGTACACATGTTTAACTCATCTAAGGCTGACTTGATTTGGTGTTGTGCCACTTCATATTTACTATAAATATCTGACAATTGTTTACTTCCATTTAAGACCTCATGTCATTTGGACTATATTTTTAATAGATTTCACTGATAGATATGTTGTAAACCCCTCAATATATTGTTATTTTTATTTAAATGGTAATTATCTCCTACAGAATTCTTAATAATGAGAAATATGTTCACATATTTAGCCTTATTTATACCATATTAGGTGTTCACGCTGCCTTTGTGTAAATCCATATTTTCAACCCATGCCATTATCCTACTTTCTAAAGATTTCCTTTAACAATTCTTGTAGTAAGAGTCTGCCAGTGATGAATTCTCTTAGCTTTTGTATACCCATAAAAGTCTTTCTTTTATATTTATTTTTGAAATTTTTATTCTATATATTATTCTCTGCTGACTTTTTTCAGCTGTTTAAAGATTTTGCCTCACTGCCTTCTTTCTTACAATGTTTACACTGAGAAATCTGTCATCTTTATCCCTATTCCTTTGAAAATAGTGTTTACTCTATGATTGCTTTTAAAATGTACTATTACTGATAGACATTATATGTTATAACTTCAAATATGTTTTCTGCCCCCACAGATTTTTCTCTTTTAGATATACTGATTACATGACTGGTTTCAGTTGAAGAATTCCCCTGAGTTACTGATCATCTTATTTTTTAATATTTGCTTTACTTTCTGGGTTTTACATTGGTTATTTCCTATTGCTATGTCTTCAAGTTCATGAACCAATTCTTCTGACTTGTGTAATACATCAGTAATCTCAATGCACATAATTTTCATTTCACATAATTATCATAACTTTTCTGTTCCATTTTTGTTTTTGCATCCTACATATTCTGCCAAATATATAATATATAGAAAATGGTTGTACTAACTCTTTAATTAACTTGCCTGCAAATTATACTATCTGACTCAATTTGGGGTCAGTTTTGTTGAAAGGATTGTCTCATCATTTGTTGGTTTTTTCTCCATTTGTATATACCTGATATCTGTATTTGCTGAAAATTTGAGTGAAATCCTCTATAGGTCTCCAGACTTATTTTTCTGTGCAACTAGTTCTTCTCTTCTACTCTTTTCTCCAAAGTCTAGCACCTGGCACAAAATCTCAGAAGGTCTCATCACCTCAGGGTCTCTGTTCCCTGTTCTGTAGCCTGACAATTCTCTCAAGGTAGTGAGCTGGAGCATCTGTGGGGTTTAACTCTTCTACATTTCAGAGATCTTTGTCTTTCACTTTTTGATGCCTTAAAATATATTTGCTATAGATATAGATACAGATACAGATAAAGTTATAAATACAGATATAGATATATTCTGATTTATTTCGGTTGTTTCAGGAAGGAAGTATGGTAGGTAGCTCTAGCATAGCCCCTAAACAGCTTCATTTCTTGGTATTCAGGTGTCATCCACTCTTCTCTATCCCAGGTGGATTTAGTTGTTTGTGAAAAACAGAACACAGCATAAGTGTTGGGGTGTCACTTGCAACATTAGGTCAGAATGTCAGACTCTGGATTCTTTTTTTGGTTAGCCAGTCATGCCTCTTCTTTCATTCTTTTAACTTACTTACTCTGAAGGAAGCAAGCTGCCATGTTGCAAAGTATCTCATCCACAAATTGACATGGAAGTCTTAGATTTAGGCTCTGGTCCCTCACCCCAAACCCCACCATTAGAGATTCTGTGCCTTTGTGATTACCTAACAACCCCACCCATAAATTCTGCAAATTTGTAATAAAGCCATCCCCACTCCCACCCTAGGAACCTACACATCTACAATACACCACTGCCTCCACCCTCAGGAATTCTGAAATCTTGCAATAACATTTCAATTTTAAACTCTTCTGCTCCCAAGTCCCCATGCCCCAGTCCCTACTCCCCAAGACCCCACTTTCAAACCAGTCAGTGGAAAATTGTCAGCTACCCCCTTCCCCAAAGTAGCCACTGAGAAACTTCCAACCTGGACCCACCAGCTTCCCCATCCCTGAACAAAGAACTTCCCACCAAATACCCTTTTAAGTCCTTTTATTCCCATAGTTTGGGGTTGTTGTCATCTTAGGATTCAGCCCACCTGTGCACAGCTGGACATTAAGGCTCCCTTTGATCAAATTTTCATCTCTTCTCTTCCTGAATGTAAAACCTAACATTTTGGTGTGAAAAGCTGGGAATTGAGAAATGAAATGAAACCTCCATTAGGAGTGTTGGAATACACTTGCCTGACCTCAACATCCATCACTGGCAATTCTTCTCAGTGTGAGTGGAAAGCACATTCTCTCTCTCTCTGGCACTCTCTTTGTGTGGTGTCTGGGACAAGAGTCATGAGAATACTAGCACTAGGTGAGAGCTGCTTCTGTCTGGGACACTAGGTCCAAGTAAGACAGTGGGATGCCTCCATCCACTCCTCCATCACTGCACAAGAGCTTGAGAACTCTCAGAGGGATGTCCTTTCAATTGTTCCTAATCTTGAGAGCTAGGATTTCACTTTACCCTAAGTAATCATGGGAAACAAACAATCCCAACCTCCCGGTAACACCCCTCTAGGGTGCTTACTTTGAAACCTCAAAGAACTCAGCCTCAGGACAGATCTAAAACCTAAGATGTTTATTTTCTATCATAATTCCACCTGGAAACAATACAAATTAGATAATGATTCACCTGGTGAGGAAACAGATCCTTGAACCCATAAATTCTTTTAAACCTTGATCTGCTATTGGTGTCTCAGCATGTGGAGTGCAGTCCCATATTTCCAGGGATTATTTGACTTGCAGAGGCACCCTGCTCTCAGCCAAACTTGTTCCATTCCCAAATTAATCTTCTCTACTCTCCTCTCCAAAAACAGCCTATCTCTGAACCCAGTGCTCCTTCTCCTACTCCTGCTGATAGTTCCTTAAATCCCTCCAAAAATGTTTTCTTCAACCCTCCTCTCCCTCCTCACAGCTCTTCTTTTCACTTCCACCTCCAAACACTTCCTCTCTTCCCTTCTTCACAATTCTTTCTTCAATCCTGCCAAAGACCTTCTTCTCAAGTCTCCTCCTCCTCCTCCTTACAAAGCACCTCCTAGCCAAGCTGAAGCTGCTGCTGAATCACAGCAAGAAAACAACACTCCCCCATCTCCAGACTCCACCATTAGTCTTAAGCCTCCTTTCCTTCCCTGTGAGGAACCCATTCCTCTTGACCAGAACCTATCCTCAGTTTTGAAGGAGGTGTCTGGACTGGCTGGGCCCATCTGTGTCCATGTTCCTTACTCTTTTTCTGACTTTTCCTAAATTGAATAATTCCTAGGCTCATACTCTATTAACCATGCCCAAATTCTTAAAGAATTCCAATACTTTACCGTGTCCTATGACCTCACCTGGTGAGATCTCTATGTCTTTATCTCTACCTGCCTCACCCCTGAGGAGTAGGAATGAGTATGCCTAGCAGCTCAAACACATGCAGACACCTTAAATATATAGTACCCTATAATAGCCCTGTGGGAGTCACCAGAGTCCCCAGAGAGGAACCTGATTGGAATTATCAGGAAGGAAAGCCTAACCAGCAGTCTTGCAACTTTATAACTGGTCTCATAGAAGGACTGCAAATGGCTACACATAAAGCAGTTAATTATAATAAGTTAAAAGAAATCTCCCAAGAGAATGCTGAAAACCCAACATCTGTTCTAGTCAGACTTAGAGAAGCCCTCCAACAATATATCAATCTTGATCCAGACTCCCCTGAGGTCACTTTACTCACATATATGCATTTTATTTATCAGTCAGTCCCTGACATCCACCAAAAACTCCAAAAGCAAGAAGCAGGACCCCAAACTAAACAAAGTAAGCTAATTGATTTAGCCTTTAAGTTTTTAACAATAGGGATATAGAGCAGGTACAGCAAGAGAAACTTAAAGAGGGAGCCAAAGACAAATACCACACACAAGCCTACCAGCTTCTTGCCTCAGCAATGAAAAAGACCCAAGGCCATCCTAAACAAAAGGGGGAAAACCCCAATGGGAACTTGTTTTAAATGTGGACAGTCTGGGCACTGGGCAAAGCAATGCCTAAATACCCAACCCCCTCTGGGGCCATGCCTGCTCTGCAAGCAGGTAGGTCATTGGAATTCTGACTGTCCCCAGGCCTCTCAAGGCATGGGAATATCAGTAACCCACATGACTGAAACCCATGTCTTTGACATCCCAGAACTCCTGTGACTAGCAGTGGAGACTGAACATTTCTGGGAACCATGCAAGACCCCATGATGGTCACCCAAACAGAGCCTGTCATGACTCTCTCAGTAGCAGATAAGCATAGTTTCACAACAATTAACTACCCCACTCCTACCCCTCACACTTGACACCCACATATTTACCCACTCATTCCTTACCCTTCCATACTGCCCCATACCAAACTCAGGAAGAGACATACAATCTGAGTTAAAAGACCAAGTATTCATTCCTTTTCCTCAAACTGCATCAGGCATCTTCCTTCTGTCTCTAGTCAATACAACCTCGTCAACAGACCCTATTAATTAACCTTTTTTTCCCTTTCTCTCCCTCTCTTGTTGACCCTGAAGTATGGAACAGAGAAACTACCACTATTACAACCCAGCATGACCCAATTACTATTCACCTTAAATACCCTACCTTCTTTCTTGCTTGACCCCAATACCCAATAACCTCTGAAGACCTCTGAGTAATTGAACCCATTATTAAATGCTTTTTACAAGCAGATCCCTAAAACCCACTAATTCTCCTTACAACATTCCCATTTTACCAGTTAAGAAACCCAATGTAACATATCAGTAAGTTCAAGAGCTGTGCATCATTAACCAAGACATCATTACCCACCAACCTGTTTTTCCAAACCCTTATACACTTGTGTCTCTGATTACTGCTAACACTACCCATTACTCAGTCCTAGATCTAAAAGATGTCTTCTTCTCCATTCCTTTACATCCTGATTCTCAAAATCTATTTCAATTTACCTAGAGTAATCCAAACACATATGCTTCTCAACAGTTAACCTGGACAGTCCTCTCACAGGGGCTTAGAGACAGTCCTCATTTGTTTGGGCAGGCTGTATTCCAGGATCTCAGCAAAACTGACCTTTTCCTTTCTACCCTCCTGCAGTATGTGGATGACCTCCTTCTATGCAGTCCTTCCTTCCTAGACTCTCAGCTACACACTATTAATCTTCTAAACTATCTAGAGTGCCTCAGGTATAATGTAACAGCACAAAAAGCCCAAATTGTATTCACCTCAGTCACCTACTTAGGATAGTCCCTAACACACTCCAAAAATCCTCTATGTCAACACTCACAACAAAACAAGACCTCCTTTCTTTCCTTGGGCTAGTCAGATACGTTAGAAATTGAATCCCAAATGTTGGATTTCTAGCTAAGCCCCTATGTGAAGCAATAAGTGTCATTACAAGAAACTCTACAACATGGCAACCAATGATCCATTCCTTTAAAACCCTAATGCAAGCCCTTTTCAGTGCCCCTGCCCTTGCTCTACCTAACTGTTCAGTCTGGACACTGTGCCCCTTCCCTAACTCCATTTCACAAACCTGGCTGTAGATCAAACCATGACTCATGTTGCTGTCCCCTTCCTCTACCCATTTTCATGCCACTTTATTTATTATCACCCATCACTGCCCCTCTCCATTTCCCTCACAAATTTATTCCCTCCCCCTTCACCTCTTATGTTCAAATGCACAAACCAGGCATTGCCAAAGTTACAAGATAAAGTATATATAACCCCCAATGGCTAAATCCCACATACCTTACACCATGTAACTCCCTGATTGGCAGAAAAAAAAAAAAAAAAAAAAAGCCCTATAAAAAGGAATCTCACCACATGACTGCACACATTCACTTCTGAGCAGACTTTCTGCCAGTGGGGGCCATCATGAGGCTTTGTTCAAATAAAACCTTTCTCTGTTACCAGCCCATTTGGCTTCATTTTCCATCTTTCAAAGAAAGCTATCTAACATTTGGTGCCAAAATTCAGGAAGGTGAGGTAACATGCCTTCCCTTTACCACTTAAACACCAACACAAATTATCCAGTCTGGGAGTAAGTAATTTGCATATGTTCTGAATTTCTCTTCCCATGCTGCACTGAAAATCTTAATGTTAGGTAGAGAATTTCACTATGCAGTTATTGGGCCATGTTACCAGGAGGCAGAGGCGATGCCCCTCCTCTCATTTCCATCAAGGAATTATTTATTCTCTGGACTTTGAGTATGACTCACAGGAATGCCTGTGTTGTTCACCTCATGTCCACCAGGCTTTAAAATTCTTTCTTTCCCTCAGGCTCCCCTCAGGCTTCCTTATGGGCAACACATACTCTGTCCCATGGCAGGACTCCCCCTGCAGATTGCCTCACAAAAGCATGGGTTGAATTGAATGTAGGCATTAAGCCCAAAAGGCTCATTTATTACTGCAATACCATTTGACCTCAATACAAATTAAACAATAGCTCTAAGTGACCTAAAAATGGAACATTTGATCCCCAAATTCTCACTGATGTTGACAGAGTCTATCAACAGAATGGGCAATGAAATAACATTTCATACATTCAAGTTTTCTTTAAGAGAAACCTCAGAAATGACACTGCCCCTTCTGCTCTACCTTCCAAATTCTACTTCTCCAATCTCTTCTTCCCCCCAAATTCCCTTCTCTTACCCCCTTGTCTGTTTCAAGTCTCCTTAAAAAAACTCCTCAACCTTTCCTCCCTTTGTGAGAGGCATCTGGATGGGAAGGGCCCATCCATGTCCATGTTCCCTTCCCTCTTCCTGACCTTTACTAAATTAAAAGGTGCCTAAGCTCATATTCTACTAACCCTACCCAATTTCTTAAAAAAATTCAGTATCTTACTGTGTCCTATAACCTCTCCTGGCAAAATCTCTATGTCATTGTTTCTTTCTGCCTCACCTCAAAGAGAAGGAAAGAGTATAGCTAGCAGCTGAGAGAAGACATAGCAAAAAAGATGAAGAATATAAAGAGGACACTAAATGACCTTAAGGAAGAATTCATAAACATAAAAAGCAAATGGCAGAACTTATGGGAATGAAGGGCATAATGGAGGAGATGAAAAAGACAATGAAGGGATACAACAGTAGATTTCAACAGGCAGAAGAAAGGATCTGTGAATTGAAAGACCAGACATCTGAATTTACACACATGGAAGAAGAGATGGTGGAAAGAATGGAAAAATATGAGCAGTGACTTAGGGAGCTGAGTGACAATATGGAACACACAAATAAATGTGCTATGGGTGTCCCAGAGGGAGAAGAGAGGGGAAAGGGGGCACAAAGACTTATAGAAGAGATAATCACTGAAAATGTCCCAACACTTATGAAAGAAAATTAGAGATTCAAGAATTATAGCACAACCCAAAGAGAATAGACCCCAATAGACCTACTCCACTTACTGATCAGATTGTCCAATGTGAAAGACAAAGAGAGAATTCTGAAAGCAGCAAGAGAAAAGCAATCCATCACATACAAGGGGAGCTCCACAAGACTATGTACAGATTTCTCTGTAGAAACCCTGGAGGCAAGAAGACAGTAATATGATAAATTTGAAATACTGAAAGAGAAGAACAGCCAACCAAGAATTCTATATTCAGCAAAACTGTCCTTCAAAAATGAGGGAGAGTTTAAAATATTTCCAGGAAAAGAGACACTGAGAGAGTTCATAAAGAGGGGACCAGTGCTACAGGACATAGTAAAGGGATGGCTACAGGCTGATAGGAAAAGAAAGGAGAAAGAAGTTTTGAGAAAAGTGTAGAAATGAAGGCTATCAGGAAGGGTAAAAAGAGAGAGAGGAAAAAATAACACATGACATATAAAATCCAAAAGATAAAATGACAGAAGAAAATTATTCCCTTACATTAATAACACTAAATATTAATGGATTAAACTCCCCAATAAAACGACACAGACTCGCAGAATGTATTAAAAAACAAGACCCATCTTTATGCTGTCTATATGAAATTCACCTTAGACACAAGGACAAAAATAGGTTGAAAGTGAAAGGTTGGAAAAAGATATTTTATGCAAACAGCAACCAGAAAAAAAGCAGAAGTAGCTATATTAATATCAAAGTAGACTTCAAAAGAAAAATATTTAAAAGAGACAAAGAAGGACACAATATATTAATAAAGGGTCAGTACATCAAGAAAACATAACAATCACAAATATTTATGCACCAAGCCAGTGCACCCCAAAAATTCATGATGCAAACACAGAGAACACTGAAAGGAGAAGTAGACAAATCCAAAATAATAGTTGGAGATGTCAATACACCACTCCATTCAATAGGTAGAACATCTGGAAAGAGGATCAACAAGGAAATGGAGATGTTGAATTGTATGATAAATTCACTAGACTTGACAGATACTTATAGAGCACTACACCCCACAACAGCAGGACACACATATTTCTCAAATGTTCATGGAACATTATCTAGGATAGACCACATGCTGGGTCACAAAGCAAGCCCAAGGAATTTAAAAATATTGATATTATAAAAACACTATCTCAGATCATACTGGGATGAAAATGGAAATAACAGGCAGAAGGCTGTAAAATTCACAGATATATAGAGACTAAGCAACACAGTCTTAGAAAACCAGTGGGTAAAGTGAGAAATTAGTAAACACCTTGAGGAAAATGAAAATGAAAACACAACATATTAAACTCATTCATTGCAGCAAAGGTGGTACTGAGAGGGTAATTTATTGCCCTAAATGGCTATATTAAAAGACAAGAGAAAGCAAAAATTGAGGATTTAAATGTCTATCTAGAGGAACTAGAGAAAGAACAAGTAAACCCCAAAGCAAACAGAAGGAAAGAAATAGCAAAGATTAGAGCAGAAATAAATGAAACTGAGAACAGGAAAACAATAGAAATAACCAACAAAACCAGAAGCTGGTTCTTTAAGAAAATCAACAAAATTGAATGACCCCTAGCTATGCAAACAAACAAAAAAATAGAGTGGAGGCAACTAAATGCAATTAGAACCAGGAAAGGAAACATAACATCTGACCTTGCAGAAAGAAAGGAGATAATGAGAAGAAACTATGAGCAATTATATGCTAATAAACTGGAAAACTTACAGGAAATGGACAACTTTCTAGAAAAGCATAAACAACCAACTTTGACCCAAGAAGAAATAGACAACCTCAACAAACCAATCACAAGCAAAGAGATTTAGTCAATTATCAAAAATCTCCAAAAAAAGAATAGCCCAGCACAAGATGGCTTCACATGTGAATTCTAACCAAGGATTCAAGAAAGAATTAATACCAATTCTGCTCAAAGTCTTCAAAAAAATTGAAGAGGAAGGAAAGCTACCCAACACATTCTATGAAGCCAAAATCACCCTAATACCAAAATCAGACAAAGATACTACATAAAAAGAAAATTATAGATGAATTTTTTTAATAAATATAGATGCAAAAATCCTCAACAAAATACTTACAGATAAAATCCAGTGGCACATTAAAATATTACATCCCACAAATAAGTGGGGTTTATTCCAGGTATGCAAGGCTGGTTCAACACAAGAAAATCAATTAATGTAATACACCATATCAATCAATCAAAGCAACAGAAACACATGATCGTCTTGATCAATGCAGAAAAAACATTTGACAAAATTCAACATCCCTTCTTGATGAAAACACTTCAGAGGATAGGAATAGAAGGGAAATTTCTCAATATGATAAAGGCAATATATGAAAAACCCAAAGCTAACATTGTTCTCAATGGGGAGAGATTTAAAGCTTTCCCTCTATGATCAGGAACATGACAGAGATGCCCACTGTCACCATTGTTATTCAAAATTGTGCTAGAAATTCTAACAAGAGAAAAGGCAAGAAAAGGAAATAAAAGCATCCAAATTGGAGAGGAAGAATTAAAATATTTACTGTTTGCAGATGACATGATTCTATATGTAGAAAATCCAGAAAAATCTACAGTAAATCTATTAGAACTAATCAATGAATACAGTAATTGACAGGCTAAAGATCAACACACAAAAATCTGTAGTGTTCCTATACACAAGTAATATGCAACAAGAGGAAGAAAGAAAAACATTCCATTTACAATAGCAACAAAAAGAATCAAGTATTTAGGAATAACCTTAATGAAAGTCACAAAAGGCCTATACAAATAAAACTACAAGAAATTGCTAAAAGAAATCATATAGGACCTAAAACAATGACATACATACCATGTTAACGGATTGGAAGACTAAATATAAATAAGATGTCAATTCTACCTAAACTGATTTATAGATTCAATGCAATACCAATTAAAATCCCATAAACTTATTTTGCAGAAATAGAAAAATCAATAATCAAATTTATTTGGAAGGGCAAGTTTCCCCAAATAGCCTAAAATATCTTGAGACAGATGAATGAAGTGGGAGGTCTTACACTACCTGAATTTGAAGCATATTACAAAGCTACAGTTCTCAAAACACCATGGTACTGGCATGAGGACAGAGATACTGACCAGCGGAATCAAATTGAGTATCCAGAAATAGACTCTCACATTTACAGACAATTGATCTTTGATAAGGCATTCAAATCACAGCAACTGGGACAGAGCAGCCTCTTCAATAAATTGTGTTTGGAGAACTGGACATCTATTTCCAAAAGAATGACAAAGGACTCCTACTTCACACCTTATACAAAAATTAACTCCAAATAGATCAAAGACCTAAACATAAGTGCTTAGACTATAAGGCTCAAGAAGAAAACATGAGGCAATACCTTAAAGATCTTGTGATAGGAGATGGTTTTCTAGACCTTACACTCAAGTGCAAGCAACCAAAAAAAAAAAAAAAAAAATAGACAAATGGGATATCCCCCAAATCAAAAACTTTTGTACATCAAAGGACTTTGCTGGAAAAGTAAAAAGGCAGCCTACAGAATGGGAAACAATATTTGGAAACAACATATCAGATAAGTGTTTAATATCCCAAATATATAAATCAGTCCTACAACTCAACAACAGAAAGACAAACAACCCAATTAAAAATGAGCAAAAGATATGGACAGACACTTTTCCAAAGAGTAAACACAACTGACTCAAAAACATATGAAAAAAATGCTCAACTTTACTGGCTATTAGGGAAATGAAAATCATAACCACAATGAGATATCATCTCACACCTACCAGAATAACCATTATCCAAAAAGCAGATAATTACAAGTGCTGGAAAGGTTGTGGAGAAAGAAGCATGCTTATTCATTGCTGGTGGGAATGTAGAATAGGTCAACCACTCTGGGAGACAGTGTGTAGGTTCCTCAGGAAGCTAAGTATAGATTTGCCATATGACCCAGCTATTCCATTGCTAGATATATAGTCAAAGGAACTGAAAGTTAAGACACAAATGAACATTGGCAAACTGATGTTTATTGTGGCATTATTCATGATTTCCAAGAGATGGAGGCAGCCCAAATGTCCATTAATGGACAAGTGGATAAATATACTGTGCTATATACACATGATGGAATATTATGCAGCTATAAGACAGAAAAAGGCATGGAACATATAATAATTCAGATAAACCTTGAGGACCTTATGTTGAGTGATGTTAGCCAGAAACAAAAGGACAAATACTCTGTGGTCTCACTAATATGAACTGATATTAGTGAGCAAACTTTGAGAGTTAAATGCTGATAACACACTCTAACAGGAGATAGAAAGAGGGTAGAGATCAGACATTTGATGCTGAAGGACTACAGAATGTTCAGCAGTTTTGATTGTATAGATCCAGAAATAGACAGCATAATACTGTGTGATAGTAGCACAATATTGTAATTACACTGAACAAAGATGTCCATGAGTAGAGCTGGAAATGGTGGGAAAGGGGAATATGACACCAGAAGTAAAGATAGATGATGAGGACTGGGACTATATACCTTGGCAAAAACTGGAGTGGCCAATGACTGTTATTAAATATACAAATATGAAAATATTTTCACATGTGGGAGAACAAATGAATGTCAACCATGCAGAGTGTTGAAAAAGGAATGGTATTTGGGAAAAAAACATAATCAACATAAACAGGAGTACATGTTCAACAGTAACATTGTAATATGCTTCCATTCAATGTAACAAAAGCAATATACCAAAGTTGATCACATATGAGGGGGGATATTAGGTAGGGATATAGGATTCTGGATGATGGTGTTGTTTTCTGTCCTTACTAATGTATTGTATGACACTTTAATTTTCTTTTTATTATTATTTTTTTATTATTTACCAAAAAAAAAAAACAACTGTCTCATAGTAATGAATATGTTCAAGTGCTGTGGTGATAAATGTACATCTATATCATGACACTGTGAACAACTGATTTTACACTGTGGATAATTGTATGTGACTATGTCTCTATAAAATTTTAGGAAAAATATAAATATGGGTTAAATGTTGGAGAAAAGTTGGAGAGAGGGATACCTATTTACTGATGATGAGGAGGCAGAATGGTGTAGCCTTTTGGGAGGTCACTGTGGTGTTTCCACAAGAAGCTAAGTATGTGGGGAACATAAGGCCATGGGGTATGTACTTGGAAGATCTGAGAGAAGAGACATGAATCATTGTTTGCACATTGGTGTTTATGGAGACAATATTGATGCTTTGCAGTGGGTGGAGTTGGTCTAAGGGTATACTGACTGAGGAACTGTTCTAGTTTGTTAATGCTGCCAGAATGCAAAACACCAGAGATGGATTGGCTTTTATAAAAAGGGGTCTACTTGGTAACACAGTTACAGTCTTAAGGCCATAAAGTGTCCATCAACAAAGGGTACCTTCACTGGAGGATGGCCAACAGTGTCTGGAAAATCTCTGTTAGCTGGGAAGTCACATGACTGGTGTTGGCTCCAAAGTTCTGGTTTCAAAATGGCTTTCTCTTAGAATGTTCCTCTCTGGGCTGCAGTTCCTAAAAAATGTCACTGTTAGTTGCTCTTGGGGTGTTTGTCCTCTCTTAGCCTCTCTGGAGCAAGAGTCTGCTTTCCATGTCCATCTTCAAACTGTCTCTCATCTGCAGCTCCTGTGCTTTCTTCAAAGTGTCCCACTTGGCTGTAGCTCCTCTTCAAAATGTCACTCACAGCTGCACTGAGTTCCCTCTGCTTGTCAGCTCATTTATATGGCTCCACTGATCAAGGCCCACCATGAATGTTTGGGGTCACACCTCCATGGAAATTATCTCAGCAGAGTTATCACCCACAGCTTGGTGGGGCACATCTCCAAAGAAACACGCAAAGAATTGCAATATAATAAACACTGGTAACATCTGCCCACACAAGATTACATCAAAGATAATGGTGTTTGGGGGGACACAATACATTCAAACTGGCACAGGAACATAATGGTGAACTGTGGTGTATGCATGCAAAGAAATATTAAGCAACTATGAGGAGGAGTGAAATTGTGAGACATGCAAGTAGGTGAATGGATCTAGTACACAGAATTTGGAGTGAGGTATGCCAGAAACAAAGGCAAACACTATAATGCCTCAACTGATATGGACTAACTACAATGTGTAAACTCAGAATTGAATCTTAGAGCAGAGCCTAACCAGGCAATGATTATTTTAATGTTCCCTAGATTGTAAGCTCTTATAGCAGTCAAATCTATTCCCAAATTGTAATGACTATCTCCAAACTGAGATGTTGATCCCTTGGTGTATTGCCTGATTGGCCTCTAGAACATTGAGTATATGTGTGACACCTGAAACTCAGCTAGAGCTCAGAAGACATGAATGTCAGTATTAATGCATATAACTGTTAAAAAAAAAAACAGCTGAAAAAGAGCTCAGGCTTCAATTAGGGATATGAGTGAAGCAGGTATGGTTAAGACTAGGGCAAATCAGGCAAAAGTGTAAAGGTTGAAACTGACTGTGTGTTAAAACTTCAACTTCCATGTGAGACCAAGGCAACAGATGTTTATTTGCTGTAGGATCTATATTTTCTAAACAATAAAACTTCTACAGTCAGTTTGTTCAAACACCACAATTACATGGAACTTCAAATAGGAAGTGAGATATGGTAGGTTTGTATAGGTTAGAGTGAAACAACAGCACATCCCAAAGTAATTTGGGTGGAGAATAAAAATGTATATTTGGGGTCCCCATGAGGAGTTGGGGGAGGATGCAGAGGTGTTTGACTTCCTCACCTAGATTGTTGCTGATGTTGTCACAAATA
Source organism: Choloepus didactylus (assembly GCF_015220235.1). Taxonomy (NCBI): domain Eukaryota; kingdom Metazoa; phylum Chordata; class Mammalia; order Pilosa; family Megalonychidae; genus Choloepus; species Choloepus didactylus. The sequence continues at coordinate 1,802,180 of NW_023637581.1, forward strand.
TTGGGGACTGATGGCTTTGCATGCTGAGCCCTTTGTCTTGGGGCTTGGCCCTATGAAGCTTGTTACTGCAAAGGAGAGGCTAATCCTGCTTATAATTGTGTTTAACAGTCTCCTCCTGAGTGCTACTTTCTTGCTCAGATGTGGCCCTCTCTCTCTAACTATGCCACCTTGCCAGGTGATATCACTGCCCTTCCCCATACATGGGACCTGACTGCCAGGGGTGTTAGTCTCCCTGACAATGCAGGATATGACTCTTGGGGATGAATCTGGACCTGGCATCATGGGATTGAGAACATCTTGACCAAAAGGGGGATGCAAAATGAAAAGAAATAAAGCTTCACTGGCTGGGAGATTTCAAATGGAGTCAATAGGTCACTCTGGTGGACATTCTTACACACTTTATAGATAACACTTTTTAGGTTTTGTTGGAATGGCTAGAAGTAAATACCTGAAACTGCCAAACTACAACCCAGTAGCCTTGAGTCTTGAAGATGATAGTATAACAATGTAGGTTATAAAGGGGAAAGGGTGATTTTGAAAACCTTGTGGATTGCACTCCCTTTACTGAGTGTATGGATAGATAAGTAGAAAAATGTGGGCAAATATTGAATGAAAAATAAGGTGGGATGGGGGTGATGATCTGGGTTTTCTTTTTTCTTTTTATTTTTTAATCTTACTCTGATTCTTTCTGCTATAAGGAAAATGATCAGAAATAGATGTGGGTGATGAATGTACAACTATATGATGGTACTGTGAACAGTTGAGTGTATACCATGGATGGCTGTATGGTATGTGAATAAATATCAATAAAACTGAATTAAAAATGTATTACTAAGCCTGTAAATATTTACCAATATAATCCCAGACTCTGAGATAAAACAAGTGATATTAAAAACTGACTTCAGTGGACAGTCAGCTTCACACATTTAAAAAAAAACTGCAACAAATATCCTTGAAACTTCAAATACCTATAGATGACCTTTAAAATACTGACTGTCTTGACTATCATAATCAGAGCTAGACTGCAGGGGAGGTGAGAGAAAGAAGGGACCAAATGAAGCAAGGCTCATAGCTTTAACTGTAAAGGGTAACTAGCCACCTCAAAGTCACTCAGGGGCAGAAGCTACAAGAAACCTGTCACCAATGTAGAAAGACAAGACACTAGAAATGAGAGTGCCCCCAAGGACAAAAAAAGCCTCCAAGGGGTCCGTCTATAGTGAGGGAAGGCAGAAGTCTAGGCCTGAGAGTGTATTGAGCCCCCAGTGGGGACAAGCCCTCTCCAAAGGCACTGTTTGCCACCCCTATCAAAGACTAAAGGGGCCCAGGACAAATAACTCCATGAATCTCACCAAAAAAAAGTCAAGATCAAGTCCTGGGAGTCTCTTGACATGGCAAGTAAGAAGGTTAATTTTTTAAATTAATATTGAAACCACCTATTCTTTCTTAGCCTTTCACTCTGACCCTCTCTCCTCTCAAACCTGGCCCATAGTGTGAGTAAATTAAAAGTCTCAAACTCAAGCATTAGGTACTCAAATCAAAGTGATAAACTGTCTTCCAAAGCAAAAGCATAAAATCTCATTAGAAATACAGTAGCATTAAGTATAGCTACAAAAAAGCCACAAAAATCAACAAAAGTTGGCAGAAAGTCTAGCAGGCATGGTTCTACAAAACAGAAAAGCCTTAAATATTCTTGCAGCTAAAACAGGAGGACCTGTGCTCTGCTTAATAAAACTTGATGTTTTTATATAAATACACCTAGCCAGGTAGTTAAAAGTCTAAAAGTTTTAAAACAAAATATAGACATCCTAAAACAAGCCAAAACAATGCAGCTAATAATCCATGTAGGCTTTAATGTTTTTCTTGCTTCTCTTCACTGCTCCACACTATCCTTACACCCCTTTTAACTCCTTTATTGCTCATCTTCCATTTTTTTCTTCTTGGGCCCTGTCTCATATGGCTTCTGGTAAATTCCATTTGTAGAACCATCCAGACAACAACCAATCAAACTGTTGGCAACAGACTCCTAGTGAAGCAATATCATTACTACCAGACTCTGCCACAAGATTACTGCTAGGGACATCTCTATGTCCCTGGTCAGCACAAAGCAGATATGGAAGAAGCATCCTCACCCCAGGCCCCCAGCAAATTATAAAAGAATCTGGAATGTTAGGTCTGAGTCCTGGGCCCTTCCCCCATCCCCTTGTTTTGCAAAACCAGGCTGCAGAACAGGCTATGCCTCACATTGCCACACCTCCCTTTCCCCATTTTCATGCCACTTTCTTTTTTCTTGCCCATCAGAGTCCCCTCCCTTTCCCTCATGAATTGATTGCCTCATCACCTCTCCTGTTCAAGCCAGGCATTGGTAAAATTAAAAGATAAACTATATGTAACCCCCTTGTTGTAGTTTGCTAATGTTGACATAATGCAAAACACCAGAAATGGATTGGCTTTAATAAAAGGGGGCTTATTTGGTCACAAGGTTACAGTTTCAAGGCCATAAAGTGTCCATCAACAAAGAGTACCTTCACTGGAGAAAGGTCATTGGCATCTGGAAATCCTCTGTTAGCTGGGAAGGTATGTGGCTGGAGTCCACTTGCTCCTAGGTTGTGTTACAAAATGACATTCTCCAAAATGTCTATATCAACTTCCAATGTCAGTTTTCCAAATGTCTGTCTCAGGTCTAGTTCACCATGAGCACCTTCCATCCAAGCTTATATAGTGCTCCAGTAAGCTAAACAAGGCCCACACCGAATGGATGGGGCCATGCCTCCATGGAAATTCTCCAGAGTTGTCACATACAGTTTGGTGGATCACATCTCCATGGACACAGAGCCAATAGGTCCCAACCCAATCCACACTAATACATCTGCCCCCACTGGAATACATTAAATAATATGGCTTTATATGGGGGACATAAGTATACAAACCAGCACATTCCACACCCTAGTCATCAGAAAAACATATTCTTTCCAAATACAAAATACTTTCATCCCATAACAATATCACAAACTTAAATAATTTTAGTAACAATAGGTAAGTACAAGATCCCATCAAAATCAGAAGTATGGTCTGTCCAAAAGCAAAATTACCTTCTGGCTCTGTACCTGTGAAACTTAGAACAAGTTACCTGCTTCCAATATACAAAGGAGGGACAGTCATAGGATAACCATTCCCATTGCCATACAGGAAATGGAAAGGAAAATAGGGTTTAAGGGACCAAAACAATTCCTACAACCTACAAGGCAAACTCCATTAGATTTCAAAATCTGAGAGTCATTAACAGAATGGCATTGTATCCTTGGGGCTTGAGAGGGCAGGAGTCCAACACTTCCCAAAGGCTTTCATGGCAGCCCTTTTCTCTCCAAATGTTGAGGTTAGTGCTTCAACATATCCACATTTTGGGGAGAACACATTTTCAGTCCCACCCTCCTCAAACATTGGGGTGCCACCCAGACCCTTTCTCTCTCTGGGGCAAAGGCTCTACCATCTCTGAACAGTGGGATTGTGGCCAGGCTCTCCCCAATGTGCTCCACACTCTTTGGGGCCTGTGGTGGCAAAATTCTTTCTGAGCATCAAGTCAGATGGCCCACCCTCAACCTCTGGGGCAAACTCACCCCTACCATGAATGTGGGCCACTCCACTCTCCCAGACTGAGATCTCTTGACTCCAGACCTCTACATACATGGCTCTGTCTTTGAAGAATTTTTCCTTCAATTTTATCCTTGTCTATCCCCTCCAGTCCAGACCAGCAGTGGCTCTGTCTGTAAAGATCTCACAAAAATTCTGTTGGCTTTGCATGAAGCACACAAGGGTCAAAGCTGCCAGACAATAAAACTTTCCACAAATCCTTTCTGGATACTTCCATCTCCAATCTTGGCTTATGCTGAAATGATGGCTGTGTTCCATGTTTGTTTAAAACCTCATATTGGGCTATAGCTTTTGGGGTCTCACCTTTTGCAAGCCCAGAATTCTCCAAATTATCAGTTTTTGGTTTCTCTGTACCCAAGGGTTCAGTTCTAAGTTTATCTCTGTTCTTATCTACTATAAGCTGCAAGTAGAAGCCAGGCTACTTCTTCCATATTTTGCTTGGAGATCTCATCAGCTAAACATGTCAGGTTGTCACTTTCAAATTATGCCTTCCATCCAACACCAGGATTCAATTTTGATAAATTCTCTGCCACTTTAAAACAAGGGTCACCTTTCTTTCAGTTTACAACAACACATTCATCATTTCTGTTCAAGACCTCAAAAGAAGTATCTTTAGAGTCCATATATCCACAAACAGTCTCTTCAAAACAGTTCAGGCCTTTTCTATCAATCTCTTCACAGTTCTTCCAGAATCTTCCCCTTATCCATTTAAAACAACATGTTTGGGTACTTGCAAACTTAGCAGCACCAGCACCCCACATCTCTGGTACCAAAATCTGTTCTAGTTTGCTAATGATGCTGGAATGCAAAACACCAGAAATGGTTTGGCTTTTAAACAAGGGGGTTTATTTGATTACAAGGTTACAGTCTCAAGGCCATAAAGTGTCCATCAAAAAAGTATACTTTCACTGGAGAAAGGTCATCGGCATCCAGAAATCCTCTGTTAACTGGGAAGGCACGTGGCTGGAGTCTGCTTGCTCCAGATTGCATTTCAAAATGGCATTCTACAAAATGTCTGTATCAGGTTCCAATAGCCATCTTTGAAATGTCTGTCTCAGGTCCAGCTCACGATGAGCTCCTTTTGTCTGAGCATATATAGTGCTCCAGTAAACTAAATAAGGCCCACACTGAATGGGTAGGGCCATGCCTCCATGGAAATTGTCCAGAGTTATCACCTAGAGTTTAGTGGGTTGCATCTCCATGGACACTGAACCAATATGTTCCAACCCAATCCACACTAATAGGTCTGCCCCCACAGACTTAAAGAATATGGCTTTTTCTGGGGGACATAAATATACAAACTGGCACATCCCTATTGGGCAGAGTTCACATACCTTACACCATGTAACATGCTGATTGGCAAAAGGCCCTATAAAAAGGAATCCCACCACCCAACTATGCATTTCCCCTTCTGAGCAGCCTTTGTGCTGGCAGAGTCCACTCTGAGGTTTTGCATAAATAAAAGTTTTCTCTGTTACCTGCCAATTTGGCTTTGTTGCCCATCTCTCAAACTAAATTACCTTATATCAACCTTAAAAAAATCTTTTATCCTTTACCTTGATGAAAGGTAAGGAATCACCCTAGGTCTCTGAGGACAAAAATGTGGCCCATATTTAGAAGTTACAGCACACCTATTTAAACGACTAGAACCCACAGCCAGAGGGTGGCCTAAGTGCCTGTGCTCACATGATGCATAAACACCCTTTAGTAGGGAAGCTCAAAAAAAAAAAAAAAAAAAAAAAAAAAAACAGAACCCAGCCCTTCACAATTTACTCTTTCCAAACCATCACTAATCTCATTTCTAACTAAACAGAGAAATTCTTACACCCCACCCAACTTCAACAATCATTCCTCACCATATTACAACCTCCTCATGTTACTATCTCCTGCTATTCTACTATTAACCCTGCCACTCTCCTTCCACTTCCTACATTTGCAGATACTCCTCACTCTTTCCCTGAAATCTTCTTCTAACCTCCTGTTAGGTCAGAGTCATTCAGAAATCCACACAATGCAGCTAGTCATGGTTTAAGTAGAGAGTTTAAGGTTTATTAGAGGAAGAAAGCAGGTGGGAGCCAGCAGAAAGAAAGAAAGAAAAATGGCTCTGGCTCCCTATCTGAGAGCAGCATTTTTTAAAGAAAATACCCACATGGGAAGGGAAGGGTGCCCTGTGTTTTGAGTGTGTGAGGGCTTATCAACCTCTGAGCTGATTGGTTACTAGGGTTCTAACACACTACTCTTCTTTGATGTGCACTGTATTATCTATGTGGCGGAAGCAGGCCTTTTGGCTTGTTTGTGTTCGTTCATCTTATGGACCTATCTGATCTTGTCTTATCTACCTTTTGGGGGCTAGGCACCTCTATGACTGGGATTTCTAAAACAGCTTTCGACCCTTAGTTTATGGTGAACCTGGTATCTATGAGATAAGCAACAGGGGCCCTGGATCAGACATTCCTTCTATATGTTAGACTGTTTTAACTGGGGTCTGACATTCCTGCCTTTTGTTTTTAATAAAAAATTGGGATGGGTTTGGGTTGAATTTTGGGTTAATGCTTTAACTTAACTCATAGCAACTTTTGTAGGGAATTGTGATGTTGCATTCATCTCTTAGCTACTTCTGGCAGGGTGTGGACAGAGTTGGTGAAGAGTTGCTTTGAACTAAGTTCTAGCATTATTAGATTGATGTTTGGATATCTTCTGCTGGAACTGGCTGGTAGTGAGGCTTTTGCTGTGGCAAAATATTTTCAATTTTCCATTGTAACAGTAGTATGTTTTTGGAGTTTTGCTGGTTAGTCATGACCACTATTGACCTATTGATAAATTTAATTGACATTGTAAGAGGCAAGGAGCAAGAAGGGAAATTAATATAAGGATAATTACTGGCCCCATAAGGGGGAGTAGAATAGCTTGTAGAGGCATAGGAAAGAATGAAAGATAATTTGAGAGAAAGTTTTATTGAATATTTCTTACTTACTCAGACTTACTCAGCAATTAAATCCTCCTTCTTATGAGACATTTTCTTATTTTTAAGAAACAGTATTTTGTGAGTATCTTCTATAAAATGGAAAGTTGGTGGAGGTGATTTTCTTGTAACTGCTTTTTGCTGAGCAAGGGTGAATAGGTTCTTATATTAATCTAGAAGATGCTCTGGACATAAACTTACAGATACAATACAGGCAACAAGACAAACAAGTGACAAGCAGAATTAAAACTATGGTAATAAGGGCTATTTTCTATTTCATGGTAAATTCATTAACCATTTAGAAAATGCATTTAGCTTACTATAATTTTAACATTATTATTATTTTGCATATGATTTAATATCAAAGAGACATTGTTATATTTATTTGGTATATATATGCAGCACTGAATGCTGATGAATGCTCAAGATTTCCTGAACTGCATTGGGTGTTAAGTTTACAATACCATACAAGCTCTCCCCTCACAGGAGCAGGGCTTAGTGTTGATTATGTTTTTAGGTTTCAACCACATCACACTGGCAATTACAGCTCTGGGATTTGTCTTCTTTGTACAGTTGTAGTGTAGCATCATTGGTCCTCTGGGAAATAGGATGGTGGGCTTCAGGGTTTAATTAGGCTATTCCACAGCATGCTCTGGCACCATGAAGAGGAGCTAGTCTGGATGCAGTGTCTACTGAAAAGCCAAAGTGATTGTCTTTTCTTGTAGGCAAAGGTGTCTGTAGTAAAAGGTGTTTGCAGTAACAGCATGTTCCCATTTACTTCTGGAGCATGTCCATGTGATGTAATTGACACCCTTATAGCTTTAGGGACCACAGAAATGGGTCTTACCAGTAACTCTGATGGGGAGAGAGCATGAAGGCACAGTACTAGGAGCTTGGTTTAAACATGCAAGCACTTCAATTAAAATAAAGGTCTAATTTTTCCTTACATTTTTACTAGGGTTATGTTAGATAATGGGTAGAACATAATCTATATACTTGCCTTGCTTCTTTTTAAAAGTGTTTCTTGCTGTTGTTGAAGATGAAGATTTGACTTGTAGCTAACTGCAAGCACTTTTAGAAAAGTATTAGAGTAAAACAATGTAAATTACAAGGAAATTTAGCTGTTTTAGTGACAGATAACACTTGAAAAATAACTGAAATTATAAGTAGCAGTATGACATTGTTGTTTGATGTTGTGTATATCAGTAACCAAAAGAAGGTTAGAAGTTTTTAATATTTATAACATTGTCTAAACATTTCTTCTGTAACTTATAACATATTACATGAATTTAATCATTTTTTTGGTAGTTTTTTTTTTTCCAAGGTGAAAGAACAAATTCTTTGTAACTGTTGGGAATAAAAAGATATTCTTTAGGGTTTGACCTTGAGAAAGTAAAATGTTAAAAGTTATTTGGTTTGAAACAGTATTTATGTATTTATTTATTTATTTATTTTTAATTAAAGTTAAGGAAAAGACTTGGCTCTTTTAAAAGTGGGAAGACAATACTTTTAAACAACCAAGGACATGATAAAGTTAACATAGAGTGCAAAAAGTTATTTTGATAGAACAGACTTTTTGCCTTTTACATTTACTATTCAGGAAAAAAAATTATAACATTTTACTAAAAAATATAGGTTTAAACTTGTTAAAATATTGCTAAATAATTAAAACAGTTTAGTTAATGCATCTTGAAATAGTAATAAACAATTTTTGGCAAGGATTAATGGAATGTATAGGTGTTACATTGTTTTTATTAAAAACACACAATGATTTAACTTTGCGTGAATTTTGAAATTCATGAAAGTATTTTTGTTTTCTTAGTTTTGTTAAACTTTTTATAACATATTGGCTCTATGAATATGTTGATTACTATATTAATGAACAATGGTGCAGTTACAAATAAGCCTTATAATCTTGTATAGCAACTATTAAATTAGAGTATTTGAGAGGGTTTTGCTATTTGCCATCTTATGGCTGCCTTTTATGCCCACCTTTTATATGTGCTTCAAGGCAGCTTCCTTGGTAGGTTTGGGATATATTAGGAGGATATGGGTTAAAGCTTTTGCTTTGTGATTACAAGGGAAGTTTTTCTAATTTAATTAATTACTTGGCAAAGTATTCTCTTATTTTTTTAATGTAGTGTGCTAAATTAATACTGATATATATTTGAGGTTTGATGACAAGTTGAAGTGAAGATATTAAGTTTTCTTTATATATTCCAGGTTTATTACAGTGATTACTAAGTACTTGATGGATGTATATTGATGGATAAAATAATAGTTTTATACCCTTACAAAGTTTTATTTAATATAAAATGAGTAAATATAATTTTATTTACTGGCTAAACAAGGTTGTTAAAAGGACTTTGTGCTAGTGCTATGGGTTTGTTTGTTACACTTTAAACCTATGGTTTCTATTAGAAAAGGCCTGAGCCTTATCAGGTTGTTCAGCCAGTTTGGGTTTTATTACGTAACCTCCCATTCAAATAAGAGTATAAGGACAGACAATAATTTAAAAGTAAAGAGTGTTTAATACAAGAATTTAAAAAAAACAATCAAGGACATAATAATGTTAACATAAAGTGCAAGAAGTTATTTTGATAAAAGAGACTTTTTGCATCCTACACTGATTACTCAGAAAAACACTTCTACAACCTTTTATTAAGAAATAACACCTCAATAATTTAAGGAAACTTTTTTCTTAATAAAAACAGCAAGAGACCTTAACATGAGAAGCTTGCAGTATGGTGAGGAATGTTTATATTTTGTGAATTGTTAGGCAGATACCCACAACATTGAATATTAATTACTGCTTTGGGTGGTGGTTAAAATATTCAATGATATTTGGTTTTATAAAACCACTTTTTTTCTTTAAGTTCTGAGGCTCTATTGTTAAGCAGTGTTATTACAGGTTTTTACAATTTTTTAACTTTGACCACAGAAATAATTGTTTTCACAAAATTTTTACAGCTTTCTGTATCTGTCTTTCAACCTTGACTACAGAAATAAATTTTCCACTCTACAAACCTTCTGCAAATTTCTGTATCCATCCAGGCTTTATCCCACATTCCTATCCATCCAGGCTTCATCTTACATTCCTAAACAATCAGTCATTCAGGACAAAGCTACTTTCCTTTTCCCCATAATTAGAAAAACATTCTTCATACCTTCTATACAACATGCTATTACCACCAAAATCAAACTTGTTAGAACGATGCTAAATATTCAAAACAATTTAGTTAATGCACTTTGATACAGTAATAATCTTTTGGCCTTTTATTTTTAAATATTTATGGCTTTTAATTGCTTAGCTTGTCTTGAAGTACAAACTTCTAACATAGGACTTGGAGGATATGAAACATTTGTTTTATTTATTATACTAAGACTTTTTACTTTTTATTATTTAGAAATTGTATTTTAGTGTTTTAGGGTGAAATTTGGTTAAATATGCTTTTATATTAGAAGGACTAACTGTTTTTTACCATTAGAACACAAATCATTAGTTGGCATATGAGAACAAGTCTCCTTAGCTGTCTGATTTTTATAGAGAGAGGGAGTTAAAATTCTCATTATCAGATTCCTTAGTAGAGATATTATTTTATGACACTGGTTTGACAATTTGCACTTTTGCTGATTTTTATGTTGTATTAGTTACTTTTGATGTCTTTTCAGCAATTTTAGGTTTTTGCAAGGATGCTTTTGAATAGGTCTTTTTGACTTCTTAATTTAAAAAACTGATAGACTAGCACACTTACATTATTATTTCTTTTATTTAATTGCTTTGGAAGGCTTTATATTAAAGCAGAGGTGGAAGTCCACGTATTTTTAAACTGTAACTTTTCTTTTAACTTACATATTTCTTTGTATTTCTTGAGACAGTTTGCTATAGCTAGCCATACCACACACAAAACCCAGCTGGCTACAGCTATAGCTTCTTAACAATTTTGATGACACTTTGTATATTCAGACTAATTATTAAGAATAGTTTTTAAGGGAGATGTAATTGGCATATTTTGAGAGTTTCCCATGGCTGAGCAATAGCAAAATAAATTATAAAAACTGAACATAGGAGTAGGAGCTGTTTAAATGTAACTGGTTTTTCACACAAATGCAAACTGTGCAAACTGCACAAAATTTAAGAGAACTACAAATCTGGACTTATAGTTAGTGGGGCTCAAATCTACTGAGTTTGCATGCATGACCCTTGGATCAACTTAATTAGCCTTACTACACAATAGACTAATTGAAATAAAAGAAAGCAAAGTGAGCACAATAAACAAAAGATTACACACTTACCCCACACAGGGAAAGTCTCAGTTGCAAAGCTACCTTAACTCAGATTCATTTGGTGTTTGTCTGTGGTGGGCACTTCCACCTAGACTTCTCAGTCCTGGTACTCTAGGAAAAACTTCTGGGCAGTTGGTAGACACAGAGCTGAGGGGTCCAGCTGATGAGACATGGATCAGGGCATTTGAAAACATGGTTTTAAATAGTTAGGCTCACCTGATTTTGTATTAAATAGAAAAATAAGTTTTCCTTTGTTAGAGGAGTGGGGTATTTCTAAGTAAGTGACTTGTGGCTTAGAAAATTGTTTTTTATTTTTGGAAACTATATCCTTTCCATTGGAGGTAGTTAAAGAGAGTGACTATTTTTGAAATAAGGCTTCAGGGGAGCTGCACAGTAGGAGGTTATCTACACATTGAAGCAACTTACTGGTATGTAAATTTAGTGTTTGTAAATCAGAGGCTAAATGTTGTTAGGGTTGGGGATGTTTGGTTGATAGTAAAATAGCAGGAGACAGTAACTTGAGGAGTTCTCACCTTATTCATTTATCCTCCAGTTACACCAGGCCTATGCTCAGGGCTTGTGCTGCATCCTCCTGCCCAGGAGAGGAGGGCTGGATTGGGAGATGGGGGGAAGGGCTCATAGGTCATGGTGAGTGGGCTATGCATGGGTGGGGTGAGGTGAGGAGGGGGCAGTGGTGACAGGATGAGAAGGGGTGAAGGGTTAATGGCAAGGGGAGGGGAGCAGAAGGGGTTAGAGAGGAATTATGAGGGGGTGGTTTGCAGAATTAAAGAAGCAGAAGCTGCTTAAAGGCCTTTCAGGGTTAACTTTTGTAGAGAGGAAAGTGGAAGACTTAGAAGGTTGGTTTTTTATTGTGAAGGAGGAGGATTTGCTTGGAGCCAACAGAGTGGCACAAAGATAGTCAGGACTGAACAATTTAGAAAGCTTAAGATTAGAAGCTACAGACAACTTGTCATTGTTCTGAATAAAATTAATAACTTCAGTGAGAATTTGCCAATTGAAAGTGCCATTTTCTGGCTAATATTTTTGTTGTTTTAAAGGATATTGTGGCCAAATTGTATTGGTTCTACTTCCCCTTTTAATTGAAGTTTAAACATTTGAGGGGGTAGATTTAGTAGGAAATTCAGTTTTGGAGCTACTGAAAAGTGACTGCATATTACCTATGATTATTTAAGAAATTTGAGAGGCTTGTGGTTTGTTACAGAACTTTTGCTCATCAGAGGCTAATGGAGATTGTCTGTGAGAGATTTATAGTTCTCTGATCCTTTAGAGGCTTAAGATTTCCCTAGATTGGTCTGACATGAATTGGAGCTATGCTCATCAGTGGCTTATAGAGACTTCCCATGGGGAGACCCATGGTTCCCTGCTCCTTTAGAGGCTTACAGAGGCCACCCAAAACATTGCTCAAGTGAGACTAATAGCCCAGACCCATATGACCCATCACAACAACAAAGCAGGCATCCCTGGTTTGCCATTGGGGCTCAGGAAATGCATGCAGTCATCCACACATGGTGTCTCTGGGGTTACTTTGACTGCTGCAATGGGGAAAGATGCTCATATTGGAGAGTTTTGACTGAGCACTCAGGTTTTCCTAGGCTTACAAAGCCAGGCACTGCTTTAAAGCAGGCTGAGGCAGCACACTCAGGTGGGCCAGGGTGTCCATGGGACACTGAACAAAACTCCCAAGGGGGAATCTGGGCAAAAAGATGTCACTTTCCTACCTAGGGCTGAATTAGTTGTAGATGTTTGAGAGCCATGAGAATAAGCAGGCATCACATCAAGGTGGTCTGAGTTGATGGACTCAAGCTGCTGAATGCATGGAAACCTGAATGGCTGTGTAGTTTGTGGAATGGAGTTGACTGGAAGGCTGCCCCATTGCCCCAAGGAGCTGGAGACTCAAGCTTCAGTCAAACCTCTGTTTTGAGTCTTCAGCACCAAATGTTAGGTTGGAGTCATTCAGGAATCCACACAATGCAGCTAGTCATGGTTTAAGTAGAGAGTTTAAGGTTTGTTAGAGGAAGAAAGCAGAAGAAAGCAGGTGGGAGCCAGCAGAAAGAAAGAAAGAAAAATGGCTCTGGCTCCCTATCTGAGAGCAGCATTTTTTAAAGGAAATACCCACATGGGGAGGGAAGGGTGCCCTGTGCTTTGAGTGTGTGAGGGCTTATCAACTTCTGAGCTGATTGGTTACTAGGGTTCTAACCCCCTACTCTTCTTTGATGTGCTCTATATTATCTATGGGAAGGAAGAAGGACTTTTGGCTTGTTTGTGTTCATTCATCTTATGGACATATCTGATCTTGTCTTATCTACCTTTTGGGGTCTAGGCACCACTATGACTGGGATTTCTAAAACAGCCTTCAACCCCTAGTTTATGGTGCACCTGGTATCTATGAGATAAGCAGCAGGGCCCCTGGATCAGACATTCCTTCTATATGCTAGACATTTTTCTGGGGCCTGGCACCTCCTTTCTCCTTTCCCACATTTCTCAGAAACTCCCTTACCTAAACCTCAAGACACCTGGATTTCAGCTCTTTTGACATTTATGGATGTCAGCTCTTTTATAACCATGAGAAAAAAAGAGAACAGGATACACCATTGTCTCTCACACACTTAGAAGCAAAGCCCCTCCCCCCAGGAACATCCTTCCAGATGACTGGATTAATTGCACTAATATGAGCCCAATACAATCCCAAGATAGAAAAATCAACATATACACTGACTCCTGCTATGCTTAGCATATCCTACATTCACATACTGCCTTCTGGGCAGAAAGGGGATCCATCAAAAGTAAAGATTCCCTCATTATTAATGCTGATCTAATCTCTAAACTCTTACAAAAAGCCCAAGTTATCTCAAATAGTTGTCATTCACTGTAAAGGACACCAGGGATCCCTCTCTAACATTGCTCAGGGGAACAAAAATGGCCAATAAACAAGCAAAAAGGGCTGCACTCATAGAAATGTCAGAAAACCAACTCCTAGCCATCCCCACTATTACCCCTCAGTATACACCTGAGGAAATATTATTTTTAAGAATATCTGGTGTAACATGGGAAGAAACATGACTAACATCAGGAAGACAATTAATTCTCCGAACCACAAAACAAAAATACATCCTCCAACAGTTTCACAATGCCTTACAAGTAGGATTTTAACCACTCAAAATTCCTCACCCCTTTAAATATTTGCCCAAAGCTAGCATCTATTCTTCAAATCATCACTCAACAATGCCACATCTGTAGCCAAACCTCTCCCTAAGGGGCAAACAAACCACTTCCTTCCTTCCTCACACACCAAACTAAAGGAAAAACTCCAGGTCAGGACTGGAAAACAGATTTCACCCACATGCCCTCTATACATATTCATAAATATCTCATTACTCTAGTAGATATCTTTTCATGCTGGGTAGAAACTTTCTCAGCAATGTCCATAAGAACAACAGTCAAGGCCATTAAAAGCATATCATCTTGTTATTTTGTCTACCATCCATGCTACAAGTCTGATCATGGCCCCAACTTTTTCTCCCAAATAGCACAAGAGTTCACCCTGTCCCTAGGTATCAAATGACATTTACTCATCCTATACTCTCCCCAGTCCTTGGGAAAAAATAGAAAAAGCCAACTCTATTCTTAAAACTTGTATAACTAAACTAAATATTGAAAGAAAAGAAATTTGGATTATGCTGCTTCTACAGACACTTATGCCTGTAGGAAGCACCCTGAGAGCTCCTTCCTTTCTTAGCCCCTTTGAGGTTATATATGGAGGGACCTAACTCTTAGGAAAATTTCCCCACAGCCCCTCTCCTTTATAAGATTACATCCCAACCCTCAATTTCACCTGACACCTCCTCAGAAAACATGCAAAGTGCTTCCCAAACCCATTGACACACCCCTACTAATGCCATTCATTGAACCCAGAGACTGTGTCCTACTAAAAGATCACCAGACTGATAAATAGCTAAAACTCCAATGGTCAGGTCCCTATCAAGTTCTTCTTGCTACTTCTACAGCAGCCAAACTACATGGGCTGACTTCCTGTTTCCACACCTCCAGACTCAAAAGTGCACCATCAAGAACAACAGTAAATGGAGAAAACGCCAAGAACTCCTTTTACTGGAACACACCAGTTGCACTGCTGAAGCTGAAACTATTGTGTATTCCAAAAGAGAGGAACATATCCACTTCAGAGTCATAAGCCCCCAACATATATGGACCCCTTCCATCCCACACTGCCAATTACACAGAAACTTCTAACAACTCCTAATATCTTTTACTATCTAGTCATTAATCTTATCACCCAAGCCTCTCCCAAGCTCTGCACAGAAACAAACCTCATAATCTTTATCTAAGAAGCATACCTATAAGGCAACTTTATTGACTTTACTTGAGAGCAGGTTACTGATTGGTTCAAACCATGAAAACTATATATATATATATATATATATATGTGCTTGTGTGTGTGTGTGTGTGTATATATATATGTGTGTGTGTGTATATATATATATATATATATATATATATATATATATATATATAATCACACAAATTATAACTCTTCTCTTCACATGAACACAAACAGGAGTGCTACACCACCACCCACTATCCAGTACATTTCCCAAAGAAGCAACCAAACTGACTGCTGGATCTGTCCAGAGTCCACCCATTCCACCATGGTCTCTTTTCTAGCCTTTCCCACAAGCCCAGAAACACTTCTTACCATAACTCTTCATTATCATGGGTTTAAAATACATTTAAGCAATACCACACTAAACAAAACTCAGCTAACCCTTCTAGTGCTTAGTGAATTTCAGACACAAGATTTTTAGAAAATTCTGAACTAGTAGGAACAATTACCCACCTAATGGATAAAGCATACATCTTTTGGCATGACTCTTTACATCCTCAGTCATATCTCAGCTATCTTAACATCTACTGCAGTCACACCCTATACTTTAACACCTCAACATTGACATGGGTCCCCTCTGAATACTATCTATACTATGATAATACTGCTCCTCTACTCTGAGGAGGCCACACTGAAAATGCCTCAAAAAACTACACTGAAAAACTTCTTCAATATAACAGCTCACACCATGAAACAGAACTCTTTGGCATAGAGCACATTCAGGTCAGCTCTTTAATGTCTCAGGAGATGAGGATGATGAGGAACCATTCCCTACCCTATGCCCAAAAAATAACCTTTTCCAACTCATTTTCCACAATTTATTCTACCAGAGCCCACAATACACACATACCACAGCAGAAATCCTTTACTCTCCCTTTTGCGTAGATGATTTCTTCTCAGGTAAATTAACAATCAACCCTAAAGATCTGTTTATTCTAAATGCCTTTAAATATTCCTGTCCCCAAGGATTCACAACTGCTCTCTCTCTCTCATGGGAGGAGGATACTACTTCCTGTGCAGAAACACAGGAAACCTTATTCTTCTCAGGTTATGTTATGGGACCTGCATCATTATTTCATTATTCTCTAATGCAACTGTCCTAACACCCACAGAAATGACCACCTCAAGCCAAGTCCCCAGCTTAAGTTCATTTCTAGAAACTTTCTTTACTCTGGGCAAGCTACCCTGCAAAAGAGAATAATGGATGCAACAGAGTAGTGATACTATGCACACAGTAATGCTATTTTAGAAAAACCAGGCATTGGGCATTCAATTTTTCAAGGTCTCTTCTTGTTTCCAGGCATTCCAATGTTAGAGAGATTAATTTTATACATCTCTATTATGATGCAGAAGTCTGGGTATGCCACTGTAATGGCCATAGAAAACCAAAAACAATTTCTAAACAACTTAGCAGATGTAGTCCTGCATAATAGAAGAGTTCTAGATGTCCTACCTGCTGTAGCAGGAGACACTTGTGCTGCAATAAATGAAACTTGCTGCTTCTATAGGACAAGTAGTACAAAATCTAAAAATCCTAAAGGAAAACAGAGAAATTATTAAAACAGCTAAAGAAAATGCAGCTGACAGCTCATCCTGACTTGACTCTCTCATATCTTAATTCTCATCTCCCCTACATTCTATACTAATACCTCTTATAACACCTCTCATCATGCTTATTTTAATCCTTCTCCTTGGAGTATGCCTCTTGTGACTCTTAGTAAAATTCATTCACAGGACAATATAAACCACAACCAATCAAGCTGTTGGTGACACGCTACTCCTCCAATGGAAACACGCTTACCAGCCACTAGCCTGCAATGAACTGTAGGGACAACTCTATGCCCCTATCAGCCTGAAGCAGATACAGAAGAAAGTTGATCTAGCTTCCCTAGAAAAATAAAAATAAAAAGCCTGGAATGTTAGTTTTAGGTCCTCAGCCATCACCCAGACTCCCACCCTTAGAAATTCTGTGCTCTGTGATATGCCAACACCCCCATACAAGCAATTCTGAAAGGTTGCAATAAAGCCACCACCAATATCACCTATGCCCTAGGAAACCTGAACATCCACATAAACCACTGTCCCCACCCTCAGGAATTCTGAAATCTCACAATAATATTTAAAATTTAAACTTTCCCACTTCCCAGTCCCTGCTCCCTAAGCTCCTGCTTTCAAACCAGCCAATGGAAACTTGCCAGCTTCCCCCACCTTCTCTGAAGTAGCCTCTGAGAAACTGCCAGCCAAGAATCCTATATCCAGAAAAACTGTCCTTCAGACATGAGGGAGAGTTTAAAATATTTACAGAAAAACAGACACTGAAAGAGTTCATGAACAGGAGACTTCCTCTAAAGGAAATACTAAAGGGTGTGCTACAGACAGGACAAGATGGGAGAAAGAAGTTTTGAGAAGAGTGAAGAAATGAAGATATCAGGAGATAGAATGAGGGTAGAGATCAGGCATTTGATGTGGAAGGAGTATAGAATGTTTTAGAGGACTGTATAGATCTAGAAATGGATAAAACAATAATGTGTAATGGCAGCACAATATTGTAAGTACATTGAAAAAAGATTGAATGTTTCCATGGAAATGTGGTCCCACCCATTCTGGGTAGGTCTTGATTAGTTCACTGGAATCCTATAAATAGAGCCCTCAAAGGGACCTCAAAGCAATTGAGCAGCTGCATCTAAGAGAGGACAAAATGCTCCAAGAGAAACATGTTGGAGAATGTCATTTTAAAACACAACCTGGGAGCAAGCAGTCTTCAGCCATGTGCCTTCCCAGCTAACAGTTTTTCTGGATGCCAATGACCTTTCTCCAGTTGTTGATGCCTTATCTTGGACACTTTATGGTCTTAAGTCTGTAACTTTGTAAACAAATTAACCCCCTTTATAAAAGGCAATCCATTTCTGGTGTTTTGCAAAATGTCAGCATTAGCAAACCAGAACAGACATTCTCATACTACCTGACTTTAAAGCATATTACAAAGCTACAGTGGTCAAAACAGCATAGTACTGGAACAAAGACAGATATGTTGACCAACAGAAATGAATTGAAAGTTCAGAAATAGACCCTCTGTGCTGGTTTGAAGTTGTTATATACTACAGAAAATTCAATTTTCTCTTAAACACACTCATTTGTGAGCAGATCTATTGTGGATGGGCTCTTTTGTTTAGGATGTTTCAACTGAGGCTTGATCTTAATCCTTTACTAGAGTCCTTTATGAGAGGATAAAAAGGAGAACAATTGGAGAGAGGGTAAGGAGAGAAACATCCCAGAGTTGCTAAAAGATAACCCACAGATGCTCATAGAGAAAGCCATTGGAACCAAAGTCTGAAAGAAATGAAACCCAGGAAGTGAAGGACCAGCAGACACCAGTGAGGTGCCTTGCAATATGACAGAGGAACCTCAGATGCCAGCAGTCTTTCTTCAGAGATGTATCCTCTTGTAGTTGCCTTAATTTTGACTTTCTCATGGCCTTAGAATTCTAACTTGTAACTTAATAAATCTCCATTGTTAAAATCATGTGGATCCCTCTGATAAGGAGGTTAGATATATTCTAATATCTAGAATGTAAAAAGAGGTTCTGCAAATCAACAATAAAAAGACAAACAACCCAATTTAAAAATGGGGAAATGACATGGATAGATAATTATCCAAAGAAGAAATTCAAATGTCTCAAAATCATATGAAAATATGCTCAACTTCACTAGTTTTAAGGAAACACAAATCAAAAGCACAATTAGATACCATCTCAGGCCTACTACAATGGACATTATTGAAAAAACAAAACTATGTTTTGTGGAGAAATAGGTACACTTATACAGTGTTGGTGGGAATGTAGAATAGTGCAGCTGCCCTAGAAGATAGTTTGGTGGTTCCTCAAGAAGCTAAGATTAGAATTGTTATCAGATCCAGCAATCCCATTTCTAGGTACATACATGGAAAAACTGAAAGCAGGAACATGAACAGACATTTGCACACTGATGTTTATAGTGGTATTATTCACAATTACCAATAAATGTGAACAGCCAAAACGTCCATCAACTGAAGATTGGATAAACAAACTGTGGTATATAATTATGATGAAATATTATGAGCTGCAAGATGCAATAAAGCAATGATGCATAAAACAACATGGATGAACCTTGAGGACATTATGTTGAGTGAAATAAGCCAGAAACAAAATGACAAATATTGTATAATCTCACTAATATGAAATAAATATAATGGGCAAACTCTGAGAGAATGCACATTAGGAGTTACAAAGGGGGTAGTGATTGGGCACTTAATGCTTAAAGAGTACAGAATGTTGAACAAGATTGATTATAAAGGTTCAGAAATAGATGGCACAATTCTGTGTGACAGTAGCATAATATGTAAATATAATGAATACAGCTAAGTGTGAATATGTTTGAAAGAGGAAGGTTAGGAACATATATGGCACGAGAATGAAAGAGGATAAAAACCAAAGCCCAAAGTAGGAAACAATGGTGGTTAATTGTACAAATCTAAGAGTTTTTACATGAATCAGAACAAATGTATGGCACTATTACAAGACCTTAAAAATGCAATGGTATACAGAAAAATAAAATTAATGCCACCTAGACTCTACAGTTATCAATAATATTGTAACATTCTTTCATTAATTGTAACAAAGGCAATATACCAAAGCTAAATGTCAGTAAGAATGGGGAAAGAGGGAGGTTTATAGGATTATTTTTTCTATTTCTTTTTAAAGGAAATGGAAATGTACTCATATAGATTTTGGTGGTGAATGGAGAACTATGTAATTATACCAGGAACCATTGATTTTACACTTAGGAAGGATTGTATGGTGCATGAATAAAACTCTTTTTAAAAAAAGATCTGCCAAATCAAAGTCCAGGATGAGATTGCTTCACTGGTAAATTCTGTGAAACATTTTAAGATGAATTACTGTCAATCTTTCTCAAAATCTTTTAAGAATTAATGAAGAGGAAACACTTCCTAATTCTGCATTAGTCTGAATGAAAAGGCTCATAAAGGCATCACAGGAAAAGAGAACTGCACACTAATTTCCCTTAAGAATATAAATGTAAAATCCTTAACTATATACTAGGAAACCAAATCTAATGACATATTAATAAGATTATATGCCATGATGAAGTGGGATTCACTTTAGAAATAGAAGACTGCTTTAACATATGAAAATGAATAAATGTATCACACTACATAAATAAAATGAAGGGAAGAAAATCACATGATTATCTCAACAGATGCAGAAAAACATTCATGTAAATCCTGCATACTTTCATGAAAAGTGGGAAAAGAAGGGAACTTTCTCAATATGATAAAGCCTAATTCTGAAAAAGCAATAACTAGAATTATATTCAATGGTGAAAGAATTAAAACAGTCCTTCTAAATCAGGAATAAGACAAGAATGCCTGCTTTCACTACAGCTATTCATAATTTTTCTCAAAGTTTTTGCCCACAGCAATTATGCCAGAAAAAAAAGAAACAAAGGGTATACATATTGGAAAGAAATATTTAAAACTATCTCTATTTGCAGAAGACATGATCTTGTATATAGAAAACACAAAGGAATTCACAAGAAAACTATTAGAGCTAATAAATGAATTCAGCAAAATGGCATGGAATAAGATCAACATGCAAGAAACACTTTTTTTCCTACACACTAACAATGATCAATCTTAAGGGGAAATTAATATAATTATTCCATTTGAAAAAGCATCTAAAAGAATAAAATATCTTCCAATAAGTTTAAATAAATATACAAAAGACATATAATGAAAACTATAAAACAATACTTAAATAAGTGGAAAGACACCCCAGGTTCATGGATTGGAAAATTTAGCATTGCAAATATGTCAGTATTTCCTAAAGCAAAATATAAATTAAATGCAATCCTTATTAAAATTCCAGAAGACTTTTATGCATTTGCATATTGAAAACTGATACCTTACAAGTGGCCCTAAATAGCCTAAACCATCTTTAGAACGTATAACAAAGATGGAGGACACATATATTGTGATTTCAAATTATATTACAAAGAAGCAAATGTAATCAAAAAAGTGTAGTACTCATACAAAGAGAGAATTAGATTAATGGTACAGATTTGAAATTTCCAACATAGAGCCAAACATCAATTTCCAAATGAGTTTTGGCAGGGATTCTAAGTAAAGGAAATGAGGAAAGAAGTCTTTTTACAAATGGTGTTGGGAAAATTGGTGATCCACATGCAAAAAATAATATGTACAAAATTAACTTTATACTTTACATACCAGAATCAACTTTTGTGTGTAACCTTGTATACAAAAAACAGAACAAAACAAAAACAAACAAAAAAAAAAAAGAAACAAAACAAAACTCCAAATGAATTAAGGGCTTCTTTGTTGTCTTCATCTCAATGCCCCATGTCTTTCCTGGCCCCTGACCCCGAACCTCAATGCCACACACCAGTATTCAGAGCCTCCTTCCTCATCACCAATCTCCCCAAGGCTCTGAGCAGACCTGTGATGCATCATCACTGGGCCAAGCTGAGTTCTCCTGGGTGCAGTGTGTGTGTGCAGGCTTGACTTGTTCTCCTCACCCTTGGTTGAGGCCACCACCTCTATAAGCTGTGACCCAGGTCCTTGCTGCACTGGGTGGCCATCAAGGGCCCTTGGGGATGCAGGCTGCTGGTGCTACTGCTGCTGGGGCCTGGTGGCTCCTCAGAGATCACCTTCAAGCTGCATGACAATGCTAAGCAGTGCTTCTGTGGGGACATCACACAGGGCACCAAGTGCATGCTTGAGTTCCAGGTGATTATTGGAGGTCACTATGATGCAGACTGTTGATTAGAAGATCCTGATAGAAATGTGTTATACAAAGAGATGTAGAAACAGTATGACAGTTTCACCTGCACAGCCTCCCAAAATGGGACATACAAATTCCACTTCAGCAATGAGTCTTCTACTTTCACATGTAAAACTGTGAATTTGGTTTTCAGATTGGAGAAGAACCACCTCTATTTACTAATGAGAACCAAATCAGTGCTCTGATCCAGATGGAGTCTGCTTGTGTTTAAATTCATGAAGCTTTGAAGTCTGTTGTCAACTATCAGAATCATATCCTTCTGAGAGAAGCTGAAGGCCCAAGCAGAGCAGAGGATCTAAATACGAGAGTGGCCTATTGGTCAGCAGGAGAAGCCCTCATATTTCTGGTGGTCAACATACGGCAGGTATTTCTTCCAAAAAGTTTTTCCCAGGTTAAAGAACCACCACAATAAGGGTTGGATTAAAAATACATTTTGAGAATTGATGCACCACTGCCACTGTAATATTGCTGTCCTCTGATTTTAGTTAATGAAGAACTTAATATTGGCCAGATTTTAAAAATCCTATTCATTCACTTGTTGGGAGGACATCCAATGCATATCCCCAAAGTGTGGAAAGGACACCTTTATTTTATTTGTAGAAGGTAGAAAAACTTTGGAACTTACTTTGGAGTATTCATGTTAAATATTCAGCACCAATGATCTACTGTTTTCTTGGTTGTTTGTATCTACTCTTCACACACTAAACTTTGGTATTTTGATAACTTTTAACCATTTAAAGTACTATTCTTATAGGTAGTTGATATATTAAGACTTTAGTTTTATGATCTACATATATTGTGGAGGAAGAAAATTGCCTTTTAATTGTTCATAGTGAATAAAGTTCTGTTTTTAAGAAAACCAAATGTGGTAAACTGTAGCCCAAGCCTTTTCTGCACTGTATAATTTTATGGGGAAAAATCTACCATAGAAATGTTAGTTCATGTTCATATAATTTAAACTTGATACATCATGGTGTAATTTATTTCTCATTAGCTTGAAAAAAGTTGGCTGTTTGGATTTTGTTTCTGCTTTTTGTTGTTTTATTACTTATTTTTTTTTTGGTTTCTTCTATGGTTGATAATCAAATGTTATTTTTTCATAAAGCAATTCTAACCACACAGTGTAACAGTATGTTTCAATAGCAGTATGTTTCAATAACAATAGAGTTTATAGAGACCTTAAAACCAGACTCTAGAATAATTGTAGAATTATTTAAGACACTACAATTGGGGAAAATGAATTGGGAGAATTTACAGTGAGTTTTATACACATTACATTTTCAGTATTCTTACAAAAAAGTGATCTGTTTCATTTTAACATTTTAATTGGCTGGTTCTTGTCCTTATGTAACTTTAAGGTCTTTGAGTCATTCACAGCTTAATTTGACAATTGTAATAGTATCACAAAAGTGCCATATATTTCATTCATATGGTTGTGATGCACTGAGAGGTGTCTTTTTTTCTTTCTTTTGTTTCTGCTTTTATTTTTATTTTTATTTTTATTTTTTGCCTTGCACATGAAATTTTTACAATCTCTGGTTAGGAACCCTAAAATGATTTAAAAATGTAGAATGCTTTTATGTATGTTTCTTATTTAATAATCTTCCTTGATTGTATTGCACTTGAGTATTAAAGAGTGCATATTCTGTAAACTGTAGGGTTTAGATTGTGTTTCTATCTTAAGACCTGTAGAGATTGAGTCAATTGAAATAAGATTTTGTCCCAAGTACTCTAGAATAGAACACAAGATGATGCAAAATTGTGTCAATATTTAAAGATTTTTTACTTTTTTTTTTAAATTGCAACTGCTTTTCTGTTATACCCCACTTCCCAACACAAAGTGATGACATTGAACAAGATGGTCATATTGTACAAACTCTGATGTGTTATACCATATAATACTGATTCTGGTAAATTACCAATACTGATCAGAAGGTAACTCTTATTTCTAAACTTTTAAAATGCATATACATACTTCTGCATGTAGAAGCAAAATTAATTCAGGTTGTCATACTTGCTAATTTCCAATGCCACAATGTAGTAAGGGATGAATATATTTTCAACTCTATAATTCTAAGATGTTTAATGACAAAACAACTGCTATTTAAACAACACTTATCAATGCATTAAGAACTAAAGTTTAAGATTTTGCAGATGTATCTATTTGGGTTCTTGTATTGGATTTATTTGGCAACTTTGTAAATGTCTGTCTGCAATTAGATTTGAAGTTTTAAACATAAATGTTAACATAATTAATAAGAAAGAGTGTCTGTAAAATGTCTTTTCTGGTTGCCTGTCTGCTCTGTTGTGCTCAAATATTGATGCTATGCCATTAAGAAGTCAGATATCAGTTTATTGAGTATGGCCTCTGAGAACATTATCATATTAGGCTAGTACCAGAAATAATTTTTGGTGAAAATATTGAGCTACATTAAAAT
The DNA here is from genome assembly GCF_015220235.1 of Choloepus didactylus. Classification (NCBI taxonomy): domain Eukaryota; kingdom Metazoa; phylum Chordata; class Mammalia; order Pilosa; family Megalonychidae; genus Choloepus; species Choloepus didactylus. The sequence goes on from NW_023637581.1 coordinate 1,826,791, forward strand.
TTTTTAAATCACCACTGTAAACTGCTGTAGAAAAACATGTGAGCTTAGTCTAGTCTGTAGGTAACTGGTTAAATTTTGATTGCTGTCTATACTAAACTGGGTATGTATATACAAATTAGAAAATGCATATCTTTTAAGACACAAATGTTAAGAACAGGTTTTTTCCTTCCTCCTGTAATTTGTAGCTCATCATTTTTCCTTAATCCTTTAATAACTTGTTTCAGAAGTTTGAACTTCCCAAATATTTGTGTTGGAATATTGTTCAGAATACATATTTAAACAGCATAGTTGTATATATTTTTAAAGTAGAATAAATAATAGAAAAGAGCTTGACATACAAACTTATACTAAAATTTCTGCTGTGTGAAGAAACATTTAAGATATTACTTTCCCAATAGTCTAAACATTATTTTTCTATTAGAGAAACTAATAGTTTGTTGTTCACAACTTTCATCTAGGCTTAATTATAATCAACTTTGAAAATACAATGAAATGAAAAGCAGTTTTATTCTTTGAAAGATTTAATTTAAATCTCTGTACCATTAATTTTTATTTCAGTTTGTGTGTAACATTTTAGAGTTAAATAGAACAAAACTGACCCTATGACTGTTGTTTTGAAAAATTAAATTAATTACTATATATAATTCAAAGGGATTTTTTATTTACTTTGGAAAAGAAGAAGGTATTTCTCTAAATTAAACATTTTGGTTCTGCACGATTTCATATTTCTTGTAAAATAACAACTTTCCACAACTTATTTCATTTATATCTGTCAGGATTTAAATCTTTTTAAAGCTCCTTATAAACTTGCAGATTTGAGTACAGTTTTGTGGAAGAAAAGAGTGATTATTTAGTATTTCACTAAAACAGTTAAAGAAGTACCACCTTTATACTGCCTCATTTTTAACTTTCTTGCATTTCTTACTGATAGTTTGGGTGGTTGAAGAGCAGTTAAGCCATCAGTTGCTCCAAAGAGTTCTTAGTTATTAAGTAAATTAATTTTAGGTTGAACACTATCCTCATATTTTTTCCTTTCATTATGTACTCATAGGGGCATTCTGGTTCTTGAGGACACATCTACAAAAGTACTAGGAAAATAACAGTAAAAATAGGTTAACATTTATTGAGTGTTTACTTTGTTTCATGATGTGCTAAGTAATTAAATTGTATTGACATTTTAACTTTTTTATTATTTCCTATGAATTTGGGATATCCTCATTTTACAGATGAGGTAAATGAGGCATAGAGAAGTGAAGAATCCTGCCCATATCATGCAGTAATTATCAGGGTCTGAACATGAACTGTCTCTGTCTGGCACCATAGCCCTTTTTTTTCAACCACTGCACTGTATTGCCTTATGAATGACAATTAAGGATAAACTCCTGAAGGTTTGGTGACCTTGATTTCCCTCTAGTTCAATACTGGTTCAGGGCTTCAACTTGGAGTCCTAGCAAAGTTCAAAGCATGGTTGTGGGACCTTGAACAAGGGACTTATTGTCCCTCTGCATATTTCAATGCTCTCATCTACTACAAAGTTAATACCATCTACTGTAATGAGAAAGAAATGAGGTGTTTATAAAACACTTAAGACCAGTGCCTAGCATATACTGAACATTTAATAAATAGTAACTAGATTTTTATCATTTGTCCAGTTCTTCTTGTGGCCTCTGTTCATTTGGCTCTTAATATGTTACACAAATGTGTTCAGGTATCTGACAGGAACAAGAGCTAGAAGTTTCAAAAATGAGTAAGGCAGTGTGACTTCCAATAAAATGGTCCAGTTGGAGAAGACAGGATATGTCCATGTGCAGCTGTTACACAAGTAGTGAAACAGATTGGAACCTGAGTGTCTAAGATATTTACAGACCATTAGAGAAGAGAATATGTGGATCAAAAGGCTCAGTCCTGGAGGGTTTAACTTTGTCTTTCCACTGAGGAGACTCATAGTTGTCTAGCTATGCCCATAATTGAGTGGGTTAGTCTCTTTAATTCAAGGACATGGAGAATTAGCCAGTCCCCATGACTTCAAATCAAAAACATGCTCTTCAACTTGTTAACAATAAAGTCTATATTTGTTTTTCTGACTTGACTTCTCCATCCCAGTTGTTTCCAAATTCTGGAGGAAAATACAGGGACATTATCCCTCAACCATCTGTGGACCACATTTTAATGGTACTGATACCTGCATTCCTTAAAAATAGTCCCCCCCTTAAAAAATCAGGCAAAAGCAAACTTTAGTAAATAAAATTTAATACATTTAATAATTTAATAAATAGAATAGTATAAGAATTTTTAGTGATTTTTATTTGCTCAATATTAAGATTCATGATGTGTATGGCTGTAGTTTTATTTTCATTTTGAGTAGTACTGATATCTGCATTCCTTAAAAATAGTCCATGCCCCCCAAAAATCAGGCAAAACAAACTTCAATAAATAAAATTTAATGGAGTATTAAATTCCATTTAATGATTAGAACAGTAGATGTATTCTTTTGTGATTTTTATTTTCTCAACATTGAGAGGCATGTTGCTGCATATGGCTGTAGTTCTGTAGTTTTGCTTTCATTGCTGTATAGTAGTCTGTCATATCAATATACCACAGTTATCCGTCTCCTCTGTGATGGGCATTTGAAATGCTTTAAGATTTTTGTTATTATTATACAAAGCCTCCATGAACATTCTTCTATATGCCCTATTGCACATGTGTATAATCCCTTGAGAATACATCTAGGAGTGGAAATGCTGGGTTGTAAGGATGTATATCTTTAACTTTTTAAGGTAATAGCTAACTTTTCCAAAGCATTTGTATCAATTAATGCTTTCACCAGCTCCATTTGACATATCCACATTCGGCACTGTCAGACTTTAAAATTTGAAAATTTTGTGGGCCTGTAATCAGTCTATGATTAGTGATGAGGTTAATTATATTTTCACAGGTTTATTTGTCCTTTGAATTTCCTCTTTTGTGAACTTCCTATTCAAATCTTTGTCCATTTTTAAAATAGGAGTGTTTGAATTTTTTAATTAGCAAGATTTCTTTATTTATGACACTGAGCTTTGATTATAACTATTTCACATATATTCTCCCCATTCATGTTTGTCTTCTTACAGAGTGAATTGTATCAATTTTTTCCTCTATTGTCAGTGCTTTTGTGTCTTGGTTAAGAAGTCCTTTCCTATAGTGAATCATGAATATCTTATACTATAAAATATGTGTAGTTTTATCTTCTTTTTGAATTGAATTTACTTTATTTTATGAAGTGTAAGTATCTGTATTATTTTCTTGTTTTTCATTTCTTGAAAATTCATCTTTTTCTATTGTTTTACCATACTACTTATGTCATATATTAACTGCCCATATTTAAAAAATGAACTAAGGTCCTAATTATAAGATGTAAAAGTATAAAACTCTTATAGCATATTATAGGGTCAAATCATTATGACCTAGGATTCAGAAATAGATTCTCCAATATGATAGCAAAATCACAAGCAACATAATAATCAATAGATGAATTTGATTTCATCTAGATTAAAAACATTTCTGCCTTGAAGGAAATTATCAAGAAAGTGAAAAGACAACCTAAACAATGGCAGAAAATACCTTCAAACCATATATTGGATAGGGGTTTAATATTCAAAATATGTGAACTATACATACAATTCATCAACAGTAATAAAAACAAACCAATTTTTAAAATAGGCATAAGACTTGAAAAGAAAGTTCTTCTTAAAATATATGCAAATGACCAATACACACATGAAAAGATATCCAATAGCATTAGCCTTTGGGAAATGCATAATGAGAATCCACTTAACACCCACAGTTATTGAAACAACAGAAAATTCAAAGTGTTGAAGAGGGTGCAAATTGCAACTCTAGTTCATGATTTTGGGAAGGCAAAATGGTGAAGCTACTATGGAAAGCAATACAGCAATTCCTCAAAAAGTTAAATACAGAATTAGCATTTGACCCAGCAATCCCACTTCTAGTTATATACACAAAGAGTACATAAACAGGGTTGCAAACTGATACTTGTATAGCAATATTTATAGCAGCATTACTCATATCAGTGAAAAGTAGGAAACAATGGAAATATCCACCAAGTGAATGTATAAAAAATGGTGCATATGTGCAATGGAATATTATTCAAACCTAAGAAAAATGAAATTATGAGGCATGCTAAAACATGGAAGAAGTTTGAAACCATTGTGGTTACTGAATCAAGCAAGACACATTACAACAAAAACTGTATCATATCACTTATAATATATGAGTAGAAATAAGAAATTTGCAGGGATAGAAGATTAGATTTTACCACATTAGGGGAGTGTTAGGGGTGGGTGGGAAGGAATATATTTGTTAGTAAAAATCCAAACCCAAAATCAAACCTTACATGTTGTAGATACTATTACTCTCATATTTCAAATTGAGAAACTGAGTTCTGTGAGCAAACTGGCTTGCTAAGGTCACACTACTATTCAATGGTAGAATCCAGAGTCCAGTCTATGTTCACCCCCATCCCAAAATTCCCAATCTCCCTAGAACATCTCTGGGCAAATGGAGGAGGAGGGAAAGCAAAGACAGTGAGGAGGAAAATGTCCCAGGGAATAGGAATGAAAAAGCAAATTAATTAACCAAAGTAAGGGATAATCAGATAGAAACCATTAAGGACTTATTAAGGAGTAAAAGGAAAGATCTAATTGAAAAGAAACTAAAAATTGATAGAAAAAATGATTATGATCACAGGCAGTAAACACACCAAAATATGAAGAAGTAAGATTTCTCATGAGATTCTGCATAAAGAAATCAAAGTAAAAGCTGTGAATAAAGCAGAGTGTGTGGAGGAAACTTTAAGATAGATGTAGAACATTTATTTTCTGTTATTTCATGGAAAGTGCCTTTTAGGTTGAGTGGAGAATCAAGAAAAGAACTTTTGCTAAAACCTCAATTCAGCTCTAACATTAATGGTATCTAATCTTGGGGAAGTGAATCTAGTATTTAAAATTTTAGACATCCTCTCACTTCTCAGAGTGATTCCTTAAATCTAATGGTGAGCCAGTGTGGCCAGTCAAAACATGGGGAACCTGACCTCTGCACTCAGTTACCAATCCTGAGACACTGGAATTCAAAGAGAGAAAGAGTTTTTACTGCAGTTGTGCAAACAAAATAGCAAGAGATAAAAGTCTGAAATCTGTTCTCCCTGAATTGGAGAAACTTTAGGTTATTAGCAAAGTCAAACAAAGGGAAGTAAAGATAGGGATGTTGGGATGGTAGGAGATATTGATTGATTTACTCAATTGGAAGTGTGTAACCATGGGCCCCAGAGGCTACTCTTGTGGATCAGCAAAAGCTGGCTGGGGCAAGTGTGGGGTTACAGTTTGTAGACTCTGTCATAAATTGCTTAATTAACACTCATTTGGAACAGATAAATTCTGGCTGGGGTAATATATGGAGTTGTACATAGTTCAATCCTTATAAGTATGGAGGCTAAATTAAATGGCTGTAAATCTCTTAGTAACATGAGATAATAAAGAGACTAAGCTAAACAAATTGGACACTAAGGGCTATTAAAAATTGACAAACTCCAAATGGGCATTGTGTTAGGACTCTCTGGGGAAACAGAATGAACAGGAGATATCTGTAAATATGAGATTTTATAAAAATGTCTCATGTAAATGTGGGGATGTGAGTTCACATTCACAGGGCGGACTGCAAGCTGGCACTTCCTATGATGAATTCCCCAGAAGAGGCTGGCTGGCTGAAGTAGAGATGAAAATTTTCTCTTCTGACTGCTGAAGTCATCATTTCTCCCTTTAAAGCCTCCAACTGAATGGATTAAATATCTCTCACTGTGGGATATATCCCCTTAGCTGATTGTTGATCTAATCAACCATAGATACAATCAACTTAATGATGACTTAAGTCCACTGAATCACCTCCAAGTAGTAACCAGGCCAGTGCTTGCTTGACCAGAAAACTGGGCACCATTACCTGGCCAAGTTGACACATGAACCTAACCACCATAGGCATGTAAGCAGGGCCACTCACAAGTTAACCTCTTACTGTCCAGTTTTATTCAGTTAGAAAACACAGCATCAGCATTAAAGAAACAAATCAGGTTACAACAGTTATAGGTACAGGTATTTGCATCCAGCTACTGCAAAAGGCTAACCTACTGATATTTGACTCTGATTACTTGCTTCTAGCTACTTTAAAAGGCTAGCATACATTAAGGTTGCCAGTTATTTAGTCTCAATACCAGTTTGAATTCCCCTGTTCTGTTTGTAAATTCCTCAATCTTGAGAAATGTTTGGAAGAGGACATTTTGACTTCTTTGGGGCAATAAGGGGTATTAGATTTAGGGGTATGAGGAATGGAATTGTTTTGCTTGCAGCTGAAGTTACTTGTAAGTTCCTTGTTCTTGGAGGGACCGGCTCCTTTGAGTTTCAGTGATCAATAAGTGTAGGAATACTTAGGAGGCTTTCGGTCCCTGAAAAATAACTCAGTATGTATGTTAAAATTTTTAAGTTCAAGTAAAAGAAGTAGAAGGATTATGATTAGGGGACTTATAGGTGAATATGATCATGTCACATTTGGGAAATAACTTTTCATAGATTCCTAAGGGATAATAATATTATGTGTCTGACTGAGAATTTCATAAGGGTAACCTCTAGAATGACCTCCCAATTCTATTTGAAATTTCTTAGGCATCAATTCTTTATTCTGTTTTATTTATTTCCCCCCTTTTGATTAAGATCTTTCTATGAAAGCACTGCTGTTCAATATTTGATTAAGTGCCACAGTGGGAGGGAGACTCAGCCCTGGGAGTCACTTCCCACATACAGGGTAAGGTAGTATGTTTATTTGCAGAGTTTGGCTTAGAGCAAGAGGCTACATTGAGCAAAAAGGACATTTCTAGGGGCATCTCTTAGGCATTAAATATAATTAGGCTTACTTTTTCAGGCTTACAGAAATGAGGATTACAGAAATGAGGTTTATAAGTGCAAGTTTCAAGATCGAGGACCTGGCTCATTAGCATATTTCTTTATCTTGGGCAGGGTATATATTTTAGATTTTTTAATACATCTCCCCTTTTATAAGTTCAGATGGGGATAATTAACATTTTTCAAAAGGAGTAGCTTTTAGATTTATATCTTACTAAGTTTCTGATTATGATTTTAGTAAATTAGGAGCCCCTTATTTGTTGAGAGAATAGCAGGAATTTGCAAAGGTGGGAAGGTTTACTAGTTCTGTGCTTTCTGTCACCAGTCCCTAAAGGGACCTTACAATTTTTTTTTTTTTTTTAATTTATGCCTAAAACACTTTGAAATGCTTCAGAATACCAAGATCTCATTTCTAACCCTAGATTCCTTCTTAAATAAAATTAAGTTGGGTTGTTTAAATAAATTGATTTGACAGATTGAATTAGATAGTATGCCACAGCAAATTTAGAATTTGGATAAAATAAATCTTTCCTCCTTTATCTCACATAGAAATCAAAGTTTAAAATATAGATAATATTACCTTTTACCTTGTGTTCTGGTTCATCTTAGTCCAAATTAGATCAGCCCTATTCGTATTTTTAATTGAAGTCTGATCTCTTTTTCAGCTTCTTCAATTTGCTGCATGGAGTTTCCTTTTAGAATTATTGCAGCTCTTTCAGTACTTCTAGAGCTGGGCAACTTTTACTCTGAGTCTCAGGTGTCACATAGACATTCAAAGTTCTAGGGAGTTACTTGGTTACATGTAAAGTCAAGCATTTTAAAATTTAGAAATAGCAACTAAAGTTTAGGAACAAATGTGATGGCTGCAAGTGCTTACAATCTAGGCCATAATTATTTTATGAACACTTTCCAAATGAAGATATTTTTGGAAACATATTTGACAATTAATATATATTGAGGTTATTAATATATCAATTCTACCTATAGTAGAATATTTCTTGTTTTACTTTTACATTTTTCTAGGGTTATGTTACTTACAAGTAGAACATAAATTACATATTTTCTTGTATTTCTTTGCTTAAAGTCTTTTCATGTTGAGACTGGAACTTTGACCTGTAGTTGAACACTTGCAGTTTTACAGAGACATCAGAACAAAATAATGTATTGACAAGGATATCTGAATATTGTTGTGACATGTAATATTCATCTAAGGATTTAATGGTTTTGATTAACCATAACTAACAACATTATACTGTTGTTTAAAATTATGCAGATCAATATTTGGAACTATCATGGACAGTTAGATCATTATTAAACATTTAGGAATTTTATACAATCTCTAAACATTTACATGAACAATATTTTATTAAAGCTAATTCAACTATTAGATGTTTAGAAAATATTTTTAATTTGATAACATTTTCACAATTCATAATTATTGAATGAACTTTTTTTCTTGCACTTACTTTGACACAAAGTGAAAGAACAAATCCTCTATAATTTTCTAGGGATGTGCTAGAAAAACTTATAAACAATTTCAAATGAAAAGACATTCTTTAAGGTTTGACTTTGAGTTGAACACTATGTTAAACCATAAAATAGGTTAATGTGAAACAATATTTGGTTCCTGATTTAACTAAAATTAAGGAAAATACTCAGATCTTTTAAGTGAGAAGCCTTGTTTATCTTAAACAAGGATATGATAAAGTTATCATAAAGTACAAAAATTATTCTGATAAAACAGATATTTTATTTTCTATATTGATCATTCAGAAAGAATCCTTCTTTTCTGAAAACAGACCAATAATTTAATAAAACTTTGTTACTTTAATACAGAGAAAACCTAATTACAGCCTTGCATTGGTACATTATTTGGTCCTAAGGCTTTTAAAATATTATAGAAAGAATTAGCAAATCTTACCTATCTTTGACCACAAGAAATAAAATTCTTTATTCCAGAAACTTTCTATAATTTCTATAGCCATTCAGGTTTTTCCCAGACCTCTGTTCTTATTCTGTAACAACCAGTCATTTTACTTTAGGGCAAAACTATTCTCTTTTTCTTCAAGAAAAACATATACTTCATACTTTGCATACTTAAGTTACCAAGATACAGAGTTTGGTTTAAGGTAAAAAAAAATTTGATATATATAGATGGATAATTGGACATCACTGTGAATGCACTAAATGTCCCTGTATTGTACACCTTAAAATATTTATGTTATGTGAATTTGAGTTCAAGTCTTATTTAATCTAATTGAGAAATTAGATTAAAGTAAAATAAAAGAAACAAATGGAAATTCTGGAGTTTAAAAGTTAGATAACTGAAATGAAAAAAAAAATCCACAGTAGATTTTAATTGACAGAAGAAAAAATAGTGTGCTTGATAGACAATATAAATGCTGAAATCTAAAGCATACAGACTAAAGAGAATTCAAAAAAAGATAAAATCTAATAACAATGTTATTAGTAAAAGTTGAGATGGTTCCAGATTTTCAGAATGAAATGTTGTCAAGCTTTCTGCATGTTTGAAAAGTTACAAGATAATTTCTTGGAAAGTAGAGTAGTAATTATATGAAAAATACAGCTAATTTCACACGTAATCAGGAATTATTGTTTAATTTTCCCCATGGTAAAAGAAGACAAGGCTAACAATTATCACACACTGTATGAAATATTGTCTTGGTGTTCTTAGCTAACACAATAAGAAAAGAATTATTGATTGTGTTACAAATGGAAAGGCAAAATTTGAATTGTCATGCTTTCTTAGATTACATGAGTTTGTATGCAGATAACTCACATCATTTTCATTAATAAATGGGTTTTGTAAGATTGGAGGATTCCAGGCAAAATACACCAAGTATCTATGTACTAAAAGCAGAAATTACAAACTGATAAAATACTATAGAAAGTAGCTTAGAACCCTCTCAAATATGTAGGATTAAATGTCATGAAAACTATACTGAATTTCTTCAGGAAATCCAGAAATCATTGCTGAGAAAGATTTAAAAAAAAATACTCAAAGCTAGAGAAATCCAATTCATACTTAGGAAAATGCCACCTTGTAAAGCTATAAATTCTTGCCAAATTATGCAATTCAATGCAATATGAATTTAAAAAAAAAGAAACAGTAGTTTCTCTTTGCCTTTCTTTGTTTATGTATCTGTATATATTTCTAAAAGAATGGTAATCTAATAAGAACAGATAAGGGGGGCAAGCTTAATGTTATGGGAATGCTCAGGAATGACTATGGTTTGTTAATTTTGGGGGGTTTTGTAGGAAAATGTTGGCAGCAATGTGGTTATTTTAGGTTATTTTCTTTCTTATCCTTTGGTTATAGTTTGTTTACTTTCTTGGGCTAGGTTAGGGGCATGTTGGAAGCAATGTACTTATTTTAGCTTACTTGTTTTCCTTATTTGTTTGTTTGGTTGTGGTTTGTTAATTTTCTTGCCATATGATAGGAACACATTGGAAACAAAGTAGTTATTTTAGGTTACTGTTTTTTCAGTGTTTTTTTTTTTTGATAAAGTTAACAAAACATGAATGAGCATTCAAAACAAGTAAATTAACAATGGGGGGGAAGAAGGGAATGGAATATTTTGGATGTTCTTTTTATTTTAATTTTAATTTTATTTTTTGGAGTAATGAAAATGTTCAAAGATTGTGATGAATGCACAACTGTGTGATGATATTGTGAACAGCTGATTGTATGGTTGGGAGGATTGTATGTTTCATGAATATATCTCAATAAAATTGCATTAAAAAGAATTTTACCTATTTTTGAAACTAAGGGGGAATTTCAAGAATCTAAAATAACCATTATAATTTTGGAGAAGGATAAAGTTGGGGAATTTATAGCACTAGATTTTAAGACTACTATAAAACTATGATAATTAAGATCATATGGTATTGAAAAGACTGACAAATATATCAATGGAGTAGACTAGATAGTGCATAAATAGATCCACTGATATACAGTCCCTTTATTTACTAAAGGGCACCAATGTAATGTCAAGGGCAAAATAATGGTCTTTTCAATAAATGTTAAGGGAAAATAGATAGTTAAAAAATAAAAACTTCATGCTCTGAAAATTCCTAAAATTAGTATGAGATAGATAATAGATAAATATTTTACCTACTGTGAAAGGAAATAAATATGGTCATGCAAAAACTCTACAGAAGAGTATCTTCCTGATTTGATGTAGGCATGATTTCTTAATCACAACTTTAAAGGCACTAACCAGAAAATAAAAACAAACTGAGGAGAACCTAAGATGGTGGCTAGGTGAGACATGGCAAAAAAAAAAAAAAAAAAAAAAACTTCTCCATGAAAAGTATTAGATAAAAGCCAGAAAGTGACCCAGAACACCAGTTCCAGTGATGCACCAGCTGGACAAGGTCTGCTAAATCCACAGGGACCATGCACTTGCTGAAACTGGGAGTCTGCATTCAGAAATGACTGAGTGAGCCAGCTGAATGTCCAATGGCCATGCTGTGGTGTGGGGAAACCATGGGTTGGCACTTTGGGGTAGACTAGTTCTTTTTTAAAAAAAAAAAAAAACCCAAAGTGGCTACAGATATGGCAGCAAGAACCACACAGGAAGTGTGGCAGAAACGGGCTGTGTGAATACCTCAATATCTAGCATGGAAGATAGCCTTTTGTACACCCACTGCTAATTGTCTCAAAGCAAGGAAGATAGAGGTTAGCCAAAAGGGGAAAAAACCATGCCCTTACAGCCATCTTCACAGGCTGTGAATGCTCCTGCCCAGTACAGGCACCACTGCCCAAGGGACCAAGTGTGACACAAAATGTTTCCAGCAACACAAGCACACACCACAGTATTGGGCATTGACAATAGCCTTCAGTTCACCCACAGCTAATTGTCCCAGAGCTCGGAAGGTGGAGCTGTGTGAAATGGGGAAATTAACATGCTCCATTCAGTCATCCTTACAGCAGGCTGGAAATGCCCCTGTGTGGCCTGGTGGCCCAGAACTTCCCTTGAGGGATGGTGTGCACTTGTGATATAGCACAGCCATCCCTCAGCAGAGGCCCTGAGAAGGGCATGGGTAGGAAGAGGAACCCACTTGGAAATCCCAGGGACCATATGCCAATACCAAGGACTTATGGGTCAGCAGCAGAGATAATCTGTGGCAAGCCTGAACTGAAGATTTAGACTCTTGGAACAACTTTAACTCTCCAGGAACACTCAGAAGGTTTGATTATTAAAGCTGCCCTGCCTCCCTAACCACACAGACACATGACCCACATTCAGGGTGGATAGCACCAACAATACACCCAAACTTGGTACACCAATTGAACCCCACAAGAATCAGGCCACCACACACCACAAAGACCAAGTTGGGGAGAACTGACTTGAGAGGAATAGGTGACTCACAGTCACCATCTGCTGGTTAAAGTGTATGCCATCAAGCTGTAGATCTGACAAATTACAGACTGGTGCTTCATATCCTAAAAGAACTCTATCAAGTAAAACAAATGCCAAGAGGCCAAAAACAACAGAAAATTTTAAAGCATATGATAAAACCAGATTATATAGATAACCCAAACCCAAACACCCAAATCAAAAGATCAGAGGAGACACGGTAATTGGAGAAATTAATCAAAGAACTAAAGACAAACAATGAGACCAAGGCACAGGATATAAAGGACATGAAGAAGAGCATGGCACAGGATATAAAGGACATGAAGAAGACCATAGAAGACCATAAAGAAGGAATTGCAAGAGTAAATTTAAAAAAAAATGATCTTACAGAAATAAAAGATACTGTTAAAAAATTAAAGAGTCTGTATTCTCATAGTACAAGACTAGAGGAAGCTGAGAAATACACCTTGAGAAACACACAACAGAAAAAGAACAAAGAAATAATGGAGAAAAAAAATCAAAAAAATCAAAATGGATCTTAGGGATATGATAGATAAAATAAAACAACCAAATTTAAGTCTCTTTGGTGTCCCAGAAGGGAAAGAGAAGGGCAAAAGTCTAGAAAGAGTATTCAAAGAAATTGTTGGGGAAAAATTCCCAAACCTTCTACACAATAGAAATACACAAAGCATAAAAGCCCAGTGATCTCTAAATAGAGTAACTCCAAATAAACACACTCCAAGACATACTCTGATCAGACTGTCAAATACTGAAGAGAAGAAGCAAGTTCTGAAAGCAGCAAGAGGAAAGCAATTCACCACATATACAGGAAACAACATAAGACTAAGTAGTGATTACTCAATGGCCACCATGGTGGTGAGAAGGTAGTGGCATGACATATTTAAAATTCTGAGAGGGAAAAATTTCCAAGAGTACTTTATCCAGCAAAACTCTCCTTCAAATTTGAGGGAGAGCTTAAATTTTTCACAGACATACAAATGCTGAGAGATTTTGCTAATAAAAGATCTGCCCTACTTGAGATAATAAAGGGAGCCCTCCCAATGGAGAAACAAAGAAAAGAGAGAGAGAGATAGAGAAATTTAACAGACATATATAGAACATTACATCCCAAATCACCAGGATACACATTCTTCTCTAGTGATCACTGAACTGTCTCCAGAATAGACCGTATGCTGGGACATAAAACAAGCAATTAAAAATTTTGAATTTATTCAAAGTACATTCTCTGACCACAATGGAATACAAATAGAAGTCAATAACCATCAGAGACTTAGAAAATTCACAAACACCTGGAGGTTAAAAATGAGAGGGAGCTGAAAACATTCCCAGATAATCAAGAGCAGAGGGACTTCATCACTAGTAGATTAGTCCTATAAGAAATGCTAAAGGGAATTGTGTAGGCTGAAAGGAAGGGACACTGAACAACTGACTGAAACCACATGAATAAATAAGGATTTCTAGTAAAGATCTCATGGTAAATATAAGTACCAATACTACTGTATTCTTGATTTGTAACTCCAGGATTTACTTCCTACAGCATGTAAAAGACATAGAGTGTAATGATAAACCAGTGGTTTTGGACTCAATAAACATATGTAATTTTTGACAAGAACTACATAATCATATGGGAATGGAGGAGTATAGGAACATAGTTTATATGTCCTATTGAAGTTAAGTTGGTATCAAAGAAAACAAGATTGTTACAGATTTATGTTGTTAAATTTAAGCCCCACAGTAAACACAAATAAAGTAGCAGAGAATATGATCATAGAGATGAAAAGTAGAGTATGGGTTATGAGAAGTGGTGAAGGGCATTGGGGAGTTAATAAGAAATGAGTGTAGGGTTTCTGTTTGGGGTGAGGGGAAGTTTCTAGTAATGGATGGTGGGAAGGTGATGGCATTGCAGCATTGTGAATGTGATTAATCCCACTGGTAGCATGCTTGGCAAGGGTTGGAATGGGAAGATTTATGCTGTATATATGTTTCCACAATTGAAAAAAGTCTAAATAGATAATGAAAATTAAATTTCAAGGATGATCCTGGATGCGATCTGAGGATGGAGGAGAGGAGGTTCAAAGGGAAACAGTTGGGACATAAGAGAAAAATGAAATATAGAACATAAGCTTTGTATCAATGTTGAATTTCTTGAACATCTTAGCTGTGCTTAACACGATTGCATAAGTGAATGTTCTTGTTCATGGGAAATGTATATGTGAATTATATTGTTTGTTAAAGGATGTGTGCAGCTTGCTCTCATATGTTCAGAAGACAGAGCAATAGATGATGGATGATATGGAGGGAGGGAAGGAAAGAAAGAAATGGTAGAGTGACAGGATGTTAAAGTTGGATTTGGAGTATTGGTGGAGGGGGTTGGAGTATGATGGAGTTCTGTGTATGGGGTTTGTATTGTTTTTGCAACTACTCTTGTAAGTTTGAATTTATTTCAAAATAAAATTCAACAACAAAAAAACCGGACCAGATCAAAATTTTGAATTAATTGAATAAAAGCATTAAATAGAGAAAAATGCAAACAAAAACTGGTTTAGATGTCATACAAATTAATATATGACAATAGATTCAACTCCAATATATGAACAACTAATGCAACACATCATATAATAAAATGGATAAAAATTTTGAAGAGGAATTTCACAAAAGAGAATATCTAATTTCTCCATAACCATTGAAAAGATTTACAAAAGGATGACTTCTCTTGGAAATCAATATTAAAAGCACTGTATGTTACAATTGTACACTATCCCTGCTAAAGTTTTAAGGAATCTGAGTTCACTTTTTGATATATATATATTTGGAACACATTGAGTTCTCATATGTTGTTGTTGGGCATGTAAAATGGAGCAGCCACTTTGGAAAACAACCTGCCATTATCTGTTATGGTAAAACAGACATCCACTTTATGATCCAGCTATTTGTTTTCCATAAACACAAGATAAATTAGTGATTATGTTCACCAAATTATAAGAACACTTTTCATAAGATTTATTTTTCCTATGAGTTAAAATAGGGTAACAACCCAAATGTCCATTATCAGTAGAATAGATAAATAAAATATGGACAATTCGTATAATTGATTACCAATGGCAATGGAAAATAAGTAAAAAAAAAAAAACAAAACACTGGAATCCATATAGAAGAATGCTATAGATATATAGTGAGCAAAAGCAGTCAGCTCCAAAGGATAACCTTCAGTATTGATTCTATTTTATATGTTTTGAATATTCATGTGAAACAATGAGAAAACTTACAATAATGGGTACATCTGCCAGGTATTGGTACTCAGGAACAAAGGCATAATGAGAAAAAAATAACAGAGAAAATTTAACATTGGGTCCACAGTACAGAATGGGAAATGTTAACAGATTTTCTTCAGGCTGAAGGGAAGCAATCCCAAATGGAAGCAGTGGACTCAGCAAAGGATCAAGGGCATCAGGAAGGATAAATACATGGTGGATTCATCATATGGTGGAATTATTGTCAGCATAAAACATTAAAAAGTAGATATAAAATTTAAAAATAAAAGATAATATATAACTAAAAGCTTCTAGAAAAGAAAAAAGTAAAAATTAAAATATATTTTATGATTCTGATAGAAGAATAGGACAAAGAACAAATGGAACAAATATTTGACAAAAATCATGATTGTAGAGAGAAATCCAATGTGAAACAGTCATTACATTCCATTATATCAAATGGAAATAAACTAAAGAAATCAATTAAAACCCAAATAGCTTCAGAGTGGATTAAAAAAATATCTAATTAAAAGCTGTTGAGAAGTTATATTTAAAGTAAAAGAGAAAGTATACATTGAAAGGAAATTATAAAACAGAAGAGAAATAAAAAGATTTATAATGAAGAAAAGACAGCCTATGTGGCCGCACTTAAAGCAATTTTCCATTATGATAAAGGGATAGGCTCAATAGGAAGGCAGAGCAATTCTAAATTTGTGTGCACCTAATAAAAGTATTTCAAAATGCATAATTCATAATATGACATAATACAAAAGACAGTTTTTAAACTTCCATAATTAAAGATGTAGATGTAAATTCAATTTAGTCAGTATATAAAATATGGACAAAAATCAATATGGGCATAAAACCTTGGACAGTACAATTGACAATCTTGAACAAATTAACAGTTATAGATTATCACTACCAAAGATTTAGAATGCACATTCTGCTCAAGTGTATGTTGAACAGCTTGACATCACAGGGAATGTGTTTTCAGAACACAGTTTCATTAAACTAGAAATCAATAATGAAAAGGGAAGTACCACTTCTAAGAACCATGGAGAGTTTCTGCTTTCCTGATAGGATCTGAGTGATTCACTCAAAACATTGCTATGAGAACAACACAAAAGTTATCCTGGCACATCCTCACATGTATCATGTGACATGTACTAGTCCAATTGCATTCATCACATGTCCCACTGTGTCACACTCTTGAGGAGCACAGGAGGATGGAGAGATGGCTCACATGAGTGAAAAGCAATGATCACATATCTCAGAGAGGCTGTGCTGGGCTTTGGTAACCTGCTGGTAAATTTCCTTCAATCACTATGCTGACATAATGGACAATTTCTGAGAGGCTGTTTCACAATTTAGTCCATTCTACATCCTGTGGATTCACTATGCCTCCTGAAAATCACTTCATTCCTCAGAAGAAATCCCTGAGGTTGAGCAGCAGTTCCTGGTGTCCTGGGATATGGCTGATCCCCAGCTCTGGATCTCTCCCTTTCACTCTTTGGACTCCAGAATCCACAAGCATTTCACATGATGGATCCTCAGTTTATTTATGGGAATGGTGGTTAGTTTTTGGTTTAAATTATCCTCTCATTAGTCTTCAATTCTTTTTCAGGTTGAAATGTGCTTATATTTCTTAGTTACAAAAGTTTTGTTAGTGGATATATTTTACTTGGGTTACATTTCCTCACCACTTAGATCCAATTATCACCTTCAAGTTACCTCTGGGTACTGGCTATCTTCTATGCCAATTTCTGGGTTCTCTGGAGCTTTCTAGAATGCCATCAGTGGCCCTGGGTTTAAATACAGTGTACAGGGAAGCTCTTGTAAAACAATATAATTTCTGTCAGGACCTCAGTAATCTCAACTAAATATGCCCACACTGCCTAATCTGTACCTGAAATGTAGTTGGACCCTTTCAAGAAATCCTGGCTTGCCTATGTAGTCAAAGGAAAGATAATATTAAATTGTTGGTGTTTTATGTTATTAATTTCTTTTTTCTCTCCTCTTCATGTCACTACATGGACGACCCTCATTGATTTCCTTTATTGCCAACATGCTTTTGAAAGAGACTGTAAAATAATATGAGGATAGAAATGTATACATAGGAAAGTGCTCACACAATGAGGTCAACCCCGTTTTTGTTATTCATTGCCTTAAAAACTCAGTCTCAGCAGTTTTAGTGGACTTGACAGCTGTTGATGGAAGCTCAGGGTGAGTGGATACCACCACCTGATGGGACCACAATAGGTCATGCAGCTTTGCACAATGGCACACCTACTGTATGCAGAATACTAATTTAAGTTTATACCTATACAAATTTAATTCTCATAGTTCATATTTTGCCTAAAGAAGTGAAACATTTATTCTGTATGTTAGTGTAATTAAATAAAGACTTTCAACAAAGTCTTGCCTATCATTTTCCCTTAGCCTAGTTCTGCATATTATGCGGAGGTGGTACAAAGATGAAGAGCTGAATGCCTGTTAAAAATAAAATGTTTACACAATCCCTCTTAGTTCAAATGTAAATCTAGGGCTTTCTCATGGCATATCATGGAAGAGAATTTAAGCATTTGCTCATGATTGAACACACCATCTCCAGGCTTTTGCCTGCATATTACTCACTCCAAAGGAGTTTAAAAGATTGATTAAGTGTAATTAAATATGGCATGGATGTATGGATGAATAAGTAATGTATAAATATAATAAAGAACAAAATGTCATCCAATCATCCAATTCTTTCTCTTGTGAATAACGTTCTCTTAGTTATTGCAGAAAAGGAAATGAATCATTTGTTTTTTACAGCTTGAGAGACCATAGCACTTGGGCAATATTCTAGTCATTGAAGGATAACTGCTGTACAGGGTATTCTCATGGCACCTGACAATCAACACGGAAGAAAGAGCCTCAGGTTTCCAATCTCTATTCAAATCAATTCAAAACATTAATACTATGTCATATTCCATTTAACAGAGAATTCCGTTAGGAAATGAAGAGTGCTGGGTTGCCCTTTAACTTTTTTTTGTTTGCTCATTAAAACGATAGTATTTTGGATGTAATAAGGAAGGAAGGCAGATGCTGAAAGGTATCGCTTACTTAATTTTTATTGGAGATTTGTAAATTTTATTTATTTATTTATCCTCAGTATAGCAGACATTTTGAGTACCTTTCCTATTTGAAATGATTTACACATGCTAAATTCACAAGGAAGTTATTACAAGTTTTAAAGATAATGAACCTGAAATTCAAAGATGTTTGAAAGATTCCCCATAGCTACAGAGCAACTAAGTTTCTGATTCAGGATACAAAATATATTTTTCCCTAAAGGCCATGGAATTTCAACTCCATTACTTTGCCAGGAGGAATGTCAAGCTAGAAATCTTCTGGTCAAGCTAAGAGAATAAAACTGAATATAGAGTTTTCTGTGGGTCTAAGGAAAAGCATAGCCTTTTATCTGTATTCAGACTTTGCTTGGACCTAAAATAATGATGACTATTAAAATTTGCAGCGTACTTCTAAGTAGTGAAGTTGCATAGATTATATACATATTTACTCAGCCTTCCAGTAAAGCTATGACTACAAATACACTCATTTTACAACTAGTAAATGATAGAATGTTATGCAAATTTGGTCAGAAGTTTTTAAGAACTATATTTTATTGCTATCCTTTCCATGAAAATCAGTTAACAGTTAGGGAGACTAAAGGAGTATGAGACAACCTTACATTATTTTCAACTAATCATTATCAATAAATAGAATAGAAAAAGGGTAAATGAGAGTTGATAAATCTATTTATGCTTATTTATTTCCTCATGTTGATTCAAATATTTTTGTTTATAGATTATTTATATTTGTCTTTCCATATCCAAAGTAAATTGTCCAAAGATGCCAAATTACACCAAAGGGACTGAATTCCTGCTTTCAAGATTTTCTGATATATGGTAGCTCAGAATCTTTCACATCATGCTATTCCTACTGAGTACTTGGGAAATCTGATGGGAAATCTTATCATGGTAACTATCCTTGATCATGGTAACGATTCTATGTATTTCTTCCTTAAGACTTTATCTGCTTTGGACATGTGCTAGATTTCTGTCAGTGTACCTAAGGCATGTGCCATCTTCCTGCTTGACAACTGGGTGGCCTCAAAGGTCAGTTGTGCATCTCAGATATTTCTCATAGTTTTGTTTGCTGATGCTGAGATGCCACTCCTTGTTGCCATGACCAGGACTGCTATGTGGCCATGTGCCAGTCCTACTACCCTGAGGTCATGAATCCTTGTGTCTGCACTCAGATGGCACTGGCTTCAATATTTATTGGTTTTGTCTGTTCAGGTGTGCACACTGGCATTACTTTTTGGTTATCCTTTTGTCAGTCCAACCTGATCCATCAGTTTTTCTGTGACATCCCTTCTCTGATGAGGCTCTCCTGCTCTGACACCTTCAACAGTCAACTTGCAATTTTCATGTCTGTAGTGGTAGTTGCTGGTAGCTCTATTGCCTTCAATGACTTGTCTTATATTTTCATATTTTCTACTGTGCTCAAGTTTCCAAACAGAAGGGAGAGAAGAAAGACCTTTTTCACCTGTGTCCTTCACATCCTTGTGGTGACTGCCTTCCTCAGTTCAGGCTCTGCTGGGTATTTGAAGCCAACTCGTACCTCTCTCACAATTCAGGACATGATTATTTCTGTGTTCTATTCTATAGTCCCACCTTTCTTGAATCCTATTATCTATATAGTCTTAGAAACAAGCAGATCAAGAAGGCTGTAAGAGGAATTTTGAACAGAAATATACATTCAGGAAAATTCTAGCATAATTATTCAAGACATTTTAACCAGATGAAGTGAGAGGGAAGTGATTCAAAATTAATTTTCTAGACTACTTCCAACTTTGGGGTATCTGAGTTTTACAAAGTGCTATTTTTTTCTTGATTTCTTCTTCTGATTGTCCATTGCCTGTGCATATAAAAATTTGATGAATAAAAAATTAAATATATAGAAATGAAATAGTAGAAGGGAGGAAGTCACTCATTCCTTATCAGTAATTGCTTTAGATTCAAATGGATAGGAGGGAACTTCCTGGGAAGATGGAGGAGTAGGGACTAAAGGACTCGGTGCTTCTGATGAAACAGCTATTAAGCACTCAGGAACTGTCTGAAACAACTATTGTGAAACTCTAGAGGCCTGAAAAACTCTGTATAGCATCCAAGGAGGAATAGGAAAAAGAGGATGATAAACTATGCTAAAAAAACAGTGAATTGCTTTCTCTGCATGGAAGCTGCCAGCACCATACCACACTCTCATGGATGGCTGCCTTCAGGTCCAGTCCCTGGCTATCTCTCTAATGACAGAGATGGTTGTAAAAATCCTCTTCCCCAAGAACAGGGGTGGGTGCCACCAATCACTGATCATGTTTTTTGATTAGTGAATTAGGATCACAGGGGCATGGTTCTGAGGGCACTATTGTTTCAACCCACAGCAGAGAAAGTCTGTTGTAGCCACTGTTTCAACCCCACCCCAAAAAAGATCTGTGGCAACCATTGTTTCAAACCTCCCCAGATAGAGGCAGGGGCAGTAGATATTTAAGGACATAGCATTTCCTCAGGTTTCTCAGGACCACTTAGCTAAAGGCTTATGCTTGTTGGACATACCAGGAAAGCTCAGCTTTGGTGAGCCATCAGAAAGGCTTTGTGCACCCCCTCTAATCCCCATTTTGGGGCACAAGCTTCATGGGTCCCTGGCTCTCTTTTGGCTGGGAAAGACCAACTTCAGAAAGTTCTGAAAACTCTAAGAAAATCAATGTTTTACCTATAAGGGAGTCCCAATTATATTAAGTTCTGATTTTTCATCAGAAACCAAGGAAGCAAGAATATATTGGGTTCAAATACTTAAAATTGAAAGAAATCAGCTGCCAGCTACAATTTTAATATTCAGTGAGACTATTTCAAAGGTGATGGAGAAATAAAAATATTGCCAGATAAACAAAAGCTGAGGGAGTTCATCACGACTACACCTGCCTTATAAGCAATGCTAAAGGGAGTTCTTTATGTTGGAAGAAAAGGAGAGTAGACAGTGGTTCAAAGAGGCATAAAGACATAAAGACCTATGGTCAAGGTAATGATTTTGGCAATTATAAGTGCTAGTATTATTATACTGTATTGTTTGTTATGTTACTCCTCTTCTTAATTACTACAGGTGCTAAAATGAAAATGCATTAAAAGTAATGATAAATCTATGTTTGTGCTGTAAATGTCAACAAGTATAAAAAATGGTGATGGGACAGAGGGGCATAAGAAATTATATGTGCATGCTATTGAAGTTAACTTTGTATGAAAGCATATATAATTGTCATATATTTAGGGTGTTAAATTTTAACCCCATGGTAACTACAAGGAAAATAGATGAAAAATACATCCATACGGAAATGTGAAGGCACTCAATAAGGTACAACACAATGAAGCAAATAAATACAAAAGTAGGCATTAGCAGAATTGAGGGGCAAAATTATACAGGCCTTACAAAGGCTAAATATCATAATGGCAAAAGAAAGTATTATCAGTAGTTATTTTACATGTATATGGGTTATATTTCCAGTCAAAAGGCAGAAAATGGCAGAATGGACACAAAACATGACCCAACTATATGCTGCCTGCAAGGGACTCACCTTAAAGACAAAAATACAAGGAGGTTGAGGGTGAAATGTTGGACAAAACCATAACATGCATTTAGTAACAAAAATAAAGCTGGGGTGGCTATACTACCACTTAAAATAGACTTTGTTACATAGGGTTGCTAGGGGCAAAGTGTTCAATATATACCAAACTTTAAGTCAAAAACTGTTACTAGAGACAAAATGTTAAGCATGTACTGATAAAGGAGACAATTCAACAGAAAAATGGACAATTATAAATATATATGCACCTAAGAGCAGAGTCACAAGATAAATGTGGCAAATAATGATAGATTTGATGGAAGAAATTAACAATTCTACATTAATAGTAGGAGACATTAACACACTTCTCTAAATAATGGATATAACACCTATTCAGAAACTCAATAAGAATGTTAAGTACTTGAATGATACATTAAGTCAACTAGATCTGACATATATAGAACACAGCACCAAACAAAAACAGAATACACATTCTTCTCAAGTAAACCTGGATAATTCTCCAGATTAGATCATATGCTTGTTCACAAAACAAGTCTCAATAAATTAAAAAATATTGAAATCATGCAATGTATGTTCTCTGTCCAAGATGTAATGAAGCCAGAAATCAATAACAGAGGGAGAAATGAAAAATTCACAAATATGTTGAAATTAAACAACATACTCTTTAACAAACTATGGGTTATATCTGCCATAAATATGCTGATATATATGTTACAAACCACACAATATATTATTATTATTTCTTTTTAAAAGTCTGTTCTTTTCTTTAGAATTTGAATATAAGAAAAAAATCAGTATTTATTCATACATTTCCCATTACCTGTGATCTTCATTCCTTAGTTTAGAGCTATATTTTAATGCTCCTTCTCCCTGAAGGACTTTCTAAAACATTTATTATAATGTGGATCTAATAGTGGTGGATTTCTTTACAATAAGTATATCTCCAAAAGTATTTATTTTGTCCTCATTTTTGAAGTTATTTCTATTGACTATAATTTTTAAAATTTAATTTGATTTTTATATATATTTATTGTGAAATTCAGCATATATACATAACAGTGATAGTTTTCAAAGTATGATTCAACAAGTAGCTAGAAAGTAAAGTTCAAAGAATATGATGGGTTTCAGTTCCACAATCCCAGTCTCCTCCCCACTGTGAAATATAACATATATACTGAAAGATGACAACTTTCAAAGTACAATTCAACAAGTAGCTCTATACGTAATTTCAAAGAATGTTATGGGTTACAGTTCCACAGTCTCAGTTCCCTCCTTATTGTGAAATACAAGATATACACAGAAAGATGAAGACTTTCAAAGCACAATTAAATAAGTAGATATAGAGCAAACTTCAAAGAATGCTATGGGTTATAGTTCCACAATTCCAGTTACTTTATTCCAGCTATTCCAATACCCCAGTATCCAAAAATTAAATTATATTTATATAAAGTTTCAGTATTCTTAATCCTTTGTTAAAACCTATCTTGTCTGTTGCTGTGTCTTCCTCTCATTTAACAATTTTCTTGATCTTCAGGGGTGTCTAGGAAGTGGCCACCCTAACTTGTTCATGTTGAAAAGGGTTTCAATGTTATGGGGAAGTTGGCCTCATCTGGTTGTTGCTCTTAAAGAGGCTGTCTCTGGGTTATATTACTTGTCTGGCATAGGGATGATCTGGTGGATTTATGTTTCTGAAAGATAAAACTTAGTGAAACTTTTATAGAATCACATATAGGGACCTAGGCATTTTGGGACTACTGTTGGTTGTGGTTTTGAATACTGTGGCCATTTGGAATATCTAGCTGGAGCTTGCATAACAGTAACCTTCAGGATAGCCTCTCCACTCTATTTGAACTCTCTTAGCCACTGAAACTTCATTTTGTTTCATTTATTTTCTCCCATTTGGTCAAGAAGGCATTTTCAATCCCTCAATGCCAGCACCAGGCTCAAACCTTGGGGTCATATTCCATATCATCAGGAAAATTCATTAACCTGGGAGTCATGTACCATGTAGGGGAGAGGTTAATGACTTTGCCAATGTAAATCTATATTGACAATTTTTCTTTCTATATTTTAAATGCACTCCACAATATTCCCTCTTGCTTTGCTTCCAAAGAGAAATAGACTCTCATTTTTATCTTTGTTTTACTGTATATAATGTTTTCCAAATTCTGATGGTTTTATGATCATCTGTTTATAACCAAATCTGAGCAATAGTATTTGAAGTGCATTGGGATAGTCATCTTTATGTTTCTTGTGTTTGGTTTTCATTTACCTTCTTGTATATATGGCTTCACATATTTTTACCAAAATTTTCAACAAATACTTCTTTAAATGATGTTTAAGCCTAATACTCTTTGCTCTTTCAGATAGATCAATTTCATTCATTAATAGCTGTTTTAAGATATCCCAATCTCAATGATGTTCTATCAATTTTTTAAGGTTACTTTGTTTTTCTGAGAATCATTTTGAAGAGTTTCCATTGCAGGGTCTTCAAATTCATTGTTTTTAAATTATCCTGCAGTTTATAATGTATCATTAATTCTCTCTTGCTTAATTTTCATCTAATTTACAGTATTTTTAAAATTCAGAACTACCAATAGGGTTTTTTTTTATATTTCATATCTCTACATAACATTTTAAAATTTTTTTAAATTTAATTTTTTTAAAAATTTTAAGCAGTTTTACTGAAACATATTCAATATATTTATTGTGATATATACAAAGTGCACAAACAATGGTTCATAGTATCATTAAATAATTGTGCATCCTGCATCACAATTGTAGAGCATTTTCATTACTCAAAACACACAAACAAAAATATCTCATATTTATTATCCCCAGTATTATGGACCCTTAGCATCAGTGTGATGTATTTGTTACTGTTGATGGTGCAATATTTGTCCCTTTATATCTGACATTTACTCAACATAATTAAATAATTAAAGCCTCCAATTATTATTGTAGAGATATCTATTTCTCTCTTTAGAATTGCCAGTGTTTGTCTTTTGTATTTTGGGCACCCTTTTAGTGCATAAATATTTACAATGGTTAGTTCTTCTTAGTGGACTGTCCTTTTTATTAACATATAATGTCCTTCCTTGTCCCTTTAACATTTTTGTATTTAAAGTCTGTTTTTTTCATATTGCTATATTTATGCCATTTTTTTTTTTTTTTTTTTTTTTTTTTTTTGGTTAATGTTTGTGTGGAATATCTTTTACCAGTCTTTCACTTCCAACCTCTTTGAATCCTTGGGTCTAAGGTGAGTCCCTTCTAGACAGCATATAGATGGATCATATTACTTTATCCATTCTGCCAATCTATGTCTTTTGGTTGGAGAGTTTAGTCCATTAAAATTCAATGCTATTACTGTAAAGGTAGTTCCTATTTCAACCATTTCATCCTTTGGCTTTTGTATGTTGTATCTTACTTTTGTCTCTCTTTTTATCCTTTTAATTACCATTGCTGATAATATTTATTTCTGCACTCTCATACAAGTCTCTCTCTTTTTTCTTCTCAGCTTGCAGAACTTTCCTTAGTATTTCATGAAGGACAGAATTCTTGTTAATAAATTCTTTAACTTCTGATTTTCTGTAAATATTTTGATAACTGAAAATATTAACTCAGTTTTGAAGGACATTTTTGCTTGATGTTCTTGACTGGCAGTTTTTCTCTTTCAGTAGCTTACATATATCATACCACTGCCTTCTCACCATCATGCTTTCTGATGAGAAATACACACTTAATCTTATTGCAGTTTCCTTGTAAGTATGGGTTACTTTTTTCTTGCTCCTTTTAGAATTCACAATTTATCTTTCACAGTTAACATTCTGATTATTGCATATCTCAGAATGGGTCTATTAGGGTTTACTCAATTTGGAGTACATTTGTCTTCTTGGATTTACATATTCATGTATTTTGTAAAGGTTGGTAAATTTTCAGTCATTATTTCTCCAAATATTCTTTCTAGCCCTTTCCTCTCTCTTCTTCCTCCACAATACCTATGATGCATATGTTTGTGCACTTTGTGTTTTCAGTCATTTCCCTGAGACCCTGTTCAAAAGTTTTCATTCTTTTCTCCATATGATCTTTTGTTGGTACAAATTTGGATGTCTTGTCTTCTAGCTAATTTAACCTTTCTTCTGCCTCTTTTAATCTGCTGTTGTGTGTCTCTGGTGTATTTTTAATTTAATCTGTTGTTAGTTTAATTCCCATACAGGCTTTTATTTTTCTTTGTTTGATTTCAAATTCTTCTTTATACTTACCCAGTGTCTTCTAAATACACTTTATCTCTTTAGACATCTACTTTAATTGACTTAGGAGATTAGGAGATTTAGGTCTGACTATCTTTTTTTTTTGTTCCAAATTCTGTATCTCCTCCAAATTTTTAATTTTTTACTTTGTCTTTGCTGTATCTTAATGTTTCTTATCATGTTTTGTAATTTTTTTGTAGCTGGGCATCTGATAATTATTATGAGATTATTCTGCAGCTAGTTTCCTTCTCTTATCTAAGATTTTTGTTTTTGATAAGGTTCATGTTAAATGTCTTCTTTGGCACTTGGTTCATTAATGTTTCCCAGCTAAAACAGGGCCATGGTCCCATGCGGTGGGTGCAGAGTAGTTCCCAAGGATACTGGGCAGATGGTCAAGAAAGTTGCTTCCCATGATTGGGTTTCCCAGACTGCCCAGCAATGCTGAACTTCAGCAACCTATTCCCCATTGCCCTACAATGGTAAGTTATTTTTTTAGCCTTCTGTCTCCTCTGTTTCTGAGGTAAGTAGAAAGGATAGCATCACAAGTACTACAGATGCCTCTTGGAAAGTGTCCAGAACTGGAAACCAACAAGAAATTTTGCTGGTCAATAATCAGAACTGTGTCACATCCTCCTCTGTTCCCAAGGAGGAGGTCTTCCTCGACTCTCCTAGTTTACTGCAGCCTGCCAGGCAGTATATGGCCTAAACAGAAGTTGGAGGCCTCAAGGGGCTGTGGTGGCAACCTGGAGTCATGACTAGGATGCCACTCATGGCAGTTTCTCAGTTTGTGGAGTCCATGTCTCTAGGAGCACCATGGCAACTGTCTGGAAAGGGCTAAGGCTGTGAGACCCAGAAGTCCAATATCACTGGCTAATAGTTGGATCACAATGGTGCTGCATCTCCCTCTGTTCCCTGGATGTGGGCTTCCCTGATTCTCCTATCCTACAGTAGCCTGCCAGGCAAGAACTGAGTGACTAGAATCTGTCAGCCTTGAGAGTGTGGTATGGGTGCTGGGAACCACAGTCAAAAAGTCTCTCACTGCTGTTTCTCTGTCACTGTTTCTCCATTTTTAAAATCAGTGGCTCCACTGGTGCTATGGACTCCTGTCTGGAAAGGGCCAAAGATGCAAGACCCATTGGTTCAATTCTGCCAGCCAACAGGGTGATCACAGCTGTGCTGCATACCCTTTTGTTCCTGGGGGGAGGGCTTCACAGATTCTCCCAGTCCACAGCAGCCAGTTAGATGTGAAGCTACCAGCCCCAAGGGTGGTGATGGGTATCAGCAGCTTCAGTTGACCTTTCCTTGTATGTTGCATAGTCCTTCCCTGGTTTCCTGAGCCCCAGAATAGCTGCTTTGGAGAGTTTATGAACATTCTATAGATTTTTCAGTTTGAAAGAGTATGTTCTTCCTCTCCTTATTCCACCATCTTCTGGAAGTATCTTTTTCAGGTTCATTGACTTTGGCTTCCAAGTATTTGATTATAATATATCTCAGTATGGATATATTTAAAATTAAATTTCCTATACTACCAAGGTTTAATAGAACACTTTGTAATTTACCATGTATTTTTTTAATCAAATTGTTATGATTTTCATCTCATTTCTTCAAATATTATTTCTGCCTATTTCTCATTAGCCTCTCCTTCTGGGATTCCCAGTTCTTTGTCTTGGTATTTTCAATAATGTTCCATGGTTCTCTAAGTCTGTGTTCTCCTCTTGGCCTTCTTATATTTCACTTTTTAACAGACCATTTTACTTGAATTTACTTATCTTCAAGTCTGTTGTTCCTTTCTTCTGCCTGTTCAAATATGCTATTGAAACAGTTTAGTGAATTTTTCATCTCAGTTATTGCATCCTTCATCTTCAGAATTTGTATGTTTTCATTTTTATAATTTCTATATCTTTATAGATTGCCTCAATTTAGAGGATTCTGTTCTCTCAGTTTCCTGTAATTCTATGTCCATTATTTTGATATATCCTTGAGCATATTTAGAGAAGTTAACATTAATTATTTGCCCAGTACCTCCAATAATTTCTGTGCTCCCTAAGGGGCAGTTTCTGTGAACTACTTTTTGTTTTTCTTGCAAGTTGGCCATAATTTTTTGTTTTCTCTAAGGTCTCATAATTTTTGTGAAGTTTTTAATAATATATGTGGTAAATCTGGAAATTAGATTATTCAACCACTTCATAATTTGCTGTGTTGATTTGCTGAGAATTCTATTTTGTTTTGTTGTAGGTGACTTTTCTGTACTATTTTGAAATGCAATTTTAATGAGCTATGTTCACATAGCATACAATCTCTCAAAGTGTACAATCAGTTGTTCACAGTATCATCATATAGTTGTGCATTCATCACCACAATCAATCTTTGAACATTTTAATTACTCCAAAAGATAAAATAAAAATTAAAATAAAAAAGAACGTCCAAAACCTTCCATTCTCCTCCTCCCCCATTGTTGATTTATTTTTTAAATTAGATTCAGTTTTACTGAGATATACTCACATACCATAGAATCATCTATGGTGTACAATCAAGTGTTCACATTACCAACATATAGTTATGCTTTCATCACCCCAATCTATTTTTGACCACTTTCTTTATACCAGAAAGAATCAGAATAAGAATAAAAAATAAAATTAAAAAGAACACCCAAATCATCCCCCATCCCTCCCAATTTTTCATTCAGTCCTTGTCCCCATTCTTCTACTCATCCATCCATACACTGGATAAAGAGAGTGTGATCCACAAGGTTTTCACAATTACACTGTCACCTCTTGTAAGCTACACTGTCATACAATCATCTTCAAGAGTCAAGGCTACTGGGTTGGAGTTTGATAATTTCAGGTATTTACTTCTAGCTATTCCAGTACACTAAATCATAAAAGTGTCATCAATATAGTGTGTAAAACTGTCCATCTGAGTGACCTCTCACCTCCATTTGAAATCTCTCAGCCACTGAAGCTTTATTTCATTACATATCATATCCCCCTTAGGGTCAAGAAAATCCTCTCAATCTCACAATGCTAGGTCCAGAATCATCCCTGGGAGTCATATTCCATGTTGCCAGGGAGATTTACACCCCTGGGAGTCAAGTCCAATGTAGGGGGAGGGCAGTGAAATCACCCACTGAGATGGATTAGCTAGAGAGAGATGGTCACATCTGAGCAACAAAGAGGCACTCAGGGGGAGACTCTTAGGCCAAGTTATGAACATATTTAGCCTCTCCTTTGCAGTAGCAAGCTTCATAAGGGCAAACCCCAAGATAGAGGGCTTGGGCATACCAAGCCATCATCCTCAATGTTGTGAGAACATCAACAACAATCCTGGTGAAGAAGTCCAACACTTCTGCATTATCCCCTGGCTCCTCAGGGAAGTCCTGCACATATATTTTTATTCTCCACCCAAATTACTTTGGGATGTGTTGCTGTTTCACTCTAACCTATACAAACCTACCATATCTCACTTTCTACTCAAAGTTCCATGTAATTATGGTGTTTGAGCAAACTGAGTGTAGAAGTTATATTGTTTAGAAAATATAGAACCTACACCAACTAAACATGTCTTCCCTTGGTCTCATACGGAAGCTGAAGACTTTAAAAAACAATCAGTTCCTACCTTTACCCTTTGGCCCAATTTGCCTTTTATTCATATCCTTTGTAGTGTTTTCAACAAGAAAGGGTGTTGAATTTTGACATTTTTTGAGGAACTGCAGCCTAGAGAGGAATGTACTGGGAGAAAGACATTTTGAAATCAGAACTTTGGAGCAGGTGCCAGCAACATGCCTTCCCAGCTAATGGAGGTTTGCCAGACACTGTTGGACATCCTCCAGTGAAGTTACCCAATTGTTGATGACTTTACCTTGAACACTTTATGGCCTTAAGACTGTAACTTTGTAACTAAATAAACCCCCTTTATAAAGGCTGATCCATTTCTCATGTTTTGCATTCTGGTAGCATTAGTAAACTAGAACAGTTACTATGGTTTTCTTATTGGTTGACTTTGTTCTCTAACCCTTGGTGTTCATTTCAGCTTTTTCTAGACCTTTAACTTAGATTCTGTTTAGCTAATCAGTTTTTCACCTCTTGCTTTTCTCTTTCTTGCACTGCCACTATTTTGTCTTTTTGTTTGATGGTCCCTTCACATATGGTCAACCACAGTACAGAGAAGCCCAGGTCTCAGGAGGAGCATATGGTGTTTCCTTGAGTATGAGACCCTCCTGTGAGGCCTTTAGACTCTGTGCTTTTCCTCTGCTGTCCAGAGGTGGCACTTGCCAGCCTGCAGCTCACCCACTAGTATAATGAGGCATGGAACCTTTTTTTCTGCCAATGACCCTGACCCTGTCAGGGGTGTGGCTGACTGAAACTGGTTTCTGAATTCCAGCCCCTGGGGTCTGAGTTCCCAAAAAGAGGGCTACCACTGGAGCTGGGCCATTCCCCCCTTTTCTTGGGAAGTTATGGTGTTTAGCAAATTTTCTCCACCACTCTATTTATTGCTTTGTCTTTCAGAACTATCTTAGTCCTTCTCTTGCCTAGGCCCAAATTGCAAGTCTTTGAAACTTTCTGTAATAGGCTTCTTAGAATAATTATTTTTTAAAAAAGGGAAAAAATTAAGGAAAGAAAAAGAAAGAAAAAAGAAAAAGAAAGGCTCATTATGGACTATTTAGTCAATATTCAATGCAATAGGCTATTGAAATGCTAAAAGATGAGGAGTTGGGGGCAGTTAAGGAACAATCAAGAAAGTAGAGAAACCAGTTTTTCAAGGGCTCCTGCCCTCTGGATTAGCATAAGTGACTGATTCTTTTTGAGCCCTGCAGGCCTCCCTATTATGTTCACCCAAACTCCAAAAAGTCTGTTTTTATTTTTGTTTGTTGCTGTTTTTACTAGCCTTATCCCCTCTCACTGAGATGACTGTTCCCAGATTCTCCAGTGTATGGTCTCAATTTATCTATGGTTGTAGATTTTGTTCAGGAGTCTGAGTTTGTTAATCAGTGCTGCAACTGCAGTCCTCCCTCCTTGTTCCCATCACTGAGGGCCCCTCTTCCCTTGGGATTGTGCATGGCAGGGAAGGCTACAGGCCCCCTGTCTGTGAGAACTTACAGATTTTGCTGATCTCAGCTGCTCCACACATTTGTAAGTATTTATGAAGTTTGTCCAAACTCGAACTCATCTGCAGTGTCTGGTCCATGCAGTTCCTGCCTTTCTACCAGCTGCCCCAGAGGAGTGACTAATACCACACCTCACCACTCTATCACCTTGCCCCACCTCCCATAATGGTCTTTTAATACATCACATCAGATTATAATCCTCTGCTCAAAACCTACTGATGTTTTCCCATTTTATTCAGTAAAAGCTAAATCCTTTTAAAAACAACAAGGCTCTACAAAATCTGCCACCTCTCCCTCTACTGGTTCTTTCTGACTCCACCTGCTTCTCTGCTCACACATCTCTACCCTCTGCAATATTTTTAATGGCACTATGTTTTGTTCTTTCACATCTTTGAAAGTTCCATTTTTTGGATCATGTTCAGTTAGTGGCTTCAGAGTGAATACTTTCCACACTTTGAGTCAAGAAATAAACAGAAAATAAGGTAGAACATTCTCCCCATATTTGCAAGT
The DNA here is from genome assembly GCF_015220235.1 of Choloepus didactylus. Lineage (NCBI taxonomy): Eukaryota > Metazoa > Chordata > Mammalia > Pilosa > Megalonychidae > Choloepus > Choloepus didactylus. The sequence goes on from NW_023637581.1 coordinate 1,858,937, forward strand.
TGCTTCTGTGTTGAGGAACTCCTTCAATCCTAACTAGGGTGTCTAAAACTCTGCACTTACATTCACTTCCTTTTTGTACTGAGCCTATATATCCACTGAAAATTAAAACTTAAGTTTTTCTCAGGTCATTTCTAAGCATGCATCCTCAGGTATGGTTTGCTTTCTAGATTCTCCCATTATGTATGGGAGTTTTTCTAACTTTTCTTTTCAGGTTTCAGTCATATCTATGGCTTATTTAAACCCAATCTATTTCCCCAGGAAGCAGCAACTTGTTCATTTTCCTTTCCACATTTTTGAGGAATTCTCTTCACATAACTGTTTTCCCTTCATAAAACAGTTTCCAGTTATGGGCCACAAAGATGAAGAACTTGCATCAGTCCTTCATTTGTTCCCAAATAGACAAACACAATCCCTTGGGAACTATGTCTATTCTTCTCTCACTGGAACCAGTTTCCCACATTAGGAATTTTATCTGCTATGCAAAGGATAGAAGAGTAGAGAAAGTTTTAGTTAAAATGCCACGAATCTCTCCTACTATGTTTATTGACTTTTTTCTTGATTAAAATTTACTTGGTTACTCTAAACTATTTTTCAAGTTCCTACAAGTTTATTTTGATAGTTTTTAATGGTTTTCCCACTGCTTTGTTTTAAGTACATCACTCTCTGAGCTTAGTTGTGTTTTTACATTATACAAGCAACACATAGTAAGTGATTAAAAATACTATTTGAAGTAGCAACTTCCTTATAAATTCTGTAGAAATATATATTAGGGAAACATTACATGATTTATTTAATGAAAGTAAAAAATACTGCTCAAAAATTAAAGAACACATGAACTTAGGATATTATATCTAATATACTGAAGAGGATAAATCCGCATTGTTAAGATATCAATTAATAACTTAGTCTATTCATTTCAATGTCATCTGAAAAAAAAAATGCCAGTGGAGTTTCTTTCTTTGTTGGTTTGTGGGTTTGTATGTGTTTATACATAATTTCTATTATTAACCAATTCCTAAAATTTAAACAGATACTCAATTGGAAAACTACTTGACAATTTTCAAAAAGAATATTGTTAAAGAATATGCACTACTCAGTGTCAAGAAATCTATAGGGCTACATTAGTTAAGAGAAAACATTACTGGTGAAAAGACTGATAATCAGACTAAGGAAATAGAATAGAGAGCACATACAAAGACCCAGAGATATGCTGTGTCCTGATTTAAAACCTGACAGCAAGGCAATTTAAAGAACAAATGAATGGTCTTTCCAATCAAAGTTACAGGAAAAATGATATCTAGAATATTAAACTTAACTTTTACCCTTACTTATAACAATTTCTAAGTATTATCACCAGGTTGATGATAGGAAAATTTAAACTACTGAGAATGTTAAAAATCAAACAAGCCTTCCTTGTAGGAAAAATATACAAGAGGGCCTTCTTGATTTGGCTTTGGCAAGGATTTATTAATTATTTTTATAAAGAAATTAAACATAAAATAAAACATGAAATAGGAATAATTAAAATAATTTTCACTGATTAAATGGCATCATTAATAGAGATATTATCAAGTAAAATATTGGATTATAATCCATTATAATAATATATCTGACAACAGGTTTATACTTAGTGTATTAACAACTGCTAAAATGGTTCAAAAAATAAAATGGATAAAAGTATTGAAAGGTGTGTTACAAAAGAATAGGCATACCTTATTACTTTATACACATATAAGATATGAAACATGACTTATCTTGAAATAAATGGTAAAGATATTGTGAGAAAACATTACTCACCCTCTAAATTTGCTAAAATTTTGAAGAATTAAGTACAAATTTTGCCATGTATGTAGAGGAGTTGGAATTATCATGTATTCCTGATGGGAGGATAAAAATGTTACATTCATGTTGAAAAATAACTTGTAAGCATATATTATGATACAATATACATCTACTTTTGATGAAGCAATCTTTTTCTACACACTCAAGAAAAATGAGTTTTACTATCAACTAAAAATATATACAGTAATATTTATAGAAAGTTTATTTTCTAATAACAGAAATCTGTTAGCAAGCAAAATATACATTTTATGGTAATGACTAAGTAAATTGTGGAATATATATATATATATATATATATATATATATATATATATATTGACAGCCATGACACACACACACACACATACACACACACACACACAGTCCTCATGCTTCACCTAAAACTCAATATGTAGGAAATCAATGGCGAGATATTTCAGCTCTGGATAATCATGATTTAACAGTGAATTTAAAAATTGAGGAATTGTGGAACCCACTTTATTCAAAAGACTGAAATGTAGCCATATTGGTAAATTTTCAGCCAAAGAAAGAGCATAGATAAACACAGTGGAAAGCATTGAAGTTAAATAGGATCAGGAATTTCAGTATAACAAATTCACTACCTGGGCAGATAAATGAGACTATGGAATGTTCACTCTTCCACTTACATTTTCATGGCTTAAAATATGTTTTTGAGTTTTCAGAGACCTACTTTTGTTTCTTCCAATTGAACATGGTACTTGACAGTTTGCAGTTTCAATAAGAATTACAGAAAATAATATATGAATAATATAAATTACATAAATAATTATAAACACATAATAAGTGGTTGTTGCAGGTTTATAAGCTACCATTTTGCAAAATACCAGAAATGGATTGACTTTTATAAAGGGGATTTATTAGGTTACAAATTTACAGGTCTAAGGCCATAAAAGTGTCCAAACTAAGGCATCAACATAATGATATATACATTCACTGAAGAAAGGCCAATGGCTTCTGGAACAACTCTTTTAGCCAGGAAGGCATGTGGCTGGCATCTGCTGGTTCTTTACTCAGGGATTGGTTTCAAAATGGCTTTCTCCAAAATGTTTCTGGGCTCCTGTCTCTCTAAGCTTCTCTCTGTCAGCTTCTGTGCATCCTTGCTTGTTCTTTCTGTGTTTGTCTTTCTCAAAGTGTCTAGGGGTCCACTCTTAGATTCTCTGGTACAAACTCTGCACTCCATCTCAGCTTGAATCTCCAAACATCTTTCTGTCTGCATCTCCAATTGTCTCCAAATATCTGGTACTTTTTGGGCTCTCAGCTTTCTTAAGGACACCATTGATCTAATAAAGAGCCACCCTGAATGGGTGGGGTCAGACCTCCATGGAAATAGTCTAATCAAAATCCTCCCCCAGAGTGGGGTTGGGCACATCTCCATGGAAACAACCTAATCAAATGATTCCACCTATAATAATTCTGCCCCAACTAGATTGTATTAAAGAACATAATTTTTCCTGGGGTACATCACAATTTCAAACCAGCACAGTGGTGTTAATATAAATCCCTTGGTTATCTATTTCATCTAGGCTATGGAACAAATTAAATGATGCTAGAAATAATCTTATAAACAATTAAAAATGAATAAGTATGTTGAAGAATCAAATTTCAAAATATTTATACATCTTAAAAGTTGATAAAAAGAAAAAATATGTATAGCTGGTGGAAAAAAGTATTCAGAAAGAGGAATTCTTAAAGATGATTTTCCAAATAGAATCTGTATCAGAGTTATGGCATGGGTGGAAGTGTATATAAAAATAATTTTCCCCTGGTGGACAAAGAATTGATTATGATTCATTGAAAAATTTTGAGGAGATCTGAAAATGTTGTCACATACTATCTCTCTTCTGAATCAGTGTACTCCTATTATCAGAAGCATTAGCATTCATAGATTAGCACTAAGGAGTCAGAAGGGCATAGAAGTTGCCTATGTTAAATCTATTAAACTTTCAGTTGAATCTTTTATGCCAGTATATTTATTTTATCACCAGATAGTGAGAAAAATACATGAAAACATAAGCAAAATCTCTTAAAGTTTATATTTTAATGCTACACCAACACTAGAATAAAATTTGACAAGTAAGGGGACAAAAGAAGCACAAGGAAACATTACGTTAATCCTAATAGCCAAAACAGATAGAATAAAAGTGAAACAGTAAATGTACTTATGCTAATTTCAATCAAGTGTTAATTATCCATGTTTCTTAGGGATTATCTTCTGTCTCTTCATGGCCAAAGCAAATTATTCAAAGATGCCCAACTCTACCACAGTGGCTGAATTCTGGCCAGTGAAAATATCTGATGTATAGGATCCAAAATTCTTGATAGGATGTAAATCAGAGCTATGCTATGGATGTTTTGAATTAGGATTACATTTTGAGGAGGTGGGGCAAGACAATGGAATAGGGAGCTGTGGAATTTAGTTAGTCCTCTACAGCAGCTAATAAAATCCAGTAATAACAAGTAAATAGACTGGAATAATTGTATGGGGGACATCCATGACCAGACACACATTGTATACCAGTCTGGAATGGGAGAAAGGGCTGAGACCACAGGGTAGAACTAAAAGAAATATCCTCATATAGATTATGGTGATGAATACATAACCATGTGACAATAACAGAAACCATTTATTCACTTAGGATGAATTGTAGGGTGTGTGAAAGAAACTGTTTATATAATAAACAGAAAGATACAAGTGCTGGAGAAAATAAAGAGAGAGAGAGATGTGCCAATTCACTGTTGGTTGGAAAGTAGAATGGTGCAGCCCATCTGGAGGACAGTGTGTTTGTTCCACATGGGGCCAAGTATAGGGTTGCCATATGATCCTACAACCCTGTAATTAGATATATATTGGAAGAACTGAAAACAAGGACAGAAATAAACATTTGGACACTGGTACTTATGCAGGTATTTGTGATTTTTAATGAATGGAGGTGGCCCAGATACATTGATGAATGGAGGAACACACTGTGGTGTATGCAGACAATGGAATATTGAGTAGCAGCAAGAAGTAATGAAGTTCTGAGGCATGTAACTCAATGAGTGAATGTTGGGGACAGTATGTTGAGTGAAATAAACCAGAAACAAAAAGACTAAATATTATAATGCCTTACTAATAGGAAACAAAGAAAATATGCAAACTCTGAGAATTGAATTTGAGAGTGTTGCTTATCAGGGGAAGGCTTATTGTAAAGATTCCTAGATTGGAAATTCTTACTGCAGTTGCATCTATTCCTGAGCTGTATGATTATTTCTAAATTCTGTGATGCTGTGCTTTTTGTATACAAACATGGTCATTCCTGGAACTTGAGGTATCTGTGTGACAACTGAGACTCAGAGGTAGAGTGCTACAGCTATGAAAGTCAGGATTTTCCATTCCAATGACTGTTAAAAAAAGCTGAAAAAGAGATCAGACTTCAATTAAAGATATGAATGAAGTTGATCACATTGGGACTAATGTAAATCAGACTAAAGGGTAAAGGCCAATATTGACAGTGTTTTAAAACTTCAATTTCTGTGTTGTTAGTGTATTGGAATAGCTATGAGGAAATACCTGCAACTGTGGAACTGTAATCCAGTAACCTTGATTCTTGAAGATGATTATATAACTATATAGCTCTTAAGGCATGACTGTTTAATTTTCAAATCCTTGTGATTCACACCCTCTTTGTCCAGTGCATGGGCAGATGAGTAAAAAAACAAAGACAAGAAATAAATAATGAGGATGGATAAGGGCCATTGGATGTTTTTGGTATTGTTTATTATTTTTATTTTTTGGAGTAATGAAAATGTTCAAAAATTGATTGTGGTGATGAATGCACAACTATATGATGATACTGTGAACCATTGATTATACACTTTGAATGATTATCTGGTGGTATGTGGGTATATCTCAATAAAATTGCATTTAAAATGAAAAAAAAATTACATTTTGGCAGGCAGTAAGGTCTCCATGCCCAGAAGATAAAAATAAGATTCTGTTTTCTTTTGTTTTCTATTTACACCTATATTGCTTCTGATTCATCCTTTTAATATATGTGGAAAATATAATGTGAGACTATATAGTCAGGTAGTGTTTCATGTAGGCATTTCTTAAATTATGGTCCATATCTCTATAATAACCCTTGTTATAGGCACCATACTATGTAGTGGATGGCAAAGCAGATTGCCATATTGAATAATTTCCCAAACATATGCAGTCTTATGAAGTCATTCACTACAATATTACTGTTAACAGATAGTTGCTTTCATGTAATTCAGAGAAAAAAACTGAAAAAAGGAAAACACTGGAAATGAATACATAAGGATAAAATAGCAAATTAGAAGTAATGCATATAAAAGAATGTTCTTGTTCATGGGAAGTGTATACATGAATTATAGTGTATGTTCAAGGATGTGTGCAGCTAACTCTCATATGCTCAGAAGACAGAGCAATAGATGATGGATGATAGGGAAGAAGGGAGAGAGGGAGGGAAAGAAATAATAATGTGACAGCATATTAAATTTGGTGGATTGAGCTATCAGGGGAAGGGGGTCAGGTTATGATGGAATTCTGTGTATGGGATTAGCATTGTTTTTACAACTGTTCCTATAACTTTGAATTTATTTCAAAATAAAATAAAAAAAGAAATAATGCATAAGTTTTGCTTCTCTCTGTTATCAAATGTATCCTATATTTTTAAAGGGCTAGAAAATTAAATGATACATAACTAAGGCAAATAGAATATATGTACACATATAGGATTTTATTTTATGTAAGTACATTTTATATATATATATATACATATATGTTAATAGGTTACATAAATGTTAATAAATTGAAATATATTGACAATTGATATTGGAACATAAATTTAATCATATAGCACTGTACATTGTGCTATCTAATATACATTCAATGTATGCTCAATATACATTGAAACTGAAATTCATCAAAAATATATAGCAAAGTATTTTAATACATATTCTGAGAAAATTAATAGTCTTAAGAAACCACCCTTACCTATATTAGAATCAGTTGCAAATAACTAAAAATAATTACTTACATTTCTATATGAGAGGCATTTTATTATTTAGTGTTTTTATTGTTGCTCTTTTCCTTCAGGGGTGATACTAGCAAGATTTTTACATTATTTTATTTTAGCTGTGAAAGGGAATGATAAGTCCTTACACCAATGCTAGGTTTATTTTCATCTTCCCATGATCCCAGATACATAATAAGAAATATCTCATAGCAAGCTAAACCATGCAAAAACATTAATAGATAGTGGTTAATATTTAATTTGTTGCTAAATTTAGTCATGAAACTTAACTTTTCTGTTAATGGCCATACTAATTTGTAACATATTCTTTACATAGATAATTCACGTGAAAGTTAAGCAATAGTTATACCAGCTAATGTATGTAAAAGTGGTTTTTTTCTCATTTTTTTCAGGAATACTAGTGAGATTCTGTTATCTAGTGAGGTCCTGTTATCCTGTCAGATATTTTGCTAACAATATAATCAAATGCAATTATTATTTGTTCCAGCAATGGAAATTTATTTCTGGGTCTTTTGGGTTAATTTTCTGGTACAAGGCAGACAATGCCCATAATTAACCAGAAATTTATATCTTATAGATAGTGATGTTAACAAATTTTGAGAAAAAGTAAAATAAAAAAATTAAAAATGAAAGAATATAGTTATACATAATGCCCTATATATTCTTTTTTTTAATTAAATTCAGTTTTATTGAAATACATTCACACACCATACAATCATCCACTGTCCACAGTATGATAACATAGTTATGCGTTCATCACCACAATCTATCTCTGAACATTTTCCTTACATCAGAAAGAACCACAACAAGAATAAAAAATAAAAGTGAAAAAAAAACACCCAAATCATCCCCCCATCCCACCCCATTTGTCCTTTAGTTTTTATCTCCATTCCTCCACTCATCCATACGCTAGATAAAGGGGGTGTGATCCACAAGGTCTTCACAATCACACTGTCACCCCTTGTAATCTACATTATTATATAATTGTCTTCAGGAGTCCAGACTGCTGGGTTGGAGTTTGGTAGTTTCAGATATTTACTTCTAGCTATTCCAATACATTAAAACCTAAGAGGTGTTATCTATATAGTGCATAAGAATGTCCACCAGAGTGACCTCTCGACTCCATTTGGAATCTCTCAGCCACTGAAACTATTTCGTCTCATTTTGCAACCCCCTTTTGGTCAGGAAGATACTCTCAGTCCCACGATGCTGGGTCCACATTCATCCCTGGGAGTCATACTCTGCATTGCCAGGGAGATTTACACCCCTGGGAGTTGGGTCCCACGTAGGGGGGAGGGCAGCGAGTTCAGCTGTCAAGATGGCTCAGTTAGAGAGAGAGAGAGAGGGCCACATCTGAGCAACAAAGAGGTACTCAGGGGGAGACTCTTAGGCACCATTACATACAACTTTAGACTCTCCTTTGTGGTAATGAGCTTCATAAGGGCAAGTCCCATGCTCGAGGGCTCAGCACATCAAACCGCCAGTCCCAGCATCTCAAAGTTTAGAGATAGGCCTTACAATTCAGGGATAGAGTTAACTGCTGTAAGAGCTTACAATCTAGGGACTATTACAATTATTGTGTCCATGTTAGGCTATGTTCTAAGATTCAATTCTGAGTTTACACATTGTAGTTAGTCCATATTGGTAAGGCATCATCCCTCTCACCATGTTTTCTCCAACACTTTTACTCCTATATATATATTTTCCTACAATTTTATAGAGTTATATTCACATACCATACATTTATCCACAGTGTACAATCAGTTGTTCATGGTATCATCATAAAGTTGTACATTTATCACCACAATCAGCATTTGAACATACTGAATACTACAAGAAAAAAAATTGTTTTCTTTTAGCAATAAGAAAAAATGATAAAAAGAAAAATAACATGTCATACAATACAATATACTACTAAGGAGAGCAAATAACACCACTACCAAGAATCCCATATTACTCCCCTATATCCTCTTCTCATATACATTTAGCATTGGCGTATTGCCTTTGTTACATTTAATGGAGGTTTATTACAATGTTACTGTTGACCATAGACTCCAGTTTGCTTTGATTATGTTTTTTCCTGAATACCATCCCTTTTTCAAATTTCTACATGGTTGACATTCATTTGCTTTCCCACATGCAAAAACATTTTTATATTTGTATATTTAGTAACAGTCATTGGCCACTCCAGTTTTTGCCACATTATACAGTCCCAGTCTTTATCATGTATCTTTACCTCTGGTGTCATACATTCTCCTATCCCACCTCTTTCAGCTTTACTCACAGACATCTTTGTTCAGTGTACTTACAATACCGTACTACCATCACACAGTATTATGCTATCTATTTCTGGATCTATGCAATCAATCCTAATCATTCTGTAGTCCTTTACCATCAAATGGCTGATCTCTGCCCTCTTTCTATCTCCTGGTCACCTGTGTTGTCAGCTTTTAACTCCCAAAGTTTGTTCATTAATGTCTGTTCATATTAGTGAGACCATACAGAATCTGTCCTTTTGTTTCTGGCTAACTTCACTCAACATAATGTCCTCAAGGTTCATCCACATTATTACATGATCCATGTCTTTGTTCTGTCTTACAGCTGCATAATATTCCATCATGTGTATATACCACAGTTTGTTTATCCACTTGTCCTTTGATGGGCATTTGGGCTGTTTCCATCTCATGGCAATTGTGAATAATGCTGCAATAAACATTGGTTTACAAATGTCTGTTTGTGTCTTAAGTTTCAGTTCCTCTGAGTATATACCCAGCAATGGAATAGCTGGGTCATATGGCAAATCTATATTTAGCTTCCTGAGGAACCTCCGTATTGTCTTCCAGAGTGGTTGCACCATTCTACATTCCCACCAACAATGAATAAATGTGCCTCTTTCTCCACATTCTCTCCAGCACTTGTCATTTTCTGTTTCTTGGATAATGGCCATTCTGGTATGTGTGAGATGATATCTCATTGTGGTTTTGATTTGCATTTCTTTAATAGCCAGTGAAGTTGAGCATTTTTTCATATGCTTTTGAGCCATTTGTATTTTCTCTTCAGAAAAACATCTGTTCATGTGTTTTGCCCATTTTTTAATTGGATTGTTTGTCTTTCTGTTGTTGAGATGCAGGATTCCTTTATATATTCGGGATATTAAACCCTTATCTGATATGTGGTTTCCAAATATCATCTCCCATTGTGTAGGTTGCCTTTTGACTTTTCTGACAAAGTCCTTTGATGTACAAAAGTGTTTAATTTTGAGGAGATCCCATTTGTCTATTTGTTCTTTGGTTGCTCGTGCCTTGTGTGTGAGGTCTAAGAAACCAGCTCCTTTCATAAGATCTTTAAGATATTGCCCTACATTTTCTTCTAAGAGTTTTATGGTCTTGGTGCTAATGTTTAGGTTTTTGATCCACTTTGAGTTAATTTTGGTATAAGGTGTGAGATGGACATCCTCTTTCATTCTTTTGGAAATGGATATCCAGTTCTCCAAACACCATTTATTGAACAGGCTGCTCTTTCCCAGTTGCTTCGGCTTCACTGCCTTATCAAAGATCAGTTGTCCATAGATGTGAGGGTCTACTTCTGAACACTCAATTCGATTCCATTGATCAGTATATCTGTCCTTATGCCAGTACCATGCTGTTTTGAGCACTGTAGCTTTGTAATATGCTTCAAAGTCAGGTAGTGTGAGACCTCCTACTTCACTCCTCTTTCTCAAGACATTTTTGGCTATTCGGGCACCTTACCCTTCCAAATAAATTTAGTTATTGGTTTTTCTATTTCTGTAATGTAAGTTGTTGGGATTTGAATTGGTATTGCATTGAATCTGTAAATCAGTTTAGGTAAAATTGCCATCTTAACTATATTTAGTCTTCCAATCCATGAACATGGTATGTTCTTCCATTTTTTCAGGTCTTCTTCAATTTCTTTTAGCAGTTTCTTATAGTTTTCTATGTAAAGATCTTTTGTGTCCTTGGTTAAGTTTATTCCTAAATACTTGATTCTTTTGGTTGTTATTGTAAATGGGATTTTTTTCTTGATTTCCTCCTCTTGTTGAACATTACTTGTGTATAGGAAGGAACACTACAGATTTTTGCGTGTTGATCTTGTAGCCTGCTACTTTGCTGTATTCATTGACTAGTTCTAGTAGCTTTGCTGTAGATTTTTCTGGATTTCCTACATATAGAATCATGTCATCTGCAAATAGTGAAAGTTTTACTTCTTCCTCTCCAATTTGATGCCTTTTATTTCTTTTTCTTGCCTAATTGCCTTCTAGCTAGAACTTTCCAGCACAATGTTGTAATAGCAATGGTGATAGTGGCATCCCCTGTCTGTTCCTGATCTTAGAGGAAAAGCTTTCAGTCTCTCCCCATTGAGTGTGATGTTAGCTGTGGGTTTTTCATATATTGCCTTTATCATATTGAAAAAGTTCCCTTCTATTCCTATTCCCAAACCAGCATAATTGATAACTTGAACTATAAGTTTGAAATGAAAGAATGGTTTCTGAAGTGGTTTGGCATTATAACAAATGATTGGATTAGGTGTCTGGTGAGAGCTAAATGGCATTCCAGGGTAGAGAAGGTTGCAGAAAGGAGATAAAGATTGCTGTTGTCTGAAGGCCTTACAGCTGAATTCTTCTGTGAGTGTGCTGAGAAATCTAGAGAACAGAAGGGGTGGTTAACCTGTGCTAAACAGAAAACATTTATAGACTATATTCTACTAAAAAAGCAAAGAAAAAAGAGGAATCTAAAGAAAAAATCTTCTCCATGCTTGTAGACATATTGATATAGGCAGCACACATGATAGATTGAAAAGAAATTGCTGGGAAGGACTAAGCAATATATGAACATCAGGAAAAAGAAACATGCAGGAAATTGGACCCAAAATTTGTTATGTGCTTTTTTTGTGGGATTGATTGACAGGTAATTAACTGAGTTTGCAATATTCTGTTTAGGTGACAGAAAGGTATGCATAAATGTGTTAGCTGAGTCATTGCTTTTTATAACAAAATTATGTAGGATCCTTTCCTTGGAAGGTGTGTGTGTGTAAACATGAGTGTGCACTTATATTTGGAGCATCCATTTATTTATGTATGTTTTACATGGCCTTTCAATCTTATTTAAATATACCAACTCCTTTAAATATTTGAAAACCTGGGCAAGCAATTTTTCATCAAATGTAGGACCATCTGACTCCTGTGGTTTGAAGACACACCATTGCTCTCTGTAGAGGAATAATAGTAGCTTCCAATTCTATGACAGGCAGATCTAAGTCTCCTCTGTTATAAGCCCCCTGTGTTGTGATGCAGGAGAGAAAACTTGACTCCTTCATAACTAATGCATAGAAGGAGCCCATTTCTCCTTTACAGTTTTGCAGATGTCATAGATGTCATAACATACCTGGGAAGGATGCAATAGGATATCAGAAATTTCTAATCTTAATGTGACTTTTCAAGTAGCATGCCTATGAGTGTTTTCATTTTTGCCCAGTCTCACCTGAAATCCCCAGGACCATTCATGGCAGTGTAGCTCTGATCACCAGAAGCTCTAGGCTTGGTGGCCTTTGGATGACTGGCTTTGTCTTCAATAAGATCATCCACTTGTCTTCTCCTTGACCCTAATCATTCCACCGAGGTCCACATAGAGAACATATGCTGACAAAACCTTGTCCATTTCTAACAAAACACTCAGCCTCTTAGGGAAGGGATCTCTAAGTGGGCCTTAATTTTCTTGAACACACACTTGAGAGTTGCTGCCCTGCCCCCTCATTAAGGCAGAAGCCATTGAGTAAAATTATCCCCAATCCCTCCTTTGGTAACTCCTTTAGATCAATGTCTCCCCAACTTACCAAGTTATAAAAGTCACCTGAGGACTTGGGGCAAGCAGAGATGCCAGGGCTCCTGAATTCAGATGCTGGGGAAAGAACAAAAAAGTGTGGATTTATCAAGGTCTCACATGGTTTCTACCATCAGATGCGTGGAGAATACAAATGAAGGGGCAGCTTTTTTGGCCTACCATTAGTGGGAGTTGAAGACTGGATTCCTGGCAGTGGCTCTTAGTGCTGACTGCACAGGGGAACAACCTGATGTTTTGGGTCTTGGGTGGTGAACTCTGGCATCAGGATTTTAACCCCTCCCATCCTTGTTCTAATGTGTAGATAATGTTGGGAAACACTGTCATTCCCCTTGCCCACAATAAAACATTCAATCTGCAGCTCTCATAGCATAAGGATAAATATAAACATACAGGATCCCCTGGGGCATATATTGGTACAGATAGTTTCTACCCAAAGGCCTTACTCACCTAGGTGCTCAATAATGTTAACTTGGTAACCCCATTGATCCATGGTTTGTGGAAAAAGTCCATTTCAATCTGGTTATAGGGTAGTCCCAATCACCTTTGGGTACTGGATTAGATGGTCCCAAGTCCCACATGTCCCATAAACAAGCTTAGATTTCAATGGAATTGGTTCATTTTTTTCTGGTTTTCTTTGCCTTGATTCTGAAACCTGTGGGTTAGATGTAAGGCTGAGTGAGCTCACAGGAAGTTGCCATCTTTGGATAAAAACTGTTGGAAAACACAATAACACTTGGTTTCAGTTTCCTTATATGTAAATAAGAAGGTTGAAGTAAATTACTTCAAAACCCAAATTTCCATGAATTAATAAACCATAACCACTATGATTCTTAGGTTTCTGCCCATATGCTTGGGATAATAATGTCTCCTTCAATGGAATGTTCTAAGGATTGACTGAGAATTAATATGGAAATGTTCTGTAGAGCTCATAAATTAGAAAATATGCAAATAGAATGTGAATAATTGACCCAGTGATTTCATTTCAGATACACACCCCAAGAGAAACTTTTGTGCATGCATATAATGGAAACTAGTATGAGGACCACTCATGGTTACAGCAAAAGCTGAAGACAATTGAGATGGAGAAAAGCAGCCCTGTGAGCTGACTGCTGGATCATCTAGTTGCCATCAAGTGGGACATAAATTTCCCTGCTTACAATAAAGGATTTCACAGAATTCCACAATCAGAAGAGGTGATTCTGTGAGTCTAAAGGAGCTCACAAACTGAGCAGGCTGTGTTGGTATTTACAAACAGATCATTTCTAGGAATCTTTCATTGTATGAAATGACATCTCCAAAGCTGGAGTTGGAAGCATGAAAGGAAATTCCTCAGGGATGCTCATATAAACCCCTGGCCATCAGTATTGGAGATTCCCACACACCATTCAACACATGGCTTCAAAGAGATTATTTTGAACATACAAATTTCTGAAATCTTTCAGGATGAATTTCACTTCTTACACGGCTTAAAAGAATTTATACATTTGACTCCAGCTTCTTTGTATAGTTTCTTCTTTCAGTAGTCTATACCACGTTTTTTCCCATTACTTTTGTTTACATTGTTTAATGCCATTTTATTGAGGTATAGTTACACACTATTCAATCCATCCATAGTATACAATCAGTGTTTTCTGAGCTGCACTGAACTTTTATTTCCTCCCAATTCTCCATGTACTCTCTTGACCACATTATTTATTACATGCTGGCCTTTTCTTCTGCTGCCACCTTTTCTGGCTGTCAGTTTAGCCTCAACTCTCCTCAGGAAGCCTTCACAAGTTTCCCTCCTACATATGCCCCCAGTGCAATGTAAATCCACCATCACAGAACATTGCAAAGTGCATTGTCATTGCTTCTCCATTTGTACCTTACACTAAACTAGTTCCTATGAGTGCAATGAATGTGTCACAGGGAGTCAGACCTCAGGTCTGACATCAAACACATGCTGGACATCTTAATTTTGCAAATGTCTTAAGCACTCTATAATTCAATTTTCCCATAGGAAAATTTGGGTAATAAATGCCATGCATTTCACAGAATTCCTGTAATGGACACCACTGTTATTTACCCTGTACTCAATGAAGCACAATCCTTCTTCCTACCAGAACTCCAGATTTGTTCCCATGTCCTTTTGTATAATGTAGTGATGTAAGGAAATAGACTTTCAGCTCCAAGAATGAAGTTTAATAGTGCTTAGGACATCCATGGCAATCCTATCCCCTTGTAGTCCTATGACCATAAAAGTGTCCAGACTAAGGTATTGCCAAGAGGATATCTTCACTGAAGAACAGCCAATGGAATCCTGAACATCTCTGTCTGTGGTGAAGGGATGTGCCTGGCATCCACTTGTCCCTTTCCCTTGGGTTGTGTTTCAGTTCCTCTCTAAGCTCCTGTGTGTCCTTGCTTATTTTTCCTGGGGCAATTCTCTCTAAGCATCTTTGGCTCCTCTCTTAGTGTCTCAGGCAAATGCTGGGCTTCATCTCTTAGCTTAGCATCTCCAAACATCCTTCTTTCCCCATCTCCAAGAGTCTCTAAGCATCAGCTCTCAAGAATCTCTCCAAAAGTTTCTCTCAGCTGCCCTGAGCTCCTTTTGTCTGTGATCTCTCTTGTGGGACTCTGGTGATTTAATTAAAACCCACCCTGAATGGATAGGGCCATATTTCCATGCAAATAATTTAATCAGAATTCTCACCCATAGTTCAGTGTCACATCTCCCTGGAAACATTCAAACAAAAGTTTCCACCCAACAAAATTGGATTAAAGATCATGAGGCTTTTGTGGGGGGCATAATATTTCCAAACCAGGACACACATGTTTATTTTTACATCTGTATATGAGTTATGATTTTACCATTTTTGAAAACTATCTTAAATAATAGAAAAATACTGAAATCTACCCAGTATGAGACTATCATAACTCTATCCAAAATTAGATCAGGAAAATGCCAAAAATATATAGAATGATTTTATTTATGGAACAAACATGTTTAAAAAGTCCCAATAAAATATTCACAAGCAAATCCAACATTTAAAAAACTGGTAAAGTAGAATTTATCTCAGTAATAGAGAATGATTCAATATCAGAAAATACTTTAAATGAACAAAGGAAAAACATATATATATATAATAGTTTCCACTACTGTGGTGTGATTCAATAAGATGCAGAATCTGTTTATGAAAAAAACCTCTTTATGTACTAAGAATTAAAGGGAACTTCACTAGTTTTCATCAAGTACCTCTGCTGTGTGTTTAATTAACCCATCCATGACAGGCCAAATAAGTTCTGATTAGATGTGATTGATAAGCAGATACTTGATAGTACACTGTGTTATTTGCAGTATAAATTACAAATATTTAGCTAGTGTCTTAGAAAGACCCCTTGTAAAGAAGATTAGTTGATGTTGTGCATTGGTCTTTCACTCATGTCATCTCAGGAACATCTGCCTACCTCTGGGCAGCAGCCTGGCTGTGGAACACTGGTGCAGAAATACATGGGGGTAATGTCATTGCTGGGTCAAAACTGTGCAGGGGTAAGCAGCTGAAAACACACAGAACTGGATTCTCTTAGTGTAAGGAAGATGGCTCTTTTTTCCACCAGTTTACACCCCAAAAGTAGTCATCAATAAATATTGTTGAATGGTTAAACACATGAACTTGTCTGGGAAGTAAGACTCTCTAGAACTACTTCCTATTGTGTTTATCACCTGAGGGCTTGTTACACATAGATTGTTGGCCCTGCTCTCAGAGTTTCTCATTCCATGGGTCTGGGGTGGGGGCTGAGAACTCCCATTTCTAACAGGGTTCCAGGTGATGTCAGCACTGCTGATGAAGGGCCAGACTTTGAAAATGGCTGGTACCACCCACACTCTCCACACCCCCCTCAGCAGGACAGAGCTTCTACACTGTTTTCTTTTTCTCCCCATCCCTTAACTTCTGGAATCATTTTGCTCCCTAATGAGTCTAGGGTTGATTTTAGGAAAGGGAGAAGGAGCTCATGATAAATTGCCACATTAGCAGGAACTCTTTCAAGTGCTTCATTTGTCAAAATTTTATCAGCCATTTGAAGTATAAATGTATATTATTATAAGGATAAAATGCTGCAACTTGCTGAGAATGACATCAAGCTATGTAAGAGTTCAAGATTTTCTCTTTTCCCTTTTCTTTCAATCTTCTTCATTTTAATAATATATTTTAAAATTTTTACCATGATACCTGTTATAAAATTCCCAAGAGAGGAAGCTAAGATTGGTAGTTGGCAATGACCACTGCACACAGATGAAATTCCAAAGACAATTTTCTGACTGGAAATCCAGCTATATTGTCCCATGTCTCATTTCTAGTACTGACATTCAATGTCAGATTATCCTCAGTGATTGAGAGAAACAACAAACAGGTAGAAATGCAAGAAACAGAGGGTGTATATGTGTGTGTGTGTATGCAACAGTGTTAAGCCTGTTTCTGTAAATACTCAGAAAGTATTTCCTTCAAGCAATGTAAAACCACAGAACTAACACAGTCTTCTGAAAGTACAAGCAAAACTTCATTACAATCAACAAAATCATCTAATCTAGGAACTAGAAGGAGAAAAACATTAGTTAACGTGGTTTCTATTAAAGAGGACAGAGATCAGTGGGTCATTGCCAGCTCCATTATACATTAGTCAACTAAGTAAACTTTGTTCTTCATGGATCTCAGCAGAAGTGTGTCTATTTTCACAAATATGCACTACAGTGATTGTAGGAGCAAACCATGAGCTGACAGAAGTAACTGTTCTTCACAATAACTAGTCTTAAAATTTGACTACAGTAAATTTTTATTAATAAAACACTAATATTATTTAATTTTATTTTCATAAAATGAAGTAACATATCTCAAATTTATTTTTGTATTCTAGAAGAAAGTGTTCTTGTTTATGTTGTTGTGGTTATTATTATTTGGTGCCATCCTTGACTGATTTTAACACTCAGTAATTTAGCATTCAGCCTAAAGTGAATATGGTACATCTTTATTACCTATACAATAAAGCTCTGTTTGTAAGGCCTAGAAGGAAGGCCTTTGAGAGTTGGGTTCTCACACTTCCAAGTTGGGTGTTAAGTCTTATCCCCAGCCTTCAGATGCTGGGATCTATATAGATAAAATTTACTCCCTACACACTATTCTGAATAACATATGTTAACTCTTTTTATCCTTTCTGAAACTCTGGGAGGTAGACACCATTATATTTATTTAAATTTTCATATCACCCAGAAGAGATCTTGTCATACTATCTGGGGCTATGTCTGTCTTGGGCAATACCCATGAATACAGGAGTGCAAAGGAAATGGGAAAGTTGTTGGAGTCAAAAAAAAAAAGGAGGCGGGTTTATCCTGTGCTCCTCATGAAATGTAAGGACTACTGGGTAGCAGGTGCTTTTTGTTACTCAAAGTAGGTCAGACTATTTTAATGCCTTATCAGTTGAGTGACCTGCTCTCAAAAGTTCTGCTTCCTCAGCCAACTCTGATGTCATGAGTTCTCCAGTTGTTCTAGGAGCAGCTCACAACTCCTCTTCACAAGTGTGTGTAGACAGGTGAGGGCATTTGTGACTCGAGCATATGTGGACAAAAAGGATGTTTCTCTGTGTAATTCAGAGAGGAGCACTGTGGTTTTAGGATTTTGGATCATAAGATGAGGGTCTTGTGATGGAGTCCTGAGGCCAAGATAGGTTATCTTATCTCTTAATTTTATTTGTACAGAAGAACGATGTTGAAATAAATGACCTCTAACATTTCCTGTTTCTTATGGCATTTTGCCAAGAATTAAGGCTCCTGAAGCAATTGAAAGTAATATGCTGACAGCAGATTATAATTAGGTACAGCAACCTAGGGACCATTTTCTCTTTTGCATGGGACATCTACTGATGATGATCCTCTTCACAGCTGCTCTGACATCCTTGTTTCTGAGACTATAGATGAGAGGGTTCAGCATAGGGGTAAGGATGGCATTAAACATGAAGAGAGACTGGTTTAATTTGGGGGTCGTGGAGGAACCAGGCCTCATGTAGACCAGTATGGCAGGGCCAAAGTAGAGGGTGACCACAGAGAGGTGGGAGGAGCAGGTGGCCAGAGCTTTGCTTCTGCCCTCAGTGGAGCTCATGCAGTGGACAGTGAGGAAGATGAGGGTATAGGAGGCCAGAATGAGGCTTAGGGGAATGAGGACCACCAGAAAGCTTGTGACCACCACTGACTTCAAATACACTGTAATGTCCTCACAAGTGAGCATCAAGAGAGCCAAGCCCTCACACAGAAAATGTGGGATCTCTCGAGGATGGCAGATGGGAAGGTGCATAGCATAGGCTGTATGAGCCAGGGAAGTCACTGCCCCTCCCACCCAGGAAACAATGGTCATTTGTGCACAGATGGTGTGGCTCATGATGACTGAGTAGTGCAGTGGGTTACAGGTGGCAATGTAGCGGTCATAGGACATGAGGGTAAGCAGGAGGCACTCAGCAATCCCTAGGGCTATGCTGAAGAAGATCTGTGTTCCACAGCCCACTTGGGATATGGCTTTCTTCCCTGAGAAGAAGTTTGTGACCATTTTGGGGACAGAAGTTGAGATCAAGGCCAAGTCAATGAGGGAGAGCTGGCTGAGAAGGAAGTACATGGGAGAGTGGAGTCTGGAATCCAGCCAGATGACAAGAATGAGAATAGTGTTACTCATAACAGCCACCAAGTAGACCACAAGGATGAGGCAGATGAGGAACATAAGGTGACTGAACTCAGGCCAGAGTCCCAGGAGAATGAAATCAGTAGTGAGAGTATCATTGTCACTCTCCTGATTGAACATCATTACCCTGACAAAAAAAATGCAAGGGCATTGCTCCATCTGATGGCACATTATCATTCAACTGGTTTGCCTTCCTTACTCCCAAGACTTCTATGAATATATTCATGTCAATTTCTTTCCTTGTAATCATCTCTTTAGTATTATAAACAGTTTCTCAAATGTTAGAGATTTTCTTATTTCTCTCTCATGGATTACTTAGGAAACTCACCAACCTGTTACAAACATAATGATTGACAGTAATGACATATGAACACAGGTACATTTTAATGTTTTATTTAAAAACATCCAGTCAGTTTGATGTAAATTTATCATACATATTTCTTGAAGTACTAATTTAGTCATCACTTAATGATTCCTTGTACATATAGTTTCATCTAGGAGTTATGATCATTTTAGATTTTGAAAAAGCCACATTTTCACACAGTATTAAAAAGCTTCATGAAAAATGGAGAAGATTTTCTTAGAGATGAGAAGTAGAGGCCTCAATAACTGAGGGGAGAAAAGCATTCTCAGAACTAAGTGTGGTTTGCACTCACCTTTTCCCTCCAAAAAATCCAGGTCATTTTTCCTGAAACTTCCTCTGTTGATGTGAAATGAAGCAATGGGCATCAGTATGATCATACTGGAGAGAAAATACAGTGAGAAGAGAAGAGAGATTATGATTTTAATAATGCCTTTATGAAGACATCTTTAGTCAACTTGTAGACATTGCAGGTGACCAAAACCTGCTTCCCAAAAGCTGCTTGTTTCCTGACTTTGTCAGGCACCCCGATCCTTGAACTTAATCCATGTGCTGATGTTAGTGGTGAGGATTTACAGTGCCCTTCTCCATGAACATGTAACAGAGGTCACCAGGCTGCTTTGTCCCTGAGTCATAGAAACAATGTTTCATCTAGCATTTAGAAAAAACACATTTACTAATTGGTGCCTGGCTCTCAGAACAGTCATACTTCATTTGTGTGGGAAATGTGTGACACCTTCACCCTTTACCCACTACAGACTATCATGAAAGGATCACAGAGGACAGGAGAAGGACAAGAACCAGATCAATGTCTCCAGTGTGTGTAGAGAGAAACCATGAGAACAACCCACATTCTTGGTCAATTTTCTGACATTTATGTAGAGGTCTGTTGACTCTTCTAACATGTCTTTCTTCTCCACATGGATTCTCTGGCCTGCCTCAGTTGCTCAAGTTGCTTAGATTTTTTGAAACTTTCAAAGTTTACTCCCAGTAATTTACCTGTGTCACATTTTTCTAAGGTTTAGTCTAATGCATGGCATGTTTGGCTTACAAATTTAGGAGACAAAAGAGACTTAACCAAAAAGGAGGCTTCTTGAATGCTGGAATGCCAAGCGTCAGAGGAGAGAAAGGAAAACTGTGTGGCCTTCTCAGTCCCTAGCAAACAGAACTAAAGATAAGAAGCTACATGCTTCACCTGACTCATTCTTAAAGGAAGACTTTACTTTGCACTTTCCCCACATATCTTCCATCTTTTATATCAATCTTCCTTTAACCAATTCACTTTCTGTCCTCTTTTTCTTTCATTACTTTAGTCCACACAATAGCATGTTTTCTTCTCATCCCAAAGTTAACTCCCCTGCACAGATTTATTTCTGCCTTGTGATTTTCCCTTCTCCTTCCTATATGCCTGGAGCCTATGTTTCTTCTGAGATGGCTTTTATCAAGCAATCACTATCCATTTAGATGGATAGATGATTCTGCCCCTCAGAAACATAAAATACAGAGATCAGAATACACAGGAACCCAGTGTTTCTGCTGATGGGTCTATTTCTACTCTATCTCAAGGAGCAACAAGGAATTGGGTTTTCCTCTTGCCCCTGTTCAGTGTAAACATGGAATTACCAATTTATAATAAGCAAAAGAGATTTGGGGGGTATTTATTCCAGAAACATAATCTATTTTCTCAGTATATAAAACATCTTCATTGTGGCAACTATATGTACAACTCTGAATGCACAGTGACAAACAGTCAAAGGCATTTGGCTGAGCTCAAACAAGGTATGGCCATAAAGATAATAGTAATATAATAGTTATTGAACACTCACTAATTTGTAACACTTTACTTCAATCTTATATAATTTACTTCTCTCAGCAACCCTATGAGATAAAAATGAATAGTATCTGCATTTTACAAAAAAGCACTGATGCTTAGAAGAGTAGGTATTTTTCCATATGGCAGAAGAGCCCTAAGGTGACTGGGAAGTCAAAATCTGGAGCTTGTACTCAACCTATCTACAATGTTCCTAAAGTTACCTGTTCATCAGAATCACAGAAGATTCTTGTTCAAACACAAGATTTTTGAACCCCAACCAAAACCTACTGGAATGGGGCCTGGATTTTTAAAAGGACCCTTGTTATTTATAAGAGAAGATAAGTTTAGAAATTGTGTAGTCAACCATTGTGCTTCCATGTTGTATAACTTATATCTAGTCTCAGAGAGTATATTTACCACTTTCTTCATTGCAACTCTTGTGTTCAGTCTCTCATCAGTGTCTGTGCCTCATTCAAAGTTTTCTGTCCCTTTCCTTGAGGACACAGTTCAAAATCCAGATAGAAGGAAGCACATTTCCACATCTCTGTTGAATCCTCTGTCTTGGAATCAGAGACACGGCCTGGCACTTTGACCCTCCTGCCAATAAACATGTGCTTATCATGGTGTCCAGGCACCCTGATGGACTTTTTCATCCATTGTCAGCTCTCCCCACAGTGACCCATCTGAGCACAGTGAATTAAATGCTCAGCATCCTCCTGTGCCTGCCCAGCCATCCAGTTCTTCCCTTCTTAGCGAGCCCTTCTCTTTACCTTTGTTCAACTTCACAGCAGTCCTCACCACCCTGAGACAGAGGCAGTATCCCTTAACACAACTTCCTTCCTTTCCCTACTGCTAGGATGGCTTGCTGAAAGGAGAAATACCTGTACATATTCTCTCCTCATCCCTGGATGATGAAAAATAAGAAAGCCCAACAAATTGTCCAAGGTCTCAGAGCATGTAGGGGTGGGGGCTGAAACTCTAATCCAATTCTGCTGGGCTCCAGAGCCCATTGTATTTAGCACTCCCATTAATAAATATTTCAAACCTGGGAGAAACTTAATCTTCTCCTTTATCTAATTTATGAGGACAAAACTGCCTTGACCTGAAAACTTAAATTTAAGTCTAAACAGCATTAAATGAAAATACTTATAAAGAAGATGAAAAGCATGGGTGCTATTTATCAACCATCCACCCAGCCATCTCTTTCTGTCTATATATCAGTATGATTTGGCATTTTACCTACCTGACTCAATGGAGTTCATATACACTGGATGATTAAATTTCTATTTAATAGCCCATTGATTATCATCATTAATGTGAACCATTACCTATTTGAGAATTAATGTGATTAATTTATTTTCAGAAATATTGGAAAAACTGTCACCAATTGTTTTATAGCATATTCCAGGGCAAGTTTTAAAGTTGGCTACCTCAAAATCCAGCATTTTTCTTCCTCACCTGGAAAGGCAGAATTCTTCTGAGTCTCTCCCTGAGTGAGAAGTGCTAGGTTCTCCTTTTCTGTATCAGAACTAAGGCTGAGAACTGCTTAATGGGTGCATTGGAAGGTTTATTTCATCTTCCAGATCTGGTTGCTCCAAGTCTAATCATTAGTATAAGGAATGACTCTAAATTAATGGTGCTAGTCAGATGTAGGGTATGTTTGACATAACCCAGAACCTTTGCCAATTGAGAGCCTGGGGACATCAAGTGGGGAATGTCTAGGAAGCATCTCGTCTCCAGACTTTAATTAACATGACTTTGTTTCATCAGATCTGAGTTGTTTTACAATTGTTCTCCAAAGAAAAATAGCCATCATTCACTCTATCACTTTTTCCCTATCACTTTTTCACTTTTTCCCTAGGTTTCCACTAATCTACCTGATAGATTTCACTTTTTCTCCAGGTTTCCAATAATTTACCTGAAGGTTTTCAATTTTTTTCTAGGTTTCCAACAATCTACCTGATAGTTTTACCAGAGAATGTACTTGCAAGTTCGCATTATATTTTGCATAAACCTGGGAAAATATTCATTATCTAAATAACCAAGTGGGGGAGATGGACAAATAGAAATTGTGGAAGGGGGTTTTCTTAGTTTGCCAAGCTTCCATGAAAAATACTACACAATTGTTTGACTTAAACAACAGGAGTTTACTGTCTCATGGTTTAATGCTAGGAGAAGTCCAAAATCAAGATTTCAGCAAGGTTTGATTTCTCCCTGAATTCTGTAACATTGTGTTGTTGACTGCCAGCAATCTAAGCTTCCTTGGCTCATATTTCTCCTCCTTGTCATTTTGGTGATTTTCTTTCATTTCTGGCTTCTGTGACTTCTGGATTCTCTTTCTAAGTCCTTAGTAATATGGATTAATACCCATCTTGATTTATTTGGCTGCACCTTAACTAAAAATAACATCTTCCATAGGTCTTATTTGTAATGGGTCCACAGTGTGCCACAGTAATGCAGATTAAGAATATATGTTTGTTAAAGTACATTATCCAACCTACTGTGGATGTTGCCCTCCAACTCTGGGTTAATTGCTCAGTATAGCTTAATGTGCAGACACTCTGAATGGGCTGTGGAGGAAAAGGAGGTTTATTTATGCCTGCAGGAGGTCAGGGAAAATTCTTGTGCTGGTTTGTAGCTGTTATGTACCCAGAAAACATCATGTTCTTTTAATCCATTTTTCTGAGTGCAGACCTATTTGGTGTGGGAACTTTTGATTAGGTTGTTTCAAATTAGATATGACCCAGCCCATTCAAGGTTGGTCTTAATCCTTTACTGGAATCCTTTATGAGGGTAAAATCCAGATAAATTTGGAAAGAGAAGAGTGAGGTATGGTCAGAGAAGCAAGAAGGACCCATGGGAGCTGAGAAAGAGAACCATTGAAAGCAGAACCTAGGAGAGAAGGGGAAGCAGATGTCCCCTTATGCCTCCCAATGTGACAGAGGAACCCTGGATGCCAGAAGCCTTTCTTCAGATAAGGTATCCTCTTCATGATGTCTTAATTTGGACATTTTCCATGGCCTTACAATTGTAACTTGTAACTCAGTAAATCCCCATTGTTAAAAGTCAACCCATTTCTGGCATATTGCATTCCAACAGGTTTAGCAAATCAAAACACTACCCTAATCTACCTCCCCATAGTGATTTTTCACTTAGCTTTTATACACATTAGAGAAAGAAAGATAATCACCTTCAGTAACATGTAATAGGGATCTGGAGAACATCATTAGTTCCTGAGTTATTTACTGCTTCCTTTAGAATTTATATACTCTGATACCTGGGGGCATGGTGTCTCCAAGTTTGGGGCAATAGATGAAAGCCTATTCATATCTGGACATCAGAGCTCTAATTCACAACTTGCTTACAGTGTTAAGGTTACTTTGAAAATGCTACCACTACACTGTCACAGAGGGTGAACTTCAGTGAGCTGCAAATAGGTCCTGCCACAAATTTAATCTATATTCTGTGGTCTTGGCTACATATATCTATGTGGGAAGTTATCTCAGTCATTATTATATTAATGATTTGAATTGATGATACTAAAGTCTAAGGTTAATTCTCTCTTTGAGACAATTCACTTCATTGTGTGTATAAAGACTTCAAAGATTATAACCTTATCTGATTATCTCTTTCCAGTGCTATTAAGGTTTCATAGAAATGTACATTCTCATATACTGTTGTGGGCATGTGAATTGTTATTTTTTTAAGGATGCTACCTATTAATTGAAAATGAACTTCATTTTGAAATGATCTGGCAGTAATAAAAGCACCACAATATAAAGAAATGTGTTTATGAATGCTTATTCTAATCATCAATGTCTCAGGAAAAATAAAAGGGTAAAAGAGTTGAACATTATGAAGTGATTAAACCCACTAATGGAATGCTAGGGAGGGAGTGGAATGGGAAGATTTAGGCTGTATATATGTTTCCACAATTGAAAAAAAAGACAGTTTAAATACAGGAAAATTGAATGAGAAGGATGTTCCTGGATGGGATCTGAGGATGGGGTACAGGAGGCCCAAAGGGACACGGTTGGGACATAAGGGAAAAAAAGGAAATATGGAATGCAAGCTTTGTATCAATGTTGAATTTCTTGAACTTCTTAGCTGTGCTTAATGGGATTGCATAAAAGAATGTTATTGTTCATGGGAATTGTATATGTGAATTACAGTGTTTGTTCAATGATGTGTGCAGCTTGCTCTCATATGATCAGAAGACAGAGCAATAGATGATGGATGATAGAAAGGGAGGGAGGGAGGGAGAGACAGAAAGAAAAGGTGGTGTGAACAGCATGTTAAAATTGATGGATCAGGGTATTGGGGGAGGGGGTCAGGGTATGCTGGGTATGGGGTTTGTATTGTTTTTGCAACTTTTCCTGTAACTTTGAATTTATTTCAAAATAAAATTTAGAAAAAGTAAACCTGGAACTGTGCAGCAATATACAATGCCCCAAGGAAGATACATGGAATGTATGCTGAGTAAAGTTTATAATATTAGAAATCTTTAATCAAATGCTGTGAAGGTAACCCATTAATGCAAACATGTGCAATGTGGGCAGCAAAGAAGTTATTTTAGTTTACTTTGTTTCATGAAACTTTGCTTCCCTTTATTATAAAGTGGTGATTTTTCACACCTGTATGTTTTTGTAGCTTATAGATGATATCTAAAATGAATTCATTACAATGAAAGAAACAAAAATTAAACTTCTCATTTAAAAGAAAATAACCATGAAGTCAACATAATTTTCTTCCAATACAGCCTAAAATTCATATACTCAAATTCATCAGGAAGAACCTTTGAAAAGAAACACAATTTGAGGAATATTATTTAAAATGATGGTTCAGCAGTTTTATAATGTGTCCAGATGAAGGAAATAATTGAGATACATTCAGATGAAAGAGAATGAATAAAGTTGTAAAAGAAATGCCATGATTGATATGAGACTGGACACTATTTTTGTTTTGTGCCTTTCTACATTTCTATCATTATTATTAATATTAACATATTGCTTGGTTGATGGCACATGATTGTGTAATTGTTGAGGTGGGGCCAGACCCGTAGATGAGATACTTGTACTACAACCAGGTTAATTTAATGATTGTTGTAATGTTCCTGAGAATACATAAGTGAATGCCTCTGTTCTTATGTGAAATACTACAGGAATAATTAAAGACACTGACATTTTTTTAAACATAAATTTTAAATTGATAAAGAAAACGTTATGATACAAGGAATATGAAAAAATCAAATTGGTGAATAAAATTAATAAAGACAGTTCACATGTTTTAGTTTCCCTCCTCATGAAGGTACAGGGTCAGATCAGGGCAAGACTGCACTGAACTGCTTCCATGAGATATGAGGGGAATGGTCACATTCAGTGCCACTTGGGCCAACTCCCCTGGGCTTCAGCAAATTCAGGAATGGAGAAGTTGGGGATGTCTTCTTCCTTTGTTAATAAACTTGCTTTCATATCTGGAAAAAAATACATGCCACATTTGTGGTTAATCCCTCTCAATTTCAGCACCAGGTAAAAGACAGACATGGGGTGGGCATTCACAGTTACATGTGTATCATTCTAAATGAAAGAGCCATAGAATGTTGTCACCCAGGACAGGCATATCCCTCAGTGCAATGATAAATTCTGGACCAAGGAACAAACAATACTCAGTGTACACCATCATGACTGTCCTCCAGGGGGTCTCCATCCTTGTACCCAATCGTGCCTCCAAACCATCCAACACAAGAAATATCAGACTCTCCATGTATCATGTGATTTCTTCATCACAGGACTACCTTGACTGTCACTCAGCAAATAGGTCCAGAATGAGATTTCTGGAAATCATGTATAGAGCAAAAAATCCCACCACTAAGACAGCCATGAGCCAATTCTCATGTCAGCTATAAACAGCAGACAGGGCAGACACTTGAAAGTTGTCCTAATTTCCATGGCTTAAAGTGAGTTCATTTACTACACATGGGCATGCCTCATGGGAGGCTCTGTTAAGTGAGGACACAGGATGCTAAGATGCTTGTCTTAGATCCAGTGGTATTTTCTGTGCCATTGGAAAAATAAGGCAGGCCATGATTGGCCAGGGGCACTTCATTAAAATTCCCCCTACCACACTCCCAATTGGAATTTGCTCTTGGGCATTCCTGTATAGCTTCCTCCAGGGAGAGTCAAACCCTCAGAATCCATTGAGCATGCAGCTGATCCTCAGAGCTGATGAATAATCCTCATATACCTACCACAAACTGCACAGCCCACAATACCTCCTCTGTCACCTGCACACTTGGGGATCCCAATATATTTTCAGACCACAGGGCAGCCATTGAGCTGGAGCACTGTTGTTTAGCAAACTGATGCCTATTGTGGGGTAGGAGATGTTCACCATAATTTGCACATGTGCATTTCAAGCACCTGCCAGAATTCTGTGCCACTTTGGAACCTGGGCTGACACTGTCTCCTCCAAGGTTCAAGCCCCAGTCAGATTTCTTCCCTGTGGTTCCTTAACTTGAGACTTTGTGCTGTATACTAGGCACAACAGGGTATATGGATTCCTATTTTGAATTATGGGAAAGGTTCAGAAACACTTGGTTTGGTGTGTAGCTGTTTTTTTCCACACGTCTCTGCAGAGAAGCCTCTATTTGAAAGTGGATATGAGGGATATGATATTGGTTAATGCTAACTAGATGACAAGAGGGGGAAAGTGTAAACCTAGGACTATGCAGCAATAAACAATACCCCAAGGAAGATACATGGACTGTACTGTGTACTGTTTATAATATTAGAAATCTTTAATCAAATGCCTTGAATATAGCCCATTAATGCTAACTTGTGCAATGTGGGAAAAAAAGAAGTTATTTCAGGTTACTTGCTTTCCTGAAACTTTGCTTTGCTTTATTATAAAGTGGTGATTTCTGATACCTGTGTGTTGTTGTAACTTATAGATAATGTTTGAAATGAATTCAAAACAATGAAAGAAATGTAAATTAAACTTCTCTTTTAAAAGAAAATCACCATGAGGGCACAATAATTTTCTGCCAATACAGCCAAAAATTCATAAATTCATTTTCATCAGGAAGAACCTCTGAAAAGAAACAGAATTTGAGGGATATTATTTAAAAGGATAGTTCTTCCATTTTTTAATATGTCCATGAAAAGGAAATTATTGAGATATATTCAGATGAAAGAGAACAAATATACCTGTAATAGAAATACCATGATTGATTGGACACTGGACACCATTTTTCTTTTGTGCCTTTCTACATTTCTATCATAATTATTAATATTAACTTTTTGCTTGTTTGATAGGACATGATTGGGTAATTGTTGAGGTGTGACCAGGCCCCTAGATGAGATATTTCTACTACAATCAGGTTAATATAATGATTGTTGTAATGTTCCTGAGAACACATAAGAGAACAACTCTGTTCTTAAGTGAAATACTACAGGAATAAATAAAGAAACTGAATTTTTTAAACATTAATTTAAAATATTTAAAGAAAATCTTATTATACATGGAATATGAAACAATGTTAAATCAGTGAAAAATAAATAAATAAAAACAGTTCACGTGTGTTGGTTTCCCTCCTCATGAATGCACAGGG
This sequence comes from Choloepus didactylus, assembly GCF_015220235.1. NCBI lineage: Eukaryota > Metazoa > Chordata > Mammalia > Pilosa > Megalonychidae > Choloepus > Choloepus didactylus. The sequence continues at coordinate 1,888,178 of NW_023637581.1, forward strand.
TGAGATTACACTGACCAGCTTTCAAGGGATATGAGAATAATGGTCACAGTTTAGTGCCACTTAGGCCTACTACCCTGGGCTTCAGCAAATTAGGGAATGGAGACATCAGGGAAGTCTTCTTTTGCTAATAAACTTGTTTTCAAATCTGGAAAAAAAATATGTGTCACATTTGTGGTTAATCTCTCCCAACTCCAGCACATGCAAAAGGGGGACATGTGGTGGCATTCCCAGTTAAATGTGTATCATTCTAACTGAAAGAGCTATGGAATGTTGGCTCCCAGGACAGGGATATCCCTCAGTGCTTGATAATTCCTGGACCAAGTAACAAACAATATTCAATGTACACCATCATGCATGTCCCCTGGGAGTAGCATTCCTCTCCTCAATCATGCTTCCAACCCACTCAATGAAAAAATATCAGCCTCTCCATGTATAATCTTTTTCTTAATCACAGGACCACCTTGACTATCACTCAGCATTTAAGCTCATAAGGAGATTTCTGGCAATCATAAATAGAGCAAGAAATCTTACCACTTAGATGGCCATGAGTCTATCCACTTGTCAACTTTAAACAGTGGACAGGGCAGACACCTCAAAATTGTCAAATTTCCCTGACTTAAAGTGGGTTCATTGAATGCACATGGGCATGCCTAATGTTAGGCTCTGCTAAGAGAGCACATGGGATGCTAAGATATTTGTATTATATCCAGTGGTAATATCTGTGCCATTGGAAAAAGAAGACAGGCCCATGCTTGGCCAGGGGCCCTTCATTAAAATTCCCCCTACCACATTCCCATTTGAAATTTGTGCTTGGGACTTCCTGTATAGGTTCCTCTAGGGAGAGTCAAACCCTCCCCATCTATTGGGGCAGCAGGTGATCTTTGGGGCTGCAGAGTAATCCTCATAAACCTAAAAAAACTGCACAGGCCACAACACTTCAACCATCACCTGCACACTGGGTATCCCATTATATTTTCAGACCACAGGGCAGCCATTGGGATAGAGCCCTGTTGCTTAGCAACCTGATGCCTACTGTGAGGTAGGAGAGGGCCAGCATAATTTGTGAATGTGCATTCCAAGCACCTGCCAGAATTCGCTGCTGCTTTGGAAACTGGGATTACATTGTCTCCTCACAGGTTTGAGCCCAGTGAGATTTCTTCCCTGAGGATTCTTAACTTGGGATCTCCTGCTGTATATTAGGCAAACAAAGTTGCAGGGATTCCTATTTGGAGTAAAGGGAAAGATTCAGAAACAGTTGGTGTGGTGTGTAGCTGCTTGTGCCCACAAGGCTCAGCAGAGAAGCCTCTATTTGAAATTGGATATGAGGGATGAGAAGTCATGTAACTGGAACTAGATGACAAGAGGGGGAAAAATGAAACCTAGGGCTGTGCAGCAATAAACAATAACCCAAAGAAGATACATGGACTGTATGAAGAGTACTGTTTATAATATTAGAAATCTTTAATCAAAAGTCTTGAAGATAACCAATTAATGCAAACTTGTGCAATGCAGGAAGCAAACAAGATATTTCAGGTTACTTGCTTTCATGAAACTTTGCTTTGCTATATTATAAAGTTGTGAGTTTTGATAACTGTGTGTTGTTGTAGCTTATAGATATTGTTTAAAATGAATTCAATACAATGTCAGGAAGAAAAATTAAAGTTCTCATTTTAAGAAAATCATCATGAGAGCACAAGAATTTTCTGTCATTACAGCCTAAAATTCATAAACTCAAGTTGATCAGGAAAAACCTCTGAAAAGAAACACAATTTGAGGATTATTCTTTAAAAAGATAGTTCAGCAGTTTTCTGATAAGTCCAGATGTAGGAAATAATTGAGATATATTCAGACAAATGAAAATAAATATACCTATAAAGAAATGCAATGTTTGATATGAGACTGGACACTATTTTTGTTTTGTGCCTTTCTACATTTCTACCATTATTATTACTATTAATATTTTGCTTTGTTGATAGGTCATGATTGGGTAATTGTTGACATGGTTCCAGGCCATTAGATGACATATTTGTACTACAACAAAGTTAATTTAATGATGGTTGTAATATTCCTGAGAATACATAAGAGAATGCCTCTATCCTTAAGTGAAATACTACAGGAATAATTAAAAAATGGACATTTTTAAATATAAATTTCAAATTGTTAAAGAAAACTTTATTATGCAAGGAATATGAAATAATGTCAAATTCCTGAAAAAAAGAAATTAATAAAGACAGTTCACATTGGTTGGTTTCCTTCCTTATGAAGGCAGTGTCAGATGAATGTGAGAGTGCACTGACCTGCTTTAATGGAATATGAGAAGAATGGTCACAGTCAGTGCCACTTTGGCCTACTCCCTTGGGCATCAGCAAAGTCAGGAATTGAGAGGTCAAAGAAGTCTTCCTACATTTCTAAAAACTTGCTATCAGATATGGAACAAAATATGTGCCAGATTTTTGTTTAATGTATCCCAAGTCCAGCACCATGTAAAAGGCTGACTTGGGGTGGGCATTCACCATTACATGTATATCATCATTCTTACTGAGAGAACCAGGTATGTTGGCTCCCAGGACAGGGATATCCATCAGTTCAATGATAGTTCCTTGACTAAGGAACAAACAATATTCAGTATACACCATCATGCCTTCCCTCTGGGTGTCTCCATCCCTATCCCCAATAATGCCTCCAACACAATCAACACAAAAATATCATCCTATCCATCAATCATGTGTTCTTTTCATCACAGGATCACCTTGATAGTTACTCAGACTTTAGTCAATGAATTGGTCTATTTATGGCAAGCATAAATAGACCAAGAATTGCCACCAGTGAGGGAGACATCAGCCAGTCCTCATGTCAGCTATAAACAGTAGACAGGGCTGACACCTCAAAGTTATCTATATCTCTGACTTAAAATTGGTTCACTGACTGCACATGGTCATGCCTCATGATTGGCTCTGATAAGTCAACATCCCAGATGCTGAGCTGCTTTTCTTAGATCCACTGTCAATTTGTGTCATTGGAAAATAAAAAGGCAGGCCCAAGCTTGCAAAGTGTACTTCATTAAAGTTGACCCTACACCACACCCAATTGGAATTTGTCTTTGGGCATTCCTGTATATCTTCCTCAAAGGAGAGTCAAACAGTCACCATCCATCAGTGCTGCATGTGAACCTCCAGTATCCAGAATCATCCTCATATATCTACAACAAACTGCAAAGGCCACAACACTTCCACCATAACATGAACACTTTTGGATCCATTATATTTTCATACCACAAGGCAGCCATTGGGAAACAGCCCTGTTGCTTACCAACACGATGCCTACTGTGAAGTAGGAGATGTTTGGCATAATTTGCACATGTGCTTTCCAGGTACCCACCAGAATTGTATGCCACTTTGGAAGCTTGGCTGACATGGTCTCCACCATAGGTTTGAGGGCCAGTGAGACTTTTTACCTCAAGTTTCTTAACTTGTAATTTCTTGCTGTATATTAGGCACACTTTGGTACAGTGATTCCTATTTGAAGTAATGGAAAAGATTCAGAAACACTGGATGTGGTGTGTAGCTGCTTGTGCACAGAAGGCTCAGCAGAGAAGCCTCTATTTGAAAGTGGCTATGAGGGATGTGAAGTTGTGTAAGTGGAACTAGATGACAAGAAAATGAAAAAGTAAACCTAGGACTGTGAAGCAATCAACAATACCCCAAGGAAGATACATGGACTATAAGAAAAGTACTGTTTATAATATCAGAAATCCTTAATCAAATGCCTTGAAGATAACCCAATAATGCAACCCAGTGCAATGTGAGAAGCAAAGAAGTTATTTCAGGTTACTTGCTTTCCTGAAACTTTGTTTTGCTTTATTACAAAGTGGTGATTTTTGATACCTGTGTGATGTTGTAGCTTATAGATAATGTTTAAAATGAATTGAATACAATGAAAGAAACAAAAGTGAATCTTCTCATTTAAAAGAAAATCACCATGAGGGTACAATAACTTTCTGCCAATGCCACCTAGAATTCATAAACTCTATTTCATCAGGAAGAAATTCTGAAAAGAAACACAAAATGAAGAATATTTTTTAAAAGGATGGTTCAACAGTTTTCTATGTCCAGATGAAGGAAATAATTGAGATATATTCAGATGAAAGAGAATAAATATACCTGTAAAAGAAATGCCACATTTGATATGAGACTGGACACTATTTATGTTTTGTGACTTTCTAGATTTCTATCATTATTATCACTATTAACCTTTTATTTGTTCAATAGGTCATGATTGGGTAATTTTTGAGGTGGGGCCAGTCCACAAAATGAGACATTTTTACTAAAACCTGGTTAATTTAATGATTGTGGCTATGTTCCTGTGAATACATAAGGGAATGCCTCTGTTCTTAAGAGAAATACTACAAGAATAATTAAAGGAACTGACATTTATCAATGTGTTTAAAGTTTTTAAAGAAAAACTCATACAAGGAATATGAAACAATGGTAAATCAGTGAAAATAGAAATTAAATAAAGACAGTTCACATGTCTTGGTTTCCCTCCTCATGAAGGCACAGAGTCAGATCAGGGTGAGATTACACTGACCTGCTTTCGTGGGATATGAGAAGAATGGTCACAGTCAGTGCCACTTTGTCCTTCTCCCCTGGGCTTCAGCAAATTCAGGAATGGAGAGGTTGGGAGAGTCTTCTTCAATTGCTAATAGACTTCCTTCAGATCTGGAATAAAATATATGCCACATTTGTTGTTACTTTCTCCCAAGTGCAGCACTGGATAAAAGGGTGACTTGGGGTTGGTATTCAGTTACATGCATATCATTTTAACTGACAGAGCCATAGTATGTTGGCAACCAGGACAGGGATATCCCTCAGTGCAGTGATAATTCCTGGACCAAGGAACAAACAATATTCAGTGTACACCATCAAGCCTGCCCTTGGGGGTCTCCGTCACTGTTCCCAATCATGCCTCCAACCTATTCAAAACAATATATATCAGCCTCTCCATGAATCATGTGTTCCCTTCATCACAAGACCACCTTGACTGTCACTCAGAATTTTGTCCCAGAATGAGATTTCTGGCAAGCACAAAAAGAGCAAGAAATCCCACCACTAAGAAGGTCATGAGTCTATCTTCTTGTCACTATAAACAGGGGACAGAGCAGACACTTACATATGTCCATATTTCCCTGACTTAAAGCTGGTTCATTGACTGCACATGGGCATGCCTCATGGTAGGTTCTCTGAAGTGAGCACCAGGGATGCTAAAGCATTCTGTCTTAGATACAAAGGTAATTTTTGTGCCATTGGAAAAAAAAGGCAGTCATACTTGGCCAGGGGCACTTTATTAGAGATCCCCCTACCACACACCTGATTGGAATTTGCCCTTTGACATTCCTGTAGAACATCCTCTAGTTCGAGTCAAGCCCTCACCATCAATCAGGGCTGCTGGAGATCTTGGCTGCAGAATAATTGTCATATACCTACAACAAACTGCACAGGCCACACCACCACCAACACATTCACACTTGGGGATCCCATTATATCTTCAGACCACAGGGCAACCATTGGTTTAGAGCCCTGTTGCTTAGCAACCTGATGCCTATTGTGAGGTAGGAGAGGTTCAGCATAACATACAAAAGCACATTCCAGGAACCCACCAGAATTCTATGCCACTTTGGAACCTTGGCTGTCACTCTCTCCTCCACAGGTTCAAGCCCCAGGGAGATTTCTTCCCTCAGTTTTCCTAACTTGGGATTTCCTGCTGTATATTAGGCACATCATGGTACAGGGATTCCTATCTAGGGTAATGGGAAAGATTCAGAAACACATGGTGTTGTGTGTAGCTGCTTCTGCACACAAGGCACAGCAAAGAATCCTCTATTTTAATGTGGATATGAGGGTGAAGTCATGTAACTGGGACTAGATAACAAGAGTGCGAAAATGGAAACCTAGGACTGTGCATCAATAAACAATACCCCAAGGAAGATACATGGACTGTATGAAGAGTATGGTTTATGATATTAGAAAGCTTTAATCCAATGTCTTGAAGATAACCCATTAATGGAAACTTGTACAATGTGGGAAGCAAAGAAGTTATTTCAGGTTTCTTGGTTCCCTGAAACTTTGCTTTGCTTTATTATGAAGTGGTGATCTTTAATGCCTGTGTGCTGTTGTAGCTTAGAGATAATATTTAAAATGAATTGAATACAATGAAACAAAAATTAAACTTCTCATTTAAAAGAAAATCACCAAAAGGGCACAATACATTTCTACCAATACCACCTAAAATTCATAAACTCAATTTTATCAGGAAAACCTCTGAAAAGAAACAGAATTTGAGGAATATTTTTTAAAAGGATGGTTCAGCAGATTTCTAATATGTCCAGATGAAGGAAATAACTGATATATTTTCAGATGAAATAGAATAAATATACCTGTAAAAGAAATGCCACATTTGATATGAGACTGGACACTATGTTTTGTGCCTTTCTAGATTTCTATCATTCTTATTACTATACAACTTTTGTTTGGTGGTTAGGAAACAATTGGGTAATTTTTGAGATGGGGCCAGTCAATGAGATGAAATATTTGTACTAAAACCTGGTTTATTTAATGATTGTGGCAATGTTCCTGTGAATACATAAGGGAATACCTTTGTTCTTAAGAGAAATACTACAAGAATAATTAAAGGAACTGACATTTATCACCTATGTAATTTAAAGTTTTTAAAGAAAAACTCATACAAGGAATATGAAACAATGGTAAATCAGTGAAAATAGAAATTAAATAAAGACAGTTCACATGTCTTGGTTTCCCTCCTCATGAAGGCAAAGAATCAGATCAGGGTGAGATTGAAATGACCAGCTTTCCTGGGATATGAGAAGAATGGTCACAGTCAATGCCACTTTGTCCTAATCCCCTGTGCTTCAGCAAATTTGGGAATGGAGAGGTAGGGAAAGTCTTCTTCCATTGCTAATAAACTTCCTTCAGATCTGGAACAAAATATGTGCCACATTTGTTGTTAATCTCCCCCAAGCCCAGCACTGGGTAAAAGGGTGACTTGGGATCAGCATTCACAGCTACATGCATATCATTTTAACTGACAGAGCCATAGTATGTTGGCAACCAGGACAGGGATATCCCTCAGTGCAATGATAATTGCTGGACCAAGGAACAAACAATATTCAGTGTACACTATCATGCCTGACCTTGGTAGTCTCCATCACTGCCCCCAATCATGACTTCAACCCATTCAACACAAATTATATCAGCTTCTCCACGAATCATGCATTCTCTTCATCACAAGATCCCCTTGACTGTCACTAAGCATTTAGGCCAAGAATGAGATTTCTGGCAAGCATCAATAGAGCAAGGAATCCCATCACTAAGAAAGCCATGAGCCAATCCTCATGTCAACTATAAACAGTGGACAGGGCAGACACTACATATTTTCCATATTTCCCTGAATTAAATTTGGTTCATTGACTGCACATGGGCATGCCTCATGTTAGGCTCTGTGAAGTAAGCACCAAGGATGCTAAGCTGCTTGTCTTAGATTCAATGGTAATTTCTGTGCCATTGGGAGAAATGGCAGGCAACCTTTGCCAGGGACACTTCATTATAGGTCACTCTACCCCACAACAAATTGAAATCTGTCCTTTGGCATTCCTGTAGAGCTTCATCCATGTAGAGTGAAACCCTCACCATGCATCAGAGCTGCAGGATATCCTCTTGGCTGCAGAAAAATTGTCATATACCTACAACAAACTGCACAGACCACAACAGCTCCACCCACACATGCCTACTTCGGGATCCCTTTATATCTTCAGACCACAGGCAGCCATTTGTATAGAATCCTATTTCTTAGCAACCTGATGCCTATTGTGAGGTAACAGATGGTCAGTGTAATATATGAATGCACATTCCAGGCACCCAGCAGAATTCTATGCCACTTTGGATCCTTGGCTGACACTCTCTCCCCAACAGGTTCAAGCCCCAGGGAGATTTCTTCCCTCAGGTTACCTAACTTGGGATTTCCTGCTGTATATTAGGCACACCAGGGTACAGGGATTCCTATTTAGAGTAATGGGAAAGATTCAGAATCACTCAGTGTTGTGTGTAGCTGCTTCTGCACACAAGGCTCAGCAGAGAATCCTCTATTTGAATGTGGATATGAGGGTGAAGTCATGTAACTGGACCTAGATAACAAAAGCAGGAAAAGGGAAACCTAGGACTGTGCATCAATAAACAATACCCCAAGAAATATACATGGACTGTATGAATATTAATGCTTATAGTATTAGAAATCTTTAATCAAATGCCTTGAAAATAACCAATTAATGCAACTTGTGCAATGTGGGTAGAAAAGAAGTTATTTCAGGTTACTTGCTTTCCTGATACTTTGATTTGCTTTATTATAAAGTGGTGATTTTGATACATGTGTGTTATTGTAGCTTATAGATAACATTTAAAATGAATTCCATACAATGAAAGAAACAAAAATTAAACTGATTTAAAAAAAAACACCCTGAGGGCAAAATAATATTCTGCCAATACAGCTGAAAATACACAAACTCAATTTCATCAGTAAGTACCTCTGAAAAGAAATGAAATTTGAGTAATATTCTCTAAAAGGATGTTTCAGCACTTTTCTAATATGTCCAGATGAAGAAAATAATTTAGATATATTCAGATGAAAGAGAATAAATAAACCTGAAAAAGAAATGCCACATTTCATAGGAGACTGGACTCTATTTTTGGTTTGTGCCTTTCTACATTTCTATAATTATTATTACTATTATCATTCTGCTTGGTCATTAGGACATAACTGGGTAAATGGTGAAGTGGAGACCAGGCCACTAGATGAGATATATGTACTACAACCAGTTTAATTTTATGATTGCAGCAATTTTCATGTGAATACATAACAGAATGCCTCTGTTCTTCATTGAACTACTAGAAGAATAATTATAGAAACTGATATTTTTAAACATAAATTTAAAATTGTTAAAGAAATCTTATTATACAAGGAATATGAAAGAATGTTAAATTGGTGAAAAGCAATATTAAATAAAGACATTAGATTAGAGTGAGATTACACTGACCTGCTTTCATGGGATAAGAGAAGAATGGTCACAGTCTGTGACACATGGTCCTACTCCGTTGGGCTCCAGAAAATTCAGGAATGAAGAGGTTGGGGAAGTCTTCTTCCTTTGCTAATAAACTTGCTCTCAAATCTGGAACAAAATATGAGCCATATTTGTTGTTAGTCTCTCCCAAGACCAGCATGAAATAAAAAGGAGACTTGGGTTGGGAGTTCACAGTTACATGTGCATCATTCTAACTGAAAGAGCCAGAGTATGTGGGCATCAAGGAGAGTGCTATCTCTCAGTGCAATGATAATTCCTGGAACAAGAAACAAACAATATTCATTGTACACCATCATGACTGTCCTATGGGAGTCTCCATTCCTGTATGCAATCATGCCTCCAACCCACTCAACAAAAAAATATCAGCCTCTCCACATATCATGAGTTCTCTTCATCACAGGACCACCTTGACTGTTATGCAGCATTTGTGCCAAGAATGAGATTTCTGCAAGCATAAATAAATCAAGTATTCCCACCACTAAAACAGCCATGAACCAATCCTCATGTCAGCTATAAACACTGGACACTTCAGACACATCAAAATTGTCCAAATTTCCCTTACATAAAGTGTGTTCTTTCACTTCAAATAGGCATGCCTCATGGTAGGCTCTGCTAAGTGAGGACCCATGATGCCAAGCTGCTTGCCCTAGATTCAGTGGGAATTTCTTTGCCATTGGGAAAAGAAAGTCAGGCCCAAGCTTGGCCAGGGACACTTCATTCAAGTTCTCCCTAACCCCCATCCATTTGGAATTTGCCCTTGGGCATTTCTGTAGAGCTTCCTCCAGGAAGAGTCAAACCTCCACCATCCATCAGGGCTGCAGGTGAACCTTGGGGCTACAGAATCATCCTCACATACCTACAAAAAACTGCACAGGCCACAACATCTTCACCATCACCTGCACATGGGGATTCCATTATATATTCAGACCACAGGGCAGCCATTGGGATAGAGCCCTGTTGCTTAGTGACCTAATACCTTTTGTGAGGTAGGAGAGGGTCAGTGTAATTTGCCCCTTTGCATTCCAAGCATGCAGCAGAATTCTATGCCACTTTGGAACCTGGGCTGATACTGTCTCCTCCAAAGTTTCGAGCCCCAGTGAGATTTCTTCCATGAGTTTTCTCAATGTGGGATTTCTTATTGTATATTAGACACACCAGGTTATAGTAATTACTATTTGGAGTAATGGGAAAGATTCATAAACAGTTAGTGTAGTGTGTAGTTTCTTGTGCACAGAAAGCTCAGCAGAGTATCCTCTATTTCGAAGTGTATATGAGGGATGTGAAGTTATGTAACTGGAACTAGATAACATGAGGGGGAAAATGGAAACCTAGGACTGCGCAGCAATAAAGAATACCCCAAGGAAGATACATGGACTGTATTAAGAGTACTGTTTATAACAGTGGAAATCTTTAATCAGATGACTTGAAGATAACCCATTAATGCAAACTTGTGCAATGTGGGAAGCAAAGAATTTATTTCAAGTCACTTGCTTTCCTAAAACCTTGCCTTGCTTTATTATAAAGTGGTGATTTTTGATACTTGCGTGTTGTTGCAGCTAATAGGTAATGTTTAAAATAACTTCAATAACATGAAAGAAAAAAATATGAAACGTCATTTAAAAAAAATCACAATGAATGCACCATAATTATCTGCCAATACAGCCTAAAACTCATAAACCCAATTTCATCAAGAAGATCCTCTGAAAAGAAACACAATTTGAGGAAAATTCTTTTAAAGGATGGTTCAGCAGTTTTCTAATATGTCCAGATGAAGTAATTAATTGAGGTATATTCAGATGAAAGAGAATAAATATACCTGTAAAAGAGATGCCACTTTTGACATGAGACTGGACAACACCTTTGTTTTGTGGCTTTCAACATTTCTAACATTGTTATTACTATTAACATTTTGCTTGTTCAGCAGGACATAATTGGGTAATTGTTCAGTAGGGGACCAGGCCCCTAGATGAGATATTTGTACTACAACCAGGTTGATTTAATGATTGTGGTAATATTCCTGTGAATATGTGTGTGAGAATGTCTCTGTTTTTAAGTGAAATAGTACAAGAATGATTAAAGAAACTGTCATTTTTAAGCATAAATTTAAAATTCTTAAAGAAAACCTTATACAAGGAATATGAAACAATTTTTAATTTATGAAAAAAGAAATTAAATACAGTTCACATGTGTTGGTTTCCCTCCTCATGAAGGCACAGGGTCAGATAAGGGTGAGATTACACTGACCTGCTTTAATGTGATATGAGAAGAATGGTCACAGCCAGTGCTCCTTGGGCCTATTCCATTGGGTTTCAGCAAATTTGGGAATGGAGAGGATGGGAATGTATTCTTCCTTTGCTAATAAACTTGCTCTCTGATCTGGAAGCAAATATTTGCCACATTTGTGGTTAATCTCTCCCAAGTCCAGCTCCATGTAAATGGGGGACTTGGGGTAGTCATTCAGAGTTACATGTGTATCATTCTAACTCACAGAACCAGGGTATGTTGGCCCCCAGTACAGTGGTATCCCTCAGTGCAATGATAATTCCTGGACCAGGGAATAAACAATATTCAGTGTACACCATCATGCCTGCTCTCAGGGTGTCTCCATACATGTCCCCAATCATGCGTCTAAACCACTCAACACAATTTTTCAGCCTCTCCATGTATCATGTGTTCTTTTCATCACAGGACCACTGTTAATGTCATTCAGCATTTAGGCCCAGAATGCAAATTCTGGCAGTCATAAATACAGCAACAAACCCCACAATTAAGACAGCCATGAGCCAATCCTCATGTAAGCTATAAACATTGGACAGTGTAGAGACCCCAAAGATATCCAAATTTCCCTGACTGAAAGTGGGTTCATTGAATGCATGTGGGAAGGCCTCATGGTCAGCTATGCTAAGTGAGATGCCAGGATGCTAAGCTGCTTGTCTTAGATTCAGCAGGAATTTCTGTGCCTTTGGAAAGAAAAGGCAGGCCTAAGCTTGGCCATGGGCACTTCATTACACACACCCAATTGGAATTTGCCCTTGAGCATTCCTGTATAGCTTCCTCCAGGGAGAGTCAAAGGCTCACCATCCATCAGTGCTGCAGGTGATCCTCAGGGCTGCAGGTTCAACCTCATACACCTACAAGAAACTGCACAGTCCACAACACCTCCACCATCACCTGCACACTTGAGTAACCCATCATATTTTCAGACAACAGTGCAGTCATTGTGATAGAGCCCTGTTGCTTTACAATCTGATGCTTACTGTGAGGTATGAGAGGGTCAGTGTAATTTGCATATGTGCATTAGAAGCACCTGCCAGAATTCTATGCAACTTTGGAACCTGGGCTGACACTGTCTCCTCTGCATGTTCAAGCCCCAGTGAGATTTCTTCTCTGAGGTTTCCTAACTTGGGATTTCCTGTGGTATCTTAGGCAAACCTGGGTGAAGGAATTCCTTTTTTGAGTAATGAAAAAGATTCAGATACACTTGATGTGGTGTCTAGATGCTTGGGCACACAAGCCTTAGCAGAGAAGCCTTTATTTGAAAGTTGATGTGAGGGGTGTGAAGTCATCTAACTGGAACTAGATGACAAGAGGGGGAAAAAGGAAACATAGTACTGTGCAGCAATAAACAATACCCCAAGGAAGATATATGGTCTGTATGAAGAGTACTGTTTATAATATTAGAAATCTTTAACCAAATGCCTTGAATTTAACCCATTAATGCAAACTTGTGCAATGCTGGAAGCAAAGAAGTTGTTTCAGGTTACTTGCTTTCCTGAAACTTTGCTTTGCTAAATTATAAAGTGGTGATTTTTGATACTTGTGTGTTGTACATTATAGATAATGTTTAAATGAATTCAATACTATGAAATAAACAAAAAATTATCTTCTCATTTAAAAATAATCACATGCAGGCACAATAACTTTCTGCCAATGCAGTCTAAAATTCAGAATCTTAATCTCATCAGCAAAAAAGCCTGAAAGAAACAGAATTGGAGGTATATTCTTTAAAAGGATGTTTCAGTAGTTTTCTAATATGTCCAGATGAAGGAAATAATTGAGATATACTCAGAAGAAAGAGAATAAATATACCTATAAAAGAAATGCCACATTTGATATGAGACTGGACCCTATTTTTGTTTTGTGACTTTCTACATTTCTATCATTATTATCACTTTTTTCATTTTTCTTGTTCATAGGACATGGTTGGGTAATTGAGGTGTGTACCAGGTGCATAGATGAGATATTTTTACTACAAGCAGATTAATTTAATGATTGTGGTAATGTTCCTGTGAATACATAACAGAATGCCTATGTTCTAAAGTGAAATACTGCAAGAATAATTAAAGAAATAGACAGTTTTTAAACCCAAATTTAAAATTGTTAAAGAAAACCTTATTATACAAGGACTAGAAAAGAATGTTAAATTTGTGAAAAAAATTAAATAAAGACAGTTCACATATGTTGGTTTCCCTCCTCATGAAGGCACAGGGTCAGATCAGGGTGAGGTTACACTGACCTGCTTTCAAGGGATATGAGAAGAATGTTCACACTCATTACCACTTGGGTTTACTCCACTGGGCTTTAGGAAATTAAGGAATTGAGAGATCAGGGAAGTCTTCCTTTGCTAATAAACTTGCTTTCAGATCTGGAAAAATGTATGTGCCACATTTGTGGTTAATCCCTCCCAACTCCAGCACCATGTAAATGGATGACATGGTTTGGGCATTCACAGTTACATATGTATCATTCTAACTGACACAGCCAGGGAATATTTGTTCGCAGGACAGGGATATCCCTCAGTGCAATGATATTTCCTGGACTAAGGAACAAACAATATTCATTGTAGACCACCATGCCTGACCTCTGGGAGTCTCCATCCCTGTACCCAATCTTGCCTCCAACCCACTCAACATAAGAAATATCAGACCATCCACATATCATGTGTTCTCTTCATCACAGGATGACCTTGACTGTCTTGCAGCATTTGGGCCCAGAATGAGATTTATGGCAAGCACAAATAAAGCAAGAAATCCCACCACAAGGACAGCAATGAACCAATCCTTTTGTCAGCTATAAACAGTGGACAGTTCTGACAACTCAAATTTGTCCCAAATTCCCTGACATAAAGTGTGTTCATTTACTTCATATGGGCCTGCCTCTTGGTAGGCTCTGCTTAGTGAGCACACTGAATGCTAAGTTCTATGTCTTAGATTTAGCAGGGGTTTCTCTGTCACTGGAAAGAAATGCAAGCCCTAGCTTGGCCAGGGTCACTTCATTAAGCTTCCCTCTGCCCCACACCCAAATGGAATTTGACCTTGGGCATTCCTGTAGATGTTCTGCCATGGAGACTCAAAACAACAACAACCAACAGATTGTAGGTGATCGTCTGGGCTGCAGAATCATCCTCATATACCTGCAACAAATTGCACATTTCACAAAACTTCCACTAACACTGGCAAACTTGAAGATCCATTATATTTTCAGACCACAAAGCAGCCATTGGAATAGAGCCCTGTTACTTACATACCTCATGCTTATTGTGAAGTGGAAGAGTGTCAGCATAATTTGCATATATGCCTTCCAAGCACCCACAAGAATTCTATGCCACTTTGGAACATGAGCTGACTCTGTCTCCTCCACAGTTTTGAGCCCAAGTGAGATTTCTTCCATGAGTTTTCTCAACTTGATACTTCCTGTGGTATATTAGACACACCAGGCTACAGGGATTCCTATTTGGAGTAATGAGAAATATTCAGAAAGTGTTGGTGTGCTGTGTAGCTACTTGTGCACACAAGGAAGAGCAGAGAAGTCTCTATTTGAAAGGGGATACAAGGGATGTGAAGTCATGTAACTGAAACTAGATGACAGGAGGGGGAAACAGGAAATTTAGGAATGTGCAGCAATAAACTATACCCAAAGGTAGATACATGGACTGTATGAAGATCACTATTTATAATATTAGAAATATTTAATCAGATGCCTTGAAGATAACCCATTAATGCAAACTTTTGCAATGTGGGAAACAAAGAAGTTATTTCAGGCTACTTGCTTTCCTGAAACTTTGCTTTGCTTTATTATAAAGTGGTGATTTTTGATACCTGTGTGTTGTAGCTAATAGATAATATTTAAAATAAATTCAATAAAATGAAGTAAACTAAATGAAACTTTTCACTTTAAAAATCATAATGAGGGCAACATAATTTTCTGCCATTAGAGCCTAAAATACATAAATGCAGTTCCATCAGGAAAAACCTCTGAAAAGAAACACAATTTTAGGAATATTCTTTAGAAGGATGGTTCATTTTCTAATATGTCCAGATGAAGGAAATAATTGAGATATATTCAGATGAAAGAGAATAAATGTATCTGTAAAGAAATACCATGTTTGATTTGAGACTGGAACCCTTTTTTGTTTGGAGGCTTTCTAAACTTCTATCATTATTATTACTATTGACATTTTCCTTGGTCTATTGGACATGTTTCAGTAATTGCTCAGGTGGGGGCCATGCCCCTAGATTAGATATTTGTACTACAACCAGGATAACCTAATGATTGTGGTAATATTCCTTTGAATACCTAATAGAATGTCTATGCTCTTAAGTGAAATACTACAAGAATAATTAAACTGTCATTTTTTTCAAACAAACTTAAAACTTAAAGGAAACCTTATTATACAAGGAATATGAAACAATGTTAAATTGGTGAATAAAGATATTAAATGAAGTCTGTCCACATGTGTCATTTTCTCTCCTCATCAATGCAGAGGGTCAGATCAGGGTGAGATTACACTGACCTGCTTTAATGGGATGTGAGAAGAATGGTCACAGTCAGTACTACTTGGTTCTTCTCCCTTGGGCTACAGCAAATTTGGGAATGCAGAAGTTGGGGAAGACTTATACATTTGCTAATAAACTAGCTTTCAGATCTGGAACAAAATATGTGCCACATTTATGGTTAATCTCTCTCAAGACCAGCACCATGTAAAAGTGGGAATTGGAGTGAGCATTCACAGTTACATGGGTATCATTCTAACTAACAGAGCCAGAGATTGTTGGCCCCCAGGACAGGGATATCCCTCAGTGTAATGATAATTCCTTGATGAAGATACAGATAATCAGGGTACAACATTATGACTGTCCTCTTGGAGTCTCCAACCCTGGACAAAAACATGCCTCCAAACCCCTTGACAAAAATCTGTAAGACTCTCCAAGTATCATGTGTTCTATTCATCACAGGACCACCTTAGATGTTATGCAGCATTTGGGCACAGATTGAGATTTCTAGTAAGCATAAATAAAGCAAGAAATCCCACCACTACAAGAGCCATGAACCAATCCTCATATCAGCTATAAATAGTGGACAGTCCAGAAACCTCAATGTTGTCCAAATTTCCCTGATATAAATTTGATTCTTTGACCTCACATGGGCATGCCTCATGGTAGGCTTTGCTAAGTGAGCATCCAGGATGCTAAGCAGCTTGTATGAGTTACAGTGGGAATCTCTGAGCCATCAGAAATAAAAGGATAGGCCAAAGCTTGGCCTGGGTAACTACATTAATATTCCCCCTACCACAAACACAATTGGATTTTCCTCTTGGGCATTCCTTTAGAGCTTCCTCCAGTGTGAATCAAACCCTCACCATACATCAGGGCTGAAGTTGATCCTCAGGGCTGCAGAACCATCCTCATATACATACAACTAAATACACAGACACAACACCTCCACTACAAGCTGCACATTTCAGGATCCCATTATATTTTAGGACCACAGGGCTGCAATTTGTATAGAGCCCTGTTGCTTAGCAACCTGATGCTTACTGTGAGGTAGGAGAAGGACAGCATAATTTGCATATGTATATTCCAAGCACCTGCCATATTTCTATGCCACTTTGGAACCTGGGCTCACAATGTCTCCTCCACAGTTAGGAGTCTCAGGGACATTTCTTCCATGAGTTTTCTCAACTTGGGGTTTCCTGCTTTATATTAGACACACCAGGGTAGAGAGATTCCTATTTGGAGGTATGGGAAAGATTCAGAAACAATTGGTGTGCTGTGTAGCTACTTGTTCACACAAGACTCAGCAGAGAACCCTGTTTTTGAAAGTGTATATGAGGAATGTGAAGTTGTGTAACAGGAACTAGATGTCAAGAGGGGGGGGAAGGAAACCCAGGACTGTGGAGCAATAAAAAATAACCCAATGAGGATACATGGACTGTATGAAGGGTACTGTTTATAACATTACACAATCAGGAATGTTCTTTGAAAAGATGTTTCAGCAGTTTTCTGAGATATAGAGTTGAAGGAAATAATTGAGATATATTCAGATGAAAGAGAATAAATATACCTGTAAAAGAAATGCTACATTTCATATGAGACTGGACATTATATTTGTTTTGTGGTTTTCTACATTTCTGTCATTATTATTACAATTAACATTTGCTTGGTAGATAGGACATGATTGGGTAATTGTTCAGGATGGAATACAGCCCCTAGATGAGATATTTGAACTACAGTCAGTTTAATTTAATGATTGTGGTAATAGCCCTGTGAATACATAAGAGAATATCTCTTTTCTTAAGTGAAGTACTACAAGAATAAAGAAAATGACATTTAAAAAATAAATTTAAAATTCTTAAAGAAAACTTTGTTATAAAATGAATATGAAACAATGTTAAGTCCATGAAAAAAGAAAGTAAATAAAGACAGTACACATATGTTGCTTTCCCTCCTCATGAAGGCACTGGGTCAGATCAGGGTGAGATTATACTGACCTGCTTTAATGGGATATGAGAAGAAAGGTCACAGTCTGTGCCACTTGGGTCTACTCCCTTGGGCTTCAGCAAATTCGGGAATGGAGAGGTCTGGGAAGTCTTCTTCTTTTTCTAATAAACTTGCTTTCAGATCTGGAACAAAATGTGTGCCAAATTTGTGGTTAATGTCTCCCAAGGCCAGCAACATGTAAAAGGGGTACTTGGGGTGTGCATTCAGAGTTACATGTGTATCATTCTAACTGACACAGCCAGGATATTTTGGCCCCAGAACAGGGATATTCCTCAGTGCAACGATAATTCAAGGGCCAAGAAACAAATAATATTCAGTGTACACTATCACGCCTGCCCTCAAGGAGTCTCCATCCCTGTACCAAAACATGTGTCCAAACCTCTCAAGAAAAAATATCCTCTCCAAGTGTCATGTGGTCTCTTCATCACAGGACTACCTTGACTGTCATGTTGCATTTGGGACCAGAATGAGATTCCTGGCAAGCATAAGTAAAGCAAGTAATCCCACCACTAAGACAGCCATGAACCAATCCTCATTTCAGCTGTAAACAGTGCACAGGTCAGACACCACAAAGTTGTTCAAATTTCCCTGACATAAAGTGGGGTCATGAATTCACGTTGGCAATCATCATGGTAGGCTCCACTAAGGAGCACCCAGAATGTGAAGCTGGTTTTCTTGGAATCAGCAGAAATTCCTGTGATGTTGCAAATAAAGAGGCAGGCCCAAGCTTGGCCAGAGGCACTTCATTAAAGTTTCCTCTAACCCACATCCAATTGGAATTTGCCCTTGGGAATTCCTGTAGAAATTCCTCCAGGGAGCACCAAAACTTGACATCCATTGGGACTACATTTGATCCTCTTGGCTGCAGAATCATCCTCATAAACCTACAACAAACTGCAAAGACCACAACACCTCCACGAACTCATGCACACTTGGGGCTCCCATTATATTTTCAGACAACAGGGCACATGGGGATACAGCCCTGTTGGTTAGCAACCTGATGCATAATGTGAGGTCTGAGATGGTCAGTGTAATTTGCATATACAAATTCCAGGCACCCAGCAGAATTCTATGCTGCTTTGTAACATGGGCTGATAGTGTATCCTTCACATGTTCAAGCCCCAGTGAGATTTCTTCCATGAGTTTTCTCAACTTGTGGTTTCCTGCGATATATTAGACAAACCAGGGTAAAGGGATTCCCATTTGGATTAATGGGAAAGATTCAGAAACAGTTGTTGTGGTGTGTAGCTGCTTGTGCACACAAGTCTCAGCAGAGAAACTTCTATTTGAAAGTGGATATGAGGGATGTGAAGTTGTGTAACTGGAAATAGATGACAAGAGGGGGAAAAGGAATCCTATGACTGTGCAGCAACAAACAACAGCCCAAGGAAGCTACATGGACTGTATGAACAGTACTGTTTATAGCATTAGAAATCTGTAACTAGATGCCTGAGGATAACACATTAATGCAAACTCCTACAATGTGGAAAGCAAAGAATTTATTTCAGGTTACTTGCTTTCCTAAAACTTTCCTTTGCTTTATTATAAAGTGGTGTTTTTTGATACTTGTGTGTTGTTGTATCTGACAGATAATGTTTAAATTAAATTCAATAAAATAAGTAACAAAAAAAACCTTTTCATTTAAAAAAGAATCATGGGGAGGAGGCGGGGCAAGATGGCAGACTGGTGAGCTGTATGTTTTAGTTACTCCTCCAGGAAAGTAGGTAAAAAGCCAGGAACTGCGTGGACTGGACACCACAGAGCAATCTGTCTTTGGGCATACTTCATACAACACTCATGAAAACGTGGAACTGCTGAGATCAGCGAAATCTGTAAGTTTTTGCGGCCAGGGGACCCGCGCCCCTCCCTGCCAGGCTCAGTCCCGGGGGAGGAGGGGCTGTCAGCTCCAGGAAGGAGAAGGGAGAATTGCAGTGGCTGCTCTTACCGGAAACTCATTCTACTGATTCAAACTCCAACCATAGATAGACTGAGGCCAGACACCAGAGACTCTGAGAGCAGCCAGCCCAGCAGAGAGGAGACAGGCATAGAAAAAAAACAACACGAAAAACTCCAAAATAAAAGCAGAGGATTTTTGGAGTTCTGGTGAACACAGAAAGGGGAAGGGCGGAGATCAGGCCTTGAGGCGCATATGCAAATCCCGAAGCAAGGCTGATCTCTCTGCCCTGGGCACCTTTCCTTAATGGCCCTGGTTGCTTTGTCTATTAGCATTTCAATAACCCATTAGATCTCTGAGGAGGACCGTTTTTTTTTTTTTTTTTTTTTTAAATCCTTTTTGTTTTTTCTAAAACAATTACTCTAAGAAGCTCAATACAGAAAGCTTCAAAGAATTGAAATTTGGGCACGTCAAGTCAAGAGCAGAACTAAGAGAGCTCTGAGACAAAAGGCAATAATCCAGTGGCTGAGAAAATTCACTAAACAACACAACTTCCCAAGAAAAGGGGGGTGTCCGCTCACAGCCACAATCCTGGTGGACAGGAAACACTCCTGCCCATCGCCAGCCCCATAGCCCAGAGCTGCCCCAGACAACCCAGTGTGACGGAAGTGCTTCAAATAACAGGCACACACCACAAAACTGGGCGTGGACATTAGCCTTCCCTGCAACCTCAGCTGAATGTCCCAGAGCTGGGAAGGGGGAGCAGTGTGAATTAACAGAGACCCATTCAGCCATCATTTGAGCAGACTGGGAGCCTCCCAACACAGCCCAGCAGCCCAGAACTGCCCTGGGGGGATGGCACTCACCTGCGACATAGCACAGTCATCCCTCAACAGAGGACCCGGGGTGCACAGCCTGGAAGAGGGGCCCACTTGCAAGTCTCAGGAGCCATACGCCAATACCAAAGACTTGAGGGTCAGTGGCAGAGACAAACTGTGGCAGGACTGAACTGAAGGATTAGACTATTGCAGTAGCTTTAAAACTCTAGGATCATCAGGGAGATTTGATTGTTAGGGCCACCCCCCCTCCCCGACTGCCCAGAAACACGCCCCACATACAGGGCAGGCAACACCAACTACACACGCAAGCTTGGGACACCAATTGGGCCCCACAAGACTCACTCCCCCACTCACCAAAAAGGCTAAGCAGGGGAGATCTGGCTTGTGGAGAACAGGTGGCTCGTGGACGCCACCTGCTGGTTAGTTAGAGAAAGTGTACTCCACGAAGCTGTAGATCTGAAAAATTAGAGATAAGGACTTCAACTGGTCTACAAACCCTAAAAGAACCCTATCAAGGTCAGCAAATGCCACGAGGCCAAAAACAACAGAAAATTATAAAGCATATGAAAAAACCAGACGATATGGATAACCCAAGCCCAAGCACCCAAATCAAAAGACCAGAAGAGACACACCTAGAGCAGCTACTCAAAGAACTAAAGATGAACAATGAGACCCTAGTACGGGATATGAAGGAAATCAAGAAGACCCTAGAAGAGCATAAAGAAGACATTGCAAGACTAAATAAAAAAATGGATGATCTTATGGAAATTAAAGAAACTGTTGACCAAATTAAAAAGATTCTGGACACTCATAGTACAAGACTAGAGGAAGTTGAACAACGAATCAGTGACCTGGAAGATGACAGAATGGAAAATGAAAACATAAAAGAAAGAATGGGGAAAAAAATTGAAAAACTCGAAATGGACCTCAGGGATATGATAGATAATATGAAACGTCCGAATATAAGACTCATTGGTGTCCCAGAAGGGGAAGAAAAGGGTAAAGGTCTAGGAAGAGTATTCAAAGAAATTGTTGGGGAAAACTTCCCAAATCTTCTAAACAAAATAAATACACAAATCATAAATGCTCAGCGAACTCCAAATAGAATAAATCCAAAAAAACCCACTCCGAGACATATACTGATCACACTGTCAAACATAGAAGAGAAGGAGCAAGTTCTGAAAGCAGCAAGAGAAAAGCAATTCACCACATACAAAGGAAACAGCATAAGACTAAGGAGTGACTACTCAGCAGCCACCATGGAGGCAAGAAGGCAGTGGCACGATATATTTAAAATTCTGAGTGAGAGGAATTTCCAGCCAAGAATACTTTATCCAGCAAAGCTCTCCTTCAAATTTGAGGGAGAGCTTAAATTTTTCACAGACAAAGAAATGCTGAGAGAATTTGCTAACAAGAGACCTGCCCTACTGGAGATACTAAAGGGAGCCCTACAGACAGAGAAACAAAGACAGGACAGAGAGACTTGGAGAAAGGTTCAGTACTAAAGAGATTCGGTATGGGTACAATAAAGGATATTAATAGAGAGAGGGAAAAATATGGCAAACATAATCCAAAGGATAAGATGGCCAATTCAAGAAATGCCTTCACGGTTTTAACGTTGAATGTAAATGGATTAAACTCCCCAATTAAAAGATATAGATTCGCAGAATGGATCAAAAAAAATGAACCATCAATATGTTGCATACAAGAGACTCATCTTAGACACAGGGACACAAAGAAACTGAAAGTGAAAGGATGGAAAAAAATATTTCATGCAAGCTACAGCCAAAAGAAAGCAGGTGTAGCAATATTAATCTCAGATAAAATAGACTTCAAATGCAGGGATGTTTTGAGAGACAAAGAAGGCCACTACATACTAATAAAAGGGGCAATTCAGCAAGAAGAAATAACAATCGTAAATGTCTATGCACCCAATCAAGGTGCCACAAAATACATGAGAGAAACATTGGCAAAACTAAAGGAAGCAATTGATGTTTCCACAATAATTGTGGGAGACTTCAACACATCACTCTCTCCTATAGATAGATCAACCAGACAGAAGACCAATAAGGAAATTGAAAACCTAAACAATCTGATAAATGAATTAGATTTAACAGACATCTACAGGACATTACATCCCAAATCAACAGGATACACATACTTTTCTAGTGCTCACGGAACTTTCTCCAGAATAGATCATATGCTGGGACATAAAACAAGCCTCAATAAATTTAAAAAGATTGAAATTATTCAAAGCACATTCTCTGACCACAATGGAATACAATTAGAAGTCAATAACCATCAGAGACTTAGAAAATTCACAAATACCTGGAGGTTAAACAAAACACTCCTGAACAATCAGTGGGTTAAAGAAGAAATAGCAAGAGAAATTGCTAAATATATAGAGACAAACGAAAATGAGAACACAACATACCAAAACCTATGGGATGCAGCAAAAGCAGTGCTAAGGGGGAAATTTATAGCACTAAACACATATATTAAAAAGGAAGAAAGAGCCAAAATCAAAGAACTAATGGATCAACTGAAGAAGCTAGAAAATGAACAGCAAACCAATCCTAAACCAAGTACAAGAAAAGAAATAACAAGGATTAAAGCAGAAATAAATGACATAGAGAACAAAAAAACAATAGAAAGGATAAATATCACCAAAAGTTGGTTCTTTGAGAAGATCAACAAGATTGACAAGCCCCTAGCTAGACTGACAAAATCAAAAAGAGAGAAGACCCATATAAACAAAATAATGAATGAAAAAGGTGACATAACTGCAGATCCTGAAGAAATTAAAAAAATTATAAGAGGATATTATGAACAACTGTATGGCAACAAACTGGATAATGTAGAAGAAATGGACAATTTCCTGGAAACATATGAACAACCTAGACTGACCAGAGAAGAAATAGAAGACCTCAACCAACCCATCACAAGCAAAGAGATCCAATCAGTCATCAAAAATATTCCCACAAATAAATGCCCAGGGCCAGATGGCTTCACAGGGGAATTCTACCAAACTTTCCAGAAAGAACTGACACCAATCTTACTCAAACTCTTTCAAAACATTGAAAAAAATGGAACACTACCTAACTCATTTTATGAAGCTAACATCAATCTAATACCAAAACCAGGCAAAGATGCTACAAAAAAGGAAAACTACCGGCCAATCTCCCTAATGAATATAGATGCAAAAATCCTCAACAAAATACTTGCAAATCGAATCCAAAGACACATTAAAAAAATCATACACCATGACCAAGTGGGGTTCATTCCAGGCATGCAAGGATGGTTCAACATAAGAAAATCAATCAATGTATTACAACACATTAACAAGTCAAAAGGGAAAAATCAATTGATCATCTCAATAGATGCTGAAAAAGCATTTGACAAAATCCAACATCCCTTTTTGATAAAAACACTTCAAAAGGTAGGAATTGAAGGAAACTTCCTCAACATGATAAAGAGCATATATGAAAAACCCACAGCCAGCATAGTACTCAATGGTGAGAGACTGAAAGCCTTCCCTCTAAGATCAGGAACAAGACAAGGATGCCCGCTGTCACCACTGTTATTCAACATTGTGCTGGAAGGGCTAGCCAGGGCAATCCGGCAAGACAAAGAAATAAAAGGCATCCAAATTGGAAAAGAAGAAGTAAAACTGTCATTGTTTGCAGATGATATGATCTTATATCTAGAAAACCCTGAGAAATCGACGATACAGCTACTAGAGCTAATCAACAAATTTAGTAAAGTAGCGGGATACAAGATTAATGCACATAAGTCAGTAATGTTTCTATATGCTAGGAATGAACAAACTGAAGAGACACTCAAGAAAAAGATACCATTTTCAATAGCAACTAAAAAAATCAAGTACCTAGGAATAAACTTAACCAAAGATGTAAAAGACCTATACAAAGAAAACTACATAACTCTACTAAAAGAAATAGAAGGGGACCTTAAAAGATGGAAAAATATTCCATGTTCATGGATAGGAAGGCTAAATGTCATTAAGA
The DNA here is from genome assembly GCF_015220235.1 of Choloepus didactylus. Lineage (NCBI taxonomy): Eukaryota > Metazoa > Chordata > Mammalia > Pilosa > Megalonychidae > Choloepus > Choloepus didactylus. Next base: position 1,912,864 of record NW_023637581.1, read on the forward strand.
TGTCAATTCTACCCAAACTCATCTACAGATTCAATGCAATCCCAATCAAAATTCCAACAACCTACTTTGCAGACTTGGAAAAGCTAGTTATCAAATTTATTTGGAAAGGGAAGATGCCTCGAATTGCTAAAGACACTTTAAAAAAGAAAAACTAAGTGGGAGGACTTACACTCCCTGACTTTGAAGCTTATTATAAAGCCACAGTTGCCAAAACAGCATGGTACTGGCACAAAGATAGACATATAGATCAATGGAATCGAATTGAGAATTCCGAGATAGACCCTCAGATCTATGGCCGACTGATCTTTGATAAGGCCCCCAAAGTCACCGAACTGAGCCATAATGGTCTTTTCAACAAATGGGGCTGGGAGAGTTGGATATCCATATCCAAAAGAATGAAAGAGGACCCCTACCTCACCCCCTACACAAAAATTAACTCAAAATGGACCAAAGATCTCAATATAAAAGAAAGTACCATAAAACTCCTAGAAGATAATGTAGGAAAACATCTTCAAGACCTTGTATTAGGAGGCCACTTCCTAGACTTTACACCCAAAGCACAAGCAACAAAAGAGAAAATAGATAAATGGGAACTCCTCAAGCTTAGAAGTTTCTGCACCTCAAAGGAATTTCTCAAAAAGGTAAAGAGGCAGCCAACTCAATGGGAAAAAATTTTTGGAAACCATGTATCTGACAAAAGACTGATATCTTGCATATACAAAGAAATCCTACAACTCAATGACAATAGTACAGACAGCCCAATTATAAAATGGGCAAAAGATATGAAAAGACAGTTCTCTGAAGAGGAAATACAAATGGCCAAGAAACACATGAAAAAATGTTCAGCTTCACTAGCTATTAGAGAGATGCAAATTAAGACCACAATGAGATACCATCTAACACCAGTTAGAATGGCTGCCATTAAACAAACAGGAAACTACAAATGCTGGAGGGGATGTGGAGAAATTGGAACTCTTATTCATTGTTGGTGGGACTGTATAATGGTTCAGCCACTCTGGAAGTCAGTCTGGCAGTTCCTTAGAAAACTAGAGATAGAGCTACCATTCGATCCAGCGATTGCACTTCTCGGGATATACCCGGAAGATCGGAAAGCAGTGACACGAACAGATATCTGCACGCCAATGTTCATAGCAGCTTTATTCACAATTGCCAAGAGATGGAAACAACCCAAATGTCCATCAACAGATGAGTGGATAAATAAAATGTGGTATATACACACGATGGAATACTACGCGGCAGTAAGAAGGAACGATCTGGTGAAACATATGACAACATGGATGAACCTTGAAGACATAATGCTGAGCGAAATAAGCCAGGCACAAAAAGAGAAATATTATATGCTACCACTAATGTGAACTTTGAAAAATGTAAAACAAATGGTTTATAATGTAGAATGTAGGGGAACTAGCAGTAGAGAGCAATTAAGGAAGGGGGAACAATAATCCAAGAAAAACAGATAAGCTATTTAACGTTCTGGGGATGCCCAGAAATGACTATGGTCTGTTAATTTTTGATGGATGTAGTAGGAACAAGTTCACTGAAATGTTGCTATAGTATGTAACTTTCTTGGGGTAAAGTAGGAACATGTTGGAAGTTAAGCAGTTATCTTAGGTTAGTTGTCTTTTTCTTACTTCCTTGCTATGGTCTCTTTGAAATGTTCTTTTATTGTATGTTTGTTTTCTTTTTAACTTTTTTTTTTCATACAGTTGATTTGAAAAAAGAAGGGAAAGTTAAAAAAAAAAAAAGAAAAAAGACAAACAAGGAAAAAAAAAAAAAAAAAAAAACGATGTAGTGCCCCCTTGAGGAGCCTGTGGAGAATGCAGGGGTATTCGCCTACCCCACCTCCATGGTTGCTAACATGACCACAGACATAGGGGACTGGTGGTTTGATGGGTTGAGCCCTCTACCATAAGTTTTACCCTTGGGAAGACGGTTGCTGCAAAGGAGAGGCTAGGCCTCCCTGTATTTGTGCCTAAGAGTCTCCTCCTGAATGCCTCTTTGTTGCTCAGATGTGGCCCTCTCTCTCTGGCTAAGCCAACTTGAGGGGTGGGATCGCTGCCCTCCCCCCTGCATGGGATCAGACACCCAGGGAAGTGAATCTCCCTGGCAACGTGGAATATGACTCCCGGGGATTAATGTAGACCCGGCATCGTGGGACGGAGAACATCTTCTTGACCAAAAGGGGGATGTGAAAGGAAATGAAATAAGCTTCAGTGGCAGAGAGATTCCAAAACGAGCCGAGAGATCACTCTGGTGGGCACTCTTGCGCAAACTTTGGACGGCCTTTTTTGGGTTCTGGAGAATTGGGGTGGCTGGTGGTGGATGCCTGAAACTATTAAACTACAACCCAGAACCCATGAATCTCGAAGACAGTTGTATAAAAATGTAGCTTATGAGGGGTGACAGTGGGATTGGGAATGCCATAAGGACCAAACTCCACTTTGTCTAGTTTATGGATCGATGTGTAGAAAAGTAGGGGAAGCAAACAAACAGACAAAGGTACCTAGTGTTCTTTTTTACTTCAATTGCTCTTTTTCACTCTAATTATTATTCTTGTTATTTTTGTGTGTGTGCTAATGAAGGTGTCAGGGATTGATTTAGGTGATGAATGTACAACTATGTAATGGTACTGTAAACAATCGAAAGTACAATTTGTTTTGTATGACTGCGTGGTATGTGAATATATCTCAATAAAATGATGATAAAAAAAAAAAAAAAGAATCATGGGGACTCGGGCAAGATGGTGGCATAGAGAGGAGTGGAAGCTAAGTAGTCCCCCTGGAACAACTACAAAAAAACAGAAACAACTAGTAAATAATCCAGAATAACTGTGGGGGGACAAACGAGACCATCCACTCATCATACACCAAACTGAATTGGGAGGAATGCCCGAGAACACAGCATAAAATCTGTAAGTATAACCTGTGGAACCAAGTCATGAGACCCCCTCTCCCATAGCCTGAACTGCAAAGCCTCGTGGTGCCAGAAAGAAGCTCTCTCACAGCAAGCAAATATAGCTCAGCTGAGCTCCAACTGGGGTTTTAAGTAGCAAGTGTGAACTGCTCACTACAGGTAGGCATCCCCAAAAAACAGACAGAGGCTTTGGGTGATGACTGACCTGGGAGAGCTGGAGGGTTGCCTTGGACTGGGTCTGAAGGGGACTATCTGTTTCTTTTTTGGCTCAGTGGAGAAAGCCCCAGTCATTTTCATTTTCCAGGGCTGTGACTCTGGGAAGGGTGGAGACAGCACAAGCAGAGAGTGAGACCATTGAAATGCTAATGACCTCCACCTGAGGGGTCTGTCTTCCCTAGGAGGAAAGGGGTGGGGCCCTTTCCATTCAGAACCAGACTCCAGAGCCTGGGGGAACATGGCCATACCTCCTCACACCAGTCAAGAATTATAGGCTAACAGGCATCACCTGCTGGGTAGAAAAGCACAGTGAACTGAGGCATCAAAGGGTGGAGCAATTTTCTAAGACACACCCTCAGGGAAACCAGATACTGAATATTTCTTCCCTCTGGGACCTGAACCTGTTCTGGTCTGGGAAAACCTGATTTGGATAACCAAGGGAACCATGCCTAGACAACAGAAAATTACAACCTACAATAAGAAAAACAAAGTTATGGCCCAGTCAAAGGAACAAATGTACACTTTAACTGAGATACAGGAATTTAAACAACTAATGCTAATTCAATTCAAAAAGTTTAGAGAAGATATTGCAAAAGAGATAGAGGCTGTAAAGGAAGCACTGGGCATGTATATGGCAGAAATCAAAGTTCAAAAAAACAACTAGTAGAATCTATGGAAATGAAAGGCACAACACAAGAGATGAAAGACACAATGGAAACATACAACAGCAGATCTCAGGAGGCAGAAGAAAACACTCAGGAACTGGAGAACAAAACACCTGAAAGCCTACACACAAAGGAGCAGATGGAGAAAAGAATGAAAAAATATGAGCAACGTCACTGGGAATTCAAGGATGAAACAAAGTACCATAATGTATGTAACATTGGTGTCCCAGAAGGAGAAGAGAAGGGAAAGGAGGCAGAAGCAATAACAGAGGAAATAATGAAAATTTCCCATCTCTTATGGAAGACATAAAATTACAGATCCAAGAAGGACATCATACACCAAACAGAAGAGATATGAACAGGCCTATGCCAAGACACTTAATAATCAGATTATCAAATGTCAAAGACAAAGAGAGAATCCTGAAAGCAGCAAGAAAAAAGCGATCCATTACATACAAAGGAAGGTTAATAAGACTATGTGTGGATCTCTCAGCAGAAACCATGGAGGCAAGAAGGAAGTGGTGTGATATATTTAAGATACTGAAAGAGAAAAACCACCAACCAAGAATCCTGTATCCAGCAAAGCTGTCCTTCAAATATGAGGGAGAGCTCAAATATTTTCTGACAAATAGACAATAAGAGACTTTGTGAACAAGACACCTGTCCTACAGGAAATACTAAAGGGAGCATTACAGGGTGATAGAAAACAGGAGTGCATGGTTTGGAACACAATATTGGGAGATGGTAGCACAACAATGTAAGTACACTGATCAAAGGTAACTATGAATACAGTTGAGAGAAGAAGGTGGGGAGCATGTGAGACACCACAAGAAAGGAGGAAAGATAACGACTGGGACTGTGTAACTTGGCGAAATCTAGAGTATTCAACAATTTTGATAAAATGTACAAATATGTTCTTTTACAAGGGAGAACAAGCAAATGTCAACCTTGCAAGGTGATAAAAATGGGGAGGCATTGGGGAAGGGATGCAATCAGCATAAACTAGAGACTGTAACTAACAGAATCATTGTATTATGCTTCTTTTAATGGAACAAAGGTGATATACTAAGGTGAATGCAGATAAGAGGAAGGGATAGGGGAGGCATGTTAGACACTTGACATTGGTGGTATTGTCTGATTCTTTATTCTACTTTGATTTAAGGTTATTTTTCCTTTTGCTGCTTCCTAGCTGTCATTTTTTTTTCCTCTTTTGCCTCTCTACCTTCTTTGACTCTCCCTCCTGCCTTGTGGAAGAAATGTAGATGCTCTTACATAGATAGTGGTGAAGGTGGTGAACACATAAATGTAGGACCATGCAGAAATCCATCCATTATTTACTTGGGATGGAATGTATGGTGAGTGAACAAAACCATATTAAAAAAAAAATGGGTTGATGACAAAACTTCGAGGGCAATATACTGAGTGAAATAAGCCAGACACATTAGGACAACTATTGCAGGGTCTCACTGATAGGAACTAATTATAATATATAAACTCATAGACATGAAATATAAGGTACCAAGATATAGGATGAGGCTTAAGAATGGGGAGTGGTTGCTTAGTATGAGCAGAATGTTCAACTAGGGTGAACTTAAATGTTTGGAAACAAACAGGGGTATTGGTAGCAAGATGTGAGAATAACTAACAGCACCAAATGGTGTGTGAATGAGGTGGAAAGGGGAAGCTCAGAGTCATATATGTCACCAGAAGGAAAGTTGGAGGTCAAAAGATGGGAATGTATAAAACTGAATCCTATGGTGGGCAATGTCCATGATCAACTGTGCAAATACTAGGAATCACTTCCATGAACCAGAACAAATATATGACAATACAATTAGAAGTTAATAATAGAGGGCCATATAGGGAAAAACTATATACCTATTACAAACTATATTCTATAGTTAGTAGTATTTCAACATTTTTTCATAAACAGTAAGAAATGTACTATATCAATACTATGAGTCAACAATTGAGGGGGGTTGGTTAGGGATAGAGGAGGATTAGAGTTTCCTTTTCTTTTTCTCTTTTTTCATCTTTCACTTTATTTCTTGTCTGGAGTAATGAAAAGTTTCTAAAAATTGATCAAAAATTATGTGTGATGGATGCACAGCTGTATGAGGGTACCCAGGGGCAATTGATTGTACACTTTGGACTTTTGCATAATTGTATGGTATCTGAACAATCTCAATAAAAATGAAAAACAAACAAACAAAAAGAATCACAATGAGGGCAAAATAATTTTCTGCCAATACAGCCTGAATTCATAAACTCAATTTCATCAGGAATAACCTCTGAAAAGAAACACAATTTGAGGAATATTTTTTAAAAGGATGGTTCAGCAGTTTTTTGATTTGTCCAAATGAAGGAAATAATTGAGATATATTCAGATGAATGAGAATAAATATATCTGTAAGAAATGCCATGTTTGATATGAGACTGGACACTATTTTTGTTTGTGCCTTTCTACATTTCTACCATTATTTTTACTATTAAAGTTAACTTAGTTGATAGGACATGATTGGGCAATTTTTTAGTTGGGGACCAGGTGACTAGATGATATAATTTTACTACAACTAAGTTAATTTAATGATTGTGGTAAAGTTCCTCTGAATACATAAGAGAATGTCTCTGTTCTTAAGTGAATACTATAAAAATAATTAGAGAATCTGACTTTTTAAACATAGATATAAAATTCTTAAAGAAAAACTTATACAAGGAATATGAAACAATGTTAAATCAGTGAAAAATGAAATTAAATAAAGACTGTTCACAAGTGTTGGTTTCCCTCTACATGAAGCCACTGGGTCAGATCTGGGTGAGATTACACTGACCTGCGTTCATGGGATATGAGAAGAATGGACACAGTCATTGCTACTTGGGCCTACTCCCTTCAGTTTCAGCAAATTCAGAAATGGTGAGGTCAGGGAAATCTTCTTCCTTTGCTGAAAACATGCTTTCAAATCTTGAACAAATCATTGCCACATTTGTGGTTAATTTCTCCCAAATCCAGCACCATGTAAAAGGGGTCTAGGGGAGGGCATTCACATTTACATGTGTATTATTCTAACTGAGAGAGCCAGGGTAAGTTGGACCCCTGGACAGAGATAACTCCTGGGCAATGAAAATTCCTGCACTAAGGAACAAACTTTATTCAGTGTATATCATGCCTGCCCTCTAGGATTCTCAATCCATATACCAAATCATGACTCCATGCCACTCACCAAAATATAACAGCCTCTCCATGTATCATGTGGTCTCTTCAGCACAAGACCACCTTCACTGTCATGCAGCTTTTGGGCCCAGAAGGAGAATTCTGGCAAGCATAAATAAAGCAAGAAATCCTACCACTAAGACAACCATGAAGCAATCCTCATGTCAGCTACAAACAGTGGACAGGTCATACACCTCAAATTTGTCCAAATTTCCCTGACATTAAGTGAATTCATAGACTACACATGGGCATGCCTCATGGTAGATGCTGCTAAGTGAACACATGGGATGTCAAGCTGCTTGTCTTAGATACAGTAGGAATTTTTGAGTCACTGGAAAAAAAAGGGAGACCCAAGCTTGGCCAGGGACACTTTATTAAAGTCCCCACTATCCCATGCCCAATTGGAATTTTACCATGGGCATTCTTGTAGAACTTCCTCCAGGGGTTATTCAAACACTCACCATCCATCAGGGATGCAGGTGACCCTCTTTGCTGCACAATAATCCTCATATACCTACAACAAACTGCACAGGCCACAACACTTCCACTATCACCTGGACACCTGTGGATCCCATTATATATATATATATATATTCACATACCATGCTGTCATACAAAACAAATCATACATTCAATTGTTCAAGTACCATTACATAGTTGTACATTCATCACCTAAATCAATCCCTGACACCTTCATTACCACACACAAAAATAACAAGAATAATAATTAAAGTGAAAAAGAGCAATTAAAGTAAGAAAGAACACTGGATGCCTTTGTCTGTTTCTCTGTTTCCTTCCCCCATTGTTCTACTTATCCATCCATAAACTAGACAGAGGGGAGTGTGGTCCTTATGACTTTCCCAATTCTATTGTCACCCCTCATAAGCTACATTTTTATACAATTATCTTCAAGATTCATGGGTTCTGGGTTGTAGTTTGATTGTATTGGGTATCTATTGCCAGCTACCTCAATTCATTAGAACCTAAAAAGTGTTGTCTATATTGTGCATAAGAGTGCCCACCAGAGTGATCTCTCATCTAGTTTTGAAATCTTTCTGCCACTGAAACTTATTTCATTTCCTTCTTTTCCCCCTTTTGTTCAAGAAGATATTCTCCATCCCATGATGCTGGGTCTACTTTCCTCCCTGGTAGTCATATTCCATGTTGCCAGGGAGATTCACTCCCCTAGGTGTCTGATCCCATGTAGGGGGAAGGGCAGTGATTTCACTTTTCAAGTTGGCTTAGATAGAGGGAGTGGTCCACATCTGAGCAACAAAGAGGCATTTGGGAGGACACACTTAGGCACAATTATAGGGAGGCCTAGCCTCTTCTTTGCAGCAACAGTCTTCCCAAGGGCAATTCCTGTGGTATAGGGCTCAACTCATCAAACCACAAGTCCCCTATGTCTCTGAGCACATTAGCAAACATCGATGTGGGGAAGCCCAATACCCCTGCATTCTCCACCAGCTCCTCAAGGGGGCTCTGCATATTTTTTTCCTTCTTTTTTTAAAGACTTTTTTTTTAATCAACTGTATAAAAAAAAAAAATTAAAACATAAAATTAAAGAACATTTCAAAGAGACCATATCAAGGGAGTAAGAAAAAGTCAACTAACATAAGATAACTACTTTACTTCCAACATGTTGCTACTCTACCCCAAGAAAGTAAGCTGATACAGCAACATTTCTCTGAACTTGTTCCTACTATGCCCATCAGAAATTAACAGACCATAGTCATTCCTGGGCATTCTCAGAATGTTAAGTTTATCTACAATAGCCTATCTGTTCTTATTGGATTATTGTTTCCCCTTCCTTAATTGCTCTCTATCACTAGTTCCCCTACATTCTATATTATAAACCATTTGTTTTATATTTTTCAAATTTCACATTAGTGGTAGCATATAATATTTTTCTTTTTGTTCCTGGCTTATTTCACTCAGCGTTATGTCTTCCAGGTTCTTCCATGTTGTCATGTTTCACAACCTCGTTCCTCCTTACTGCTACATAGTATTCCATCATGTGTCTATACCACATTTTATTTATCCATTCATCTGTTGAAGGACATTTGGGTTGTTTCCATTTCTTGGCAATTGTGAATAATGCTTCTATGAACATTGGCATGCAGGTATCAGTTCTTTTCACTGCTTTCCAATCTTCCAGGTATATACCAAGAAGAGCAATCACTGGATTGAAGGGTAACTCTATGTCTAGTTTTCTAAGGAACTGCCAGATGGACTTCCAGAGTGGCTGAACCATTATACAGTCCCACCAACCATGAATAAGAGTACCATTTTCTCCACTTCCCCTCCAGCATTTGTAGTTTCCTGTTTGTTTAATGACAGCCATTCTAATTGGTGTGAGATGGTACCCCATTGTGGTCTTAATTTGCATCTCTCTAATAGTTAGTGAGGCTGAACATTTTTTCATGTGTTTCTTGGCGATTTCTATTTCCTCTTCAGAGAACTTTTTCATATCTTTTGCCCATTTTATAATTGGGCTGTCTGTACTATCATCATTGAGTTGTAGGATTTCCTTTCATATGCAAGATATCAGTCTTTTGTCAGATACATGGATTCCAAATATTTTTTTCCCATTGAGTTGGCTGCCTCTTTACCATTTTGACCAATTCCTTTGAGTTACATAAACTTCTAAGCTTGAGGATATTCCATTTATCTAATTTTTGTTGTTGTTGCTTGTGCTTTTCTTTCTTGTAAAGTCTAGGAAGTGGCCACCTAATACAAGGTCTTGAAGATGTTTTCATACATTATCTTCTAGGAGTTTTATGGTACTTTCTTTTATATTGAGATATTTGATCTATTTTGAGTTAATTTTTGTTTAGGATGTGAGGTAGGGGTACTCTTTCATTCTTTTGGATATGGATATCCAACTCTTCCAGCTGCACTTGTTGAAAAGACCATGATGACCAAGTTCAGTGACTTTGGGGGCCTTATCAAAGATCAGTCAGCTGTAGAACTGGGAGTCTATCTCTGAATACTCAATTCAATTCCATTGATCAATATGTCTGTCTTTGTGCCAGTACCATGCTGTTTTGACAACTGTGGCTTTATAATAAGCTTCAAAGTCAAGGAATGTAAGTCCTCCCACTTTATTTTTCTTTTTTAGAGTGTGTTTATTTGCATATGTGTATTCCAAGCAGCCCATAGAATTCTATGCAGATTTGGAACATGGGCTGAACACTATCTCCTCCACAGGTTGGAGCCCCAGTGAGATTTCTTCCATGAGTTTTCTCAACTTGGGATTTCCTGCTGTGTATTACACACACCAGGGTACAGGGATTCCTACTGGCTGTAATGGGAAAGATTCAGAAACATTTGCTGTTGGGTGTAGCTGCTTGTGCACACAAGGTTCTGCAGAGAAGGCTCTATTTGAAAGTGGATGTGAAGGTTGTGAAGCCTTGTAAATGGAACTAGATGACAAGAGGTGGAGAAAGGAAACCTAGGACTGTGGAGCAATAAACTATATCCCAAGGAAGACACATGGACTGTATGAAGAGTACAGTTTTTAATATTAATAATCTTTAATCAAATGCATTGTAGATAACCCATTACTGCAAATTTGTGCAATATGGGATGCAAAGAAGTTATTTCAGGATACTTGCTTTTCTGAAACTTTGCTTTGCTTTACTATAAACTGGTGAGTTTTGATAACTGTCTGTTGTTGTAGCTTATAGATAATGTTTAAAATGATTTCAGTAAAATGAAAGATAGAAAAATTAAATTTCTCATTTATTACAAATACCATGAGGGCAAAATAATTTTGTGCACCAATACTGCCTAAATTCATAAACACAATTTCCTCAGGAATAACCTCTGAAAAGAAACACATTTGAAGAATATTTTTAAAAGGATGGTTCAGCAGTTTTCTGATATGTCCAGATGAAGGGAATAATTGAAATATATTCAGATGAAAGACAATAAATATACCTGTAAGAAATGCCATGTTTGATATGAGACTGGACACAATCTTTTTTGCACCTTTCTACATTTCTCTCATTATTACTATGAATATTTTAGTTGGTCCATAGGACATGATTGGGAAATTGTTGAGTTGGGGACCAGGCTCCTAGATGATATGTTTTTAATACAACCAGATTAATTTAATGATGTTTTAGTGTTCCTCTGAATACATAAGAGAATGTCTCTGTTTTTAAGTGAAATACTATAGGAATAATTGGTGAGTCTGATGTATTTTTAAACATAAATTTAAAATCCTTAAAGAAACCTTATTATATTAGGAATTTGAAACACTGTTAAATCAGTGAAAAAAGAAGACAAAGACAGTTCACATGAGTTGGATTCCCTCTTCATGAAGATACTGGGTCAGATCTGGGTGAGATTATACTGACCCATTTCATGGGATATGAGAAGAATGGTCATAGTCAGTGCCACCTGGGCCTACTCACTTGCTCTTCAGCAAATTTGGGAATGAAAAGGTCAGGGAATTCTTCCTTTGCTAACAACAAGCTTTTGAATCTTAAACAAAATATTGTGACTTTTGTGGTTAATCTCTCCCAAGTACAGCACTATATAAAAGGGGTTTGGGGGAGGCATTCACACTTACATTTGTATCAGTCTAACTGACAGGCCAGGGTATGTTGGTCCCCAAGATAGGGATATCCCTCATGGCAATGATAGTTCCTGAACCAAGGCTAAAACAACATTCAGTGTGCACCATCATGCCTGCCCTCTAGATTCTCCATCCCAGTACACAATAATACCTCCATAACACTCACCAAAATATATCATCTTCTCCATGTATCATGTGCTCTCTTCATCACAGGACCACCTTGACTGTCATGCAGATTTTGGGCCCAGAATGAGAATTCTGGAAAACATAAATATAGCAAGAAATCCCACCACTAAGACAGCCATGAACCAATCCTCATCTCACCTGTAAACAGTGAAAAGGTCAGACACCACAAAGTTGTCCAAATTTCCCTGACATTAAGTGCATTCATTGACTTCACATGGGCTTGCCTCATGGTAGGCTCTGCTAATTGAGCACCCAGGATGCTCAGCTGCTTGTCTTAGACTCAGAAGTAATTTCTGTCTCATTGGAAAAAAATGGCAGGCACAAACTTGGCCAGGGACACTTCATTTAAGTTCCTATTACCACACACTCAATTGGAATTTGGCCTTGGACATTCCTGTAGACCTTCCTCCAGGGGGAGTCAAACCTTCACCATCCTTCAGGGCTGCAGGTGATACTCTTGGCTGCAGAAAAATTCTCATGTACCTACAACAAACTTCACAGGCCATAACACTTCCACCTTCACCTGCACAGTAGTCAATCCCATTATATTTTTAGAGCACAGTGCAGCCATTGAGATAGAACCTTGTGGCTTAGCATCCTGATGCATATTGTGAGGCAGGAGAGGGTCAGCATAAATTCAATATGTGCATTCCAAGCCCACTCCAGTATTGTATGCTGCTTTGGAAAATGGGCTGACACTGTCTCCTCATCACATTTGAGCTCCAGTGAGATATTTTCCAGGAGTTTTCTTAACTTTGTATTTCCTGCCATACTTTAGAAATACCAGGGTACAGGGATGCATATTTGCAGTAATGGGAAAGATTCAGAAACAGTTGGTGTGGTGAGTAGTTGCTTGTGAACGCAAGGCACAGCAGAGAAGCTTCTATTTGAAAGTGGATATGAGGGATTTGAAGTCATGCAACTGTAACTAGATGACAAGAGGGGAATAGGGAAATGTAGGTCTGTGCAGCAATAAACAATTCCCCAAGGAAGATACATGGACTTTATGAAGATTACTGTTTATAATATTAGAAATCTTTAATCAGATGCCTTGAAGATAACCCATTAATGCACCTTGTGCAATGTGGGAAGCAAAGAAGTTATTTCAGGTTACTTGTTTTCCTGAAACTTTGCTTTGCTTTATTATAAAGTGGTGATTTTTTATACTTGTGTGTTGTCATAGTTAACAAATGTTTAAAATAAATTCCATAAAATGAAAGAAACAAAAATGAAGCTTCTCATTTTAAAAAAAGTCACCATGAGGGCACTATAATTTTCTGCCAATACAGCCTAAAACTCATAAACTCAATTTCATCAGGAAGAACATCTGAAAAGAAACACAATGTGAGGAATGTTCTTTAAAAGGATGTTTCAGCAGTTTTCTAATATGTCCAGATGTAGAAATAATTGAGACATATTCAGATGAAACAGAATAAATAGTCCTGTAAAAGAAATGCCATGTTTGATATGAGACTGGACATCATTTTTTGTGTGTCTTTCTACATTTCTATCATTATATTACTATTAATATTTTGCTTGTTTGATAGGACAGAATTGGGTAATTGTTCAGGTGGGGACCAGATCCCCAGATGGGATATGTGTACTACAGCCAGGTTAATTTAAAGAATGTTCTTAAGTGAAATACTGCAAGAATAATTAAAGAAACTGACATTTTTTAACATAAAATTAAAATTCTTAAAGAAAACTATTATACAAGGAATATAAAAAATGTTAAATTGTGAACAAAAAAATTAAATAAAGACAGTTCACATGTGTTGGTTTCCCTCCTCATGAAAGCATAGGGTCAGATCAGGGTGAGATTACACTGACCTGCTTTAATGGGATGTGAGAAGAATGGTCACCGTCAGTGCCACTAGGACCTTCTGCCTTGTGCTTCAGCAAATTTGAGAACAGAGAGTTTGGGGAAGTCTTCTTCCTTTGGTAATAATCTTGCTTTCATATCTGCAGCCAATATGTGCTACATTTTTTGGTTAATCTCTCACAATACCAGCACCAGGTAAAAGGGGAGCTTGGGGTGGTCATTCACAGTCACATGTGTATCATTTTAACTTAAAGAGCCAGGGTATGTTGGTGCCCAGGTCAGTGATATCTCTCAGGACAATAATAATTCCTGGACCAAGGAACAAACAATATTCATTGTGCACTATCATGACTGCCCTCTGGGTGTCTCCATCTATATACCAAATCATGACTCCAACCCACTCAATACAAAAATATCAGCCTCTCCATGTATCATGACTTCTCATCATAACAGGGCCTCCTTGACTGTCATGCAGCATTTGGGCCCAGAATGAGATTTCTGGCAAGCATAAATAAAGCAAGAAATCCCACCACTAAGACAGCCATGAACCAATCCTCATGTCAGCTATAAAGAGTGGACAAGTCAGACACCTCAAAGTTACCTACAATTCCCTGACATAAAATGTGTTCATTGAGTACACATGGTCATGCAACATGGTAGGCTCCAGTAAGTACCTGGGATGCAAATCTGATTGTCTTAGATACAGCAGAAATTTCTGTGACATTGGGAAAAAAAGGGAGTCCCAAGATTGGCAAGGGGCACTTCATTAAGTTCCCTCTACCACACACCAAATTTGAAATAGCCCTTGGGCATTCCTGTAGAGCTTCCTCCAGGGGGAGTCAAACCCTCACCATCCATCAGGTCTGAAGGTGATCCTCAGGTGTGCAGAATCATCCTCATATACCTACAACAGTCTAAACAGGCCACAACACCTCCACCATTACCTGCACAACTGGGGATACCATTATATTTTCAGACCACTGTACAGCCATTGGGATAGAGCACTGCTGCTTAGCAAGCTGATGCCTATTGTGAGGTAGGAGAAGGTCAGAATAATTTGCATATGTGCATACCAAACAACAGCCAAAATTCTATGCAGTTTTGGAACTTGGGCTGACACTGTGTGCTTCAAAGCTTTGAGGTGCAGTGAGATTTCATCCATGAGTTTTCTGAGCTTGGGATTTCCTGCTGTATATTAGAAACACCAGGGTACAGTTATTCCTATTAGGAGTAACGGGAAACATTCAGAAATGGTTGGTGTCATGTGTAGCTGCTTGTGAACACAAGGATCAGCAGAGGAGCCTATATTTGAAAGTAGATATGTGGGTTGTGAAGCCATGTAACTGGAAATGTATGTCAATAGAGGAAAAAGGAAGTCTAGGACTGTGCAGCAATTAAAAATACCCCAAGGTAGATACATGGACTGTATGAAGAGTACTGTTTATAAGAGTAGAAATATTTTATCAGATGCCTTGAAGATAACCCATTAATGCAAACTTGTGCAATGTGGGAAGCAAAGAAGTTATTTCAGGTAACCTGCTTTCCTGATACTTTGCTTTCCCTTATTATAAAGTGGTGATTTTTGATATTTGTGTGTTGTAGCTTATAGATAATGTTTAAAATGGATTCAATAAAATGAAAGAATCAAAAATTGCACTTCTCATTTAAAAACAAATCAACATGAGTGCACATTAACTTCCTGCCAATATAGCTGAAACTTCATAAACTCAATTTCCTCAGGAAGAACCTCTGAAAAGAAACACAATTTGAGGAATATTCTTCAAATGTGTGGTTCAGCAGTCTTCTAAAATGTCTAGGTGAAGGAAGTAATTGAGAAATATTTGGATGAAAGAGAATAAACATACCCATAAAATAAATGCCACATTTGATATCATACTGGACACTATTTTTTGTGCCTTTCTTCATTTCTATCATTGTTATTACTGTTAACATTTGCTTGGTAGATAGGACACAATTGGGTAATTGTTGAGGTGGGGACCAGGCCCATATATGAGATATTTGTACTAAAACCAGGTTAATTTTATGATTGTGGTAATATTCCTGTGAATACATAAGAGAATGTCTTTGTTCTTAAGTGAAATACTACAAGAATAACTAAAGAAACTGACATTTTTTAAACATAAAATTAAAATTCTTAAAGAAAACCTTATTATACAAGGAATATGAAATAATGTTATGTCACTGAAAAATTAAGTTAAATAAAGACAGTTCACACGTGTTGGTTTCCCTCCTCAAGAATGCACAGGGTCAGATCAAGGTGAGATTACACTGACCAGCTTTCATGGGATATGAGAAGAATGGTCACAGTCAGGGCCACTTGGGCCTATTCCCTTGGGCTTCAGCAGCTTTGAGAATGCATAGGTTAGGGAAATCTTCCTCCTTTTCTAATAAACTTGCTTTCAGATCTGGAACAAAATATGTGCCTCATTTATGGTTAATCTCTCCCAGTGCCAGCACCAAGTAAAAGGGGGTCTTGGGGGTGCAAATTCACAGTTAAATGTGTATGATTCTAACTGACAGAGCCAGGGAACGTTGTCCAACAGTTCACAGATATCCCTCAATGCAATGATAATTGCCGGACCTAGGAAGAAACAGTATTCATTGTACACCATCATTCCTGCCCTCTGGGAGTCTCCATCACTGTACCCAGTCATGCCTCCAAACCACTCAACAAAAAAAATCTTCCTCTCCACATATAATGTGTTCTCTTCATCAGAGGACCATCTTGAATGTCATTCAGCATTTGGGCCCAGAATGAGATTTCTAGCAAGCATAAATAAAGCAAGAATTCCCACCACAAAGACAGCCATGAGCCATTTCTCATGTCAGCTATAAACAGTGGACAGCTCAGACACCTAAAAGCTGTCCCAAATTCCCTGACTTAATGTGAGTTCATTGACTGCAGATGGGCATGCCTCATGGTAGGCTCTGCTAAGTGATCATCCCAGATTCTAAGCTGCTTGTCTTAGATCCAGTGGTAATTTTTGTGCCTTTGAAAAAAAAAAGGCAGGCCCAAGCTTGGGTCACTTCATTAAATTTCTTCCTTCCACATCCCAACTGGAATTTGTTCCTTGGCATTCTTGTAGAGCTTCCTCCAGGGAGTGTCAAACCCTCACCAACCATTGAGGGTGAAGGTGATCCTCTTGGCTGCAGAATAATCCTCATATACCTCCAACAAACTGCACAGGACACAACACCTCCACCATCACCTGCACACTTGGGCATCCCATTATATTTCCAGACCATAGGGCAACCATTAGGACAGAGCCCTGTTGCTTAGCAACTAAATGCCTGCTTTGAGGTATGAGACAGAGTGCTTAAATTTTGCATGTGCATTTCAAGACTCCATCAGAATTCTATGACCCTTTGGAACCTGGGCTGACACTGCCTCCTCCACAGGTTTGAGTCCCAGTGAGATTTCTTCCCTGTGTTATCTTAACTTGGGATTTCCTTCATTATATTAGGCACACCAGGGTAGGGATTCCTATTTCGAGTAATGGGGAAGATTCAGAAACACTTGGTGTGGTGTGTAGCTTCCTGTACACACAAGGTTCAGCTGAGAAGCCTCTATTTGAAAGTGGGTATGAGGGATGTGAAGTGATGTAACTGTAACTACATGACAAAAGGGAGGAAAAATGAAACCTAGAACCATGCAGCAATAAACAATACCCCAAGGAAGATACATGGACTGTATGAAGACTACTTTTATAATATTTGAAATCTGTAATCAAATGCCATGAAGATAACACATTAATGCAAACTTGTGCAATGTGGGAAGGAAAGAAGATATTTCAAGTTACTTGCTTTCCTGAAACTTTGCTTAGCTTTATTATAAGGTGGTGATTTTTGATACTAGTGTGTTGTTGTTGCTTAAAGATAATGTTTAAAATGAATTCAATACAATGAAAGATCTAAAATTAAACTTCTCATTTAGAAAAGGATCAGCATCAGGATGAAATAATTTTCTGCAAAAACAGCCTAAAGTTCATTAACTCAAATTCAACAGGATGATGCTCTGGAAAGTAACAGAATTTGTGGAAAATTCTTTAAAGTGATGGTCCAGCAATTTTCTGATATGTCCAGATGAAGGAAATAATTGAGATATATTCAGATGAAAGACAATAAATATACCTGTAAGAAATGCCATGTTTGATATGAGACTGGTCACTGATTTTGTGTGCCTTTGTACATTTCCATCATTATTATCACTATTAACATCTTACTTGGATGATAAGACATGATAGGGTAATTGTTGAGTTGAGGACCAGGCCCCTACATGAGATATTTGTACTACAACCTGGTTAATTTAATGATTGTGGTAATATTCCTGTGAATACATAAGAGAATGTCTCTGTCCTTAAGTGAAATACTACAAGAATAATTAAAGAAACTGAATTTTTTAAACATAAATTTAAAATTTTTAAAGAAAAACTTAAACAAAGAATATTAAACAATGTGAAATCAGAGAAAAAAGAAATTAAATAAAGACAGTTTGCATGTGTTGGTTTCCCTCCTTATGAAGGCATTGGGCCAGATCTGGGTGAGATTATACTGACCTGCTTTAATGGGATATTAGAAGAATGGTCACAGTCAGGGCCAATTGTGCCTACTCCCTTGGGCTTCAGGAAATTCAGGAATGGAGTAGTCAGGGAAGTCTTAATCCTTTGCTAACAAACATCCTTTCAAATCTTGAACAAAATATTGTCACATTTGTGGTTAATCTCTCCCAAGTCCAGCAACATGTAAAAGGGGTCTTTAGGTGGGCATTCTCTGTTATATGTTTATCATTCCAACTGACATAGTCAGGATTTCTTGGCCCCCAGGACAAGGATATCCCTCAGTGCAATGATAAATCCTGGACCAATGTAGAAACAGTATTCAATTAACACCATCATGCCTGCTCTCTGGGAGTCAACATCACTGTACACAAACATAATTCCAAACTTCTCAACAAAAAAATCAGCCTCTCCACGTAAAAAGGGTTCTTTTCATCACAGGGCCAACTTGAATGTCATGCAGCATTTGGGCCCAGAATGAGATTTCTTACAATCATAAATAAAGCAAGAATTCCCACCACTAAGGCAGCCATGAACCAATCCTCATATCAGCTATAAACAGTGGACAGGTTAGACACCTCAAAGTTGTCCAAATTTTCTTGATTTAATGTGGGTTCATTGATGGCTGAATGGCATACCTCATAATGGGTTCTGCTAAGTGAACAGCATGGATTCTAAGCTGCTTGTAATTTCTGTGCCATTGGGGAAAAAATGGCAGGCCCAAGCATGGCCAGGGGCACTTCATTAAAGTTCCCCCTTCCAAACACCAAACTGGAAATTGCCCTTGGGCATTCCTGTAGAGCTTCCTCCAGGGAGTGTCAAACCTTTACCATTCATCAGTGCTGCAGGTGATCTTCTTGGCTGCAGAATAAATTTCATACAACTATAACAATCTGCACTGGCCACAACACGTCACCAACACCTGCACACTTGGGCATCTCATTATAATTTCAGACAACAGGGCAGCCATTGCATTAGAACCCTGATGCTTAGCAACCTGATACCAATTGTGAGAAAGGAGAGGGTCAGCATAATTTGCATATGTACTTTCCAAGAACCTGCCAGAATTCTATGCCTCGTTTGAACATTGGCAGAAACTGTCTCCTCCACAGGTTGTAGTCCCGGTGAGATTTCTTCCCTGGGATTTCTTAACTTGGGATTTCCTGCTGTATGTTAGGCACACCAGGGTACAGGGATTCGTATTTGGGGTAAAACTCATAAACTCAATTTCATCAGGAAGAACTTTGGAAAAGAAACACAATTTGAGGAATATTCTTAAAAAGGATGGTTCAGCAGTTTTCTGCTGTTTCCAGATGAAGGAAATGATTGAGATTTATTCAGATGAAAAAGAATAAATATACCTGTAAAAGAAATGCCATATTTGATATGAGACTTGATGCTATATTTGTTCTGTGGCTTCTACTTTTCTATCATTATTACTACTATTAAAATTTTGCTTGGTTGATATGACATGATTGGGTATTTGTTCAGGTGGGGACCAGGCCCCTAGATGAGATATTTGTAGTACATCCAGGTTAATTTGAGGATTGTGGTATTACTCCTGTGAATACATTAGAGAATGTCTCTGTTCTTTAGTGAAATACTACAAGAATAATTAAAGAAACTGACTTTTTTTTAAACATAAATTTAAAATTCTTAAAGAAACCTTATTATACAAGGAATATGAAACAATGTTAAATCAGTTAAAAATGAAATTAAATAAAGCCAGTTCATATGTGTTGTTTTTCCTCCTCATGAAGGCACAGGGTCAGATAAGGCTGATATTACACTGAAATGCATTAATGGGATAAGAGAAGAATGGCCACAGTCAGTGCCCCTTGTGCCTACTCCCTTGTGCTTCAACAAATTTGGTAATGGAGATGTAGGTGAAGTCTTCTTCCTTTGCTAATAAACTTGATTTCAGTCCTGGAACAAAATATGTGCCACATTTGTGATTAATGTCTCCAAAGACCAGCACCATGTTATAGGGGGACATGGGGTGGGCATTCACAGTTAGATGTCTATCATTCTAACTGACAGAACCAGGGTGTTTTGGCCCCAGGGCAGGGATATCCCTCACAGTAATGATAATTCCTGGACCTAGGAACAAACACTATTCAGGGTACACAACCATGCCTGCCTTCAGGGAGTCTCCATCCCTGTTCCAAATTATGCCTCCAACCATCTCAACACAAAAATTATCAGCCTCTCCAGGTATCATGTGTTTTCTTCAAAACAGGACCACCTTGAATGTCACTCAGCATTTAGGCCCAGAATGAGATATCTGCAAGCCAAAATAGAGCAAGGAAACCCACCAGAAAGGCAGCCATGAACCAATCCTCATGTCAGCTATAAACACTGGACAGGTCAGACACCTCAAATTTGTCCAAATTTCCCAGACATAAAATTCATACATTGACTTCACATGGGCATGCCTCATAGTAAGCTTGGCAAGGTGAGCCCCCAGGATGCTAAGCTGCTTGTGTTAGACTCAGCAGTAATTTCTGTTCCATTGGAAAAAAAAACACAGGCCCAAGTTTGGCCAGAGGCACTTCATTAATTTTCCCCCTGAACCACACACAATTGGAATTTGTCCTTGGGCATTCCTGTAAAGCATCCTCCAGGGAGAGTCACACTCTCACCATCCATCAGTGTTGGAGGTCATCCTCAGGGCTGAACATACATCATCATATACCTAAAACAATCTGCACAAACCACAACACCTCCACCATCAACTGCAAACTTGGGGATCCCATTACATTTTCAGACCACAGTACATTCATTCAGATAGGTCCATGTTGCTTAGCAACCTGATGCCTGTTGTGAGGTAGGAGAGGGTCAGTGTAATTTGCATATGCACATTCCAACACCCACCAGAATTCTATGTCCTTTTGGATCCTGGGCTGTCACAGTGTCCTCCACAGGTTCAAGCTCCAGTGAGTTTTCTTCCCTGAGGTTTCTTAACTTGGGATATTCTGCTGTATTTTAGGCAAAACAGGGTACAGTGATTCCTACTTGGAGTAATGTGAAAGATTCAGAAACACTTGGTGTGGTATATAGCTGCTTCTTCACAGAAGGCTCAGCAGAGAAGCCTCTATTTGAAAGATGAAATGAGGGATGTGAACTCATGTTCACATGAGTAAAAATGTAAATGTAAAAAATACCCCAAGGAAGATACATGGACTATATGAAGAGTACAGTTTATAATATTAGAAATCTTTAGTCAAATGCCATGAAGATAACCCATTAATGCAATATTGTGCAATGCAGGAAGCAAACAAGTTACTTCAGTTTACTTGCTTTCCTGAAATTTTGCTTTGCTTTATTATAAAGTGGTTTTTTTGATACTTGTGCTTTTTATGTCTTATAGATAATGTTTAAAATGAATTCAATACAATGAAAGAAACAAAAATTAAACTTCTAATTAAAAAAAAATCACCATGAATGCACCATAATTTTCTGCTAATACAGCATAAAATCCATAAACAACTTTTTCAGGAAAAACCTGTGAAAAACACAATTTGAGGAATAGTCTTTAAAAGGATGTTTCAGCAGTCCTCTAATATGTCCAGATGAAGGAAATAATTGAGATATATTCAGATGAGAGAGAATAAGTATACTTGCAAAAGAAATGCCACATTTGATATGACAATGGACACTATTTTTGTTTTGTGGCTTTCTACATTTCTATCATTATTACTGTTAACATTTTGCTTGGTTGATAGGACATGATTGGCTAATTATTGAGGTGAGGACCAGGCCCCTGAGATATCTGTACTACAGCCAGGTAAATATAATGATTCTGGTAATGTTCCTGTGAATATATAAGAAAATGTCTCTGTTCTTAAATGAATTACTACAAGAATAAATAAAGAAACTGACATTTTTTAAACATAAATTTAAAATTGTTAAAGAAAACCTTATTATAGAAGGAATATGAAACAAGGTTAAATTAGTGAAAATAGAAATTAAATAAAGACAGTTCATATGTCTTGGTCTCCCTCCTCATGAAGTCACAGGGTCTGATTCAGGTGAGATTACACTGATCTGCTTTCATTTGATATGAGAAGAATGATCACAGTCAGTGCCATTTGGGCCTAGTCCCTTGGGTTTCAAAAATTTGTGAATAGAAAGATCAGGAAAGTGTTCTTCCTTTGCTGATAAACTTGCTTTAAATCTGGAACAAAGTATGTGCCTAACATCTGGTTAATCTCTCCCAAGACCAGCACCATGTAAAAGGTGGACTTGGGGTAGGCATTCACAGTTCCATTTGTATTATTTTAACTGACCGAGCCAGTGTACATTGTCTCCCAGGACAGGGATATCCCTCAGTGCAATGATAATTCCTGGACCAAGGAACAAACAATATTCAGTGTACACCATCATGCCTGCCCTCTGGGAGTCTCCACCCATGTCCACAATCATGCACCAAACCACTGAACAGAAAAAATTATAGGCTCTCAGTGTATCATATATTCTTTCATCAAAGGACCACCTTGAATATCACTCAGGCTTTAGGCCCAGAATGACATTTCTGGCAAGCATAAAAAAGGCAAGAAATCCCACCAGAAATACAGCCATGAGCCAATCCTCATGTCAGCTATAAAGAGTGGAGAGTGCAGACACTTCAAAATTGTTCAAATTTACCTGAGTTCAAGTGGGTTAATTGACTGCACAGGGGCATAACTCATGTTAGCATATGCTAAATGAAGACCCAGGATGCTATGCTTCTTGTCTTAGTTCCACTGGTAATTTCTGTGCCATTGGAAAAAAAGGGCAGGCCCAAGCTTGGTGAGGGTAACTTCATTGATGTTCCCCCTACCCCACAGCCAATTGGAATTTGCCCTTGGGCATTCCTGGAAAAATTTTTCCCTCTCAGAATTTTAAATATGTCACGCCACTGCCTTCTAACCTCTATGGTGGCCACTGAGTAGCCACTACTTAGTCTTATGTTGTTTCCTTTGTATGTGGTGAATTGCTTTTCTCTTGCTGCTTTCAGAACTTGCTCCTTCTCCTCAGTATTTGAGTCTGCTCAGAATATGTCTCAGAGTGGGTTTATTTTGATTTATTCTATTTGGAGTTCATGGGGCATTTATGCTTTGTGAATTTATATTGTGTAGAAGTTTTGGGAAGTTTTCCCCCAACAATTTCTTTGAATACTCTTTCTAGACCTTTGCCCTTCTCTTCCCCTTCTGGGACACCAATGAGTCTTACATTTGGATGTTTTGTTTTATCTGTCATAACCCTGAGATCCATTTTGATTTTTTTTTTATTTTTTTTCTACATTCTTTCTTTTTTCTTTCATTTTCTGTTCTTTTGTTCTCTAGGACACAGAGTCATTGTTCACCTTCTTCTTATCTTGTATTATGAGTACCCAGAGTCTTTTTAATTTGGTCAACAGTTTCTTTTATGTCCATAAGATGTTCCATTTTATTATTTATTCTTGGAATTTCTTCTTTATGCTCTTCTGGGGCTTCCTTTATGTCCTTTATATCCTGTGCCATGCTCTCATTCTTTGACTGTAGTCCTTTGATTAATTGTGCCAAGTACTGTGTCTCTTCTGATCATTTGATTCGGATGTTTGGGATTGGGTTCTCCATAACATCTGGTTTTATCAAATGCTTTAAGATTTTCTGTTGTTTTCAGCCTCTTGGCATTTGCTTTGCTTGATAGGTTTCTTTCAAGTTATAAAAAACACCAATCTACTTTTTCAGATATACAACTTGGTGGTGTACACTTTAACTAACAAGCAGATAGCAACTGTGAGTCACCTACTCCCTTCAGTTCAGTTCCTTTCAAGTTTGTCTTTGTACTGTGTGGGAAAATGATTATTGTGGGGTTCAGTGGTGCACTCAGTTTGGATGTGTTGTTGGTACTGTCTGTCCTAAATGTTGGGCATGTGTCTGGGTGGTTAGGGTGGCAGGGCAGAATTAATATTCAGGCCTCCCATAGATTCAAGGCTATTGCAAGAATCTATGGCTTCATTTCAGCCTTGCCCCAGATTTTCTCTGCCTATGACCCACAAGTACCCATAATTCATGTAGGGTTCCTGGGTTTTCTGAGTGGGTCACCCTTCTCAGCTTTGATCTTCCATGACCTCTGCTGAGTGAAAGATGTGCTACATCACAAGTGCACACCTTCCCTCAAGGGAAGCCCCAGGCCACCAGCCTGTCCTGGGGCACTCCCAACCTGATGCAAAAATGGCTGGATGGGGTGACTCACCCCCCCCCTTTTCACAGAGCTCTGCCTTCCCAGCTCAGGGACAACTAGCTGTGGGTGCACCCAAGGCCACTGTCCACAGCTGATATTGTGGCATCAGTGTGGTTCTGTGGATACCCTCCCCATCAGACTGAGTTTCCTGGTGCAGCTCTAGGCTGTGGGTTTGGCCCTGGGCAGGATTTCTGCCAGCATGCTTGGAAGCCAGCTGCAAGGGGCACAGTTTTCTTCTCCTTTTCACTCTCCCTTTTTCCCCTCTGTCCCTGGGAGAGTCAGCAGTGGGTGTGGGGAGGGTTATCCTCTACACCAGACACTGAGGTATTGGCTAAAGCCCACTCCTGCAGTGCTTCACTGTGCAGTTCTCACTGCCATGTCTGCAGCAAATCCTAGGGCTTTCTTTTAGAAAAAGAAAGTCCATCTCCAAATGCCAAACTACAGTTTACTCACACTGCAACACAGCCACCAGACATTCAGCAGGCTTACTCACATGTTTCAGAATGCAGAAGCCAGGTTTCACCAAGTGC
The DNA here is from genome assembly GCF_015220235.1 of Choloepus didactylus. Classification (NCBI taxonomy): domain Eukaryota; kingdom Metazoa; phylum Chordata; class Mammalia; order Pilosa; family Megalonychidae; genus Choloepus; species Choloepus didactylus. The sequence goes on from NW_023637581.1 coordinate 1,937,800, forward strand.
ATGGTCCTTGTGGTTTTAGCAGACCTTGGTCTGCTGGTGCATCACTGGAGGTGATGATCTGGGCAACTTTCTGGTTTTTATCTAGTATTTTTCATGGAGATGTTTTTTGCCTTGTCTCACCTAGCCAACATCTTACGTTTTCCTTGAAACTGACATTGTTTTAAACATAAATTTAACTGTTAAAGACAACCTTATACAAGGAATATGAAACAAGGTTAAATTCATGAAAAAAAATAAAGACAGTTTATTAAGAAATTAAATAAAGAAAGCCTACTCACTTGGGCTTCAGGAAATTTGAGAATTGAGAGGTCAGAGAAGTCTTCTACCTTTGCTAATAAACTTGCTATTAGATGTGGAAAAAATATCTGAGACATTTGTGTTTAATCTCTCCCAAGACTGGCACCACATAAAAGGAGGTTTGGGGGTTGACATTCTCAGTTACATGTGTGTCATTCTAACTGAGAGAGACAGGGTATTTTGGTCCCAAGGACAGGGCTATCCTTCAGGGCAATGATAATTCCTGGACCAAGGAACAAAAAATATTCAGTGTACACCATCATGCCTGCCCTCTGGAGGTCTCCATCCCTGTACCAAATCATGTCTCCAACCCACTCAACAAAAGAATATCAGCTGCTCCATGTATCATGTGTTCTCTTCATCAAAGGGTCACCATGACTGTCATGAAGCATTTGGGCCCAGAATGTGATTTCTGGCAAGCAAAAATAAAGCAAGATATCCCAACACTAAGACAGCCATGGAACAATCCTCAGGTCATCTATAAACAGTGGACAGGTCAGACAGCTCAAAGTTGTCCAAGTTTCCTTGATATAAAATGAGTTCATTGACTTCACACAGGCACGTATCATGGTAGGCTCTGCTAAGTGAGTACATGGGATGATAGCTGCTACTCCTAGATTCAGAAGGAATTTCTGTGCCATTGGAAAAAATAAGGCAGGCCCAAGCTTGGCCAGAGGCATTTCATTAAAGTTCCCCAAACCACAGACCCATTTGGAATTTGCCCTTGGTCATTCCTGTAGAGTTCCCTCCAGAGACAGTCAAAACCTCACCATCCATCATGACTGCAGGTGAACATCAGGGCTGCAGAGTCATCCTCATATACCTACAACAACTTGCACAGGCCACAAAATCTCAACCATCACCTGCAACCTTAGGGATCCCATTATATTTTCAGACCACAGGGCAGCCATTATGTTAGAGCCCACTTGATTAGCAACCAGATGACTACTGTGAGGTAGGAGAGGGTCAGCATAATTTGAATATTTGCAATTCAAGCACACAACTTAATTCTATTCCACTTTGGAACCAGGGCTGAAACTGTCTCCTCCAGAGGTCTGAGACACAGTGAGATTTCTTCCATGAGATTTCCCAACTTTGGGTTTCCTGCTGTATATTTGACACATCAGGTTACAGGATTCCTATTTGGTCTGATGAGAAATATTCAGAAACATTTCTTGTGGTGTGTAGCTGTTTGTTCACACAAAGCTCAGCAAAGAAGCCTCTATTTGAAAGTGAATATGAGGGATGTGAAGTCATATAACAGGGACTAGGTGACAAGAGGGGGAAAAAGGAAACCTAGAACTGTGCAGCAATCAGGATTACACAAAGAAAGATACATGGACTGTATGAAGAGTATTGTTTACAATATTAGCAATCTTTAGTCAGATGCCTTGAAGATAACCCATTAATGCAAACTTGTTCAATGCAGGAAGCAAAGAAGTAATTTCAGGTTACTTGCTTTCCTAAAACACTGTTTTGCTTTATTATAAAGTGGTGATTCTTGAAACTTGTGTGTTGTGGTAGCTAATAGATGATGTTTAAAATAAATTCAATAAATTGTAAGAAACAAAAATGAAACTTCTCATTAAAAAAAAACACCAAGGGCACCATAATTTTCTGCTAATACAGCCTAAAACAAATAAACACAATTTCATCAGGAAGAAACTCTGAAAAAACAAAATTTGAGGAATATTCTTTAAAAGGATGGTTCAACAGTTTTCTAATATGTCCAGAAGAAGGAAATTATTGAGATATGCTCAGGTGAAAGACAATAAATATACATGTAAAAGAAATGTAATGTTTGATATGAGACTGGACACTATTTTTTTGTGGCTTTCCACATTTCTGTCATTATTACTAACTTTTTGCTTGGTAGATAGGACATGGTTTGGTAATTTTTCAGGTGAGGACCACGTCCCTAGAAGAGATATTTCTACTACAACCAGGTTAATTTAATGATTGTTGTAATATTCCTGTGAATATGTAAGAGAATGTCTCTGTTCTTAAGAGAAATACTAGAAGAATAATTAAAGAAGCTGACTTTTTAAACACAAATTTAAAGTTCTTAAGGAAAAACTTATAAAAGGAATATGAAACAATGTTATATCAGTGAGAAAAGAAATTAAATAAAGACTGCTTACATGTGTTGGTTTCCATTCTCATGAAGGCACTGGATCAGATCAGGGTGATATTACACTGACCTCCTTTAGTGGGATATGAGAAGAATGGTCACAGTCAGTGCCACTTGGGCCTAATCCCTTGGGCTTCAGCAAATTCAGGAATGGAGAGGTTGGGGAAGTCTTTTTCCTTTTCTAAAAAACTTCCTTCCATATATGGAAGTAAATGTGTGTCATGTTTGTGGTTAATCTATCCCAAGTCCAGCACAATGTAAAAGGGGTTCTTGTTGTGGGCATTCACTGTTACATGTGTATCATTATAACTGACAGAGCCAGGTTATGTTGGCCTCCAGGACAGGGATATCTCTCAGTGAAGTAATAATTCCTGGACCAAGGAACAAACAATGTTCAGTGTACACCATGATTTCTGCCATCTGCGCATCTCCATACCTGTCTACAATCATGCCTCCAAATCACTCAAAACAAAAAATATCGGCCTCACCACATATCATGTGTTCTCTTCATGAAAGGACCACCTTGACTGTCACTAAGCATTTAGGCCCAGAATGAGATTTCTGGCTAGCATAACTAGAGCAAGAATTGCCACCATTAAGACAGCCATGGACAAATCCTCCTGTCAGCTGTAAGCAGTGGACAGGTCAGACAACCCAAAGTTTCCCAAATTTTCCTGACTTAAAGTGGGTTCATTCACTACACATTGGCAGGTTTACTGGAATGCTCTGCTAAGTGAGCATCCAGGATTCTGAGCTTCTTGTCTTAGATCCAGAAATAATTTCTGTGCCATTGGAAAAAAGCATGCCCAAGCATGGCCAGGTGCACTACATTAAAGTTCCCCTACCCCACACCCAGTTGGAATTTGCCCTTGGGCATTCCTGTAGAGCTTCCTCCAGGGAGAGTGAAACCCTCACCATTCATTGGTGCTGCAGGTGATTTTGGGGGCTGCAGAATAATTGCCATATACCTACAACAATGTGCACAGGCCACAAATCTTCCACCATCACCTGCACACTTGGGGATCAAATTATATTTTCAGATCACAGGGAAGCAATTGGGATAGAGTCATGTTGCTTAGCAAACTGATGCCTATTGTGAGGTAGGAGAGTGTTAGCATAATTTGCATAAGTGCATTCCAAGCACCTACCAGAATTCTATGCTGCTTTGGAACCTGGGCTGTCATTGTCTCTTCCACAGATTTGATCCCCAGTGAGATTTCTTCCATGAGTTTTCTAAAGTTGGGATTTCCTCCTGTATATTTGACACACCAGGGTACAGGGATTCCTATTTGGAGTAATGGGAAAGATACCTAAACAGTTGGTGTGGTTCGTAGCTGTTTCTGCACACAAGGCTCAGCAGAGAAGCCTCTATTTGAAAGTGGATATGAGGGATGTGAAGTTGTGTAACTGGAAGTAGGTGACAAGAGGGGGAAAAAGGAAACCCAGGACTGTGCAGCAATAAACAATGCCCCAGGAGGATACATGGACTGTGTGAAGAGTACTGCTTATATTAGAAATCTTTAATCAGATGCCTTGAAGATAGCCATTATTGCAAACTTGTGCAATGTGGGATGCAAAGAAGTTATTTCAGGTTACTTGCTTTCCTAAAACTTTGTTTTGCTTTCTGATAGAGCAGTGATTTTTGATACTTATATGTGTTTGTAGCTAATAGATAAAGTTTAAAATAAAGTCAATAAAATGAAAGACACAAAAATGAAACTTCTCATTTTAAAATAATCACAATGAGGCCACTATAATTTTCTGCCAATACAGCCTAAAACTTATAAACCCAATTTCCTCAGGAAGAACTTCTGAAAAGAAATGCAATCTGAAGAATATTCTTTAAAAGGATGATTCAGGAGTTTTCTAATATGTCCAGATGAAGAAATAATTGAGATATATTCAGATGAAAGAAATAAATATACCCATAAAAGAAATGCAATGTTTCATATGAAACTGGACCCTATTTTTGTTTTGAGGCTTTCTACATTTCTATTCTTATTATCAGTGTTTACATTTTGCTTGAGTGTTTTTAGATGATTAGGTAATTGTTCAGGGGGCTATATGGCCAGTAAATGAAATATTTGTACTACATCTAGGTTAATTTAAAGACAGTGGAAATATTCCTGTGAAAACATATGAGGATGTTTCTGTTTTTAAATGAAATAATACAAGAATAATTAAAGAAACTGATTTTTTGTAACATACATCCAAATTCTTAAAGAAAACCTTATTATACAAGGAATATGAAACAATGTTATATTATTGAATAAAGAAATTAAATAAAGACAGTTCACATGTGTTGGTTTCCCTCCATATGAAGGCACAGGGTCAGATCAGGGTGAGATTAAACTGACCTGCTTTCATGGGATATGATAAGAATGGTCACAGTCAGTGCCACTTGGGACTACTCACTTTGGCTTCAGCAAATTTGGGAATGGAAAGGTTGGGGAAGTATTCTTACTTTGCTGATAAACTTGCTATCAGATCTGGAACAAAATATGTGGCACATTTTTGCTTAATCTCACCCAAGACCAGCACAGTGTAAAAGGGGGTCTTGTGGTGGGCATTCAGATTCACACGTGTATCATTCTGACAGTGCTAGGGTAGGTTAGCAATGAGGACAGGGTTATCCCTCAGGACAATGACAATTCCTGGACCAAATAAAGAAAATTCATGGTACAACATTATCCCTGCCCTCTTGGTGCCTCCATCCCTGTACCCAATCAAGCCTTCAACCACTCAACAGAAATATATAAGCCTTTCCACATATCATGTGTTCACTTCATCACAGGAATACCATGTTATTCATGCTGCATTTATGCCCAGAATGAGAATTCTGGCAAGCATAAATAGAGCAAGATTTCCCACCACTAAGACAGCCCTGAAACAATCCTCATGTCAGCTATAAACAGTGGAGAGGTCAGATACCTCAAAGTTGTCCAAATTTCCCTGACATAAAGAGGGTTCATTGACTTCACAAGGGCATGCCTCATGGTAGGCTCTGCTAAGTTAGCACCCAGGAAACTATGCTGCTTGTCTTTGATTGGTACTTCTGTGCCATTGGGAAAAAAAGGAAGGACCAAGCTTGGCCAGGGGCACTTCACTAAAGTACTCCCTACCCCACACCCAATTTGAATTTGCCCTGGGGCATTCCTGAATAGCTTCCTCCATGAAGAGGCAAACCCACACCATCCATTGTGGTTTCAGGTGATCCTTGGAGCTGCAGTATCGTCATATACCTAAAAAATCTGCATGGGCCACAACACCTCCATCATCATGTGCACACTCGGGGATACCATTATCTTTTCAGAATACAGGGCAGCCATTAGGATAGAGACCTGTTGCTTAGCAACCTGATTCCTACAATGAGGTAAGAGATGGTCAGTGTAATTTGCATATGTGCATCCAATCATCAATCAGAATTCTATGCCACTTTGGAAACTGGGCTGACACTCTCCTCCGCAGTTCGAGCCCCAGAAAGATTTCATCCCAGAGTTTTATTAACTTGGGATATAATGCTGTATACTATGCACACCAGGTTACAGGGATTCCTAATTGGAGTAATTGGAAAGATTCAGGAACAGTTGGTGTGGTGTGTAGCTGCTTGCACACACAAGGCTCAGCAGAGGAGCCTATATTTGAAAGAGGATATGAGGGATGTGAAGTCATGTAACTATAACTAGATGACAAGAGGGGTGAAAAGGAAACCTAGGACTGTGGAGCAATAAAAAATACCTCAAAGGAGACACATGGACTGTATGAAGAGTACAGTTTATAGTATTAGAAATCTTTAATCAAATGCCTTGAAGATAACCCATTAATGCAAGCTTGTTCAATGAGTGAAGCAAAGAAGTGATTTTGGGTAATATGCTTCATGAAACTTTTCTATGCTTTATTATGAATTGGTGAATTTTGATATGTGTGGTTTTTTTTGCAGCTTATAGATAATGTTTAAGCAGAAAAAAAAATTAAACTTCTCATTTAAAAAAAATCACCATGAGGGCACAATTATTTTCTGCCAGACCAGTCTAAAATTCATAAATTCAATTTCATCAGAAAGAATCTCTGAAAAGAAACACAATTTGAGGAATATTCTTTGAAAAGATGGCTCAGCAGTTTTCTAATATTCCAGATGAAGAAGATAATTGAGATATATTTTGATGAAAGAGAATAAATATAACTGTAAAAGAATGTGACATTTGATATGAGACAGGACACTATTTTTGTTTTGTGCCTTTCTGCATTTATATCATTATTATTACTATTAACATTTTGCTTGGTCTATAGGACATGGTTGGATAATTGTTGAGTTGGGATCCAAGCCTTTAGATGAGATATTTGTATACAAGCAGGTAAATTTAATGATTTGGGTAATGTTCCTGTGAATACATAAGAGAATGTCTCTGCTCTTATGTGAAATACTACAAGTATAATTAAAGAAACTGACAATTTTTAAACATAAATTTAAATTTTTAAGAAAACCTTACCATACAAGGAATATGAAACAATGTTAAATCAGTGAAAAAAGAAATAAAATACAGACGGTTCACATGTGTTGGTTTCCCTCCTCATTAAGGCACATTTGGGAATGGGGAGGTCAGGGAAGTATCCTTCCTTTGCAAACATACATGCTGTCAAATCTTGAAAAAGATACATACCACATTTGTGATTAATCTCTCCCATTCCAGCACCATGTAATAGGGGGACTTGGGGTGGGCATTCACACTTACATGTGTATCAATCTGACAGAGCCAGGATATGTTGGCTCCCAGGAAAGGGATATCCCTGAGGGCAATGAGAATTCCTGGACTAAGGAACAGAATACATTCTGTGTACACAATCATGCCTGTCCCCTGTGAGTCTCCATACCTGTCCCCATTCATGCCCGTAATACACGCAACACAAGAATATCATCTTCTCCACGTATCAAGTGTTCCCTTTATCACAGGACCACCTTGACTGTCATGCAGCATTAGGCCCAGAGTGAGATTTCTGGGAAGTATACATAGACAAAGAAATCCCATTAAGACCACAATGAGCCAATCCTCATGTCAGCTATAAACAGTGGAGACAGCAGACATATCAAATTTGTCCAAATTTCCCTGACTTAAAGTTGGTTCACTGATTGCTCATGGGCATGCCCCATGGTAGGAGCTGGTAAATGAGCACCTAGGATTCTAAGCTAATTGTATTAGATACTGCATTAATTTCTGTGTCATTGGAAAAAAATGGCAGGCCCATGCTTGGCCAGGTGCACTTCATTAAAATTCTCCCTACCCCACACCCAGTTTGAATTTGTCCTTGGACATTCCTGTAGAGCTTCCTTCATGGAGAGTCAAACACTCACCATCAATTGGGGCTGCACATGATTCTTGGGGCTGCAGAAAAATCCTCATATACCTTCAACAACCTGCACAGGCCACAACACATCCACCATCATCTGCACAATTGTGAATCCCATTTTATTTTAAGACCACAGGGCAGTCATTGGGATACAGCCCTGTTTCTTGCCAACCTGATGCCTGTTGTGAAGTAGGAGAGGTTCAGCATAGTTTGCATATATGCATTCCAAGCCCCCACCAGTGTTCTATACCACTTTGGTACCTGGGCTGGCACTGTCTCCTCCAAAGGTTTGAGCCCCAGTGAAATTTCTTCCCTGAGGTTTCTTTACTTGACATTTTCTAGAGTATATTAGTCTCACCAGGGTACAAGGATTCTTATTTGAAGTAATAAGAAAGATTCATTGACATTTGGTTTGGTTTGTAGCTGCTTGTGCACACAAGGCTAAGCAGAGAAGCCTCTATTTGAAAGTGGATATGAGGGATGCAAAGTTGTGTAAGTGGATCTAGATGACAAGGGGGGAGGGAAGGAAACCTAGGACTGTGCAGCAATAAACAATACAAGGAAGATACATGGACTATATGAAGAGTACTGTTTAAATATTAGAACTCTTCCATCAAATGCCTTGAATTTGACCAATTAATAGAAACTTGTGCAATAGAAGAAACAAAGAAATTATTTCAGATTACTCGTTTTCCTGAAACTTTGCTTTGCTTTATTATAAAGTGATGAATTTTATAATTGTGTGTAGTTATACCTTATAGATGTTTCAAATAATTCAACACAATTAAAGATACAAAAATTTAACTTCTCATATAAAAAAAAAACACCATGAGGGCTGTGCCGGTTTGAATGTATTGTGTCCCCCAAATGCCATTATCTTTGTGGCCTTGTGGGACAGACATTTTGGTGCTGGTTAGATTTGCTTGGAATGTGCCCCACCCAGCTGTGGGTGGTGACTTTGGTGGGATACTCCCATGGAGGTGTGACCTCACACATTCAGGGTGGGCCTTGATCAGTGGAGCCATATAAAACATGCTGACTCAAAGAGACTGGACAGAGTGCAGCTGTGAGTGACGTTTTGAAGAGGAGCAAGCTTGCTAGAGAGGAGCATCCTGGGAGAAAGCCATTTTGAAACCAGAACTTTGGAGCAGACGCCAGCCACGTGCCTTTCCAGCTAACAGAGGTTTTCTGGACGCCATTGGCCATCCTCCAGTGAAGGTACCTGATTATTGATGTGTTACCTTGGACACTTTATGGTCTTAAGACTGTAACTATGTAGCCAAATAAACCCCCTTTTTATAAAAGCCACTCCATCCTGGTGTTTTGCATTCTGCAGCATTAGCAAACTAGAACAAGGGCACAATAACTTTCTGTCAATACAACCTAAAATTCATAAACTCTATATCATCAGGAAGAAGCTCTGAAAAGAAACACAATTTGAGGAATATTCCATAAAATGATGGCTCAGCAGTGTTCTAATTTATCAAGAAGAAGGAAATAATTGAGACATATTCAGTTGAATGAGTATAAATGTTCATGTAAAAGAAATACCACATTTTATATGAGATGACACTATTTTTGTTTTGTGGCTGTCTACATTTCTATAATAATTATTACTCTTAACATTTTCCTTGGTTGTAGGACATGATTGGGTAATTGTTCATCTGGGGACCAGGACCCTAGATGAGATATTTGTACCAAAACCAGGTAAATTTAATGATTTTGGTAATGTTCCTGTGAATACATAAGAGAATGTCTCTATTCTTAACTGAAATACTACAAGAATAATTTAAAAATCTAACATGTTTTTAAACATGAATTTAAAAATTTTAAAGAAACCTTATTATACAAGGAATATGAGACAATGTTAAGTTGGTGACAAAAAAATTTAATAAAGACAGTTCACCTGTGTTAATTTCCCTCCTCATGAAGGCACAAGGTCAGATCAGGGTGAGATTACACTGATCTGCTTTCATGGGATATGAGAATGGTCACAGTCAGTGCCTTTTGGGCATGCTCACTTGAGCTTCAGCAAATTCGGGAACGGAGAGGTCAGGGAATTCTTCCTACTTTGCTAAACTTGCTTTCAGATCTGACACAAAATATGTGCCACATTTGTGGTTAAACTCTCCCAAGAACAGCACCAGGTAAAAGGGGTACTTTGTGTGGGAATTCACGGTTACATGTGCATCAATCTAACTGACAGAGCCAAGGTTTCTTGGCCCCCAGGACAGGGATATCCTCAGGGCAATGAGAATTCCTGAACCAAGGAACAAACAATATTCAGTGCCCACCATCATACCTGCCATAAGAGTGTCTCCATTCCTGCACCCAATCATGCTTCTAACCCACTCAACAAAAAAATATCAGCCTCTCCATGTATCATGTGTTCTCTTCATCACTGGACCACCTTGACTGTCATGCAGTCTTTAGGCCCAGAATGAGATATCTGGCAAGCATAAATAGAGCAACAATCCCACCAGTAAGACAGCCATGAGACAATCCTCAAGTCAGGAATAAACAGTGGACAGGTCAGACAACTGAAATTTGTCCAAAATTACCTGACATCAAGTGGGTTTGTTGAGTTCACAAGGGCATGCCTCATGGTAGGCTCTGCTAAGTGAGACCCGGGATGCTAAATTTCTTGTCTTAGATTCAGCAGTAAATTTTGTCCCATTGGAAAAAATGGCAAGGGAAAGCCTGCTCATAGGCACTTCATTGAATTTCCCCATACCCAACACTCAATTGGAATTTGCCCAAAGGCATTCCTGTGGAGATCCCTCCAGGGAGAGCCTAACCCTCACCATACATTGGGGCAGCAGGTGATCCTTGGGGCTCCAGAATCATTGTCATGTTCCTACAACAAACTGCACAGGCCACAACACCTGCTCCATCACCTGCACACTTGGTGATCCCATTATATTTTCAGACAACAGGACAGCAATTGGGATAGAACATTGTTGCTTAGCAACCTTATGCCCTTTTTGAGGTAGGAGAGAGTCAGCATAATTTGCATATGTGCATTCAAAGCACCCACAAGTATTCTATGCTGCTTTGGAACCTGGGCTGATGCTGTCTCCTACACAGTTTTGATACCCAGTGAGATTTTTCCATGAGTTTTCTCAATTTGGGATTTCCTGCTGTATATTAGACAAACCAGGGTACAGGATTCCTATTTGGAGTAATGGGTAAGATTCAGAAACACTTGTTGTGGTGTGTACTGCTGGTGCACACAAGGCTCGGCAGAGAGGTCTCTATGTGAAAGTGGATATGAGGGATGTGAAGTTGTGTAACAGGAACTAGATGGCAAGAGAGGGAAAATGGAAACCTAAGAAAGTGCAGCAATAAACAATACCCCAATGAAGATACATGGACTGTATGAAGAGTACTGTTTATAATATTAGAAAGCTTTAATCAAATGTCTTGAAGATAACACATTAATGCTAAGTTGTGCAAAGCAGGAAGCAAATAAGTTATTTCAGGTTACTTGCTTTCCTGAAACTCGGCATTACTTTATTATAATGTGGTGATTTTTGATACATCCTTGTTGTTGTAACTTATAGATGTTTAAAATGTATTCAATACAATGAAAGAAACAAAAATGAAACTTCTCATTTAAAAAAGAATCACCATGAGGGCAAAATAATTTTTTGCCAATATAGCCTAAAATTCATAAACTCAATTTCATCAGGAAAAACTTCTGAAAAGAAACACAATTTGAAGAATACTCTTTAAAAGCATGGTTCAGCAGTTTTCTGCTATGTTCAGATGAAGGAAATAAATGAGATATATTCAGATGAAAGAGAATAAATATGCCTGTAAAAGAAAAGTCAAGTTTGTTATGAGTCTGGACCTTATTTTTGTTTTGTGTCTTTCTACATTTCAATCATTATTAGTACTATTAACAATTTACTTGGTTGATAGGACATGATTGGGTAATTGTTGAGGTGGGAACTAGGCCCCTAGATGAGATATTTGTACAAAAACCAAGTTAATTTAATGATTGCAGTAATATTCCTTTGAATATATAGGAGAATATCTCTGTTGTTAAGTGAAATACTACAAGAATAATTAAAGAATGTTACATTTTTAAACTTAAAATTAAAATTCTTAAAGAAAACCTTCTTATACAAGGAATATGATCAAAGTTAAGTTGGTGAAAAAAGAAATGAGATAAATACAGTTCACATGTGTTGGTTTCCCTCCTCATGAAAGCACAGAGTCAGATCTCAAAGAGATTACACTGACCTGCTTTAATGGTATATAGAAGAATGGTCACAGTCAGTGCAACTTGGGTGTACTCCTTTGGTTTCAGCAAATATGGGAGTAGTGATGTTGGGAAGTCTTCCCTTTGCTAATAAACTTGCTTTCAGATCTGGAAAAAATATGTGGCACATTTGTGGTTATTCTTTCCCAAGACCAGCACCATGTTAAAGTGGAAATTGGGATGGGCATTCACAGTTACATGTGTAACATTCTAAGTGACAGAGGCAGGGTATGTTGGCTCCCAGGAGAGGGATATCCGTGAGTGCAGTGTTCATTCCTGGACCTAGGAACAAAGAGTATTTTGTGTACACCATAATGCCCACCCTCTGGGCATCTCCAACACTGTACCCCATCATGCCTCCAAACCACTCAACCAAAAATATCAGCCTCTCCATGTATCATGTGTTCTCTTCATCACAGGACCACCTTTACTGTCATGCAGCATTTGGTCCCAGAATGAGATTTCTGGCAAGCATAAATAAAGCAAGAAATTCCACCAGAAAGACAGCCATGAGCCAATCCTCATGTCAGCTATAAACATTGGACAGTGCAGACACCTCAAAGTTGTGCAAATTTCCCTGAATTAATTTGGGTTCATTCACTGCACATGGGCATGCCTCATGATTGTCTCTGCTAAGGGAGTACATGGGGTTTCAAGCTGCTTGTCTTAGATCCAGCTGTAATTAATGTCTCATTTGAAAAATGACATTGGCACAGGGTTGGCCAGGGGCAATTCATTAAAGCTCACCCTATACCACACCCAACTGGAATTTGCCCTTGAACATTCCTCTAGCACTTCCTCCAGGGCAAGTCAAGCTCTCACCTTCCATCAGGGCTGCAGGTGATCCTCAGGATTGCAGTATAATCCTCATATACATACAATAAATGACACAGGCCACATCACCTCCAGTATCCCATGCACAATTAGGTAGCCCATTATATTTTCAAACCACAGGACAGCTATTGGGACAGAGCCCTGTTGCTTAGCTACCTGATGCCTATTGTGAGAGATGAGATTGTCAGCATAATTTGTGCATGTACAGTCCAAGCACCTGCCAGAATTCTGTGCTGCATTGGAACCTGGGCTGACACTGTCTCCTCCACAGGTTCAAGCTCTAGTGAGATTTCCTCTGTCAGCTTTGTCAACTTGGAATTTCCTGCTGTATATTAGACACAGCAGGGATCAGGGAATCCTATTTGGAGTAATGGGAAAGATTCAGAAAGAGTTGGTGTGGAGTGTAGCTTCTTGTGCAGAAAAGGCTCAGTGGAGAACCCTCTATCTGAAAGTAGATATGAGGGATGTGAAGTTGTGTAACTGGAACTAGATGACAGGAGGGGGGAAAAGGAAACTAGGACTGTGCAAAATAAACAATACCCAAAGGAAGATACATGGATTGTATGAAGAGTACTGTTTATACTATTAGAAATCTTTTATCAGATTCCTTGAAGATAACCCATTAATTCAAGCTTGTGCAATGCAAGAGCAAAGAAGTCATTTCAGGTTACTTGCTTACCAGAGACTTTGCTTTACTATAAAGTGGTGATTATTGATACTTGTGTGTTGTTGTACCTAATAGATAATGTTTAAAATGAATTCAATACGATGAAAGAAACAAAATTTAATCTCCTCTTTTAAATAAAATCACCAGGAGGGCACCACAATTTTCTGCCACTAAAGCCTGAAACTCATAAACTCAATTTCATCAGGAAGAACTTCTGAAAAGAAACAGTATTTGAGGAATATGCTTTAAAAGGAAGGTTCAGCAGTATTCTAATATGTCCAGATGAAGGAAATAATTGAGGTATATTCAGATGAAAGAGAATAAATATACCTGTAAAATAACAGCCAAGTTTGTTATGGCTCTGGACCATATAATTATTTTGTGCCTTTCTAAATTTCAATCATTATTATTACTATTAGCAATCTACTTGTTTAATAGGACATGACTGGGCAATTGTTGAGGTGGGGACCAGTCCCCTAGATGAGATATATTTACTAAAACCAGATTAATTTAATGATTGATGTAATATTCCTGTGAATACATAAGAGAATATCTCTTTTTTAAGTGAAATACTACAAGAATAATTAAAGAAATTGACATTTTTTAAACATAAATTTAAAACTCTTAAAGAAAACCTTATTATACAAGGAATATGAAACAAAATTAAGTCAGTGAAAAAAGAAGTTAAATAAAAATATTTCACATGTGTTGGTTTCCCTCCTCATGAAAGCACAGAGTCAGATCTCAATGAATGAGATTACACTGACCTGCTTTAATGGTATACGAGAAGAATGGTCACAGTCAGTGTTACTTGGGTCTACTCTGTTGAGTTTCAGCAAATAAGGGAATGGAGAGGTTGTGGAAGTCTCCTTCCTTTGCTAATAAACTTGCTTTCAGATCTGGAACAAAATATGTGCCACATTTGTGGTTAATCTCTCCCAAGACCAGCACCACATAAAATGGGGACTTGGGGTGGGAATTCAGTTACATGTGTATCATTCTAACTGAAAGAGCCAGCGTATTTTGGCTCCCAGGAAAGGGATATCCCTCAGGCAATGATAATTCCTCGACCAAGAACAGACAATATTCAGTGTACACCATCATGCTTCCCCTCTGGGAGCCTCCATCCCTGTACACAATCATGCATCCTACCACTCAACAAAAATATATAAGCCTCTCCCTGTACCATGTGTTCACTTTGTCACAGGAAAACATTGACTGTCATTCAGCATTTGGGCCCAGAATAAGATTTCTGGGAAGTATAAATAGAACAAGAAATCACACCACTAAGACAGCCATGAAACAAACCTCCTTTAAGCTATAAACAATTAACAGATCATGCACCTCAAAGTTGTCCAAATTTCCCTGATATAAATGGGGTTCATTGATTTCTCATGGGCATGCCTCATGGTAGGCTCTGTTCAGTTAGCACCCATGATGCTAAGCTGTTTGTCTTAGATTCAGTGGTAATTTCTGTGCCATTGGGAAAGAAAGGTAAGCCCATCTTGGCCATGGTCACTTCATTTATGTTCCCCCTACCCACACCAAATTGGAATAAGCACTTGGGCATTCCTCCTGAGCATCCTCCAGGGAGAGTCAGAAGCTCACCATCCATCCAGGATGCAGGTGATCCTCAGGGCTGCAGAATCATCCTCACATACCTACATCAAACTGCACAGGCCACATAACCTACACCATCACCTGCAGACTTGGAATCCCAATATATTTTCAGACCACAAGGCAGCCATTGGGATAGAGCCCTGTTGCTTAGCAACCTGATGCACCTTGTGAGGTAGGAGAGGGACAGCATAATTTGCATATGTGGATTGCAACCACCCCGGAGAATTCTATGTCCCTTTGGAAACTGGGCTGACACTGTCTCCTCCACAGGTTCAAGCCCCAGTGAGATTTCTCCCATGAATTTTCTCAACTTGGGATTTCATGCTGTTTATTAGACACACCAGGGTACAGGGACTCTTAATTGGAGTAATGGGAAAGATTCAGAAACACTTGGTGAGGTGTGTAGCTATTTCTGCACACAAACCTCAGCAGAGAAGCCTCTATTTGAAAATGGATATGAGGGATATGAAGTCATGTAAATGGAACTAGATGAGAAGAAGGGAAAATGGAAACATAGAACTGTGCAGCAATAAAATTGTTCCAAGGAATATAAATGGACTTTATGAAGAGTACTGTATACAATATTAGAAATCTTTAGTCAAATTCTGTGAATATAATATATTAATGCTAACCTGTGCAATGCAGGAAGCAAAGAAGTTATTTCAGGTTACTTGCTTTCCTGAAACTTTGCTTTGCTTTATTATAAAGTGTTGATTTTGATACTTCTTTGTTGTTGTAGCTTATAGATGTTTAAAATGAATTCAATACAATGAGAGAAATAAAAATGAAACTTCTCCTTAAAAAAAAAAAACACCATGAATGCACAATAATTTTCTGCCAATAGAGCCTAAAATTCATATACTCAATATCATCAGGAAGAATGTCTGAAAAGAATCAGAATTTGAGGAATATTCTTTAAAAGGATGGTGCAGCAGTTTCCTGATATGTCCAGATGAAGGAAATAATTCAGATATATTCAGATGAAAGAGAATAAATATATCTATAAAAGAAGTGCCACATTTGATATGAGACTGGACCCTATTTCTGTTTTGTGCCATTCTACATTTCTATTATTATTACCATTATTAACATTTTGCTTGTTGGATAGGACATAATTAGGTAAGTTTTCAGGTGGGGACCAGGACCATAAATCAGATATTTGTACTACAACCTGGTTAATTAACTGATTGTGGTAATACTCCTGTGAATACTTAAGAGAATGTTTCTATTCTTAAGTGAAATACTATAAGTATAGTTAAAGAAACTGACATTTTTTAATAGGCAGATTCAAAATTCTTAAAGAAAACCTTATTATACAAGGAATATGAAACAATGTTGAATCAGTGAAAAAAGAAATTAACTAAAGACAGTTCAAATGTGTTGGTTTCCCTCCTCATGAAGGCACAGGGTCAGATCTGGGTGAGATTACACTGACCTGCTATAAGGGATATGAGAAGAATTGTCACAATCAGTGCCACTTGGGCCTACTCCCTTGGGCTTCAGGAAATTAGGGAATGTAGTTGTTGGGGAAGTCTTCTTCCTTTGCGAAGAAACTTGCTTTCAGATCTGGAACAAAATAAGTGCCTAGTTTTTGGTTAATCTCTCCCAAGTGCAGCACCATATAAAAGGGGGACTTGGGGTAGGCATTCACAGTCATATGTCTATCATTCTAACTGACAGAGCCAGGTTATGTTGGCCTCCAAGACAGTGATATCCCTCAGGAAAATGATAATACCTGGAATGAGGGAAAACAGAATTCTGTGTACACCATCATGCTGTCCTCTGGGAGTCTTCTTCCCTGTAGCCAATCATGCCTCCAAACCACTCAGCAATATGTATCAGCCTCTACACATATGTGTTCTCTTCTTCACAGGACCACCTTGACTGTCTTGCAGCATTTGGGCCCAGAATGACATTTATACCAAGCATAAATAAAGCAAGAAATTCCAATACTAAGAGAGCTATGAAGCATTCCTCTCTCAGCTATAAACAGTGGACAGGTAAGGCCCCTGATAGTTGTCCAAGTTTAACTGAGATAAAGTGGGTTCATAGACTTCACATGGGCATGCCTTATGGTAGGTTCTGCTAAGTGAGCACACAGGGTGCTAAGCTTCTTATTTTAGATTCAGTGGGAATTTCTGTGCCATTGGGAAAGAAAGACAGGCCCAAACTTGGCCAGGGGCACTTCATTTATATTCACTCTACCCCACACCCAATTGGAATTTGCCCTTAGGCCTTCCAGTAGAGCTTCCTCCAGGATGAGTTAAAAACTCACACTCCATCAGGGCTGAAGGTTAGCCTCAGGACTGCAGAAACATCCTCATATACCTACAACAACCTGCACATGCCACAACACCTCCACCATCAACTACACACTTGGAGATCCACTTATATTTTCAGACAACATGGCAGCCAATGGGATAGAGTCCTGTTACTTAGCAAACTGATCCTTATTTTGACGTAGGAGAGGGTCAGCATAATTACCATATGTGCATTCCAAGTACCTGCCAGAAATCTATGTTGCTTTTGAACCTGGGCTGACACTGTCTCCTCCATAGTTTTGAGCACCAGTGAGATTTCTCCCAAGAGTTTTCTCTGCTTGGGATTTCCTGCTGTATATTTGACATACCAGGGTACAGGGATTCCTATTTGAGTAATCAGAAATATTCAGAAACAGTTGATGAAGTGTGTAGCTGCTTGTGCACACAAGGCTAAGCAGAGAAGCCTATATTTGAAAGTGGATATGAGGGATGTGAAGCCATGTAACAGGAAACAGATGATAAGAGGGGGAAAAAGGAAACCTAGGACTGTGCAGCAATAAACAATACCTGAAGGAAGATACAGGGACTCAATGAAGAGTACTGTTTATAATATTAGCAATCTTTAGTCAGATGACTTGAAGATAACCCATTAATGCAAACTTGGGCAATGCAGGGAGCAAAGAAGTCATTTTAGGTTACTTGCTTTCCTGAAACTTTGATTTATTATGAAGTGTTGAATTTTGATACTTGTGTGTTGTTGTAGCTGATAATGTTTAAAAAAATTCAATAAAATGAAAGAAACAAAACTGAACTTCTCATTTAAAAAAATTACAATGAGGGCACCATACTTTTGTGCCAATACAGCCTTAAGCTCATAAACTCAATTTCATCAAGAAGAACCTCTGAAAAGAAACACAATTTGAAGAATATTCTTTAAAAAGATGGTTCAGAGGAGGTGGGGCAAGATGGTGGATTGGTGAGCTGTAAGTTTTAGTTACTCCTCCAGAAAAGTAGGTAGAAAGCCAGAAACTGCGTGGACTGGACACCACAGAGCAATTTGACTTTGGGCATACTTCATACAACGCTCATGAACATGTCAAACTGTGATATCAGTGAAATCTGTAAGTTTTTGTGTGCCAGGCTCAGTCCCATGGGATGAGGGGCTGTCAGTGCTGGGAAGGAGAAGGGAGAAATCCAGTGGCAGCTCTTATTGGAAACTTATTCTACTGATCCAAACTCCAACCATAGATAGACTGAGACCAGACACCAGAGAATCTGAGAACAGCCAGCCCAGCAGAGATGAGACAGGCATAGCAAAAAAACAGCAAGAAAAACACCAAAATAAAAGCAGAGGATTTTTGGAGTTCTGGTGAACATAGAAGGGGAAGGGCAGAGCTCAGGCCCTGAGGCTCATATGCAAATCCCAAAGAAAAACTGCCCCCTGGATCTTTCCTTAATGGCCCTAATTGCTTTGTCTCTTAGCATTTCAATAACCCATTAGATCTTTGAGGGTTGCTTTTTTTTTTACCATTTTTTTTCTGTTTCTAAAACAATTACTCTAAGATGCCCACTACAGAAAGCCTCAAAGACTTGCAATTTGGGAAGGTCAAGACAAGAGCAGAACTAAGAGAGCTCTGAGACAAAAGGCAATAATCCAGTGGCTGAGAAAATTCACTAAACCCCACAGCTTCCTAAGAAAAGGGGGTTGTCCACTCACAGCCATAATCCTGGTGGACAGGAAACACTCCTGCCTGTTGCCAGCCCCATAGTCCAGAGCTGCTAAATATATAGAGATGAATGAAAATGAGAATACAAAATACCAAAACTTATGGGATGCAGCAAAAGCAGTACTGAGGGGGAAATTGGTAGCACTAAACACATATATTAAAAAGGAAGAAACAGCCAAAATCAAAGAACTAATGGATCAACTGAACAACCTAGGAAATGAACAGCAAACCAATCCTATACCAAGTAGAAGACAAGAAATAACAGGGATTAAAGCCAAAATAAATGACATAGAGAACAAAAAAAAAAAAAAATAGAGAGGATAAATAACACCAAAAGTTGGTTCTTTGAGAAGATCAACAAGATTGACAAGCCCCTAGCTAGACTGACAAAATCAAAAAGAGAGAAGACCCATATAAACAAAATAATGAATAAAAAATGTGACATAACTGCAGATCCTGAAGAAATTTAAAAAATTATAAGAGGATACTATGAACAACTGTATGGAAACAAACTGGATAATGTAGAGGAAATGGACAATTTCCTGGAAACCTATGAACAACTTAGACTGACCAGAGAAGAAATAGAAGACCTCAACCAACCCATCACTAACAAAGAGATCCAATCAGTCATCAAAAATCTTCCCACAAATAAATGCCCAGGGCCAGATGGCTTCACAGGGGAATTCTACCAAACTTTCCAGAAAGAACTGACACCAATCTTACTCAAACTCTTTCAAAACATTGAAGAAAATGGAACACTACCTAACTCATTTTATGAAGCTAGCATCAATCTAATACCAAAACCAGGCAAAGATGCTACATAAAAGGAAAACTACCAGCCAATCTCTGTAATGAATATAGATGCAAAAATCCTCAATAAAATACTTGCAAATCAAATCCAAAGACACATTAAAAAAATCATACACCTTGTCCATGTGGGGTTCATTCCAGGCATGCATGCCTGGTTCAACATAAAAAAATCAATGTATTACAACACATTAACACTTTGAATGGGAAAAATCAAATGATAATCTCAATCGATGCTGAAAAAGCATTTGACAAAATCCAACATACTTTTTTGTTTGTTTGTTTGTTTTTGTTTTTTCCATCTGGGAATGTCTTAATTCCTCCCTCAGTTTTGTAGGACAGTTTACCAGATAGAGAGTTCTTGCTTGGCAATTTTTCGCTTTCGGACTCTTCAAACGTCTTCCCCTGCCTTCCTGCCTCCATGGTTTCTGATGAGAAATTGGCACTTAATCTGATCGAGGCTCCCTTGTATATGACATATTGCTTCCTTTTTCTTGTTGCTTTCAGAATTCTCTGTCTGGCATGTGACAGTTTGATACCACATGGCCTGGTGTGGGCCTATTTGGGGTTTCTCTTGTTTGTAATTCGTTGAGCCTCTTGGATGTGTATATTTATGTTTTTAGTTAAAGTTGGGATGTTTTAAGCCATTATTTCTTTGAATATTTCTTCTTTGGGGACTCCCAATATGTGTATTGGTACACTTGCTTGTGTCTCACAAGTTCCTAGGGCTCTGTTCACTTTTCTTCATTCTTTCCTCTTTCTGCTCCTCAGACTGGAATATTTTGATTGTCTTATCTTCAAGTTCACTGAGTCTTTCTTCTGCCAGCTACAATTTGCTTTTTTTTCACTTAAAAAACTTTTTATTTTGAAATACTTTTCAAACTTATAGGACAGTTACATAAATAACACAAACCCCATACAGAGATCTCCAGCATACCCTTACCCCTCACCTCCAAATACCTAGATCTGTCAATTTTAAGATTTCGCCATGTTTGCCATATCATTCTATCCATCCGTCTTTCTGTTGCTCTATTTATCAATCCCTTTTTCTGAACAATGGAAGGTTGTATATATCATGCTCCTTGAACACTTAATACTGCCATGTACATTTCCTAAGAACAAGGCTATTCACTTATGTAGCCAACCTAAGTGCAGTTATCTAGTTCAAGAAATTGAATATTGATCTGAAGCTTATAATCTATATTGCAGTTTTTTTCATATGTCCCAATAATGTCCTTTTGAGCCTTTTCTCCTCCCTTGTTTTTTTATCTTCATTTTATTGAGATATATTCACACACCACACAGTCATACAAAACAAATCATACATTCGATTGTTCACAGTAGCATTACATAGTTGTGCATTCATCACCAAAATCTATTTTTGATAAAAACACTTCAAAAGGTAGGAGTTGAAGGAAACTTCCTCAATATGATAAAGAGCATATATCAAAAACCCTCAGCCAGCATAGCATTCAATGGTGAGAGACTGAAAGCCTTCCCTCTAAGATCAGGAATAAGACAAGGATGTCCGCTATCACCACTGTTATTCAACATTGGCTGGAAGTGCTAGCCAGGGCAATCCTGAAAGAAAAAGAAATAAAAGGCATCCAAATTGGAAAATAAGAAGTAAAACTGTCATTGTTTGCAGATGATATGATCTTATATCTGGAAAACCCTGAGAAATTGATGATACAGCTACTAGAGCCAATAAACAAATTTAGCAAAGTAGCAGAATGCAATATTAATGCACATAAGTCAGTAATGTTTCTATATGCTAGACATGAACAAACAGAAGAGATACTCCAGAAAAAGACACCATTTTCAATACTAAATAAAAAAAAATCAAGTACCTAGGAATAAACTTAATGAAAGATGTAAAAGACCTATACAAGAAAACTACATAACTCTACTAAAAGAAATAGAAGGGTACCTTAAAAGATGGAAAAAATATTCCATGTTCATGGATAGGAAGGCTAAATGTCATTAAGATGTCAATTCTACCCAAAATCTCCTACAGATTCAATGCAATCACAATCAAAATTCCAACAACCTATTTTGCAGACTTGGAAAAACTAGTTATCAAATTTATTTGGAAAGGGAAGATGTCTCAAATTGCTAAAGACACTCTAAAAAAGTAAAGGGAAGTTGGGAGGACTTACACTCCTTGACTTTGAAGCTTATTACAAAGCTACAGTTGCCAAACAGTATGGTACTGGCACAGAGATAAACATATAAATCAATGGTATCAAATTGAGAATTCAGAGATAGACCCGCAGATCTATGGCTGACTGATCTTTGATAAGGCCCCCAAAGTCACTGAACTGGGTCATAATAGTCTTTTCAACAAATGGGGCTGGGAGAGTTGGATATCCATATCCAAAAGAATGAAAGAGGACCCCTAGCTCACACCCTACACAAAAATTATCTCAAAATGGACCAAAGATCTCCATATAAAAGAAAGTACAATAAAACTCCTAGAAGATTATGTAGGAAAACATCTTCAAGACCTTGTATTAGGTGGACACTTCCTAGACTTTACACCCAAAGCACAAGCAACAAAAGAAAAAAAATACATAAATGGGAACTCCTCAAGCTTAGAAGTTTCTGTACCTCAAAGGAATTTCTCAAAAAGGTAAAGAGGCAACCAACTCAGTGGAAAACAATTTTTGGAAACCATGTATCTGACAAAAGAATAATATCTTGCATATATAAAGAAATCCTACAACTCAATGATGATAGTACAGACAGCCCAATTATAAAAAGGGCAAAAGATATGAAAAGACAGTTCTCTGAAGAGGAAATACAAATGGCCAAGAAACACATGAAAAAATATTCAGCTTCACTAGCTATTAGAGAGATGCACATTAAGACCACAATGAGATACCGTCTCACACCAGTTAGAATGGCTGCCATTAAACAAACAGGAAACTACAAATGCTGGAGGGGATGTGGAAAAATTGGAACTCTTATTCATTGTTGGTGGGACTGTATAATGTTTCAGCCACTCTGGAAGTCAGTGTGGCAGTTCCTTAGAAAACTAGATATACAGTTACCATTCAATCCAGCGATTGCACTTCTGGGTATATACCCAGAAGATCGGAAAGCAGTGACAAGAACAGATATCTGCATGCCAATGTTCATAGCAACATTATTCACAATTGCCAAGAGATGGAAACAACCCAAATGTCCTTCAAAAGATGAGTGGATAAATACAATGTGGTATATACACACAATGGAATACTACATGGCATTAAGAAGGAACGATCTCTTGAAACATATGACAACATGGATGAACCTTGAAGACATAATGCTGAGTGAAATAAGCCAGGCACAAAAAGAGAAATATGCTACCACTAATGTGAACTTTGAAAAATGTAAAACAAATGGTTTATAATGTAGAATGTAGGGGAACTAGCAATAGAGAGCAATTAAGGAAGTGGGAATAATAATCCAAGAAGAACAGGTAAGTTATCATGGGTAAATTTATTGATCTGGTAATGCCCAGGAATGACTATGGTCTGTTAATTTCTGATGGGTATAATAGGAACAAGTTCACAGAAATGTTGCTATATTAGGTAACTTTCCTGGGGTAGAGTAGGAACATGCTGGAAGTAAAGTAGTTATCTAAGATTAGTTGTCTTTTTCTTACTCCCTTGTTATGGTCTCTTTGAAATGTTCTTTCATTGTGTCTTTTTAATTATTTTTTTTTTAATTTTTCATACAGTTGATTAAAAAAAAGTTAAAAAAATAAACAAGGAAAACATATGTAGAGCCCCCTTGAGGAGCCTGTGGAGAATGCAGGGGTACTGGCCTAACCCACCTCGATGGTTGCTAACATGACCACAGACATAGGGGACTGGTGGTTTGATGGGTTGAGCCCTCTACCACAGGATTTACCTTTGGGAAAACTGTTGCTGCAAAGGAGATGCTAGGCCTCCCTGTAATTGTGCCTAAGAGCCTCCTCCCGAATGCCTCTTTGTTGCTCAGATGTGGCCCTCTCTCTCTAGCTAAGCCAACTTGAAAGGTGAAATCACTGCCCTCCCCCCTACATGGGATCAGACACCCAAGGGAGTGAATCTCCCTGGCAATGTGGAATATGACTCCCAGGGAGGCATATAGACCTGGCATCATGGGATGGAGAACATCTTCTTGACCAAAAGGGGGATGTGAAAAGAAATGAAATAAACTTCAGTGCCAGAGAGATTCCAAAAGGAGCCAAGAGGTCACTTTGGTGGGCACTCTTACGTACAATTTAGATAACCCTTTTTAGTTCTAAAGAATTTGGGTAGCTGGTGGTAGATACCTGAAACTATCAAACTACAACCCAGAACCCATGAATCTCAAAGACAATTGTATGAAAATGTAGCTTATGAGGGGTGACAATGGGATTGGGAAAGCCATATGGACCACACTCCCCTTTGTCTAGTTTATGGATGGATGAGTAGAAAAATAGGGGAAGGAAACCAACAGACAAAGGTACCCAGTGTTCTTTTTTACTTTAATTGCTCTTTTTCACTCTAATTATTATTCTTGTTATTTTTGTGTGTGTGCTAATGAAGGTGTCAGGGATTGATTTAGGTGATGAATGTACAACTATATAATGGTACTGTGAACAATTGAATGTATGGTTTGTTTTGTATGACTGTGTGGTATGTGAATATATCTCAATAAAATGAAGATTTAAAGAAAATAAAAAATAAAAAGATGGTTCAGCAATTTTCTAATATGACCTGATGAAGCTAATTATTGGATATATTCAGATGAAATTGAATAAATATACCTGTAAAAGAAATACCATGTTTGCTATGAGACTGGACACTATTTTTGTTTTGTGGCTTTCTATATTTCTATCATTAATATTACTATTAACATTTTGCTCAGTTGAAAGAACATGAATGGGAAATTTTTAAAGTAGGGTCCAGGCCCGTGGATGAGATATTTGTACTAAAACCAGTTCAATTTAATGATTGTGGAAATATTCCTGTGAATACATAAGTGAATGTCTCTGTAATTAAGTGAATTACTACAAGAATAATTAATGAAACATTCATTTTTTTTAAACATAGATTTAAAATCCTTAAAGAAAAACTTATACAAGGAATAAGAAACAATCTAAAATTGGTGAAAAAAATTGTATAAAAAGGGTGAACATGTGTGAGTTTCCCTCCCCTTGAAGGAACACAGTCAGAGCAGGGTGAGATTACACGGTCCTGCCTTAATGGGATATGAGAAGAATGGTCCCAGTCAGTGACACTTGGGCCTAATTCCTTGGGCTTCAGGAAATGTGGGAATGGAGGGGTCGGGGAAGTCTTCTTCCTATGCTATAAAACTTGCATTCAGATCTGTTACAAAACATGCAAGAACTTTGTGGTTAATCTCTCCCAAGACAAGCATGAGATAAAAGGGGGACTTGCGGTGGGAGTTCACAGTTACATGTGTATCATTCTAACTGACACAGACAGGGTATGTGGGCACCCAGGAGAGGGATATCCCTCAGGGCAATAATTACTGGAACAAGGAACAAACAATATTCATTTTACACCATCATGACTGCCCTATGGGAGTTTCCATTCAAGTACACAATCATGCCTCCAACCCACTCAACAAAAAATATCAGCCTCTCCACATATCATGAGTTCTTTTCATCACAGAACCACCTTGACTGTTATGCAGCATTTGTGCCAAGAATGAGATTTCTGCAAGCATAAATAAATCAAGTATTCCACCACTAAAACAGCCATGAACCAATCCTCATGTCAGCTATAAACACTGGACACTTCAGACATATCAAAATTGTCCAAATTTCCCTTACATAAAGTGTGTTCTTTCACTTCAGATGGGCATACATCATGGGAGGCTCTGCTAAGTGAGCACCCGTGATGCAAAGCTGCTTGTCTTAGTCTCAGTGGGAATTTCTTTGCCATTGGAAGAAGAAAGTCAGGCCCAAGCTTGGTCAGTGACACTTCATTCAAGTTCCCCCTAAACTCCATCCATTTGGAATTTGCACTTGGGCATTTCTGTAGAGCTTCCTCCAGGAAGAGTCAAACCTCCACCATTCATCAGGGCTGCAGGTGATCCTCAGGGCTACAGAATCATCCTTGTATACCTACAACAAACTGCACAGGGCACAACACCCCCACCATCATCTGCACATGGGGATCCCATTATATATTCAGACCACAGGGCAGCCATTGGGATAGAGCCCTGTTGCTTAGCGACCTGATACCTTTTGTGAGGTAGGAGCAAGTCAGTGTAATTTGCATCTGTGCATTCCAAGCATGCAGCAGAATTCTATGACACTTTGGAAACTTGGCTGACACTATCTCCTCCAAAGTTTTGAGCCCCAGTGTGATTTCATCCATGAGTTTTCTCAACTTGGGATTTCCTGTTGTATATTAGACATGCTAGGTTATAGGAATTCCTTTTTGGAATAATGGGAAAGATTCATAAACAGTCAGTGTAGTGTGGAGGTGCTTGTGCACAGAAGGCTCAGCAGAGAATCCTCTATTTGGAAGTGTATATGAGGGATGTGAAGTCATGTAACTGGAACTAGATAATATGAGGGGGAAAAAGGAAACCTAGGACTGTGCAGCAATAAAGAATACCCCAAGGAAGATACATGGACTATATTAAGAGTACTGTTTATAAGAGTAGAAATCTTTAATAAGATGTCTTGAAGATAACCCATTAATGCAAACTTGTGCAATATGGGAAGCAAAGAATTTATTTCAAGTTACTTGCTTTCCAAAAACTTTGCTTTGCTTTATTATAAAGTGGTGAATTTTGATACTTGTGTGTTGTTGTAACTAATAGATAATGTTTAAAATAACTTCAATGAAATGAAAGAAAAGAATATGAAATATGGCATTTAAAAAAATCACAATGAAATCACCATTACTTTTTGCCAATACAGGCTAAAACTCATAAACCCAATTTCATCAAGAAGATCCTCTGAAAAGAAACACAATTTAAGGAATATTCTTTAATAGGATGGTTCCACAGTTTTCTAATATGTCCGGATGAAGCAAATAATTGAGATATATTCATAAGAAAGGGAACAAATATACCTGTAAAAGAGATGCCACTTTTGACATGAGACTAGACAACATTTTTTTTGTGTGGCTTTCATCATTTCTATCATTACTGTTACTATTAACATTTTGTTTGTTCAGTGGGACATGACGGGGTAATCATTCAGTAGGGGACCAGGCCCCTAGATGAGATATTTGTACTACAACCAGGTTGATTTAATGATTGTGGTAATATCCCTGTAAATATATAAGAGAATGTCTCTGTTTTTAAATGAAATATACAAGAATGATTAAAGAATCTGATGTTTTTTAAGCATAAATTTAAAATTCTTAAAGAAAACCTTATTATACAAGGAATATGAAACAATTTTAAATTGGTGAAAAAAGAAATT
This sequence comes from Choloepus didactylus, assembly GCF_015220235.1. NCBI lineage: Eukaryota > Metazoa > Chordata > Mammalia > Pilosa > Megalonychidae > Choloepus > Choloepus didactylus. The sequence goes on from NW_023637581.1 coordinate 1,965,180, forward strand.
AAATAAAGACAGTTCACATGTGTTGGTTTCCCTCCACATGAAGGCACAGGGTCAGATAAGGGTGATATTACACTGACTTCTTTAATGTGATATGAGAAGAATGGTCACAGCCAGTGCCCCTTGGGACTATTCCCTTGGGGTTCAGCGAATTGGGGAATGTAGAGGATGGGGATGTATTCTTCCTTTGCTAATAATCTTGCTCTCTGATCTGGAAGCAAATATTTGCCACATTTGTGGTTAATCTCTCCCAAGTCCAGCTCCATGTAACTGGGGGACTTGGGGTAGGCATTCAGAGTTACATGTATATCATTCTAACTCACAGAGCCAGGTTATGTTGGCCCCCAGTACAGTGGTATCCCTCAGTGCAATTATAATTCCTGGACAAAGGAATAAACAATATTCCATGTACATCATCATGTCTCCAATGCTGTAACAATCATATCCCCAACAGTCTCAACAAAATATTTCAGCCTCCCATGTATCATGTATTCTCTTCATCACAGTATCACTTTGACTTTCATGCAGCATTTGGGCCCAGAATGAGATTTCTGGCAAGCATAATTTAAGCAAGAAATCACATCACTAAGACAGCCATGAACAAGTCCTCATGTCAGTTATAAATAGTTGACAGTTTAGACACCTCAAAGTTTTCCAAATTTCCCTGACATAAAGTGGGTTCACTGACTTCAAATGGGCATGCTTCATGGTAGCCCCTGTTAAGTGAGTCCCTGGGATGCTAAGCTGCTTGTCTTAGATTCAGTGGGAGTTTCTATGCCATTGGAATAAAAAAGGCATGCCCAAGCTTGGCCATGGGCATTTCATTAAAGTTCCCCTACCTCACACCCAATTTTAATTTGCCCTTGGGCATTCCTTTAGAGCTTTCTGCAGGGAGAGTCAAACCATCACCATTCATCAGGGATGCAGGTCATTCTTGGGGCTGCAGAATCATCCTCATATAACTACAAGAAATTGCACAGTGCACAACACTTCCACCATCACCTGCACACTTGGGATACCATTATATTTTCAGAAGACAGGGCAGCCATTGATATACAGCCCTGTTGCTTAGCAACCTGATGCCTATTGTGAGGTAGGAGAGAGTCAGCATGGCATGCATGTGCACATTCCAAGCACTGACAGAATTCTATGCTGATATGGAACCTGGGCTGACACTGTCTCCTCCAGTCTTGAGCCCCAGTGAGATTTATTTCATGAGTAGTCTCAACTTGGGTTTTCCTGCTGTATATTAGACACCAAAGGGTAGAGGGATTCCTATTTGCAGTTATGGGAAAGATTCAGAAACACATGGTGTGGTGTGTGGCTGCTTGGGCACACAAGGCTCAGCAGAATAACATTCATTTGAAAGTGGATATGATGTATGGGAAGTCATGTAACTGGAACTAGATGACAAGGGTGGGGGGACCTTGGACTGTGTATCAATAAACAATACCACAAGGAAGATACATGGTCTGTATGAAGAGTAATATTTATAATATAAGAAATATTTAATCAGATGCCTTGAAGGTAACACATTAATTGAAACTTGTGCAATGCAGGAATCAGAGAAGGTATTTCAGGTTCCTTGCTTTCCTGAAACTTTGTTCTGCTTTATTATAAAGTGGTGATTTTTGATACTAGTGTGTTGTTGTAGCTAATAGATAATGTTTAAAGTAAATTAAATAAAATGAAACAAAAAAGAAACTTCTCATTAAAAAAAACTATCAATATAAGGGCACCATAATTTTCTGCCAATACATCGTAAAACTCATAAACTCATTTTCATCAAGAAGAACCTCTGAAAAAAACACAATTTGAGGAATATTCTTTAAAAGGATGGATCAGCAGTTTTCTAATATGTTGAGATGAAGGAATTAATTGAGATATATTTAAATGAAAAAGAATAAATATACCTGTAAAAGAAATGCTATGATTGATATGAGAGTGGACACTATTTTTGTTTTGTTGCTTTCTACCTTTCTATCATTATTATTACTATTAATATTTGCTTGGTTGATAGGACATGATTGGGTAATTGTTGAAGTGGAGACCAGGCCCCTAGATGAGATATTTGTACTACATCAAGGTTAATTTAATTATTTTGGTTATGTTTCTGTGAAAACACAAGAGAATCTCTCTGTTCTAAAGTTAAATACTAAAAGAATAAAGAAATTGACATTTTTTAAACTTTAATTTAAAACTCTTAAAGAAAACCTTATTATAAAAGGAGTATTAAAGAATGTAAAATCAGTGAAAAAAGAAATTAAAGACAGTTCACATTTGTTGGTTTCCCTCCTAATGAAGGCACAGTGTCAGGTCACGGTGAGATTACACTGAACTGCTTTAATGGGCTATGAGAGAATGGTCAGAGTCAGTACCACTTTGGCCTACTACCTTGGGCTTCAGCAAATTCTGGAAGAGAGGTGTCAGGAAATCTTATTCTTCTGCTAAAAAATATACTTTCAGATCTGGAACAAAATATGTGCCACTTTTTCTTTAATCACTCCCAAGTCCAGCACCATGTAAAAGGGGGACTTGGGTTGGACATTCATAGTTACATGTGTATCATTCTCTCTGACAGAGCCAGGATACATTGGCCCCCAAGACAGGGATATCCCTCAAGCAGTGATAATTCCTGGCTCAAGGAACAAATTTTATTCAGTGTATACCATCATGTCTGCCATGTGGGAGTCTCCATCCCTGTACCCGATCATGTCTAAATCCCAGTCAACAAAAAATATAAGCCTATCCACGTATCATGTGTTCTCTTCATCACAGGACCACCTTGACTGTCATGCAGCATTTGGACCCAGAATGAGATTTCTTGCAAGCATATATAAAGCAAGAAATTCCACCACTAAAACAGCCATAAACCAGTACTCATGTTAGCTATAAACAGTGGACAGGGCAGACACCACAAAGTTGTCCAAATTTCCCTGACATAAAGTGGATACATTGAATTCACATGGGCATGCCTCATGGTAGGCTCCACTAAGTGGGCACACAGGATGGTAAGCTGCTTCTGTAGATTCAGAAGTAATTTCTGTGCCATTGGAAAATAAGAAAGGCCCAAGCTGTCCAGGGTCACTCCATTAAAGTTCCCCCCACACCTTATTGGAATTTGCCCTTGGGCATTCCTGTAGAGTTTCCTCAATGGAAAGTCAAACCCTCACCATCCATCAGTGCTTTAGGTGATCCTCAAGGCTGCAGAATAATCCTCATATGCCTACAACAAACTACACAAGCCACAACACCTCTACCTTCACCTGCACACTTGGGGATCCCATTGTATTTTCAGACTACAGGGTAGCCATTGTGATAGAGCCCTGTTGCTTAGCAACCTGATGCCAATTGTGAGGTAGGAGAGGGTCAGTGTAATTTGCATATGTGCATTCCTAGCACCCACCAGAATTCTTTGCAGCTTTGAAAACTGGGCTGACACTGTCTCCTCCATGATTTTGAGCACTAGAGATATTTCTTCCCTGAGTTTTATTAACTTGGGGTATCCTCCTGTATATTATGCACACCAGGGTACAGAGATTCCCATTTGGAGTAATGGGAATGTTTCAGAAACAGTTCATATGGTGTGTAGACGCTTGTGCACACAAGGCTCAGCATAGAAGCCTCTATTTGAAAGTCTATATGAGGGATGTGAAGTCATTTAACTTTATAGGGCTGTGGAGCAATAAACAATACCCCAAAGAAGATACATAGAGTATATGAAGGGTACTAATTATAGTTTTAGAAATGTTTAACCAAATTCCTTGAAAATAACCCATTAATGCCAGCTTGTGTAGTGTGTGAAGCAAAGAAGTTATTTCAGGTAACTTGCTTCCTGAAACTTGCTTTGCTTTATTATAAAGTGGTGATTTTTGATACTTGTGTTTAGTTGTAGCTTATAACTAATCTTTAAAATGAATACACAACAATGAAAGAAACAAAAATGAAACTTCTCATTTAAAAAAATCAGCATGAGGGTACAATTATTTTCTACCAGTACAGCCTGAAATTCATAAACTCAATTTCTACAGGAAGAACCTATGAAAAGAAACAAAATTTGAGGAATATTCTTTAAAAGGATGTTTCAGTAGTTTTCTAATATGTCCAAATGAAGGAAATAATTGAGATATATTCAGATGAAATTGAATAAATATACCTGTAAAAGAAATGCCACATCTGATATGAGACTTGGCACTGTTTTTGTTTTGTGCCTTTCTACATTTCTATCATCATTATTACTATTAAAATTTTCCTTGGTAGATAAGAAGTGATTGGGTTATTGTTGAGGTGGCGACCAGGTCCCTAGTTGAGATATTTGTGCTACCACCAGGTAAATTTAATGATTTTGGAAATGTTCCTGTGAATACATAAGAGAATGTCTCTGTTCTTAAGTGAAATACTCCAAGAATAATTAAAAAATCTGACATATTTTTAATTTTGAAATAAATTCAAAGTTACAGGAACTGTTGCATATACAATACAAACCCCATACACAGCATACCCTGACCCTCCTGATAACCCAATCTATCAACTTTAACATGCTGTCACACTGCCATTTCTTTCTTTCCCCGTCCCTCCCTCCCTCCTTCCATCCCTATCTATCATACATCATCTATTGCTCCATCTTCTGAAAATAAGAGTGCAAGCTACACACGTCCTTGAACAAATACTATAATTCACATATACAATTCCCATGAACAAGAACACTCTTTTATGCAATCCCCTTAAGCGCAGCCAAGAAGTCCAAAAAATTCGATGCTGATACAAAGCTTACATTGTATATTTCTTTTTTTTTTCTTATGTCCCAAATGTGTTTGTTTGAGCCTCCTGTCCTCCATCTCAGATCTCATCCAGGATCATCCTTGTCATTCAATTGTCATCTATTTAGACTTTTATTTTTCAATTGTGGAAACACATATATATCCTAAACCTCGCCATTCCACCTCCTCCCTAGCATTCCATTAGTGGGATTAATCACATTTAGAATGTTGTAATGCCATCATTTTCCAACCATCCATTACTAGAAATTTCCCTTCACCTCAAACAGCAAACATACACTCATTACTTAACTCCCCATTGCCCCTTACCCCCCTTCTCATAACCCGTACTCTACTTTTCATCTCCATGCTTATATTCTCTGATAATTACTTTCTGTTTACTGTGGGGCTTAAATTTGACCACTTTAATCCATAACAATCTTGGTTTTCTTTGATACCAACTTAACTTCAATAGGACCCATAAACTATGTTCCTATTTTCCTCCAATTCCAAGACTTTATATAGTTCTTGTCAAAAATTGCATATTTTACATTGAGTCCAAAACCACTGATTTGTCATTAGAGTTTATATATTTTATATTCTGTAGGAAGTAAATAGTGGAGTTACAAATGAAAAATTACTGACTTCTATTTCTATTCCATTGTGGTCAGAGAATGTGCTTTGAATACATTCAATTGTTTTTGTTTTTTTTTTTTTTAATATTTATTGAGGCTTTTTTTTATGTCCCAGCATATGGTCTATTCTGGAGAAAGATCCATGATCACTACAGAAAAATGTGTGTCCTGGTGATTTGGGATGTAAGTTTCTATATATGTCTGTTAAAATTCTCTATCTCTCTCTCTCCTTTCTTTCTCTGTCAGTAGGGCTGCCTTTAGTATCTGAAATAGGGCAGGTCTTTAATTGGAAAAATCTCTCAGCATTTGTTTGTGAAAAATTTAAGCTGTCCCTCAAATTTGAAGGAGAGTTTTGCTGGATAAAGTATTCTTGGCTGGAAATTTTTCTCTCTCAGAATTTTAAATATGTCATGCTACTGCCTTCTCACCTCTGTGGTGGCCACTGAGTAGTCACTACTGAGTCTTATGTTGTTTCCTTTGTATGTGGTGAACTGCTTTTATCTTGCTGCTTCCAGAACTTGATCTTTCTCTTCAGTATCTGACATTCTGATCAGAATATGTCTTGGAGTGGGTTTATTTGGATTTATTCCATTTGGAGTTCACTGACATTTATGTTTTGTGTATTTATATTCTGTAGAAGGTTTGGGAAGTTTTCCCCAACAATTTCTTTGAATACTCTTTCTAGACCTTAATGTTTCACTTCCCCTTCTGGGATACCAGAGTCTTAAATTTGGATGTTTTATTTTATCTGTCATATCCCTGAGGTCCATTTCAATTTGTTTTTTTATATTCTTTTGGTCTTTCATTTCCTGTTCTGTTGTCCTCCAGGACACTGAATCATTGTTCAACTTCTTCTAATCTCAAATTATGAATATACAGAGTCTTTTTAATTTGGCTGTTTCTTTTATTTCCATAAGTTCTATTTTTTTATTTACTTTTGCATTTTTTTCTTTATGCTCTTCTAGGGTCCTTTGTGTCCTTTATATCCTGTTCCATGTTCTTCTCCATGTCCTTTATATCTTGTGCCATGCTCTCATTCTTTGTCTGTAGACCTTTGATTAATTGTGCCAAGTACTGTATCTCTTCTGATCATTTGATTTGGGTGTTTGGGGTTGGGTTCTCCATATCATCTGGTTTTATCAAATGCTTTAAGATTTTCTGTTGCTTTTGGCCTCTTGGCATTTGCTTTGCTTGATACGGTGCATTCAAGTTATAAAAAATACAAATCTAATTGTTGAGATCTAAAACTTTGTGGTATACACTATCTCAAACTAACCAGTAGATGGCATCTGTGAGTCACCTATTCCCCTCAAGTCACTTCTTCTCAACTTTGTCTTTGTGGTGTGTGGGGAAATGATATTTGTGGTGTTCAATATAGCACTCAGCTTGGGTGTGTTTTTGGTGCTGTCTGCCCCTAATGTGGGGCATGTGTCTGGGTGGCTAGGGTGGCAGGGCAGCTTTAATATTCAAACCTCCCAGGTAGTCCCAGAGATTCAAGGCTGTTGCAAGAGTCTAAGCCTCATTTCTGTCTTACCACAGATTTTCTCCTCTACAGACCCACAAGTCCCCAGCATTGACATAGGGTTCTTGGGTTTTCAGAGTGGGCACCCCTTCTCAGCTGTGATCTTCCAGAACCTCTGCTGAGGGAAGGCTGTGCTACATAACATGTGCATGCCTTACCTCAAGGGAAGCCCCAGGCTGCTGGGCTGTGGAGGAGCCTCCTAGCCTTATGCAAAAATGGCTGAATGGGGTGACTCAAACCCCCCTTTTTGCAGAGCTCTGCCTTCTCAGCTCTGGGACTACTACCTGTGGGTGCACCCAAGGCCACTGTCCATGGCCAATATTGTGGTATGTGTGTGGTGCCATGGGATACAATCCCCATCAGACTCAGTTAGCTGGTATGTCAACATTGGTCTGACCCAATGTTGGACTGTTGCCAGCATGCCAGGAAGCTAGCTGCAATGGGCATGTTTTCTTTCTCCTTTTGGCTTGCCCTCTGTCCCTCTGTCCCTAGAAAAATCAGCAGCAGGTGTGGGGAGGGCTGTCCTCCACACCAGACACTGAGGCATTGGTTACAGCTCGATCCTGCAGTGCTTCACTGTGTGGTTCTCACTGCCATATCTGCAGCTTCTCCTGTTTTTTTTTGTTTTTTTTTTTTTTAATCTAGTCCATCTACAAATGCCAACCCACATTTTCCCCACACCACAGCATGGCCACCAGACATTCAGCAGGTTTACTCACATGTTTCAGAATGCAGAACCCCAGTTTCATCAAGTGCATGGTCCTTATGGTTTTAGCAGACCTTCTGCAGCTTGTGCATCACTTGAAGTGGTGTTCTGGGTCACTTTATAGTTTCTATCTAGTATTTTTCATGGAGGTGTTTTTTGCTCTGTCTCACCTAGCTGCCATCTTAAGATCTCCTCAAAACTGACATTTTTTAAAACATAAATTTAAAACTGTTAAAGAAAACCTTATCATACAAGGAATATGAAACTGATAAATTGGTGAAAAATGAAATTAAATAAAGACAGTTCACATGTGTTGGTTACCCTTTTTGTGAAGACACAGGGTCAGATCAGGGTGAGATTACACTGACCTGTTTCAATGGGATATGAGAAGAACGGTCAGAGTCAGTGTCACTTGGGCCTTCTCCCTTGAGCTTTAGCAATTTTGGGAATGGAGAGATTGGGGAAGTCTTCTTTTGCTAATAAACTTCCTTTCAGATCTGAAAAATTATATGTGTCACGCTTGTGGTTAATCTCTCCTTTCACACCATGTAAAAGGGGGACTTGTGGTGGGCATTCCCAGTTACATGTGTAACATTCTAACTGACAAATCCAGGGTATGTTGGCCCACAGTACAGGGAAACCCCTCAGGGCAATGATAAATGCTGGACAAAGAAAGAAAGAAGATTCAGTGTACACCATCAAGCCTGCCCTCTGGGAGTCCCAACCCTGTACTCAAACATGCCTCCAACTCACTCAACCAAAATATATCAGTCTCTCCAAGTATCATGTGTTCTCTTCATCGCAGGACCACCTTGACTGTCATGCAGCATTTGGGGCCAGGATGAGATTTCTGGCAAGCATAAATAGAACAATAAATACCACCACTAAGACAGCCATGAGCCAATTCTCATTTCAGCTATAAACAGTGGACAGGGCAGGCACCTCAAAGTTCCAAATTTCCTTGATATAAAGTGGGTTCATTGACTTACATTAGCATATAACACGGTAGGCTCTGCTGAATAAGCATCCAGGACTCTAAGCTGCTTGTCTTAGATCAAGGGGTAATTTCTGTGCCATTAAAGAAAAGGAAGCCCCAACCTTGGCCAGGGGCACTTCATTAATGTTATCCCTATTCCAAACCCAATTGAAATTTGCCCCTGGGGATTCCTGTAGAGCTTTATCCAGAGTTAAACTCTCACCATTCTTTGGGGCTGCAGGTGATCCTCCAGGCTGCAGAATCATCCCGATAAACCTACAACAAACTGCACAGACCACATCACATCCACAATCACCTGCAATCTTTGGAAACACATATTTTCAGACCACAGGGTAGCCATTTGGATAGATCCCTGTTGCTTAGCAACCTGATGCCTACTATGAGGTAGGAGTGGATCAGCATAATTTGCATATGCATATTCCAAGCACCACCCAGAATTCTATGCCTCTTTTGAACTTGGGCTGACACTATCTCTTCCAGAGGTTTGAGCCCCAGTGAAATTTCTTCCATTACTTTTCTCAGTTTGGGTTTTCCTGCTGTATATTTGACACCCCTGGGTACAGGGATTCCTATTTGGAGTAATGGGAAAGATTCAAAAACATTTGGTGTGGTGTGTAGTTGTTTGTGTACACAAGGCTCAGCAGACAAGACTCTATTTGAAAGAGGATATGAGGGATGAAAAGTCATGTAACTGGAACTAGAAGACGAGAGGGGGAAAAGGAAACCTAGGACTGCGCAGCAATAAAGAATTCCCCAAAGAAGGTACATGGACTCTATGAAGAGTACTGTTTATAATATTAGAAATCTTTAATCAGATGCCTTGAAGATAGCCAATTAATGCAAACTTGTTCAATGCAGGAAGCAAAGAAGTTATTTCAGTTTACTTCTTTCCTGAAACTTTCCTGTGCTTTATTATAAAGTGGTGATTTTTCATACTTGTGGGTTGTTTTAGCTAACAGATAATGTTTAAAATAAACTAAATAAAATGAAAGAAACCAAAATGAATATCTCTTTTAAGAAAATCACAATGAGGTCACCATAATTCTCTGCCAATACAGCCTAAAACACATAAACTCAATTTCAACAGGAAGATCCTCTGAAAAGAAACACAATTTGAGGAATATTCTTTAAAAGGATGGTTCAGCAGTTTTCTAATATGTGCAGATGAAGGAAATAATTGAGATATATTCATATGAAAGAGAATAAATATATCTGTTAAAGAAATGCCACAATTGATTTGAAATTGGACCCTATTTATGTTTTCTGGCTTTCTACAATTTTTTCATTATTATTGCTATTAACATTTGCCTTTTCAATAGGACATGATTGGGAAATTGTTCATGTGGGGACCAGGACCCTAGACTAGATGAGATAATTGTACTACAACCAAGATAATTTAATGATTGTAGTAATATTCCCGAGAATACATAATAGAAGTACTCTGTTCTTAAGTGAAATACTGCAAGAATAATTAAAGAAACTTATATTTTTTAAAACATAAGTTTAAAATTCTTGAAGGAAAACTTATTATACAGGGAATATGCAAGAATGTTAAATCAGTGTAAAAAATTAAATAAAGACAGTACATATGTATTGGTTGTCCTCCTCATGAAGGCACAGGGTCAGATCAGGGTGAGATTACACTGACCTGCTTTCATGGCATATGCAAAGAATGGTCACAGTTAGTACCACTTGGCATTCTCCCTTGTGATTCAGCAAATTTGCGAATGGAGAGGTTGGGGAAGTCTTCCTTTGCTAATAAACTTGCTTTCAGATCTGGAACAATATATGGGCCAAATTTATTGTTAATCTCTCCCAAAACAAGCATCATGTTAAAGGTGCACTTGCAATGGGCATTCACAGTGACATGTGTATCATTCTAACTGACAGAGCCAGGGTATGCTGGGCCCAAGGACAGGCATATACCTCAGTGAAGTAATTTCTGGAGAAGGAACAAACGATATTCAATGTATACCATCATGCCTGCCCTCTGAGAGTCTCCATCCATGTACCCAATCATGTCTTGAACCCACTCAACCAAAAATATCAGCCTCTCCATGTACAATGTGTTCTTTTAGTGACAGGACAATCTTGACTGTCATGCAGCATTTGGTCCCAGAATGAGATATCTGGCAAGCATAAATAAAGCAAGAAATCCCACCACTAAGACAGTCATGAACCAATCTTCATGTCAGCTATAAAGAGTGGACAGATCAGACACCTAAAATTTGTCCAAATTTCCCTAACATAAAGTGGGTTCATTGACTTCACATGGGCATGCCTTATGGTAGTCTCTGCTAAGTTAGAACACAGGATGCTAAGTTGCTTGTCTTAAATACAGCAGGAATCTGTGCAATTGGGAAAAAAAAGCTAGGCCAAAGATTGGCCAGGGGGACTTTGTTAAAATTCCCCAAACACACACCCAACCAGAATTTGCCCTTGGACATTCCTGTAGAGAATCCTCCAGGGAGAGTCAAACCCTTACCATCCATCAGGGCTGCAGGTGATTCATGGGGCTACAAAACCATCCTTATATACCTACAATAAACTGCACAGGCCACAACACATCCATGGTCACCTGCACATTTGGAGATCCCATTATATTTTCAGACCACAAGGCAGCCATTGGGACAGAGCCCTGTTGCTTAGCAACCTGATGCATATTGTGAGATTGGAGTGTTCAGCTCAAATTGCTCATGCTCATTCCAAGCACCTGCCAGAATTCTATGCTGCTTTGGAACCTGGGCAGACAACTGAGTCCTCCACTGGTTTCAGCCCCAGTGAGATTTCTCCCTGAGGTTTCTTAACTTGGGATTTCCTCCTGTACATTAAGCACACCAAGGTACAGGGATTTCTATTTGGATTAATGGGAAAGAGTCACAAAGAGATGGTGTGGTGTGCAGCTTCTTTTGCACACAAGGCTCAGCAGAGAAGCCTCTATTTGAAATTGGATATGAGGGATATGAAGTCATGTAACTGGAATTAGATGACAGGAGGTGGAAAAAGAAATCCCAGGAATATGCAGCAATAAACAATAACCTAAGGAAGATACATGGACTGTATGAAAAGTGCTGTTTATAATATTAGAAATCTTTAATCAGATGCCTTGAAGATAACCCATTAATGCAAACTTGTGCAATGTGGGAAGTAAAGAAGTTATTTCAGGTTACTTGCTTTCCTGAAACTTTGCTTTGCTTTATTATACATTGGTGATTTTTGATACTTTGGTGTTGTTGTAGCTAATAGACAATGTTTAAAATAAATTCAATAAAATGAAAGAAACCAAAATGAATATTCTCTTTTAAAAAAATCACAATGAAGTCACCATAAATCTCTGTCAATACAGCCTAAAAGTTATAAACTGAATTTCAATGTGAAGAACCTCTGAAAACAAACACAACTTGAAGAATATTCTTTAAAAGTATGGTTCAGCAGTTTTCTAATATTTACAGATGAAGGAAATAATTGAGATATATTCAGATGAAAGAGAATAAATATACCTGTAAAAGAAATGCCATGTTTGGTATGAGATTGAACCCTATTGTTGTTTTGTGGCTTTCTACATTTCTATCATTACTATTACTATTGACATTTGTCTGGTCAATAGGACATGATTGGGTAATTGTTCATGTGGGGACAAGGCCATTAAATGAGATAATTTTAGTACAACCAGGATAATTTAATTGTTGTGGTAATATTCCTGAGAATACATAAGAGAAGTTTTCTGTACTTAAGTGAAATACTACAAGAATAATTAAAGAAATTGATGTTATTTAAACATAAACTTAAAATTAAATAAATCCTTATTATACAAGGAATATGAAAGAATGCTAAATTGGTGTAAAGAGAAATTAAGTAAGGCAGCTCATATGTGTTGGTTGCCCTCCTGATGAAGGCCAGGGTCAGATCAGTGTGAGATTGTACTGATCTGCTTTCATGGGATATGAGAAGAATGGTCACAGTTAGTGCCACTTGGCCTACTCCCTTGGGATACAGCAAATTCAGGAATGGAGAGGTTGGGGAAGTCTTCTTCCCTTGTTAATAAACTTGCTTTCAGTACTGGAACAATATATGGGCCATGTTTGTGGTTATTCTCTCCCAAGACCAGCACCATGTAAAAGGCGGACTTGGGGTGGGCTTTCATGGTTTCATGTGTATCTTTTTAACTGAGAAAGCCAGGATATGTTGGCCCCCAGGACAGGGATGTCACTCAGGGCAATGATAATTCCTGGACCAAGGAACAAACAATATTCAGTGTACAGCATCATGTCTGCCTACTTGGATTTTCCATTCCTGTACCCAATCATGCCTCCAACCCACTGAACAAAAAATATCAGCCTCTGCACATATTGTGAGTTCTCTTCATCACAGTACCACCCTGACTTTTATGCAGCATTTGGACCCAGAATGAGATTACTGGCAAGGATAAATAAAGCAAGAAACCTCACCACTAAGGCAACCTTGATCCAATCTTCTTGTCAGCTATAAACAGTGGACAGGTCAGACACCACAAAGTTGCCTAAATTTCCCTGACATAGGGTGGGTTCATTGATTTCACGTGGCATGCCTCATGGTAGTATCTGCTAAGTGAGCACTCGGGATGCTAAGCTGCTTGTCTTAGATTCAGTTGGAATTTCTATGCCATTGGAAAAAAAAGGCAGGCCCAAGTTTGGCCAGGGTCGCTTCAATAATGTTCTGCTAACCATACCCAATTGGAATTTGCACTTGGGCATTCCTGTATACCTTCATCTAGGGAGAGTCAAACCCTCACCATCCATAGGGGTTGCAGGTGATCCTCAGGGCTGCAGATTCATCCACATAGATATACAACAAACTGCAAAGGCCACAACACCTCCACCATCACCTGCACACGTGGGGATCCCATTGTATTTTCAGACCAAAGGGCAGCCATTTGGATAGAGCCCTGTTGCTTAGCAACCTGATGATTATTTTGAGGTTGGAGAGGATTAGTGTAATTCATATATGTGCATTCCAAATACAGGCCAGAATTCTATGCTGTTTGTAATGAGGGCTGACACTGTCTCCTCCATAGGTTTGAGATTTCTTCCATTAGTTTTCTCAACTTCATGTTTCTTACTATATATTAGACACACCAGGGTACAGGGATTCCTATTTGGAGTAATGGTAAAGATTCAGAAACTGTTGGTGTGGTTTTATCTGCTTGTGTACACAAGGCTGAGAAGAGAAGCCTCTATTTGAATATGGGTATGAGGTATGTGAAGTCGTGTAACTGGAATTATATGACAAGGCTGGGAAAAAGGGAACCTAGGACTGTGTAGCAGTAAACTATACCCCAAGGAAGATACATGGACTGTATGAACAGTACTGTTTATAATATTAGAAATCTTTAATCAGATGCCTTGAAGATAACCCATTAATGCAACCTTGTGCAATGTGGGAAGCAAAGAATTTTTTTCTGGTTTCTTGCTTTCCTCAAACTTTGCTTTTCCTTATTATAAAGTGGTGAATTTTATACTTGTGTGTTGTTCTAGCTAATAGATAATGATTAAAATAAATTCAATGAAATGAAAGAAACAATAATTAAACTTCTCATTTAGAAAAAAAATCATCTTGAGGGCACCATAATTTTTGGGCAATAAATCCTAAAGCTCATAAACTGAATTTCATCAGTTGAAGCCTCTGAAAAGAAACGCAATTTGAGGAATATTGTTTTAAAGGATCATTAAGCTGTTTTCTAATATGTCCAGATATAGGAAATAATTGAGATATATTCAGATGAAAGAGAATTAATATACCTGTAAAAGAAATGCCACATTTGATATGAGACTGGACACTATCATTTTGTGCCTTTCTACATTTCTATCATTATTATTACTATGAATGTTTTGCTTGATTGATAGAACATGATTTGGTAATTTTTCAGGTAGGGACCAGGTCCATAGAGGAGATATTTGTATAACAAGAAGGTTAAAAAAATGATTGTGGTAATATTCCTGTGAATACATAAAAGAATGTTTCTGTTCCTAAGTGAAATACTACAAGATTAATTAAAGAAACTGATATTTTTTTAACATAACTTTAAAATTCTTAAAGAAAACCTTATCATACAAGGAATATGAAACAATGTTAATTTGGTGAAAAAAGAAATTAAATAAAGGCAGTTCATATGTTTATGTTTCCCTCCTCATGAAGGCACAGGGTCAGATCAGGGTGAGTTTGTATTGAACTGCTTTCATTGGCTTTGAGAAGAAAGGTCACAGACAGTGCCATTTGTGCCTACTCCCTTGGGCTTCAGCAAGTTCGGGAATGGAGAGGTCAGGTAATTATTTTTCTTTGCTATTGAACTTGCTTTCAGATCAGGAACAAAATACATGCCATATTTGTGGTTAATCTCTCCAAAGAACAGCACCATGTAAAAGGGGTCTTTGAGTGGGCATTCACAGTAACATATGTTTCATTCTGACAGAGCCAAGCTATGTTGGACTTCAGGACAGGGATATCCTTCAGGGCAATGATAATTCCTGGACCAAGGAACAAACAGTATTCATTGTACACCATCATGCCTGCCCTCTCTTTGTCTTCAACACTTTACACAGTCATGCCTCTGTCCCACTCATCCAAAAAAATATCAGCCTCTCCTCTTACCATGTGTTCTGTTCACTACAGGACCACCTTGAATGTCATCTGGCATTTCAGCCCAGAATGAGATTTCTGGCAAGCATAAATAAAACAAGAAATCCAATGACTAAGACACCCATGAGCCAATAATCATGTCAGCTATAAACAGTGGACTGGTCAGACACCTCAAAGTTGTCCAAATTTCCCTGGCATAAAGTGGTCCCATTGACTTCACATGGGCATGCCTCATGGTATGCTCTGCTAAGTGAGCAACCAGGATAATAAGCTGCTTTTGTAGGATTCAGTGGGAATTTCTGGGCATTGGAAAAGAAAAGGGAGGCCCAATCTTCCCCAGGTACACTTCATTAAGGTTTCCCCTAATCAACACCCTATTGGTATTTGCCATTTGGCATTCCTATAGGGCTTCCTACAGGGAGATGTAAATGCTAAGCAACCATCTGGGTTGCAGGTGATCCATGGGGTGGTAGGATGATCCTCATATAGCAACAACAAACTGCACTGGCCACACCTCAAACATCACCTGCACCCTTGGGGATCCCAATATATTTTCAGACCATGGGGCAGCTATTGGGATAGAGCCCTGTTGCTTAGGAACCTGATGCCTATTGTGAGGTAGGAGTGGCTCAGCATAACTTGCATATGTGCATTCCAAGCATCCACAAGAATTCTATTCCTCTTTGGAAACTGGGTTGACAATGTCCCCCCTCAGATTCAAGCCCCAGTGAGATTTATTCCCTGAGGTTTCTTAACTTGGGGTTACCAACTGTATGTTAGGCACCCAAGGGTAGGAATTCCTATGTGGAGTAATGGGAAAGACACAGAAACACTTGGTGTGTTGTGTAGCTGGTTGTTCACACAAGGCTCAGCTGAGAGGCCTCTATTTGAATGTGGATATGAGGGATGTGAATTCATGTAACTGTAACTACATGAAAAGAGGGGGGAAAAGGAAACATAAGACTGTGCAGCAACAAAAAAATACCCCAAGGAAGATACATGGACTTTATGAAGATTGCTGTTTATATTATTAGAATTCTTTAATCAAATGTCATGAAGATAACACATTAATGCAAACTTGTTCAATGCAGGAAGCAAAGAAGTTACTTCAGGCTACTTGATTTCATAAAACTTTGCTTTGATTTATTAGAAAGTGGTGACTATTGATGTTTGTGTGTTGTTGTAGCTTATAGTTTATGTTTAAAATGAATTCAATACTAAGAAAAAACAAAAATTAATCTTCTCATTTAAAAAAGAATCAGCATGAGGGCAAAATATATTTCTGTCAATAGAGCCTAAAGCTCATAAACTCAATTTCATCAGGAAGATCCTCCAAAAAGCAACACCATTTGAGGAAAACTCTTTAAAAGGATGGTTCAGCAGTTTTCTAATATGTCCAGATGAAGGAAGTAATTGAGATGTATTCAGATGAAAGAGAATAAATATACCTGGCAAAGAAATGCCATGTTTGATATGAGAGTGAACACTATTTTTGTTTTGTGGCTTTCTAAATTTCTATCATTATTATTACTATTAACATTTTACTTGGTCAATAGGACATGATTGGGTAATAGTTCATGTGGGGACAAGGCCCATAGATGATATATTTGTACTACAACCAGATTAATTTAATGATTGTGGCAATGTTCCTCTGAATACACAAGAGAATGTCTCTGTTCTTAAGTGAAATACAAGTATATTTAAAGAAATTGACATTGTTTAAACATGAATTTAATATTCTTTAAAGAAAACCTTATTATACAAGGAATATGAAACAATGTTAAATCAGTGAAAAAGAAAATTAAATAAATACACTTCACATGTGTTGGTTTCCCTCATCATGAAGGCAGAAGGTCTGATCTGGTTGAGATTACACTGGTCTGCTTTCATGGGATATTAGAAGAATGGTCACAGTCAGTGCCTTTTGGGCATACTCACTAGGGCTTCAGCAAATTTGGTAATGGAGAGGTCAGGGAATTCTTCTTACTTTGCTAATAAACTTGCTTTCAGATCTGAACCAAAATATGTGCCACATTTGTGGTTAATTTCTCCCAAGTCCAAAACCATGTTAAAAGGGGCCTTGGGGTGGGCATTCACAGTTACATGTGTATCATTCTAACTGACACAGCCAGGTTATGTTGGTCAACAGGACAGGGATATCCCTCAGGGCAATGATAATTCCTGGACCAAGCAACAAACACTATTCAGTGTACACCATCATGCCTGTCCTCTGGGAGTCTCCAACCCTCCGCCCAATCATGCCTCCAACACACTCAACAAAAATTATCAGCATCTCCAAGTATCATGTGTTCTCTTCATCACAGGACCACCTTGACTGTCATGCAGACTTTGGGCCCAGAATGAGATTTCTGGAAAGCACAAATAAAGCAAGAAATCCCACCACTAAGACAGCCATGAAGCAATCCTCATGTCAGCTATAACCAGTGGACTGGTCAGACATCACAAAGTTGTCCAAATTTCCCTGATATAAAGTGCTCTCATTGAATTCACATATGCAAGTCTCAATGTAGGTTCTGCTAAGTGAGCCCCCAGGATGCTAAGCTTCTTGTCTTAGATTCAAAGGGAATTTCTGTGCCATTGGAAAAAAAGGCAGGCTGACGCTTGGCCAGTGGCACTTCATTAAGTTTGCCATACACCACACTCAGTTGGAATTTGCCATTGGGCATTCCTGTAAAACTTCCTCCACGGAGAGCTAAAACCTCACCATCCATTGGGGCTGCAGGTTACCATAGGGGCTGCAGAATCATCCTCATATACCCACAACAAACTGCACAGGCCACAAAACCTCCACCATCACATGCACAATTGGGGATCCCATTGTAATTTCAGAACACAGGGCAGCCTTTCTCATAGAGCCCTTTTGTTTAGCAACCTGATGCCTATTGAGAAGTAGGAGACATCAGCATAATTTGCATATATGCAATCCAAGCACCTGCCAGAATTCTATGCTGCTTTGGAACCTGGGCTGACACTGTCTTCTCCACTGGTTCGAGTCCCAGTGAGATTTCTTCCATGAGATTTTTCAATCTGTTTCCCTGCTGTACATTAGGCAAACCAAGGTACATGGATTCCTATTTGGAGTAATATGAAAGATTCAGAAACACTTGATGTGGTGTGTAGCTGGTTCTGCACACAAGCCTCAGCAGAGAAGCCTCTATTTGAAAGTTTATATGAGGGATGTGAAGGTGTGTAACTCTAACTATATGACAAGAAGGGGAAAAAGGAAACCTAAGACTGTGCAGCAATAAAATATAACCCAAGGATGATACATGGACTTTATGAGTGTACAGTATGTAATATAACAAATCTTTAATGAAATGCCTTGAAGATAACACATTAATGCAAGCTTGGGCAATGCAGGAAGCAAAGATGTTATTTCAAGTTACATGTTTTCCTGAAATTTTCCTTTGCTTTATTATATAGTGGTGATTTTTGATACTTGTGTGTTGTTGCAGCTTATAGATAATGTCAAAAATGAATTCAAAATAATGAAAGAAACAAAAATTCAACTTCTCATTTAAAAAAAATCACCCTGAGGGCACCACAATTTTCTAGCAATACTGGCTGAAATTCATAAACTCAATTTCATCAGGAAGAACCTGTGATAAGAAACCCAATTTGAGGAATATTCTTTAAAAGGATAGTTCAGCAGTTTTCTAGTATGTCCAGATGAAGGAAATAATTCAGTTATATTCAGATGAAAGAGAATAAATATTCCTGTAAAGAAATGCTATGTTTGATATGAGACTGGACACTATTTTTGTTTTGTGGATTTCTAAATTTCTATCATTATTATTACTATTAACATTTTCTTGGTCTATAGGACATGATTTTTTAATTGTTCAGTTGGTAACCAGGCCCCTAGATGAGATATTTTTACTACATACAGGTTAATTTAAATATTGTGGTAATACTCCTGTGAATGTGTAAGAGAATGTCTCTGTTCTAAAGTGAAATACTTGAAGAATTCTAAAAGAAACTGTTTTAAACATAAATTTAAAATTCTTAAATAAAACCTTATTATACAAGGACTATGAAACAATGTTAAATTGGTGAAAAAAGAAATTAAATACAGTTCAAATGTGTTGGTTTCCCTTCTCATGAAGGCACAGGGTCAGATCCAGGTGAGATTACACTGACCTGCTTTAATGGGGATATGAGAAGAAAGTTCACAGTCAGTGCCACTTGGGCATACTCCCTTGAGCTTCAACAAATGCATGAATGGAGATATTGGGGAAGTCTTCTTCCTTTGCTAGTAAACGTATTTCAGGTCTGGAACAAAATATGTGCCACATTTGTGGTTAATCTTTCTGAAGTCAAGCACCATTCAGGAATGTAGAGGTCAGGGAAGTCTTCTTTCTTTGTTAATAAATGTGCTTTCAGATCTGGAGAAAACTATGTGCCACAATTGTGGTTAATCTCTCCCAAGAGCAGCACCATGTATAAGGGGGACTTGGGGTGGGCATTCACAGTTACATGTGTATCATTCTACCTTACAGATCCAGGGTATGTTGGCCCCCAGGACAGGGGTATCCCTCAGAGCAATGATAATTCCTGGACCAAGGAACAAACAATAATCAGTGTACACCATCAGGCCTGCCCTCTGAGAGTCTCCATCCCTGTAATAATGCCTCCAACCCTCTCTACAAAATTCAGTCTCTCTGTGTGTCATGTGTTCTCTCCATCACAGAACTGTTTTGACTGTCATGCAACATTTGGGCCCAGAATGAGATTTCTGGCCAACATAAATGAAGCAAGAAATCCCAACACAAAGACAGCCATGAACAAATCCTCCTGTCAGCTATAAACAGTGGACAGGTCAGACAACACAAAGTTGTTGAAATTTCCCTAACATAAAGTGGGTTCATTGACTTCACATGGTCATGTCTCAAGGTTGACTCTGCTAAGTGAGCACCTGTGATGCTCAGCTGATTGTCTTAGATTCAGTAGGAATTTTTTTGCAATTAGGAAAAAAAGGCAGGCACAAGCTTGGCCAGGGCACTTAATTAAAGTTCCCCCTACCACACACACAATTGGAATTTGACATTGAGCATTCCTATAGAGCTTCCTCCAGAGAGAGTCAAACCCTCACCATCAATCAGGCTACAGGTGATCCTCAAGGCTGCAGAATCATCCTCATATACCTACAACAAACTGCACAGGCTACAACTCCAATGTCACCTGCACACTTGTGGATCCCATTATATTTTCAGACCACCCAATAGCCATTGTGATAGAGCCCTATTGCTTAGCAACTTGATGTCTATTGTGAGGTAGGAGAATGTGGGCATAATTTGCATATGCACATTCCAAGCACCCCCAGAATACGATGCCACTTTGGAACTTGGGCTTACACTGTCTCCTCCACAGGTTCATGCCCCAGAGTGATTTCTTCCATGGGTTTTCTAACCTGGGATTTCCTGCTATATATTAGACACACCAGGATTCAAGGATTCCTGTTTAGAGTAAAGGTAAAGATTCAGAAGCAGTAGGTGTGGTGTGTAGCCACTTGTTCCCAAAAGGCTCAGCACAGAAGTCTCTATTTGAAAGTGCTTATGAGGGATGTGAAGTCATCTAACTTTTACTAGATGACAAGAGGGGAAAAAAGGAAACCTAAGACTGTGCAGCAATAAACAATATCCGAAGGAAGATACATGGACTGTATGAAGATTATTGTTTATAATATTAGAAATATTTAGCCAGATGCCTTCAATATGACCCATTAATGGAAACTTCTGCCATGCAGGAAGCAAAGAATGTATTTCTGTTTTCTTGCTTTCCAGAAAATTTTCTTTGCTTTATTATAAAGTGGTGATTATTGGTACTTTGTGTTGTCATAGCAAATAGAAACTGTTTAAAATAAATTCAATAAAATGAAAGAAACAAAAATGAAACTTCTCATTTAAAAAAAAATCACCATGAGGGCACCATAGTTTTCTGCCAATACAGTCTAAAACTCATAAACTCAATTTCATCATGAAGAACCTCTGAAAAAAAAACACATTTGTGGAATATTCTTTAAAAGGACTATTCAGCAGTTTTCTAATATGTACACATAAAGGAAATTATTGAGATATATTCAGATGGAAGAAAATAAATATACCTGTAAAAGAACTGCCAGCTTTGATATGAGGATAGACCCTACTTTTTGTACCTTTATAGATTTCAATCATTATTATGACTATTAACATTTTGCTTGGTTGATAAGGCATGATTGGATAATTGTTCAGGTGGGGACCAGACCCTTAGATGAGATATTTCTACTAAAACCAGGTTAATTTAATGATTGAGGTAATATTCCTGTGAGTACATAAGAGAATGTCTCTGTTGTAAGTGAAATACTACAAGAATAATTAAAGAAACTGACATTTAAAAAAAATAAATTTAAAATTCTTCAAGAGAACCTTACTATACAAGGAAAATGAAACAGTTAAATATGTGAAAAAAGAAACTAAAAAAAGATTATCCACATGTGTTGGTTTCCCACCTCATGAAGGCACAGGATCAGACCAGTGTTAGATTTCACTGACCTGCTTTAATCATTTATGAGAAGAAAGGTCACAGTCAGTGCCACTTGGGCCTCCTCCCTTGGGCTGCAGCAAATTCAGAAACGGAGACATCAGGGAAGTCTTCTTCCTTGCTAATAAACTCTTTCAGATCTGGAAAAAAATATGTGCCACATTTGTGGCTAATCTCTCCCAAGACAAGCACCATGTAAAAGGGGGACTTGGGGTGGGCATTCAGAGTTAAATATGTATCATTCTAACTGACAGCCATGGTATGTTAGCCAAGAGGACAGATTTATCCCTGAGGGCAATTATAATTCCTGGACCAAGGAACAAATAATATTCAGGGTATATCATCATGTCTGCACTCTGGGAGTCTCCATCCATGTACCAAATCATGCCCCCAACCCACTCAACAAAAATATATCAGCATCTCCATGTATCATTTGTTCTCTTCATCACAGGACCACCGTGTCTGTCATGCAGCATTTAGGTCCAGAATGAGATATCTGGAAAGAATTAACAGAGCCAGAATTCCCAACACTAAGACAGCCATGAGGCAATGCTTGTGTCAGCTATGAACAGTAGACAGGTCAGAAAACTCAACATTGTCCATAGTTCCCTGACATAAATTGGGTTCATTGACTTTACTTGGCATGCCTCATGGTAGGCTCTGCTAAGTGAGCACCAGGAATTTAAGTGTCTTGACTTAGATTCAGTGGTAATTTCTGTACCATTGGAAAAAAAAGGAAGGCCCAAGCTTGGCCAGGGTCACTTCATTAAAGTTCCCTCTTTCCCACCCCCATTTGGAATTTGCCCTTGGGCATTCCTGAAGCACTTCCTCCAGGGAGAGTCAAACCCACACCATCCTTTGGTGGTGCATGTGATTCTTGGGGCTGCAAATCATCATATACCTAAAAAAACTGCCTGGGCCACAGCACCTCCATTATCATGTGCACACTTGGGGATTACCATTATATTTTCAGACAACAGGGCAGCCATTATGATAAAGCCATGTTGCTTTACAAGCTGATGCCTATTGTGAGGTAGGAGAGGGTCAGCATAATTTGCATATGCACATTCCAAACAACCACCAGAGTTCTATGCCATCTTGGAACAGGGGCTTAACCGTCTTCTCTACTGGTTCAAGCCAAAGTGCATTTCTTCAATGAGTTTTCTCAACATGGGATTTCCTTCTGTATATTAGACACACCAGGGTACAGGGATTCCTATTTGGAGTAATGGGAAATATTCCAAAACAGTTACTGTGGTCTGTAGCTGCTTGTGCACACAAGGCTCAGCAGAGAAGCCTCAATTTGAAAGTGGGTATGAGGGATGCAAAGTCATGTAACTGGGAATAGATGACAAGAGGGGGGAAAAGGAAACCCAGGCCTGTGGAGCAATAAATAATACCCTGAAGAAGATACATGGACTCTATGAAGAATATTGTTTAAATTATTAGAAATCTTTAATGAAAGGCTTGAAGATAACCCATTAGTGAAAGCTTTTTCAATGTGGGGAGCAAAGAATTTATTTCAGGTAATGTGCTTTCCTGAAACTTTCCTTTGCTTTATTATAACATGGTGATTTTTGATACACATGTTTTGTTGTAGCTTATAGATAATGTTTAAAATGTAATCACAGGAGAGGCGGGGCAAGATGGCAGACTGGTGAGCTGTATGTTTTAGTTACTCCTCCAGGAAAGTAGGTAAAAAGCCAGGAACTGCGTGGACTGGACACCACAGAGCAATCTGTCTTTGGGCATACTTCATACAACACTCATGAAAACGTGGAACTGCTGAGATCAGCGAAATCTGTAAGTTTTTGCGGCCAGGGGACCCGCGCCCCTCCCTGCCAGGCTCAGTCCCGGGGGATGAGGGGCTGTCAGCTCCAGGAAGGAGAAGGGAGAATTGCAGTGGCTGCTCTTACCGGAAACTCATTCTACTGATTCAAACTCCAACCATAGATAGACTGAGGCCAGACACCAGAGACTCTGAGAGCAGCCAGCCCAGCAGAGAGGAGACAGGCATAGAAAAAAAAACAACACGAAAAAACTCCAAAATAAAAGCAGAGGATTTTGGAGTTCTGGTGAACACAGAAAGGGGAAGGGCGGAGATCAGGCCTTGAGGCGCATATGCAAATCCCGAAGCAAGGCTGATCTCTCTGCCCTGGGCACCTTTCCTTAATGGCCCTGGTTGCTTTGTCTATTAGCATTTCAATAACCCATTAGATCTCTGAGGAGGGCCGTTTTTTTTTTTTTTTTTTTTTTTTAAATACTTTTTGCTTTTTCTAAAACAATTACTCTAAGAAGCTCAATACAGAAAGCTTCAAAGAATTGAAATTTGGGCACGTCAAGTCAAGAGCAGAACTAAGAGAGCTCTGAGACAAAAGGCAATAATCCAGTGGCTGAGAAAATTCACTAAACAACACAACTTCCCAAGAAAAGGGGGGGTGTCCGCTCACAGCCACCATCCTGGTGGACAGGAAACACTCCTGCCCATCACCAGCCCCATAGCCCAGAGCTGCCCCAGACAACCCAGTGTGACGGAAGTGCTTCAAATAACAGGCACACACCACAAAACTGGGCGTGGACATTAGCCTTCCCTGCAACCTCAGCTGAATGTCCCAGAGCTGGGAAGGGGGAGCAGTGTGAATTAACAGAGCCCCATTCAGCCATCATTTGAGCAGACTGGGAGCCTCCCAACACAGCCCAGCAGCTCAGAACTGCCCTGGGGGGACGGCACTCACCTGCGACATAGCACAGTCATCCCTCAACAGAGGACCCGGGGTGCACAGCCTGGAAGAGGGGCCCACTTGCAAGTCTCAGGAGCCATACGCCAATACCAAAGACTTGTGGGTCAGTGGCAGAGACAAACTGTGGCAGGACTGAACTGAAGGATTAGACTATTGCAGTAGCTTTAAAACTCTAGGATCATCAGGGAGATTTGATTGTTAGGGCCAACCCCCTCCCCGACTGCCCAGAAACACGCCCCACATACAGGGCAGGCAACACCAACTACACACGCAAGCTTGGGACACCAATTGGGCCCCACAAGACTCACTCCCCCACTCACCAAAAAGGCTAAGCAGGGGAGAACTGGCTTGTGGAGAACAGGTGGCTCGTGGACGCCACCTGCTGGTTAGTTAGAGAAAGTGTACTCCACGAAGCTGTAGATCTGATAAATTAGAGATAAGGACTTCAACTGGTCTACAAACCCTAAAAGAACCCTATCAAGGTCAGCAAATGCCACGAGGCCAAAAACAACAGAAAATTATAAAGCATATGAAAAAACCAGACGATATGGATAACCCAAGCCCAAGCACCCAAATCAAAAGACCAGAAGAGACACACCTAGAGCAGCTACTCAAAGAACTAAAGATGAACAATGAGACCCTAGTACGGGATATGAAGGAAATCAAGAAGACCCTAGAAGAGCATAAAGAAGACATTGCAAGACTAAATAAAAAAATGGATGATCTTATGGAAATTAAAGAAACTGTTGACCAAATTAAAAAGATTCTGGACACTCATAGTACAAGACTAGAGGAAGTTGAACAACGAATCAGTGACCTGGAAGATGACAGAATGGAAAATGAAAACATAAAAGAAAGAATGGGGAAAAAAATTGAAAAACTCGAAATGGACCTCAGGGATATGATAGATAATATGAAACGTCCGAATATAAGACTCATTGGTGTCCCAGAAGGGGAAGAAAAGGGTAAAGGTCTAGGAAGAGTATTCAAAGAAATTGTTGGGGAAAACTTCCCAAATCTTCTAAACAACATAAATACACAAATCATAAATGCTCAGCGAACTCCAAATAGAATAAATCCAAAAAAACCCACTCCGAGACATATACTGATCACACTGTCAAACATAGAAGAGAAGGAGCAAGTTCTGAAAGCAGCAAGAGAAAAGCAATTCACCACATACAAAGGAAACAGCATAAGACTAAGTAGTGACTACTCAGCAGCCACCATGGAGGCGAGAAGGCAGTGGCACAATATATTTAAAATTCTGAGTGAGAGGAATTTCCAGCCAAGAATACTTTATCCAGCAAAGCTCTCCTTCAAATTTGAGGGAGAGCTTAAATTTTTCACAGACAAAGAAATGCTGAGAGAATTTGCTAACAAGAGACCTGCCCTACTGGAGATACTAAAGGGAGCCCTACAGACAGAGAAACAAAGACAGGACAGAGAGACTTGGAGAAAGGTTCAGTACTAAAGAGATTCGGTATGGGTACAATAAAGGATATTAATAGAGAGAGGGAAAAATATGGCAAACATAATCCAAAGAATAAGATGGCCGATTCAAGAAATGCCTTCACGGTTTTAACGTTGAATGTAAATGGATTAAACTCCCCAATTAAAAGATATAGATTCGCAGAATGGATCAAAAAAAATGAACCATCAATATGTTGCATACAAGAGACTCATCTTAGACACAGGGACACAAAGAAACTGAAAGTGAAAGGATGGAAAAAAATATTTCATGCAAGCTACAGCCAAAAGAAAGCAGGTGTAGCAATATTAATCTCAGATAAAATAGACTTCAAATGCAGGGATGTTTTGAGAGACAAAGAAGGCCACTACATACTAATAAAAGGGGCAATTCAGCAAGAAGAAATAACAATCGTAAATGTCTATGCACCCAATCAAGGTGCCACAAAATACATGAGAGAAACACTGGCAAAACTAAAGGAAGCAATTGATGTTTCCACAATAATTGTGGGAGACTTCAACACATCACTCTCTCCTATAGATAGATCAACCAGACAGAAGACCAATAAGGAAATTGAAAACCTAAACAATCTGATAAATGAATTAGATTTAACAGACATATACAGGACATTACATCCCAAATCAACAGGATACACATACTTTTCTAGTGCTCACGGAACTTTCTCCAGAATAGATCATATGCTGGGACATAAAACAAGCCTCAATAAATTTAAAAAGATTGAAATTATTCAAAGCACATTCTCTGACCACAATGGAATACAATTAGAAGTCAATAACCATCAGAGACTTAGAAAATTCACAAATACCTGGAGGTTAAACAACACACTCCTAAACAATCAGTGGGTTAAAGAAGAAATAGCAAGAGAAATTGCTAAATATATAGAGACGAATGAAAATGAGAACACAACATACCAAAACCTATGGGATGCAGCAAAAGCAGTGCTAAGGGGGAAATTTATAGCACTAAACGCATATATTAAAAAGGAAGAAAGAGCCAAAATCAAAGAACTAATGGATCAACTGAAGAAGCTAGAAAATGAACAGCAAACCAATCCTAAACCAAGTACAAGAAAAGAAATAACAAGGATTAAAGCAGAAATAAATGACATAGAGAACAAAAAAAACAATAGAAAGGATAAATATCACCAAAAGTTGGTTCTTTGAGAAGATCAACAAGATTGACAAGCCCCTAGCTAGACTGACAAAATCAAAAAGAGAGAAGACCCATATAAACAAAATAATGAATGAAAAAGGTGACATAACTGCAGATCCTGAAGAAATTAAAAAAATTATAAGAGGATATTATGAACAACTGTATGGCAACAAACTGGATAATGTAGAAGAAATGGACAATTTCCTGGAAACATATGAACAACCTAGACTGACCAGAGAAGAAATAGAAGACCTCAACCAACCCATCACAAGCAAAGAGATCCAATCAGTCATCAAAAATCTTCCCACAAATAAATGCCCAGGGCCAGATGGCTTCACAGGAGAATTCTACCAAACTTTCCAGAAAGAACTGACACCAATCTTACTCAAACTCTTTCAAAACATTGAAAAAAATGGAACACTACCTAACTCATTTTATGAAGCTAACATCAATCTAATACCAAAACCAGGCAAAGATGCTACAAAAAAGGAAAACTACCGGCCAATCTCCCTAATGAATATAGATGCAAAAATCCTCAACAAAATACTTGCAAATCGAATCCAAAGACACTTTAAAAAATCATACACCATGACCAAGTGGGGTTCATTCCAGGCATGCAAGGATGGTTCAACATAAGAAAAACAATCAATGTATTACAACACATTAAAAACTCGAAAGGGAAAAATCAATTGATCATCTCAATAGATGCTGAAAAAGCATTTGACAAAATCCAACATCCCTTTTTGATAAAAACACTTCAAAAGGTAGGAATTGAAGGAAACTTCCTCAACATGATAAAGAGCATATATGAAAAACCCACAGCCAGCATAGTACTCAATGGTGAGAGACTGAAAGCCTTCCCTCTAAGATCAGGAACAAGACAAGGATGCCCGCTGTCACCACTGTTATTCAACATTGTGCTGGAAGTGCTAGCCAGGGCAATCCGGCAAGACAAAGAAATAAAAGGCATCCAAATTGGAAAAGAAGAAGTAAAACTGTCATTGTTTGCAGATGATATGATCTTATATCTAGAAAACCCTGAGAAATCAACGATACACCTACTAGAGCTAATAAACAAATTTAGCAAAGTAGCGGGATACAAGATTAATGCACATAAGTCAGTAATGTTTCTATATGCTAGAAATGAACAAACTGAAGAGACACTCAAGAAAAAGATACCATTTTCAATAGCAACTAAAAAAATCAAGTACCTAGGAATAAACTTAACCAAAGATGTAAAAGACCTATACAAAGAAAACTACATAACTCTACTAAAAGAAATAGAAGGGGACCTTAAAAGATGGAAAAATATTCCATGTTCATGGATAGGAAGGCTAAATGTCATTAAGATGTCAATTCTACCCAAACTCATCTACAGATTCAATGCAATCCCAATCAAAATTCCAACAACCTACTTTGCAGACTTGGAAAAGCTAGTTATCAAATTTATTTGGAAAGGGAAGATGCCTCGAATTGCTAAAGACACTTTAAAAAAGAAAAACGAAGTGGGAGGACTTACACTCCCTGACTTTGAAGCTTATTATAAAGCCACAGTTGCCAAAACAGCATGGTACTGGCACAAAGATAGACATATAGATCAATGGAATCGAATTGAGAATTCAGAGATAGACCCTCAGATCTATGGCCGACTGATCTTTGATAAGGCCCCCAAAGTCACCGAACTGAGCCATAATGGTCTTTTCAACAAATGGGGCTGGGAGAGTTGGATATCCATATCCAAAAGAATGAAAGAGGACCCCTACCTCACCCCCTACACAAAAATTAACTCAAAATGGACCAAAGATCTCAATATAAAAGAAAGTACCATTAAACTCCTAGAAGATAATGTAGGAAAACATCTTCAAGACCTTGTATTAGGAGGCCACTTCCTAGACTTTACACCCAAAGCACAAGCAACAAAAGAGAAAATAGATAAATGGGAACTCCTCAAGCTTAGAAGTTTCTGCACCTCAAAGGAATTTCTCAAAAAGGTAAAGAGGCAGCCAACTCAATGGGAAAAAATTTTTGGAAACCATGTATCTGACAAAAGACTGATATCTTGCATATACAAAGAAATCCTACAACTCAATGACAATAGTACAGACAGCCCAATTATAAAATGGGCAAAAGATATGAAAAGACAGTTCTCTGAAGAGGAAATACAAATGGCCAAGAAACACATGAAAAAATGTTCAGCTTCACTAGCTATTAGAGAGATGCAAATTAAGACCACAATGAGATACCATCTAACACCGGTTAGAATGGCTGCCATTAAACAAACAGGAAACTACAAATGCTGGAGGGGATGTGGAGAAATTGGAACTCTTATTCATTGTTGGTGGGACTGTATAATGGTTCAGCCACTCTGGAAGTCAGTCTGGCAGTTCCTTAGAAAACTAGATATAGAGCTACCATTCGATCCAGCGATTGCACTTCTTGGTATATACCCGGAAGATCAGAAAGCAGTGACACGAACAGATATCTGCACGCCAATGTTCATAGCAGCATTATTCACAATTGCCAAGAGATGGAAACAACCCAAATGTCCATCAACAGATGAGTGGATAAATAAAATGTGGTATATACACACGATGGAATACTACGCGGCAGTAAGAAGGAACGATCTGGTGAAACATATGACAACATGGATGAACCTTGAAGACATAATGCTGAGCGAAATAAGCCAGGCACAAAAAGAGAAATATTATATGCTACCACTAATGTGAACTTTGAAAAATGTAAAACAAATGGTTTATAATGTAGAATGTAGGGGAACTAGCAGTAGAGAGCAATTAAGGAAGGGGGAACAATAATCCAAGAAGAACAGATAAGCTATTTAACGTTCTGGGGATGCCCAGAAATGACTATGGTCTGTTAATTTCTGATGGATGTAGTAGGAACAAGTTCACTGAAATGTTGCTATAGTATGTAACTTTCTTGGGGTAAAGTAGGAACATGTTGGAAGTTAAGCAGTTATCTTAGGTTAGTTGTCTTTTTCTTACTCCCTTGCTATGGTCTCTTTGAAATGTTCTTTTATTATATGTTTGTTTTCTTTTTAACTTTTTTTTTCATACAGTTGATTTGAAAAAAGAAGGGAAAGTTAAAAAAAAAAAAAAAAGAAAAAAGACAAACAAGGAAAAAAAAAAAAAAAAAAAAAAAAACGATGTAGTGCCCCCTTGAGGAGCCTGTGGAGTATGCAGGGGTATTCGCCTACCCCACCTCCATGGTTGCTAACATGACCACAGACATAGGGGACTGGTGGTTTGATGGGTTGAGCCCTCTACCATAAGTTTTACCCTTGGGAAGACGGTTGCTGCAAAGGAGAGGATAGGCCTCCCTGTATTTGTGCGTAAGAGTCTCCTCCTGAATGCCTCTTTGTTGCTCAGATGTGGCCCTGTCTCTCTGGCTAAGCCAACTTGAAAGGTGAAATCACTGCCCTCCCCCCTACGTGGGATCAGACACCCAGGGAAGTGAATCTCCCTGGCAACGTGGAATATGACTCCCGGGGAGGAATGTAGACCCGGCATCGTGGGATGGAGAACATCTTCTTGACCAAAAGGGGGATGTGAAAGGAAATGAAATAAGCTTCAGTGGCAGAGAGATTCCAAAACGAGCCGAGAGATCACTCTGGTGGGCACTCTTACGCACACTTTAGACAACCTTTTTTAGGTTCTAAAGAATTGGGGTAGCTGGTGGTGGATACCTGAAACTATTAAACTACAACCCAGAACCCATGAATCTCGAAGACAGTTGTATAGAAATGTAGCTTATGAGGGGTGACAGTGGGATTGGGAATGCCATAAGGACCAAACTCCACTTTGTCTAGTTTATGGATCGATGTGTAGAAAAGTAGGGGAAGCAAACAAACAGACAAAGGTACCTAGTGTTCTTTTTTACTTCAATTGCTCTTTTTCACTCTAATTATTATTCTTGTTATTTTTGTGTGTGTGCTAATGAAGGTGTCAGGGATTGATTTAGGAGATGAATGTACAACTATGTAATGGTACTGTAAACAATCGAAAGTACAATTTGTTTTGTATGACTGCGTGGTATGTGAATATATCTCAATAAAATGATGATTAAAAAAAAAAAAAAAAACAACATGAAAAAAAAAAAAAATGTAATCACAATGGAAGAAACAAAAATTAAACTTCTCATTAAAAAAAATTCCATAAGGACACAATTATTTTCTGGCAATACAGCCTAAAATTCAGAAACTCAATTTCATCAGGAAGAACCTCTGAAAAGAAACACAATTTGAGGATTATTCTTTAAAAGGATGGTTCAGCAGTTTTCTAATATGTACAGATGAAGGAAATAATTGAGATATATTCAGATGAAAGAGAATAAATACACCTTAAAAAGAAATGCCACATTTGATATGAGAGAGGACAATATTTTTGTTTTGTGCCTTTCTAGATTTCTATTATTATTATTTTTATTATTATTAACATTTTGCTTGGTCCATAGGACAAGATTGGGTAGTTGTTGAGGTGGTGACCAGGCACCTAGATGAGATTTTTGCACAACAAACAGGTAGATTTAGTGATTTTTGTAACATCCCTGTGAATACATAAGAGAATATCTCTGTTTTTATGTGAAATACTACAAGAATAATTACAGAAATTGACATTTTTTAAAACATAAATTTAAAATTGTTAAAGAAAATCTTATGCAAGTAATATGAAACAATGTTAAATCAGTTAAAAAATAAATTATATAAGACAGTTCCCGTGTGTTGGTTTCTCTCCTCATGAAGGCACAGGGTCAGATAAGGTTGAGATTACATGGATCTGCTTTCATGGGATATGAGAAGAATGGTCACAGTCAGTGCCACTTGGGCCTACTCCCTTGGGCTTCAGTAAATTGGGAAAGGAAAGATTAGGGAAGTCTTCTTCCTTTGCTAATATACTTGCTTTCAGTTCTTGATAAAAGTATGTATCACATTTTTGGTTAATCTGTCCCAATCCAAAACCATGTAGAAGGGGGCTTGGGGTGGTCATTCACACTTACATGTGTATCAATCTAACTGACAGAATCAGGGTATGTTGTCTCCAAGGAAAGGAATATCATTCAGGGCAATGTGAATTCTTGGACCAAGAAACAGAATATATCCAGTGTACACAATCATGCCTGCCCTCTGTGGGTCTCCATACCTGCCCCAATCATGCCTCCAACACTCTCAACACAAAAAATATCAGTTTCTCCACATATCATGTATTCTCTCCATGACAGGACCAACTTGACTGTTTCTCAGAATCTAGGCACAGAATGAGATATCTTGCAAGCATAATTAGAGCAATAAAACCTACCACTAAGACAGCCATGAGCCATTCCTCATGTCAGCTATAATCAGTGGACAGGGCAGATACCTGAAGGTTGTCCATATTCCCCTGACTTAAAGTGGGTTCTTTGCATGTGGGCATGCCTAATGGTAGGATCCAAGTGAACACCAGTATTTCTAAGCTACTTGTCTTAGATCCTGCAGTAGTTTCTGTGCCATTGGAAAAAAAAGGCAGGCCCAAGCTTGGCCAGATGCGCTTCATTAAAGTTCCCCCTACCTCACATCCAATTGGAATTTGCCATTGGGCATTCCTGAAGAGATTCCTCACCATCCATCTGGGCTGAATGTGATCCTTGGGGATGCAAAATCATCCTCATATACCTACAAAACATGCACATGCCACAAAACCTCCACCATCACCTGCAGAGTTGGGGATCCCATTATATTTTAGAACCACTGGACAGCCACAGAGATAGAGCCCTGTTGCTTAGCAAACTGGTACCTTTTGTGAGGTAGGAGAGTGTCAGTGTAATTTGCATATGTGCACTCCAAGTAGCCACCAGAATTCTATGTCTCTTTGGAGCCTGTGCTGACACTGTCTGCTACATAGGTTTGGGACCCAGTGAGATTTCTTCCATGAGTTTTCTCAACTTGTGAGTTCCTGCTATATATTAGACACAAGGATCGAGATTCATATTTGGAGTAATGCAAAAAATTCAGAAAACATTTGTGTTGTGTGTAGCTGCTTGTGCACACAAGGCTCAGAAGAGAAGCTTCTGTTTGAAAGTAGATATGAGGGATGTGAAGTCATGTAACTGGAACTATATGACAAAAGGGTAAAAAAGGAAACATAGGACTGTGCAGAAATAAACAATACCCAAAGGAAGATACATGGACTGTGTGAAGAGAACTGTTTATAATTTTAGAAATCTTTAATCAGATGTCTTGGAGATTACTTGTGCAATGCAGGAAGCAAAGGAATTTTTCCAGGTTACTTGCTTTCCTGAAACATTGTTTTCCTTTATCATAAAGTGGTGATTTTTGAAACTTGTGTGTTCTTGTAGTGAATAGATAATGTTTAAAATAAACACAATAAAATGAAAGAAACAATTAAACTTCTCATTTCAAAAAAATCACAAGGGCACCATAATTTTCTGCCGATACAGCCTGAAACTCATCAACTCATTTTCAACAGTAAGAATCTGTGAAAAGAAACACAGTTTGAGGAGTATGCTTTAAAAGGATGGTTCTGCAGTTTTATGATATGTCCAGATGAAGAAAATAGTTGAGATATATCCAGATGAAAGAGAACAAATGTACAAGTTAAAGAAATGCCACATTTTATATGAGACTGGACTCTGTTTTTCTGCCTTTCTACACTTCTATCATCATTATAACTATTAATATTTTGCATGGTTGATAGGACATAGATTGGTAATTGTTCAGCTGGGACCAGGCCCCAAGATGAGATATTTGTACTACAACCAGGTTAATTTAATGATTGTGATAATATTCCTGTGAATATATAAGAGAATGTCTCTGTATTTAAGTGAAATAGTACAAGAATAATTTAAGAAAATGACATTTTTAAACATAAATTTAAAATTCTTAAAGAAAACCTTATTAAACAATCATTATGAAGTAATGTTAGATCAGTGAATAAAGAAATGAAATAAAGGCATTTCACACGTATTGGTTTCCCTCGTCATGAAGGCACAGGGTCAGAGCATGGTGAGATTACAATGACCTCCTTTAATGGGGTAAGAGTAGAATGGTCACAGAGAAACGGGCCCACTACCTTGGGCTTCAGCAAATTTGGGAATGGAAAGGGCAGGGAAGTCTTCCTTTGCTAACAATCTTGTTTTCAGATCTGGAACAAAATATGTGCAACATTTGTGGTTAATCTCTCCCAAGACTAGCACCATATAAAATGGGGATTTGCCATGGACATTCACAGTTACATGTGTATCATTCTAACTGACAGAGCTAGGGTATGTTGGCCTCCAGGAAAGGGATATCCTTCAGAGCAATTATAATTCCTGGACCAAGGAACAAACAATATTCAGTGTAAACCATCATGTCTGTCCTCTGGGTGTCTCCATCACTTAACCCAATCATGCCTCCAACCCACTCACCAAAATATACAAGCCTCTTGATGTATCATATGTTCTCTTCATCACAAGACCACCTTGACTGTCATGCAGCATTTGGTCCCAGAATGAGATTTCTGGCAAGCATAAATAAAGCAAAAGTTCCCACCATTATGACAGCCATGAACCAATCTTTATGTCAGCTCTAAATAGTGGACAGTGCAGACACCTCAAAGTTGTCAAATTCCCCTGGCATAAAGTGCATTCATTGACTTCAGATGGGCATGCTTCATGGTAGGCTCTGCTATGTCAGGACCAGGGATGCTAAGCTGTTTTTCTTACAAACAGCAGGAATTTCTGTGCCATTGGTAAAAAAAAAAAAAAAAAAAAAAAGGCAGTCCCAAGCTTGGCCATGAGCACTTCATTAAACTTCCCCCTACACCACACCCAATTGGAATTTCCCCTTGGGAATTCCTGTAGAGATTCCTCTAATATGAGTCAAACCATCACCATCCATTGGGGCTGAAGATGATCCTCAGGGCTGCAGAATAATCCTCAATAACTTACAACAAACTGTACAGTCCACAGAACCTCCACCATCACATGCATACTTGGGTACCTTATTATATTTTAGGACCACAGGAAGCCATTGGGATAGAGCCCTCTTGCTTAGCAACATGGTGCCTATTGTGAGGTAGGAGAGGGTCAACATAATTTGCATATGCACATTCCAGGCACCTGCTGGAATTCTATTCCACTTTAGAACCTGGGCTGTCATTGTCTCCTTCACAGGTTCAAGCCTAGGTGAGATTTCCTTCACGAGTTTTCTCAACTTGAAATTTCCTGCTGTATATGAGATGCACCAGGATACAGGAAATCCTATTTGGAGTAATGGGATAGATTCAGAAACATTTGGTGTGGTGTGAAGCCTGTTGTGCACACAAGGATTGGCAGGGAAGCCTCTATTTGAAAGTGGATATGAGGGAGGAGAAGTGTAACTGGAGCTAGATGACAAGAATGGGACAAAGGAAACATAGGACTGTGCAGCAATAAACATTTCCCTAAGGAAGATACATAGAGTGTATGAAGATTACTGTTTATAATATTAGAAATCTTCTATCAGATGCCTTGATGATAACACATTAATGTAAACTTGTGCAATGTGGGAAGCAAACAAGTTGTTTCATGTTATGAAGTTTCCTGAAACTTTGCTTTGCTTTATTATAAAGTGGTGATTTTTGATAATTTTGTTTTGTTGTAGCTAATAGATAATGTTTAGAATAAATACAATAAAATGAAAGAAACAAACATTTAACTTCTCATTTAAAAATAAATCACCATGAGGGCACCGTAATTTTCTGTCAATACAAAAACTAAATCTCATAAACTCAATTTCATCAGGAAGAAATTCTGAATAGAAACACAATTCAAGTAATATTCTTTAAATGGATGGTTCAGCAGTTTTCTAATATGTCCAGATGAAGGAAATGTTTGAGATATATTCAGATGAAAAAGAATAAATATTATTTGTAAGAAATGCCATGTTTGATATGAGACTGGACACTATTTTTGTTTTGTGGCTTTCTACATTTCTATCATTATTATGACTATTACAATTTTTCTCTGTTGATAGGACATGGTGTAATTGTTCAGGTAGGGACCTGGCCCCTAGATGAGATATACCTACTAAAACCAGGTTAATTTAATGATTGTGGAAATATTCCTGTCAATCCATTAGAGAATGTCTCTGTTCTTAAGTGAAATACTACAAGAATAATTACAGAAACTGACATTTTTTGAAACACAAGTTTAAAATTCCTATAGGTAACCTTTTTATACAAGGAATATGACACAATGTTTAATTGATGAAAAAAGAAGTAAAATAAAGATGGTTCACATGTGTTGGTTTCCCTCCTCATGAAGGCACAGGGTCAGATCAGGGTGAGATTACCCTGACCTCCTTTAATGGGATATGGGAAGAATGGTCATAGTCAGTGCCACTTGGGCCTACTCCCTTTGGCTTCAGCAAAATTGGGAATGGTGGGGTCAGGGAAGTCTTCTTCCTTTGCTAATATACTTGCTTTCAGAACTGGAAAAAATATGTGGCACATCTGTGGTTAATCTCTCCCAAGACCAGCACAAAGTAAAAGGGGGTCTTGGGGTAAGCATCCACAGTTACATGTGTATCACTCTAACTGACAGAGCCAGGATATGTTGGCACCCAAGACAGGGATATCTCTCAGTGCAATGATAGTTCCTGGACCATGGAACAAACAATATTCAGTGTACACCATTAAGCCTACCTTCAGTGAGTCTCCATTCCTGTACCAAATCAGGCCTCCAAATCACTCAAGATAAAATCAGCATCTCCACATATCATGTGTTCTCTTTATCACAGGACCACCTTGACTCATTCAGCATTTGGGCCCAGAATGAGATTTATGGAAAGCATAAATAAAGCAAGAAATCCCACCATTAAGAGAGCCATGAACCAATCCTGCTGTCAGCTATAAAAAGTGGACGGGTCAGACATCTCAAAGTTGTTCACATTTCCCTGAAATAAATTGGGTTCATTGACTTCACATGGGCATGACTCATGGTAGGCTCTCCTTGGTGAGCACCCAGGATGCTAAGCTGCTTGTCTCAGATTCAGTGGGAAATTTTGTGCCATTGGAAAAATAAGGCAGGCCTAAGCTTGGCCAGGGTCACTTCATTCAAGTTCACACTAACCTTTAGCCAATTGGAATTTGCCCTTGGGTATTCCTGTAGAGAATTCCTCCAGGGAGAGTCAAGGCCTCACCATCAATCAGGCCTCCATGTGAACCTCAGGACTGCAGATTAATCCTCACATACCTATAACAAACTGCACAGGCCACAACACCACCACCATCACCTGCACACTTGGGGAACCCATTATATTTTCAACCACATGGCAGCCATAGGGATAGAGCCCTGTTGCTTAGCAACCTGATGCCTACTGTGAGGTAAGTGATGGTCAGCATAATTTGCTTATGCACATTCCAGGCACCCACCAGAATGCTATGCTGCTATGTAACATGTGCTGGTACAGTCTCCTCCACATGTTCAAGGACCAGTGAGAATTCTTCCATGAGTTTTCTCAAATTGGGATTTCATGCTGTATATTAGACACACCAGGGTATAGGGATTCCTTTTTGGAGGAATGGAAAGTTTCAGAAGATTTGGTGTGGTGTGGAGCAGCTTGTGCACACATGTCTCAGCAGAGCAGCCTCTATTTGAAAGTGGGTATGAGGGATGTGAAGTCATGCAACTGGGTCTACATGAAAGAGGGGGAAAAATGAAACCTAGGATTGTGCAACAATAAAGAATACCCCAAGGAAGATAAAAGGACTCTATGAAGAGAACTGTTTATAATATTAGTAATCTTTAATCAGATGCCTTGAAGATAACCCATTAATGCAAACTTGTGCAGTGTGAGAGGCAAACAAGTTATTTTAGGTACTTGCTTTCTTGAAACTTTGCTTTGCTTTATGATTAAATGGTGATATTTGATACTAGTATGTTGTTATAGCTAATAGATAATGTTTAAAATAAATTCAATAAAATGAAAAAACAAAAAGAAACCTCTCATTTAAAAATAAATCACCATAAGGGTACCATAATTTTCTGCCAATACAGTCAAAAACACATAAACTCAATTTATTCATGAAGAAGCTCTGAAAAGAAACACAATTTGAGGAATATACTTTAAAAGGATAGTTCAGCAGTTTTCTAATATGTCCAGATGAAGGAAATAATAGAGATATATTTAGATGAAAGAGAATAAATATACCTGTACAAGAAGTGCCATGATTGATATGAGACTGGTCCCTATTTTTTGTGCCTTTCTACATTTCTATCATTATTATTACTATTAGCATTTTGCTTGTTCAATAGGACATGATTGGGTAATTTTTCAGCTGGGGACCAGGCCCCTAGATGAGCTGTTTCTACTACTACCAGATTAATTTAATTATTGTGGTACTATTCCTGGGAGTACATAAGAGAATGTCTCTGCTCTTAAGTGAAATACTACAAGAATAATTAAAGAAACATATTTCTTTAAACATAGATTTAAAATTCTTAAAGGAAACTTTATTATATAAGTAATATGAAACAATCTTAAATCAGTGAAAAAAGAAATTAAATAAAGACTGCTCACATGTGTTGGTTTCCCTCCTCATGAAGGCACAGGGACAGATCAGGGTGAGATTACACTGACCTGTTTTCATGTGACATGAGAAGAAGGGTCACGTTCTATTCCACCTGGGCCTACTTCTTTGGTCTTCAGCAAATTTGGGAATGGAGAGGTCAGGGAAGTCTTCTTCCTTTGCTAATAAACTTGCTTTCATATCTCAAAAATATATGTGCCAAATATGTGGTTAATCAATCCCAAGATCAGCACCATGTAATAGGGTGTCTTGGGGTGTTCCTTCACAGTTACATGTGTATCATTCTAATTGACAGAGCCAGTGTATATCAGCCCCCAAGCCAGGGATATATCTCTGTGCCAATGGTATTTCCTGGACCAAAGGACACACAATATTCAGGTTACACCATCATGACTTTCTTCTGGAAGTCTCCATTCCTGTACCAATTCATGACTCCAACATAATCAACAATAAAACATCAGCCTCTCCACATATCATGTGTTCTATGCATCAGAGAACCACCTTAACTGTCATGCAGCATTTGGGTACAGAATGAGATTTCTCACATGAAGAAATAAAGCAAGAAATCCCACCCCTAAGACAGCCATGAATCAATCCTCATGTCAGCTATAAACAGTGAATAAGTCAGACACCTCAAAGTTGTCCAAATTTCCATGAGAAAAGTGGGATCATTGATTTCAGATGGGCATGGCTCATGGTACACTCTGCTAAGTGAGCCCCTGGCATGCTAAGCTGATTGTCTTAGATTCAGTGGGAATTTCTTTTCCATTGGAAAAAAATGGCAAGTCCAAGCTTGGCAAGGGGCACTTCATTAAAGTTCCCCTTCCCCACACCCAGTTGGAATTTGCACTTGGGCATTCCTGTAGAGCTTCCTCCAGGGATAGTCAAACCCTCACTGTCCTTCAGGGCTCTAGGTGATCCTCAAGACTGTAGAATCATCCTCAGATACTTACAACAAACTGCACAGGCCACAACACCCCCATGATCTCCTGAACACTTGGGGAGCCCATTATATTTTCAGAAAACAGGGCTGCCATTGGGATAGAGCCCTGTTGCTTAGCAACCTGATGCTTATTGTGAGGGTGGAGAGGGTCACTGTAATTTGCATATGTGCATTCCAATCACCAGCCAGCATTCTATGCAGCTTTGATACCTGAGCTGACAGTGTCTCCTTCACAGGTTTGAGCCCCAGTGAGACTTTTTCCCTGATGTTTCTTACCTTGGGATTTCC
This sequence comes from Choloepus didactylus, assembly GCF_015220235.1. Lineage (NCBI taxonomy): Eukaryota > Metazoa > Chordata > Mammalia > Pilosa > Megalonychidae > Choloepus > Choloepus didactylus. The sequence continues at coordinate 2,005,126 of NW_023637581.1, forward strand.
TTCAGGATATAAGGCAAACCAGGGTACAGGTGTACCTATTTAGGGTAATGGTAAAGATTGAGAAACACTTGGTGTGCTGTGTAGCTGCTTGTGAACATAAGGCTCAGCAAAGGGCACTCTATTTGAAAGTGGATATGAGGGATGTGAAGTTGTGTAACTGGAACTAGATGAAATGAGGGGGGAAAGGGAAACCTAGGACTGTGCAGCAATACACAATACTCCAAGGAAGATACATAGACTATATGAAGAGTACTGTTTATTATATTACAAGTCTTTAATGAGATGCCTTGAAGATAACCCATTAATGCAAACTTGTGCAATGCAGGATCCAAAGAAATCATTTCAGGTTACTTGCTTTCTTGAAACTTTGCTTTGCTTTATTATAAAGTAGTGAATTTTGATACTTGTGTTTTGTTGTATGTAACAGATAATGTTAAAAAAGAATTCAATAAAATGAAATAAACAAATTGAAACTTCTAATTTAATAAAAAAATCACAATGGGGGCACCATAATTTTCTGCTAATACAGTCTAAATCTCATAAACTCAATTTCATCAGGAAGAACCTCTGAAAAGAAACACAATATGAGGAATATTCTTTGAAATGGGATGGTTCAGCAGTTCTCTGCTATGTCCAAATGAAGGAAATAATTGAGATATGTTCAGATGAAAGAGAATAAATATACCTGTAAAAGAAATGCCACATTTGATATGACACTGGACCCTATTTTTGTTTTTGTGGTTTTCTACATTTCTATCACTGTTATTACTATTAACATTTTGTTTGGTTGATAGTACAGGATTGGGTAATTGTTAATGTGGGGACCAAGCCCCTAGATTAGATAGTTGTACTACAACCAGATTAATTTAGTGATTGTGGTAATATTCCTGTGTATACATAAGAGAATGTCTGTGTTCTTAAATGAAATAATACAAGAATATTTAAAGAAACTGACTTTTTTTTAAACATAAATTTAAAATTCTTAAAGAAAAACTTTTTATACCAGCAATATGAAACAATGTTAAATAGGTGAAAAAAGAAACTAAATAAGGACAGTTCACATGTGATGGTTTCCCTCCTCATGAAGGCACAGGGTCAGATCAGGGTGAGATTACACTGATCTGTTTTCAGGGATATGAAAAGAATGTTCACACTCATTGCCACTGAGACCTACTCCCCTGGACTTCAGCAAATTCAGGAATGGAGCAGTGGGGGAACTCTTCTTCCTTTGCTAATAAACTTCCTTTCAGACTTGGAACATAATATGTGCCACATTTGTGGTTAATCTCCACAAACCCAAGCACCATGTAAAAGGGGGGCATGAGGTGGGCATTCACAGTTACAGGTGTATCATTCTAACTGACAGAGCCAGGGAATGTTGGCTCAGAAGACAGGGATATCCTTCAGTGCAATGATAATTCCTTGACCAAGAAACAAACATTGTTCAGTGTACACCATCATGCCTGCCTTCTGCAAGTCTCCATCCCTGTACCCAACCATGCCTCCAACCACTCAGCACAAGAAATATCAGTCCCTCCATGTATCATGTGTTCTCTTCATCACAGGACCACCTTGACAGTCACTCAGCATTTAGGCCCAGAGTGAGATATCTGGCAATCATAAATTAGAGAAAGAAATCCCACCACTAAGAGGGCCATGAGACAATCCTCATTTCAGCTATAAACAGTGGACAGAACAGACACCACAAAGTTGTCCATATTTTCCTGAGTTAAAGTGGGTTGGTTGATAACATATGGGCATGCCACATTGTAGGCTTTGCTAAGTGATCACATGGGATGCTGAGCTGCTTGTCACAGATATAGTGGTAATTTCTGTGACATTGGTAGAAAAAAGGCAGGCCCAAGCTTGGACAGGGGCACTTCATTATAGTTCATTCAACACCACACCCAATAGGAATTTGCCCTTGGGCATTCCTATATAGCTTCCTCCAGGGACAGTCAAAACTCCACTATCCATCCATGCTGCAGGTGATCATCAGTGCTGCAAAATAATCCTCATAAACCTACAACAGACTGCACAGTCCACAACACCTCCACCATCACCTGCACTCTTGGGGACCCCATTATATTTTCAGACCACAGGGAAGCCATTGGGATAGAGACCTGTTGCTTAGCAACCTGATGACTACTCTGACATAAGAGATGTTCATTGTAATTTGTGCATGTGCATTCCAAGAATGACCTTGAATTTTATGCCACTTAGGAACTTGGTCTGGCAGTCTCTTTAACTGTTTTGAGACCCAGTGAGATTTCTTCCCACAGGTTTCTTAATATGGGACTTCCTGCATATATTAGGCACACCAGGTTACAAGGATTCCTACTTGGAGTAGTGGGAAAGATTCAGAAACACTTGGTGTTGTGTGTGGCTGCTTGAGCATACAAGGCTCAGTAGAGAAACCTCTCTTTGAAGGTGGATATAAGGGATGTGATGTCATGTAACTTAAGTAGATGATAAGGGGGGAAAACTAACCCTAGGACTATGAAGCAATAAACAATACCCAAAGGAAGATACATGGACTGTATGAAGAGCACTGTTTATGATATTAGAAATCATTTAAAAAATACCGTGAAGATAACCCATTAATGCAAACATTTGCAATGCAGACAGCAATGAAGTTATTTCATGTTACTTGCTTTAATGAAACTTTGATTCACTTTCTTATAAACTGGAGATTTTTTATACCTGTATTTTTTTGTATCTTATAAATAATGTTTAAAATGAATTCAATACAATGAAAGAAAAAAAATTGAACTTCTCAATTAAAAGAGAATCACCATGATGGTACAATAATTTTCTGCCTATACAGCCTAAAATTCATAAACTCAATTTCATCAGGAAGAACCTCTGAAAAGAAACACTATTTGAGAAATATTCTTTAAAAGGATGGCTCAGCAGTTTTCTAATATGTCCAGATGAAGGAAAAAATTTAGATATATTCAGAAGAAATAGAATAAATATACCTGTAAAAGAAATTCCACGTTTGATATCAGACCGAACATTATTATTTTGTTTCTTTCTACATTTCTATCATTATTATTACTATTAACATTTTGCTTGGTTGATAGGACATAATTGGGTAATTGCTGAGATAGGGCCAGGCCCCTAGATGAGATCTTTGTACAGCAACCAGATTAATTTAATCATTGTTGCAATGTTGCTTTGAATACATAAGAGAATTCCTCTGTTCTTAAGTGAAATGCTACAAGAGTAATTAAAGAAACTGAGATATTTTTCAACATAAATTTAAAATTGTTAAAGAAAACCTTGTTATAGAAGGGATATGAAACAATGTTAAATCTGTGAAAAAATAAATAAAGACAGTACACGTGTTGATTTCCCTCCTCATGAAGACAGAGGGTCAGATCATGGTGAGAATACAATGACCTGCTTTCATGTGATGTGAGAAGAATGGTCACAATCAGTGCCACTTGAGCCTAATCCCTTGGGCTTCAGCAAATTCTGGAATGGAGTGGCTGGGGAAGTCTTCCTTTGCTAACGAACTCACTTTCAGATCTGGAAGCAATCATGTGCCACATTTGTGGTTAATCTCTCCAACTCCAGAACCATGTAAAAGGTTAACTTGGGGTGTGCCTTCACAGTTACACGTGTATCATTTTATCTGAGAGAGACAGGGTATGTTGGCTCCAAGGACAGGGACTTCCCTCATTGCAATGATAATTCCTGGACAAAGGAAGAGATGTTATTCAGTGTACACAATCATGCCAGCCCTCTGGGAGTCTCCATACCTGTCCCCAATCATGACTCCAACCCACTCAATACAAGAAATATCAGCCTCTCCATGTATCATGTGGTCTCTTCAACACAGGACTTACTTGACTGTCCCTCACATTTAGGCCCTGAATGAGATTTCTGGCAATCATAAATAGAGCAAGAAACCCCTCCACAAAGACAACCATGAGCCAGTCCTCAGGTCAGCCCCAAGCAGTGGACAGGGCTGATACCTCAAAGTTGTCCAAACTTCCTGGACTTAAAGAGGTTTCATGGCCTTGCCTCATGGTATGCTTTGGTAAGTGATCACATGGGTGCTAAGCTGCTTGACTTAGATCCAGTGGAAATTTCTGTGTCATTGGAAAAAAAGTCAGGTCCATTCTTGGCTAGGGGAACTTCATTAAATTTCCCACTAACACACTCAATTGGAATTTTCCCTTGGGCATTCCTGTATTGCTTCCTCATGGGAGAGTCAAACCTTCACCATCCATCAGGTTTGCAGGAGATTCTCATGGCTACAGAATCATCCTATATACCTACAACAAACTACCCAAACCACAATACGTCCACAATCAGCTGCACAGTTGGGGATCTCATTATATTTTCAGATCACAGGGCAGCCATTGTGATAGAGTCCTTTTGCTTAGCAACTGGATGCCTATTGTGAGGTAGAAGAAGTTCAGCATGATTTGTGCATACATATTCCAAGCACCCACCAGAAGTCTATTCCACTTTAGAACATGGACTGACAGTGTCCCATCTGCAGATTCAAGCCACAGTGAGATTTCTTCCCTTAGGTTTCTTAACTTTGGATTTCCTGTGGTATATTAGGCACACCAAGTTTCAGGGACTCCTATTTGGGGTAAAGGGAAAGATTCAGAAACAGTTGGTGTGGTGTGTAGCTGCTTGTGCACAAAAGGCTCAGCAGAGTAGTCTCTATGTGAAAGTGGATATGAGGGGTGTGAGGTCATGTAATTGTAGCTAGATGACAAGAGGGTTAAAAGTAAACCTAGGACTGTGCAGCAATAAACAATACCACAAGGAAGATAAATGGACTCCATGAAGAGTACTGTTTATAATATTAGAAATCTTTAATCAAATGCCTTGCAGATAATCCATTTATGCAAACTTGTGCAATGCAGGAAGCAAAGTTATTTCAGGTTACTTGCTTTCCTGAAACTTTGCTTTGCTTTATTATAAAGTGGTTATTTTTAATACCTGTGTATTGATGTAGCTTTTAGATAATGTTTAAAATGAATTCAATACAATGAAAGAAATAAAAGTTAAACTTCTCATTAAAAAGAAAATCACAGTGAGGGCAAAATAATTTTCTACCAATACAGCATAAAATTCATAAACACAATTTCATCTGGAAGAACCTCTGAAAACAAACACAGTTTGAGGAATACTCTTTAAATGGATGGTTCAGCCATTTTCTAGTGTGTTCTGAAGAAGGAAATAATTGAGATATATTCAGATGAAAAAGAATGAATATAGCTGTGAACGAAATGCCACATTTGATATAAGACTGGTCATGATTTTTGTTTTGTGCCTTTCTACATTTCTCTCATTATTATTATTAGTAACATTTTGCTTGGTAGATAGGACATGATTGGATAATTGATGAGGTGGAGAACAGGACCCTAGTTAAGATGCTTTTACTACAATCAGGTTAATTTAATGATTGTGGTAATTTTCCTGTGAATACATAAGACAATGCCTCTGTTCTTTAGTGAAATGAAACAAGAATAATTAAAGAAACTTGCATTATTTAAACATAATTCAAAATTGTTAAAGAAAAACTTGTATAAGGAAAATGAAAAAATTAAATCAGTAAAAAAAAGAAATCAAAGACAGTTCACATGTGTAGGTTTCCCTTCTGATGAAGGCACAGGGACAGATCAGGGTGAGATTACATGACCAGCTTTCAAGGGATATGAGAAGAATAGTCACAGTAGCCACTTGGGCCTACTCCTCTTTGCTTCAGCAAATTCAGCAATGGAGATGTCAGGAATGTCTTCTTCCTTTGCTAATAAACTTGCTTTCAGATCTGGAAAAAAATAGCTGCCACATTTGTGGTTAATCTCTCCCAAGTCCAGCACCATGTAAAAGGGTGACATGGGGTGGGCATTCACAGTTACATGTGTATCATTCTAAATGACAGAGCCAGGGGATTTTGGCTCACAGGACAGGAATATCCCTCAGTATAACCATAATTCACAGAACAAGGTAAAAACAACACTCAGTGTACACCATCATGCCTGCAACTGGGCCTCCATACCTGTCCCCAGTCATGCCTCCAACCCACTCAACACAAGAAATATCATCCTCTCCATATATCATGTGTTCTCTTCATCACAGGAGAACCTTCACTGTCACTCAGCATTTAGGCCCAGAATGGGATTTCTTGCAAGCATAAATAAAGCAAAAATCCCATCACTAATTCAACCATGAGCCAATCCTCAGGTCATCTATCAAGAGTGGAGAGGGCAGACACCTCAAAGTTGTCCAAATTTCCCTGACTAAAAGTGGGTTCATTGACTGCACCAACTGTTAAGTGAGCACATGTGATGCTATGCTGCTTGTCTTAGATAAAGTGGTAATTTCTGTGCCATTGGAAAATAAAAGGCAGGTGCATGCTTGGCCAGGGAAACTTCATTATGGTTTCCTCTACCACACACCAATTTGAATTTGTCCTTGGGGATTCCAGTATAGACTCCTCCAGGCTAAGCCAAAACCTCACCATTCATCAGGGCTGTAGGTGATCCTCAGTGATGCAGAATAATCCTCATATACCTATACAGCACTGCACAGGCCACAACACCTCCACCATTACTGTCACACTTGGGGATAACATTATATTTTCAGACCACAGACCACCCACTGGGATACAGCCCTGTTGCTTAGCAACCTGATGTCTACTGTGAATTAGGAGATGTTCAGCATAATTTGCACATGTGCATTACAAGATCCCACCAGAATTATATACCACTTTGGAACCTGGGCTGACACTGTCTCCTCCACAGGTTGGAGCCCAAGTTAGATTTCTACCCTGAGTTTTCATAACTTGGGATTTCCTGCTGTATATTAGGCACACAGCTATACAGGGATTCCTATTTTGAGTAATGGGAAAGATTCAGAAACAGTTGGTGTAGTGTGTAGCTGCTTGTTCACACAAGGCTCAGCAGAGAAGCCTCCATTTTAAAGAGGATATGTGGGATGTGAAGTCATGTAACTGGAACTAGATGACAAGTGGGGAAAAAAGAAACCTATGATTGTGTAGTAATAAAAGATACCCCAGGGAAGATACATAGACTGTATGAAGAGTACTGTTGATATTAGAAACCATTAATCAAATGCCTTGAATTTAACAAATTAATGCAAATGTGCTATGCAGGAAGCACAGAAGTTATTTCAGGTTACTTGTTTACCTGAAACTTTGCTTTGCTTTGTTATAAAGTGGTGATTTTTGATACTTGTGTGTTGTTGTACCTTCTAAATAATGTTTAAAATGAATTCAATACAACAAAAGAAACAAAAATTTGACTTCTCATATAAAAATAACCACTATAAGGGCAAAATAATTTTCTACTAATAAAACCTAAATTTCATAAACTCAATTTCATCAGGAAAAACCCCTAAAAGGAACACAATTTGAGTTTTATTCTTTAAAAGGATGTTTCAGGAGTTTTCTAATATGTCAAGATGAAGGAAATAATTAAGATATATTCAGATGAAAGAGAATAAATGTACCCGTAAAACAAATGCACATTTATTATGAGACTGGACACTATTTGTGTTTTGAGGCTTTCTACATTTCTATCATTATTATTATTACTATTAACATTTTGCTTGGTTGATAGGACATGATTAGGTAAGTATGAGGTGTGGTCCAGAGCCTTAGATGAGATATTTTTACTACAACCAGGTTAATTTAATGATTGTGGTAATCTTCCTGTGAATACATAAGAGAATGCCTCTGCTCTTAAGTGAAATACTGCAAGAATAATTAAAGAAACTGACATTTTTAAACACAAATTAAAAATTGTTAAATAAAACCTTATAATACAAGGAATATGAAACAATGTTAAATAAGTGAAAAAAGAAAATAAATTCAGACAGTACATGTGTTGGTTTCCCTCCTCAAGAAGGCACAGGGTCAGATCAGGATGAAATTACAGTGACTGCTTTCAAGGGATATGAGAAGAATGGTCACAGTCAGTGCCACTTGGGCCTACTCTCTTGGGTTTCAGCAATTTCAGGAAAGGAAGGCTCAGGGAAATCTTCATTGTTTGTTAATAAACTTGCTTTCAGATATGGAACAAAATGAGTGCCACATTTGTGGTTAATCTCTCCCAACTCCAGCCCCATGTAAAAGAGGGATATGGGGTTGGCACTCACAGTTACATATGTATCATTCTAACTGACAGAGCCAGGGAATGTTGGCTCCCAGGTCAGGGATATCCCTCGGTACAACAATAATTCCCAGACCATGGAACAAACAATATTCAGTGTACACCAACATGCCTGCACTCTGGGATTCTCCATACCTGTCCCCATTCATGCCTCCAACCCACTCAACACAAGGACTGTCAGCCTCTCCATATATCATGTGTTCTCTTCATCACAGGACCACATTGACTGTCACTCAAAATTTAGGCCCAGAATGAGATTTCTGTCAAGCATGAATAGACCAAAAATTCCACCAGTAAGACACTCATGAGCCAATCCTCATGTCAGCTATAAACAGTGGACAGGGCAGACACCACAAAATTGTCCAAATTTCCCTGACTTAAAGAGGGTTCATTGACTGCACATGGGCACACCTGATGGTAGGCTCTGCTAAGTGAGCACACGGGGTACTAAGTGGCTTGTCTTGGATCCAGCAGTAATTTCTTTGCCATTGGTATAAAAAAGGCAGGCCCACACTTGGCCAGGATCACATCATTAAAGTTTCCCCTACCACACACCCAATTGGAATTTGCCCTTGGACCTTCCTTTATAGTTTCCTCCAGGGAGAGTCAAACCCTCAACTTCCATCAGGGCTGCAGGTGATCCTCAGGGCTGCAGAATAATACTCATATGCCTACAACAAACTGCCCAGGCCACAACACCTCCACCATCACCTTTGCACTTGGGGAACCAATATTTTCATACCACAGGGCAGCCATTGGGTTTGAGCCCTGTTGTTTAGCAACCTGATGCCTATTGTGAAGTAGATGATGTTCAGTGTAATTTATCCATGTGCATTCCAAGCACCTGCCAGATTTCTATGCCACTTTGGAACCTGGGCTGACACTGTCTCCTCCACAGGTTTGAGTCCCACTGTGATTTCTTCCCTGAGGTTTCTTAACTTGGGATTTCCTGCTGCATAGTATGCACACCAGGTGTGCCAGTTTGAATATATTGTGTCCACCAAACACCATTATCTTTGATTTAACCTTGTGAAGGCAGAAGTTATCAGTATTGATTAGATTGTAATTCATTGAGTGTTTCTATGGACTGCACCCCACCCAGCTGTGGGAGATGACTCTGATTTGATAAATTCCATGGAGGTGTTGCTCCACCAATTTGGGGTGGGTATAAGTTGATCAGTGGAGCCATATTAATAAGCTGACATAACAGAAGGAAGTCAGTGCAGCTGAGAGTGATATTTTGAAGAGGGGTTACAGCCAAGAGGGACCTTTGAGGAAAGAACAGGAGCAGCAGATGAGAGACAGTTTGACACCAGCCAATGAAAGCAGGAGCTACAGCCACAAGGGACACTTTGAAGAATGCATTGGAACTGAGAGAGGAGCATTAGCTTACAGGATATTTTGAAGATGGACTTTGAAAGCAGACTCTTGCTTCAGAGAAGCTAAAAGAGGACAAATACCCCAATTGCAACTAAGAGTGACATTTTTGGGGAACTGCAGCCAAGAAAGGAATGTCCCAGGAGAAAGCTGTTTTGAAACCAGAACTTTGGAGCAGACACCAGCTAACATAGGTTTTCCAGACACAATTGACCATCCTCCAGTGAAGGTTCCCAATTGCTAATGTGTTACCTTGGACACCTTATGGCCTTAAGGCTGTAACTGTTTGTTCAAATAAACCTCCTTTTATAAAAGCCAATCCATCTCTGGTGTTTTGCATTCTGGCAGCATTAGTAAACTAGAACAGATTTTGGTATTGAGATTGGGGTGATTTGCTGCTGAGTTTGCAAATACCAAACATGTTAGAATGGCTTTTTAAATGGATAAGGTGAAGATTTGGGAAGAATTGTAAGGAGCTTGATAGCAAAGTCCCAGACTGCTTTGTAGAGACTGTTTGTGGAAGTATGGACTCTAAAGATACTTCTGATGAGACCTTGAACAGAAATGATGGATGTGTTGTTGCAAACTGGAGGGAAGGCAATCTGTTTTAAAGTGGCAGAGACTTTGGCAAAATTGAGTCCCAGTGTTGGATGGAAGGAAGAATTTGAAAACAACAACCTGCAATACTTATCTGAGGAGATCTTCAGACTACATGTGGAGGATGTACCCTAGCTTCTCCTTGCAGCTTACAGTTAAATGCAAGCACAGAGAGGTAAACTTAGAACTCAACTCTTGGGCTCAAAGAAACCAGAAGCAGATGGCTTGGAAAATTATGAGCTTCCAGGGGGTGGAATCTCAGAAACTACAGCCCAACATGAGGATGTAACCAAACATGGAACACAGCCACCATTTCAGTACAAGCCACGATTGGAAAAGTTGTTAAGCAGAAAGGATTTGTGGAAAGTCCCATTGCTGGATGGCTTTGACCCCTGTGTGCTTCATGCAAATCCAACAGAATTTCTTTGAGATATTTATAGACAGAGCCATTGCTGTTCTGGACTGGAGGAGACAGACAAGGAACAAATTGAAGGAAAAATTTCTTCAAAGACAGAGCCATGGAGGTTGAGGTCTGGAGTCAAGAGTTCTTGGGCTGGGAGAGCAGAGCAGCCCACATGCATGGAAAGGGTGAGTTTGCCATGGAGGTCGTAGGTGGGCCTTCCACCTTGATGCTCAGGAAATATTCTGCCGACCCAAGCCTCAAAGAGGGTAGAGCACATTCCCACGGAATTGGGGAGAGCCTGGATGCCACCACACTGTTCTAAAGGGGTTGAGCATGTGCCCCAGAGATGGAAGGAAATCTGGGAGCTGCTCTGATTTTTGAGTATGGTGGAGCTGAGAAGGTGGTCTCCACAATGTGTGGATATGTTGAAGCACTTGCTCAAGCATTTGGAGAAGAAAGGGCTGCCACAAAGGCCCTTAGGAAGGGTTAGAATCCCACTCTCTCAAGCCACAAGTATGCAACATCATTCTGTTAATGACTCTCAGACTTTAAAATCTAATGAAGTTTGTCCTCCAGGTTTTAGGAACTGTTTTGGTCCTGTTAACCCTGTTTTCCTTACTGTTTCTCCTTATGGAAATGGGAATGTTTATATCCTATGAATGTCCCTCCTTTTTATATTGGAAGCACACAACTTGTTCTAAGATCACAGACCCACAGCCAAAGGAAAATTATGCCTTAGGACTGACTATGCCTATAATTGATTTTGATGAGATGTACTTAACTATTGTTACTGAAATGGTATAAGATTGTGTGATGTTGTGGTATGAATGTATATTGTATATGGCAAGATAATGTCATTTTGGGGTCCATGAGGTGGAATGTGTCAGTTTGAATATATTGCATCCCCCAAACACCATTATCATTGATGTAATTTTGTGTGGTCAGATGTTATCAGTGTTGATTATGTTGTAATTTGTTTTAGTTTGCTAATGCTGCAGAATGCAAAACACCAGAGATGGATAGGCTTTTATAACGGGGGTTTATTTCACTACACAGTTACAGTCTTAAGGCCACACAACGTCCAAGGTAACACATCAGCAATCGGGTACCTTCACCGGAGGATGGCCAATGGTGTCCGGAAAACCTCTGTTAGCTGGGAAGGCACGTGGCTGGCGTCTGCTCCAAAGTTCTGGTTTCAAAATGGCTTTCTCCCAGGACGTTCCTCTCTAGCAAGCTTGCTCCTCTTCAAAACATCACTCACAGCTGCACTTCATTTAGTCTCTTTGAGTCCACATGTTTTATATGGCTCCACTGATCAAGGCCCACCCCCGAATGGGCGGAGCCACACCTCCATGGGAACATCTCATAAAAATTATCATTACCCACAGCTGGGTGGGGCACATTCCAAGCAAATCTCTGCCCCACAAGACCACAAAGATAATGGCATTTGGGGGACACAATACATTCAAACTGGCATATAATTCTTTGTAATGTACTGAACCCAGTGGTGGGTGATGACTGTGATTGGATAATTTCCATGGAGGTATTGGTTTGCTCATTTGGGGTAGGTCTAAGTTGATCAGTGGAGCCATATAAATGAGCTGACATAACAGAAGGAACCCAGTACAGCTGAGAGTGATATTCTGAAGAGGGGCTATGGCAAGAGGGACAATTTAAAGAAAGCACAGGAGCTGCAGATGAGAGACAGTTTGAAGATGGCCATTGAAAGCAGGAGTCACAGCCAAGAGGGACACTTTGAAGAATGCACTGGAACTTAGAGAGGAGCTTCAGCTGACAGAGACATTTTGAAGAAGGCCTTTGAAAGCAGACTCTTGCTCTGGAGAACCTAAGAGAGGACAAATATCCCAAGTGAAACTAAGAGTGACATTTTGAGGAACTTCAGCCTAGAGACAAATGCCCTGGGAGAAAGCTATTTTGAATCCAGAATTTTGGAGCAGATGCCAGCCACGTGCCTTCCCAGCTAACAGAGGTTTTCCAGACACCAATGACCATCCTCCAGTGAAGGTACCCAGTTGCTGATGTTTTACCTTGGACACTTTATGGCCTTAAGACTGTAACTGCATGACCAAATAAAACCCCTTTTATAAAAGCAAACTATTTCTGGTGTGTTCATTCTGGCAGCATTAGAATACTACAGCACTAGGGTTCAAGTATTTCTATCTGGAGTAAAGGGAAAGATTCAGAAACAGTTGGCGTGTTGTGTAGCTGCTTGTGCACACAAGGCTCAGCAGAACAGCCTCTATTTGAAAATGAATATGAGGTATGTGAAGTCAGGTAACTTTAACTAGATGATAAGAGGGGGAAAAGGTAAACCCAGGATTGTGCAGCAATAAACAATACCCCAAGGATGATACATGGACTGTATGAAGAGTACTGCTTATAATATTAGAAATCTGTAATCAAATGCCTTGAAAATTACACATTAATGCAATCCTGGGCAATGTGGGAAGCAAAGAAATTATTTCAGCTTACTAGCTTTCCTGAAAATTTGCTTTGATTTATCATAAAGTGGTAATTTTTGATACCAGTGTGTTGTTGTAGCTTATAGATAATGTTTAAAATGAATTCAATACAATGAAGGAAACAAAAATTAAACTTCTCATTTAAAAAAAATCACCATGAGGGCACAATAATTTTCTGCTAATACAGCCTAAAAGTCATAAACTCAATTTCATCAGGAAGAACCTCTGAAAAGAAACACAATTTGAGGAATATTCTTTAAAAGGATGGTTCAGCAGTTTTCTAATATGTTCAGTTGAAGGAAATAATTGAGATATATACAGATGAAAGAGAATAAATATACCTGTAATGAAATGCCACATTTGATATGAGACTGGACATTATTATTGTTTTGTGCCTTTCTACATTTCTATCATTATTACTATGAACATTTTGCTTGGTCCATAGGACATGTCTGAGCAATTATTGAGTTGGGGTCAGGCCCCTAGATGAGATATTTGTTCTACAACCAGGTTAATTTAATGATGGTGGTAATGGTCCTGAGAATACATAAGAGATTATCTCTGTACTTATGTGAAATACTCTAAGAATAATTAAATAAACTGAAATATTTTAAAGATAAATTTAAAATTCTAAAAGAAAACCTTAGTTTACAAGGATTATGAAACAATGTTAAATCAGGGAAAAAATTAAATAAAGACAGTTCACATGGGTTGGTTTCCCTCCTCATGTACATGCATGGTCAGATCAGCATGGGATTGCACTGACCTGCTTCCATGGGATATGAGAAAAATGGTCACAGTCAGTGCCACTTGGGCCTACACCCTTGGGCTTCAGCAAATTCAGGAATGGAGGGTTCGGATAAGTTTTCTTCCATTGCAAATAAACTTGCTTTCAGATCTGGAAAAAATATGTGCCACATTTTTGGTTAATCTCTCCCAAGTCCAGCACCATGTAAAATTGTGACTTGGGGTTGGCATTCACAGTTAAATGTGTATCATTCTTACTGACAGAGCCAGGATATGTTGGCTCCCAGGAGAGGGATTTCCCTCAGTGCAATGATAATTGCTGGAACATGGACCAAAAATATTCAGTGTGCACCATCATGCCTACTCTCTGGGAGTCTCCATCCCTGTCCCCAGTCATGCTTCCAATCTACTCAACACAAAATGTTTCATCCTGTCTATGAAAACTGTGTTCTCTTAACAACAGGACCACCTTGACTGCCACTCTGCATTTAGGCCCAGAATGAGATTTTGGGCAATCATAAATAGACCAAGAAATACCACTACTAATACAGCCATGAGACAATCCTCATGTCAGCTATGAACTGTGGACAGGTCAGACACTTCAGAGTTGTCCAAATTTCCCTGAATTATGTGGGTTCATTGAGTGCACATGGGCGTACCTCACGGTAGGCTCTGCTGAGTACATGGGATGCTAAGCTGCTTGTCTTAGATCCAGTGGTTATTTTGGTACTATTGGGAAAAAAAAAAGGCAGGCCCAAGCTTGGACAGGAGCACTTCATTAAAGTTCCACCTATCATGCACCCAATTGAAATTTCCCTTGGATATTCCTGTATAGCTTCCTCCAGATACAGTCAAGCCCTCACCATCCATTGGTGCTGCAGGTAATCCTTGGGGCTCTAGACTCATCCTTATATATATTCAACTCACTGCACAGGCCACAACACCTCCACCAACACCTGCACACTTGGAGATCCCATTATATTTTCAGACCACAGGGCAGCCATTGGTATAGAGCCCTGTTTCTTAGGAACCTGATGCCTATGGTGAGGTAGAAGATGGATGGTGTAATTTGTATATGTGCATTCCAAGCACCTACCAGAATAGTATGCTGTTTTGGAACCTAGGCTGACACTTTCTCCTCCACAGGTTTGATCCCCAGTGAGATTTCTTCCCTGAGGTATCTTAGCTTTGGAATTCCTGCTGTATATTAGGCATACTGGGGTACATTGATTCCTAATTGGAGTAATGGGAAAGACTCAGAAACACATGATGTGGTGTTTAGCTGCTTGTGCACACAAGGCTCAGCAGAGAAGTCTCTATTTAAAAGTGGATATTAGGGCTGTAAAGTCATGTAACTGGAATTCAATAACAACAGGGTGAAAGGAAACCTTGGATTGTGCAGCAATGAATAATACCCTAAGGAAGATACATGGACTGTTTGAATACTACTGTTTCTAGTATTAGAAATCTTTAATCAAATGCTTTGAATTTAATGCATTAATGCAAACTTGTGCAATGTGGGAAGCAAAGAAGTTCCTTCAGGTTACTTGCTTTCCTGAAACTTTGCTTTGCCTTATTATAAAGTTGTGATTTTTGATACTTGTGTGTTTTTGTACCTTATAAATAATGTTTGAAATGAATTCAATACAATGAATAAAAAAACTTATCATTTAAAAGAAAATCACCATGAGCACACAATAATTTTCTGCCAAGACAACCTAAAATTCATAAACAATTACATCAGCAAAAACCCCTAAAAGAAACACAATTTGTGGTATATTCTTTAAAAGAATTTCAGCAGTTTTCTAATATGTACAGATGGAGGAAATAATTGAGATATATTCAGATGAAAGAGAATAAGTATACCTGAAAAATAAATGCCACATTTGATATGACACTGGACACTACTTTTGTTTTGTGCCTTTCTACATTTTTATAATTATTATTACTATTAACATTTTGCTTGGTTGATAGGACATGATTGGGTAATTGATGAATTGGGGACCAGGCCCCTAGATGAGATAAAAGAACTACAACAAGGTTAATTTAATAATTATGGTAATTTTCCTGTGAATACATAAGATAATATCTTTATTCTTAAGTGAAATACTACAAGAATAATTAAAGAAACTGACATTATATTAAACATAAATTTAAAATTGTTACAGAATACTTTATTATACAAGTTATCTGAAACAATGTTAAATTGGTAAAAAAAGAAATTAAACAAAAACACGTCACATGTGTTGGTTTCCCTCCTCCAGAAGGCACAGGGTCAGATCAGGGTGAGATTACTCTGACCCACTTTAATGGGATATGAGAAGAATGGTCACAATCATTGCCACTTGGGTTTACTCTCCTAGGCTTCAACATATTTGGGAATGGAGTGGTCAGGGAAGTCTTCTTACTTTGCTAATAAACTTGCTTTCAGATCTGGAACAAAATATGTGACACATTTCTGGTTAATCTCTCCCAACTCCTGCACCATGGAAAAGGAGGACATGGGGTGGGCATTCACAGTTACATGTGTATCATTGTAACTGACAGAGCCAGGGAATGTGGACTCCCAGCACAAAGATATCTCTTAGTGCAATGATAATTCCTGGAACAAGAAACAAACAATACTCTTTGTACACAATAATGGCTGCCCTCTGGGAGGTTCCATACCTGTCCCCAATCATGCCTCCAAACCACTCAACAGAAGAAATTTCAGCCTCTCCATGTGTCAAGTGCTTCTCTTCATCACAGGAACTAGCTTGACTTTCACTCAGCATTTAGGCTCAGAATGAGATTTCTGGCAATCATAGAGAAAGAAATACCACCAATAAGACATCCATGAGCCAATCCTCATTTCAGCTCTAAATATTGGAGAGGACAGACCCCACAAAGTTGTCCAAATTTCCCTGACTTAAAGTGAGTTCATTGAATGTACATGGGCATGCCTCATGTTTGGCTATGCTAAGAGAGCACACGGGATGCTAAGCTGCTTTTCTTAGATCCAGTGGCAATTACTGTGCTATTGAATAAAAATGCAAGCCCATGCTTGGCCAGGGTACTGCATTAAAGTTCCCCCTAACACACACCCAATTGGAATTTTCCCCATGTCATTCCTGCATTGCTTCCTCCAAGGAGAGTCAAACCATCAGTATACATCAGGGCTGCAGGCAATCCTTGGGGCTGCAGATTAATCCTCATTTACTTAAAACAAACTGCACAGGCCACAATGCCTCCAAAATCACATGCATGCTTGTGGTTCACATTATGTTTTCAGACCACAGGGAGGCCACTGGGATACAGCCCAGTTGATTAGCAACCTGATAGCTATTGTTAGTTGAGATGTTAAGCATAATTTGCTCATTCACATTCCAAGCAGCCACCAGTATTCTATGCTGCTTTGGAACCTGGTGTGACATTTTCTCCTCCACAGATTCCAGCCATAGTGAGATTCCTTCCATGAGTTTTCTTAATGTGGGATTCCCTGCTGTATATTAGGCACAACAGGGGACAGGTGTTCCTATTTGGAGTAATGGGAAGGATTCAGAAACCTTGATGTGGTGTGTAGCTGCTTGAGCACAAAAGGCAAGCAGAGAAGCCTCTATTTGAAAATGGATATGAGGGATGTGAAATCATGTAACTAGATTTAGATGACAAGAGGGGGGAAAAGGAAAAATAGGACTGTGCAGTAATAAACAATACAGCACAGGAGATACATGAACTGTATGAAGAGTACAGTTTAAAATATTAGAAAATTTTAGTCAAATGCCCTGAATTTAACCCATTAATGCAAACTTGTGTAATGTGGGAAGCAAAGAAGTTATTTCAGGTTACTTGCTTTCCTGAAACTTTTCTTTGCTTTATTATTAAGTGGTGATTTTTGATACCTGTGTGTTTTTGCACCTTATACATAATATTTAAAATGAATTCAACTCAATGAAAGAAACAAAAATTTAACTCTCATTTAAAAATAATCACCATGAGGGAACAATAATTGTCTGCCAAAACAACCTAAAATTCATAAACTCAATTTCATTGAGTTAGGAAACCCCTAAAAGACACACAATTTGAGGTAAATTCTTTAAAAGGATGTTTCAGCAGTTTAATAATATGTCCAGATGAAGGAAATAAATAAGATATATTCAAATGAAAGAGAATAAATATACTTATATAAGAAATGCCACATTTGATATGATACTGGACACTATTTTTGTTTTGTGCCTTTCTACATTTCTATCATTATTTTTACTATTAACATTTTGTTTGGTCAATAGGACATGTTTGGGTAATTGTTGAGGTGGGGTCTGGTCCCTAGATGAGATATTTGTAGTACAAACAGGTTTATTTAATGATTGTTGTAATGTTCCTGAGTATCTATAAGAGAATGCCTCTGTTCTTAAGTGAAATTCCACAGGAATAATTAAATTGACTGACTTTTTTAAAACATTAATTTAAAATTGTTAAGAAAACCTTATTATGTGAGGAATATAAAACAATGTTAAAACAGGTGAAAAAAATAAATACAGACAGTTCACATGTGCTGGTTTCACTCCTCATGAAGGCACAGTGTCAGATCAGGGTGAGATTGCACTCACCTGCTTTCATGGGATATGAGAGAGAATGGTCACAGTGTCACTTGGGCCTACTACCCTGGGCATCAGCAATTTTGGTTATGGAGTTGTCAGGGAAGTCTTCTTCCATTGCTAAGAAACTTCCTTCAGATCTGGAACAAAATATGTACCCCATTTGTGGTTAATATCTCCTAAGCCCAGCACCATTTAAAAGGGTATCTGGTGGAGGGCATTCCCAGTTATAAGTTTATAATTTTAACTGACAGAGCCAGGGTATATTTGCTCCCAGGACAGGGATATCCCTCAGTGCAATGATAATGCCTGGACCAAGGAATAAACAATATTCAGTGTACACCATCTTGCCTGCCCTCTGAGTGTCTCCATCCCTGTCCCCAATTATGTCTCCAACCCACTCAACACAAAAAATCACAGACCCTCCTTATATCATTTGTTCTCTACATCACAGGAACACCTTGACTGTCACTCAACATTTTGGCACAGAATGAGATTTCTGGCAATCATAAATAGAGCAAGAAATCCCACCACTAAGACAGCTATGAGCCATTCCTCATGACAGCTGTAAACAGTGCACAAGGCAGACACCTCAAAGTTGTCCAAATATCCCTGAATTGAACTGGGTTTATTGACTGCACATAGGCATGCCTCATGGTAGGCTCTGCTAAGTGAGCACATGGGATGCTAAGCTGCTTGTCTTAGAACCAGTGGTAAATTCTGTGCCATTGGAAAAAAAAAAGGCAGGCCAATGCTTGTCTGGGGCACTTCATTAAATTTCCAGCTACCACACACCCAATTGGAATTTGTCCTTGGGCATTTCTTTATAGCTACCTCCAGGGAGAGTCAAACCCTCACCATCCATCAGAGCTGCAGGTGATCCTCGAGGATATAGAATAATCTTCATAATGCTACAACAAACTGCACAGGTCACAGCAAATCCACCATCACCTGCACAGTTGGGAATCCCATTATATTGTCAGAAAACAGGGCAGCCATTTTGATAGAGCCCCATTGCTTAGCAACCTGATGCCTATTGTGAGGTAGGAGACATTCAGTATAATTTGCACATGCTCATTCCAAGCACCCACCAGATTTCTATGCCACTTTGGAACCTAGGCTGACACTGCCTCCTCCACATTTTTGAGCTCCAGTGAGATTTCTTCCCATTGGTTTTTTAACTTGGGATTTCCTGCTGTCCATTAGGCACACCAGGGTTCAGGGATACCTATTTGGAGTAAAGGGAATGATTCAGAAACTGTTGGTGAGGTGTGTAGCTGCTTGTGCACACAAGACTCAGCAGAGAAGCCTCTATTTGAAAATAGATATGAGGGATGTGAAGTCATGTACCTGAAACTATATGACAAGATGGGGAGAAAGTAAACCTAGGACTATGCAGCAAAAAAAAAAAAAAGAAAGAAAGAAAGAAAGAAAAAAACCCACAATGAAGATACATGGACTGTATGAAGAGTACTGTTTATATTATTAGAAATATTTAATCAAATGCCTTGCAGATAACCCATTAAAGCAAACTTGTGCAATGCATTAAGCATATAATTTATTTCAGATTACTTGCTTTCCTGAAAGTTTGCTTTGCTTTATTAAGTGGTGATTTTTGATACTTGTGTGTTGTTGTGCCTTATAGATAATGTTTACATTGAATTCAATTAAATGTAATAAATAAAAATTTAACTTCTCATTTAAAAATTATCACCATGAGGGCACAATAATTTTCTGCCAAAACAACCTAAAATTCATAAACTCAATTTCATCAGGAAAATCCCCTAATACTCACAAAATTTGTGGTAAATTCTTTCAAAGGATTTTTGGCAGTTTAATAATATGTCCAGAAGAAAAAAATAATTGATATATATTCAAATGAAAGAGAATAAATATACTTACAAAAGAAATACCATGTTTGATATGAGACTGGACACCATTTTTGTTTTGTGTCTTTCTACATTTGTATCATTATTACTACCATTAACATTTTGCTTGATTGATAGGACATATTTGAGTAATTGTTGATGTGGGGACTGGTCCCTAGATGAGATATTTGTAGTACAACCAGGTTTATTTAATGATTGTTGTAATGTTCCTGAGAATATATAAGAGAATGCCTCTGTTCTTAAGTGAAATTCTACAGGAATAATTAAATTAGCTGACTTTTTTTAAACATAAATTTAAAATTGTTACAAACCTTATTATACAAGAAATATGAGACAATGTTAAATCACTGAAAAAAATTAAATATAGACAGTTCACATGTGTTCTTTTCCCTCCTCATGTAGGCACAGGGTCAGAACAGGGTGAGATTACACTGACCTGGTTTCATGGGATATGAGAAGAATGGTCACAGTCAGTGTCACTTGGGCTTACTACCTTGGGCTTCAGCAGATTCAGAAATGGAGTGGTCAGGGAAGTCTTCCATAGCTAATAAACTTGCTTTCAGACATGGAAAAAAATATGTGCCACATTTCTGGTTAATCTCTCTCAACTCAAGTACCATGTAATTAGGGGACATGGGGTGGACATTCACAATTACATGTGTATCATTCAAACTGACAGAGCCAGGGAATGTTGGCTCCCAGGACAGGAAGACCCTTCAGTGCAATGGTAATTCCTGGACCAAGGAACAAACAACATTCGGTGTCCACCATCATGCCTGCCTTCTGGGAGTCTCCCTACCTGTCTCCAAACATGCCTCCAACACATGCAACACAAGAAATATCAGCCTCTCCATGTATCATATTTTCTTTTCATCCCAAGAACTCCTTGACTACCACTCAGTATTTAGGCCCAGAATGAGATTTCTGGCAATCATATATAGAGCAAGAAATCCCACCACTAAGGCAGCCATGTGCCAAACATCATGTGAGCTATAAACAGTGGACAGGGCAGACAGCTCAAAGTTGTCCAAACTTCCCTGACTTAATGTGAGTTATTGGCTGCACAAGGGCATGTCTCATGGTAGGCTCTGCTAAGTGAGCATACAGGATGCTAAGCTGCTAGTGTTAGATCCAGCAGTAATTTCTTTGCCACTGGAAAGAAAAGGCAGGACCATGAATGACCAGTAGCTCTTCACTAAAATTCCTCCACCACACTCCCAATTGGAGTTTGTGCTTAGGCATTCCTGTATAGCTTCCTCCAGGGAGAGTCAAACCCTCACCATGGGGGCTGCAGGTGATCCTCGGGGCTGCAGAATATCCTCACATACCTACAACAAACTGCACAGGCCACAACACCTCCACAATCACTTGCACAGTTGGGGATCCCATTATATTTTCAGACCACAAGGCAGCCAGTGAGATAGAGCCCTGTTGCTTAGCAAACTGATGCCTATTGTGAAGTAGGAGAGGGTGGGTGTAATTTGCATATGGACATTCCAAGCACCCACCAAAATTCTATGAGGATTTAGAACCTAGAGTGACACTGTCTCTTCCACAGTTTCCAGCCCCAGTGAGATTTCTTCCCTGAGGTTTCTTAACTTGGGATTTCCTGCAGTATATTAGGCACACCAGGGTTCAGGTATCCCTATTTGGAGTAAAAGGAAAGATTCAGAAAATGTTGTTGTGGTGTCTACCTGCTTGTGCAGACAAGGTTCAGCAGAGAAGCCTCAATTAGAAAGTGGATATGATTGATGTGAAGTTGAGCAAATATAATAAGTTGATAGGAGGGGGAAAGTAAACCTAGGACTGTACAGCAATAAACAATACCAAAAGGAAGATACATGGACTGTATGAAGAGTACTGTTTATAATACTAGAAATCTTAATTCAAATGTCTTGAATTTAACCCAGTAATGCAAACCTGTGCAATGTGGGAGGCTAAGAAGTTATTTCAGGTTACTTGCTTTCCTGAAACTTTGCTTTCCTTTATTATAAATTGTTGATTTTTGATACTTGTGTGTTATTGTACCTTATAGATAATGTATAAAATCAATTCAATACAATGAAAGAAACAAATTTAAATTCTCATTTAAAATAATCAACATGAGGGCACAATAATTTTCTGCCAACACAATCTAAAATTCATAAACTCAATTTCATCAGAAAAAAACCCCTAAAAGAAACACAATTTGAGGTATATTCTTTAAAAGGATGGTTCAGTGGTTTTCTATGTCTAGATGAAGAAAATAATTGAGATATATTCAGATGAAAGAGAATAAATGTATCTGTAAAAGATATGCCATGTTTGATATGACACTGGACACTTTTTTCTATGCCTTTCTACACAGAATAATGACACATTTTTATCATTATTATCACTGTTAACATTTTGCTTGGTCAATAGGAAATGATTGGGTAATTGATGAGGTGGGAACCAGGCTCCTAGATGAGATAAATTTACTACAACCAGGTTAATTTAATGACTGTTGTAATGTTCCTGTGAATATGTGAGAATGCCTCTGTTCTTTAGTGAAATACTACTAGACTAATTAAAGAAACATATTTTATAAACATAAATTTAAAAATGTTAAAGAAAAACTCATTATGTAAGGAATATGAAACAATGTTAAATCTGTGAAAAAAGAAATTAGAGAAAGACAGTTCACATGTGTTGGTTTCCCTCCTCATGAAAGCACAGGGTCAGATCAGGGTGAGATTACACTGACCTGCTTTCAAGGGATATGAGAAGAATGGTCACAGTCAGTGCCCTTTGAGAGTACTTCCCTGGGCTTCAGCAAATTCAGGAATGGAGAAATTGGGAAGATTCTTCCTTTGCTAATAAACTTGTTTTCAGATCTGGAACAAAATCTGTGCCTCATTTTTGGTTAATCTCTCCCAACTCCAGCACCATGTAAAAGGGGGACAAAGGGTGGGCATTCAGAGTTACATGTGTATCATTCTAACTGACACAGCCAGGGAGTGCTGGCTCCCAGGACAGGGGTATCTCTCAGGGTAATGATAATTCCTGGACCAAAGAACAAACAGTATTCAGTGTACACCATCATGCCTGCCCTCTTGGTATCTCCATGCCTGTCCCCAATAAGGCCTCCAACTCACTCAACACAAGAAATATCAGCCTCCCCATGTATCAAATATTCTCTACACCAGAGGATGACCTTGCCTGTCACTCAGCACTTAGGCCCAGAGTGAGATTTCTGCAATCATAAATACAGGAGGAAATCCCACCACTAAGATAGCCATGAGCCAATCCTCATGTCAGCTATAAAGAGTGGACAAGGCAGACACTTCCAAGCTGTCTGAATTTCCATGACTTAAAGTGGGTTAATTGACTGCACATGGGTATACCTCATGGTAAGCTCTGCTAGGTGAGCATACAGGATGCTAAGCAGCTTGTCTTAGATCCAATGGTTATTTCTGTGCCACCAGAAAATAAGTGAGGCCAATGTTTGGCCATGGTCACTTCATTAAATTTCCCCCTTCCACAGTCCCAACTGGAATTTGCCCTTGGGCATTCCTGTATAGCTTCCTCCAGGAAGAGTCAAAACTTCACATTCCATTGGGGCTGCAGGTGATCTTCAGGGATGCAAAAAAGTCCTCATATACATGCAACAAAGTGCACAGACTGAAACACCTCCACTATCACCTGTACACCTGGTGTCCCATTATATTTTCAGACCACAAGGCAGCCATTGGGATAGAGCTCTGTTCCTTAGAAACCTGATGCTGTTTGTGCACACAAGGCTCAGCAGAGAAGACTCTACCTGAATGTATATATGAGGGATGTGAAGTTGTGTAACTGTAACAAGATGACAGGAAGGGGAAAAGTAAGCTTAAGACTGTGCAGCAATAAACAATACCCCGAGGAAATTACATGGACTCTATGAAGAGTACAGTTTATAATATTATAAATCTTTAATCAAATGCCTTGAAGATTGCCTATTAATGCAAATTTGTGCATTGCAAGGAGCATAGAAGTTATTTCAGGTTACTTGCTTTCTTGAAACTTTGCTTTACTTTATTATAAAGTGGTGACTTTTGATACCTGTGTGTTGTAGCATATAGATATTGTTTAAAATGAAGTCAATACATTAAAATAAGCAATAAATATACTTCTCATTTAAAAGAAAATCACCATGAGGGCACAATAATTTTCTGCCAATACAGCCTAAAATTCATAAACTCAATTTCATCAGGAAGAACTTCTGAAAAGAAACTCAATTTTAGGAATATTCTTTAAAAGGAAGTTTCAGCAGTTTTCTAATATGTCCAGATGAAGGAAATAATTGAAATATATTCAGATGAAAGAGAATAAGTATGCATGTAAAAGAAATGCCAGATGTGATATGAGATTGGACACTTTTGTGTCTTTCTACATTTCAGTCATTATTATTACTACTAACATTTCCTTGGTCGATAGAACATGATTGGGCAATTGTTGAGTGGGAGCCAGGTCCCTAGATTTGGTATTTGTATTACAACCAGGTTAATTTAATGATTGTTGTATTGTTCCTGAGAATACATGAGAGAATGCCTCTGTTCTTATGTGAAATTCTACAGAAGTAATTTAAAAATGACATTCTATGAACATAAATTTAAAATTGTTAAAGAAAACCTCATTAAACCAGGATTATGAAACTATGTTAAAGATGTGAAAATCAAAATTAAATTAAGATATTTTGCATGAGTTGGTTTCCCTCCTCATGAAAGCACAGGGTCAGATCAGGGTGAGATTACAATGACCTGTGTTCATGGGATATCAGAAGTTCCCACTACCCAACATCCAATTGGAATTTTCCCTTCTGCATTCCTATATACCTTCCTCCAGGGAGAGTCAAACCCTCACCATACATCAGTGCTACAGATGTTCCTCAGTGATGCAGAATCACCATCATATACCTACAACTGTTGCTGACAGGGTGGCACAGGAATGAGACACAGACACAAAGTTAAGAATTAAGGGAGAAGGGGACCCACTGCATGTAATGCTAAGTGGATGCTAATGCACCTGTGCTACAGCTATTTATTTATTTCAGAAGATAAGAGAGTATATGCTAAGTGTCCTAAGGCATGGGAAAGCCCACCAGATACCTATGTTTACATCCTGTTGCATATCAGAAGGAAAAATCTATGTTTAGGACAATGGTAAATGTTGTTGTCATAGTCACAAGACACATATCTTTACAAGGAATGCCTGCACGGCATTCCATGCAGGCCTGTGGCTTAGCATTTTAAGCCCCACCCCAGATACAGCTCAGGCAACATGGAAGACTTGGTTTCCCACATGTCCCCCTTTTTGTTTCTTCAATGCAGACAGGATGGACCAAGCAGCTTCTGCCTGCTTTAGGTCTGAGAGGGTTTTTCTCATGCATCTGAGGACTAAACAGAGATGAAGCAAAATTATTAAGATCAGGAGAATACTACCTAAAAACCCACCACCAAGAGATTTAACCCATATAAGGGGATTTAATTGTTCAAGGCCTTTAGCAATGCCTTACATAGTTTCAGTTTCAGTAAGAGAATCTAAGTTAGCACTTTGTATATCATTTACTGTTTCCTACAGTTTTAGAATATCCAATGTAAGATTATTAAAGTGTCCAAGTAAATGTTTTTATAACTTTACTCCAATTAAAAAGTGTGTGATTATATTCATGAGGGGTCACACAAAACATGGACGTATTCCAGTCACCTTTTAACTTAAATTGATACCGTAGATTCTCAACTTCTTCTCCTAGAAGGAGAACAGCATTTTCTAGGTCTACAAGGTGAGCATTAAGTTTCTTGTCAATTTGTAATTGCTTGCCCCAAGTTTTGCTTGCATTCTTGTGCCATTTTTGGACAAATTTGGTAGTCTGAATGGATTGATGTAAGGCTGTTCCTGCAACAGTAGCAGTTGTAGTGATGGCTATTATATCTATAATAAAAGCTATTAATAATCCAAGAAATCCTTTTGTTCTTTTACATACCTTTTCTAAAATTTGTAGTAACATATGCATATCAGGTGATGACTCCCAAGGTCTATGCTGTGAAACAGGGAGCCATAGACCCTTTGGTCATCTAAGAACTACTACAGTGATGTTGCTAGAATTTATGGTGTTATTTAAACAAGTATATAATGAGCAACTCCAATTGGCCAGAAAAGTAATTTCTTTAGTAGCAGTATTAATAGTTAAGTTTCCTACCCAGAACACATACGGATCTCTGACACAGGCTGGTGTTCTAGTTTGCTAATGCTGCAGAATGCAAAACACCAGAGATGGATAGGCTTTTATAAAATGGGGGTTTATTTCACTACACAGTTACAGTCTTAAGGCCACAAAACATCCAAGGTAACACATCAGTAATCGGGTACCTTCACTAGAGATGGCCAATGGCGTCCGGAAAACCTCTGTTAGCTAGGAAGGCACATGGCTGGCGTCTGCTCCAAAGTTCTGGTTTCAAAATGGCTTTCTCCCGGGATGTTCCTCTCTAGCAAGCTTGCTCCTCTTAAAAACATCACTCATAGCTCTTCAGTCTCTTTGAGTCAGCATGTTTTATATGGCTCCACTGATCAAGGCCCACCCTGAATGGGTGGGGTCACACCTCCATGGGAGTATCCCACCAAAGTCACCACCCACAGCTGGGTGGGGCACATTCCAAGCAAATCTAACCATCACCAAAACGTCTGTCCCACAAGACCACAAAGATAATGGCATTTGTGGGACACAGTACATTCAAACCGGCACAGCTGGTATTCCAAAAGTATCTATTTTTGTGAAATTTAAAGTATAATTAGTCTTGTCTGTATAATTTCCATTCCATTGAGAAATATTATGTAAACTAATAGGAAGTCTCCAAAGTGTATCTTGAACATAAGAATGATTTAAGTAGGTCTAGGTGGAACCAGTCAACATCATGCCAAATAATAGGATATTTAGCATGAGCGTTAGAGAGAATTATTAAGTGTGGAATGGTTGTAGCTATGCACTCTCCATCATAATCTTTTATGATCTGAGCAATTTGCATTTGTGCAATTCTGAACTGCATACCACTTAGGGGACCAGTCAGTTATAATTCCATAGGAACCATTCTACACCAACACTCCACTAGTTGCAGTACAATTACTCCAATGTCCCCTCTGCATTTCTGGCCACCAATACCATGGGTTGTGGCAAACAGACCATTGAGGGGCATGGCCATTAATGTTAATATTTTCATTGTAAGCAAAACTATATCCAGATATTAAAAATAAAGAGGATTTTGAAATATTGTCATGTTTAGGTATGATAGATAACCATGTCTGCCAAGTTAACTTTAAGCACCAATCAGCTTGTCCCATACATAAGGGTAAGTGTGAAAAAGCCAATGGTTGTGAATAATGTTTTCTTTCATCCTCAGGAAACTGAGGAAGTCACTCATCTGTTGGAGGAGGAAACGAAGAACCATTGCTAAAATACACAGTAGGTGAGGGATGATCCCACTCTACTGGTTGCAGCAATGGAGGATTAGGAATGTAAGCCCAATAAGTATAATTTCCTGAACGAGCACATGCTGGAGATATCCTCATGGCAACAGTGAAAAGAGCCAACATTGCTGCAGTCAGGTTAGGACCTGTTACTGGAAGCATGGCTTGCTGGACTTGTTTTTCTGCATCCTGACACAGCTTTTTTATCTGACCCCAAGTAGGATGTTGGGCTTCCCTAGTTTGGGGTGTTGACCTGATCACTGTTGTCTTCAGTGTCAGACCCTGGAACTGCATCACTGGCAGCTCAATGTCCCACAGGAATTTTCTTTTCTTTTCTGGGTCCACTTGCCAGGCCAGTATCCAAAGTGGTACTCATCCATCACCTGGGTAAACACAAGCATAATCTCATCCCCATGTTAGCAATTCTCCCATTTTCCATTCATTGATTAGCATGTCCTTCCACCATATAGGAGGTTCTTTTATGGAAATAATGTTTCAGTGTTGTCTTTTCAGCTGGAAAATGTTGTTCTATGGCAGTGCCACCCAGTTTTTCATAAAATTTAGAAAATTTAAAGTAAATAAAGCTTTTGATAATTGTTCATGGGGAGTTCCATCATCTCTCCCTTTTGTTTTGTTAAATAGTTTTTAAAGTATGATGAGCATGCTAAACAATATCTTGTCCTCGGGGATTATAAGGAATACCAGTGGTATGATGAATGCCCCAAGTTGTAGTAAAAGTAGCAAATTTTGCACAAGTATAGGCTGGGCCATTATCAGTTTTTAAATCATGGGGCAAGCCCATAGAGGCTAAACAGGCAAAAAGGTGACTACAAACATGTCAAAATGTTTCACTGGTTTGTGCTGTGGCCCAAAGAAAGCCAGAGTATGTCAATGCTGACATGAACAGTGGCTAAGCGGCCAAAGGAAGGGATATGAGTAACATCCATTTGCCCATAAATCATTGGGAGCTAGACCACAAGGGTTACCATCAGGGTCCTACAAAGGTGGAGCAGTAAGGATTTGACAATTAGGACAAGAAGGAACAATATCTTTAGCTTGTGTTCTAGTAAGGGGAAATCGAGTCATAAGTCATTGCTCATTAAGATGAGTAAGTGAGTGCAAATGAGAAGCTTCTGAAATAACAGGCAGTAATAATTTATCTGCAGCAGCATTGCCAGCTGCTAAAGGGCCTGGGAGGTTGATATGGGAATGACTATGGGTAATATAAAAGGGAGCTGCATGAGCATGAATAGCTGATTGTAGCTCAAGAAAAAAGGTTAAACAAGGAGGCAACTGTTGCTTAATGGATGCTGTTTCGATTTTACTAGCTACATGAACAATATAGGCAGAATCAGATAAAATATTAACAGCCTCAGGAAAGTCTGTTAAGATGGCTATTACAGCAGCCAGTTCAACTTGCTGGGCAGAGAAATGAGGAAGATCTAAAACTTTGGACTTAGGGCCAGTATAGGTAGCTCAACCTTTAGATGACCCATCAGTAAAAACAATGGGAGCATTGATTAAAGGCTCACAAGAAGTATACTTAGGCAGTATCCATGTGTGTACATTGAATGAACTGGAAAAGATCATTTTTTGGGTAATGATTACCCAGTTGGTCAACAATAATCAGCTAGAGCAATTTGCCAAGCTAGATGTTGTTGCAAAATAACTGAGAGTTCTTTAGCAGTTACAGGGAGCACATTAAATGAAGGTTGAACCATTGAGTTGTTTTGCGTTTCTCTGGCTTGAGCAACTAAAGTAGCTAAGAGATCTAGATAAGGGGAAATGGATCTTACAGAAGAATTGGGTAAGTCTAACTACTTCTACAAAGCTTATCATTTTTGTGCAAAGCAAACCTGTGGGGGATCTGGGAGTGGAAAAGATAAGTAGAGACAAAGGTTGTGTAGGATCAACACGGGACACTTGAGCTTGTTGAATTTTAGCTTCCACTAGTTGTAATTCCTTTTCTTCAGCTGAAGGTAAAGACCTGGGGCTGTTTAATTTAGAATCCCCAGAAAGGAGAGAAAACAGGTTGGAAAACTCATAGTTAGCGATACCAACTTTGGGGTGAAGCCAATTAATATCTCCTAGTAATTTTTGTAAATCATTTAAGGTAGTGACAGCATCTCTGTGGAGTTGCACTTTTTGGGGTTGAATTGTAATTCTATTGATACTAGAACCCAAATACTGCACAGACAAAGTGGATTGCACTTTATCAGTAGCAATATGCAAACCCACAGCCTTTAAAGCCTTCTGAACAGCATAGAACAAATCTTCTACTTCAGTCTCCTGAAGTGCAGAGCACAAAATATCATCCATATAATGGATTATATAAGCTTTAGGAAAATTTAAATAGACAGGCTGTAAGGACTGGTTGACATAATATTGACATACTGTAGGACTATTTAGCATACCTTGTGGTAAAACCTTTCACTGATATCATTTAGAAGGGGTTTTATTGTTAAGGGACAAAATAGTAAAAGCAAATTTTTCCTTGTCTTGATCAGTTAAAGGGATGGAAAAGAAACAGTCTTTAATATCAATGGCCTCTAAATCCCAGTTTTCAGGAATCATGCTAGGATTGGGGAGCCCAGGTTGTAAAGGTCCCATGGGCTGAATGACAGCATTAACACCTCAGCTAACATTCTCCATTTTCCTGATTTTTTCTTTATTGAGAACACAGGACAATTGCAAGGACCTAAAGACTTTTCAATATGCTGTAAGGACAATTGCTCTTGAACCAATTCATGTAAAGCCACTAATTTTTCTTTTGTAAGTGACCACTACTCTACCCATACTGGTTTTATTGTAGTCCATACTAATGGGACAGTTTGGGGAGGTGAATGAACAGTAGCCACCACTATAAAGTTTATATCCTAAACGAAATTGATCACATTTTGGTGAGACTTGTTTGAGTGAAGGGGTACCTTGCAAACATACACCAAGCCCATTGCTAGAGACATACCCCATATTTGCCATCATGTTGTGGCTTTGAATACTGTACACTCCACCAGGAGGAGAGATATGTACAGTAGCACCTCATTGTTCAAGTATGTCTCTGTCCCAAAGATTAAGAAGCAGAGCAGCCACATAAGGTTGTAGAGTGGCCTTCTGTCCCTCAGCACCAAGGCAAGACAAAATATGAACACTTTGCATAAGTTCTTGAGGGGAGCCTAGGCCCACAACAGTAATTCATGCCTCTTTCAATGGCCAATGTTGGGGCCAATTTTGTTTACTAATAACAGAGACATCTGTGCCTGTATCTATAAGCCCAGTAAAGCTATGCCCATGAATTGTAAGAGTACATATAGGGCGTGGCTCCTGCAAAGCCTCTGTGAGAAAAATTCCTGCCTTGTCTGTGCTACCAAAACTTCCATTTTCCCGGTTTTTAGAGGAGGAACCAACAGGTTCATGAGGTAATAATAAGAGTTGAGCAATTCTTTCACCTTTGTGGGCAGTCCATGGAATAGAGGAAAACATGACCACCTGAATTTCCCCAGTATAGTCAGAGTCAATGACTCCAGTGTGTACACGAACACCCTTAAGATTGAGAGAATCGTGTCCAAGCAAAAGACCCTCCGTCCCTTTAGGTTAGGGGCCATAAAACCAGTGGGGACCTTAACAGGAGGATTATTGGGGAGAAGACATACCTCAGTATTGGCAGTGAGGTCTACTGCTGTGCTCCCTGCTGTAGCTGGGGAAAGCTCCAAGATGGAGGGCTTGGAGTTGGTGGAGGGACAGCATGCAGATTTTGATGTTGGATTGGGAATGCTCCCTTTCTGTAAAGGGCTGGGAGCCCACTTCGATTGCTGTTTCCCAAAAGGGAGGTGCCATCCTTATGAAAAGCAGATCAGCAGTGGTTAGCCCAGTGTTGACATTTTTGGCATTTCAGGCACATACCAGGCTGCTTCTGCAAAGATTTATTTTTAGAGTGACTGCATTCTTTTCTGGTATGACCCATTTTTCCACAGGAAAAGCAATTTCCTGGGAACCAACAGCCAACTCTCAAATTAGCCATGGCTTGAGCCATCATTTCTGCTTTATAGCCTTCAGTTCCAATATCTTGGCATAATCAAATGTAGCCAGTAAGATCAGTTTTACCTTTCAATGGGGCAATGGCTTGCTGGCAATCTGTATTAGCATTTTCATAAGTGAATAGCTGCAAAATAGTATCAGCAGCCTTCAGATTATTAACGTGTCATTTTATGGCCTCTTGAAGCTGAGAAATAAAATCTGTATAGGACTCTTTTGGCCCTTGAAAAACCTTTTGAAAGGATTGTGCAGCTTTACCTTTTGCCTCAATTCTTTCCCAAGCTCACAAACAGCAAAGGCAAATTTGCTCAATTGCCTGGTCATTATAGATGGATTGATTTTCAATGGTGGAATAGGCTCCTTTCCCCAGTAATTGATCAAGTCTTATGTTTACATTATTATGCCAATTATGAGAGGCTTGTTGTTCTGCATGCTCTGCCCACCAAGTCCTAAACTGTAAATATTCCCCAGAGCTAAGAACTGTATGTGCCAATGTGGTCCAATCAATAGGAATTAGATGAGAGCCCTCTGCTAAACCTTGAAGAATACCAAACATAAAGGGGGAGTGAACCCCATAAGTTTGAACAGACTTCTTCAATTCTTTAAGAATCACAAATGGAACATGCCCATGGGAGAAAATATAAATTCCATGAGGATGATTAGCATCTTGGCCAGGGGGCATCTCTTCATGAACTTTAATGGGGAAAACAGCAGGACAACACATGGCTTCCAGATCTCCACGCTGCCTAGCTTCTGCCAGACCCTGCTGTACACCAGATAGGTGGGCTGGTTTAACTACTGGGGTACAGCTATGCACAGGAAGAGGCAGTGGAGGAGGCAGGGGCCATTCCTCTCAGCAAGGTGCAGAAGAAGGTTTTGGGCATTGACAAGAATGAAAAACTTCAGCAGATTTTACTGGATCTTTTTCACACTTATCATCATCAGAAAGAGGATTGGGACCAGTATTGTCATCAGACTCATCTTCTTCCTCATCATCATCAGTTTTTAAAGGCTCAAAAACAAACTTAATTAAAGACCATGTGGACCAAAAAGTAATAGGCAAATTAACTCCTTGCATATGTTTCTGTTTCAATTCCTTACCTACCCACTCCCAGTCGTGCAATTCAAGGGAGCCAAGGGTAGGGAACCAAGAGCAATATTTTACAATAACCTGTAGCAATTCCAAGATTTGTGTTTTTCCCACATTGACACCACTGGTCTGCAGCAGCTGCCACAAGAGGGAAATATAGGGCACATATTTATTGTGTCCTTTGACATTACCCATTACCCTGCTTATAATGCTTGAGGTCATTCTACAAGGAATGCATACAAAAGATGGCCATTAGCTCCACCGAAGTTTCAGCACTGTTATATCTCAGTAATTCAAGTGATTCTTCTGTCAGGAACCAGGTCCAGTTCTTAGAGCCCCATGTTGGGTGCCACTTGTTGCTAACAGAGTGGTGCAGGAATGAGACACAGACACAAAGTTAAGAATTAAGGGAGCAGGGGACCCACTGCATCTCATGCTAAGTGGATGCTAATGCACCTGTGCTCCAGCTATTTATTTATTTCACAAGATAAGAGAGTATATGTTAAGTGTCCTAAGGCATGGGAGAGCCCACCAGATACCTAGGTTTACATTCTGTTGCATATCAGAAGGAAAAATCTAGGTTTAGGACAATGGTAAATGTTGTAGTCATAGTCACAAGACACATATCTTTACAAGGTGTGCTTGCATGGAATTCCATGCAGGCCTGTGGCTTAGCATTATAAGCCACCACCCCAGGTATGGATCAGGCAACATGGAAGACTTGGTTTCCCTCATACAACAACCTGCAGAGGCCACACCTTCACCACCACCTCCATATTTGTGGATCCCATTATATTTTCAGACCAAAGGAAACCATAATGATAGAGCCCTGTTGCATAGCAACCTGATGCCTATTGTGAGCTAGGAAATGATCAGCATAATTTTCAGGTGAGCATTTCAAGCACCCACCCAAATTCTATGCTGCTTTGGAACCTGTGCTGTCACTGACTCCTCCACATTTTTGAGCCCCAGTGAGATTTCTTTTCTGAGGTTTCTTAAGTTGGGATTGCCTGCTGTATATTAGGCACATCTTGGTACAGGGATTCCTATTTGGAGTAATGGGAAAGATTCAGAAGCAGTTGATGTGGTATGTAGCTGCTTGTGCACACAAGGCTCAGCAGAGTAACCTCTATTTGCAAGTGGATATGAGGGATATGAAGTTGTGTTACTGGAACTAGATGACAAGAGGGTGAAAAAGGAAACCTAGGACTATGCAGGAATACACAATACCCCAAGGAAGATACATGGACTCTTTTAAGAGTACTGTTTATAATATTATAACTCTATTCAAATGCCTTGAATATAACCCATTAATGAAAATGTGTGCAATGTAGGAAGCAAAGAAGTTATTTCAGGTTGCTTGCTTTCCTGAAACTTTGCTTTGCTTTAATAGAAAGTGGTGATTTTTGATACTTGTGTGCTGTTGTAGCTTATAGCTATTGCTTGAAGTGAATTCAAAACAATGAAAGAAACAAAAATTAAACCCGTCATTTAAAAAAAATCACCATCATAGCAAAATAATTTTTTTGCCACTAGTGTCTAAAATTCAGGAACTCAATTTTATAAGGATGAACCTGTGTAAAGAAACACAGTTTGATGAATACTCTTTAAAAGGATGGTTCAACAGTTATCTAATATATCCAGATGAAGGAAATAATTGAGATGTATTGAGATGAAAGAGAATAAATATACCTGTGAAACAAATGGCATGTTTAATTTGAGACTGGACACTATTTTTGTTTTGTGGATTTCTACATTTCTGTCATTATTATTACTGTTAACATTTTGCTTAGTCGATAGGGCATGATTGGGTCTTTGTTATGGTAGGGAACAGGCACCTAGATGAGATATTTGTACTACAACCAGGTTAATTTAATCATTGTGGCAATGTTCCTGTGAATATGTAAGAAAGTGTCTCTGTTCTTAAGTGAATTTCCACAAGAATGATTAAGGAAACTGACATTGACATATTTTTAAACATACATTTAAAATTGTTAAAGAAAACCTTGTAAAACCAGGATTATGAAACAATGTCAAATTGATTATAATTGAAATTAAATTAAGGTAATTCACATGAGTTGGTTTCCCTCCTCATGAAGACACAGGGTCAGATTAGGGTGAGACTACACTGACCTCCTTTCATGGGATATGAGAAGAAAGGTCTCAGTCAGTGTCACTTGGACCAAATCCCTTGGTCTTCAGAAAATTCAGGAATGGAGGGGTTGGGGAAGTCTTCCTTTGCTAATAAACATGCTTTCAAATCTGGAAAAAAAGATGTGCCACATTTGTGGTTAATCTCTCCCAAGTTCAGCACAATGTAAAAGGGGGGTTTTGTAGTGGACATTCACATTTACCTGTGTATCATTCTAACTGATAGTGCCAGGGTATGTTGACTCCCAGGACAGGGATATCCCTCAGTTCTAGGATAAACCCTGGACCAAGGAACAATCAATAGTCATTGCACAATTTCATCTCTGCCCTCTGGGAGTCTCTGTAACTCACCCCAATAATGCCTCAAACCCACTCAACACAAAAAATGTCAGCCTTTCCATGTGTCATGTGTTCTTTTCATCACAGGAACACACTGTCATTCAGCATTAAGGTGCAGAATGAGATTGCTTTCAAGCATAAATAGAGCAAGAAATCCCACCACTAAGGTAGCCATGAGCCAATATTCATGTCAGCTATAAACAGTGGAGAGATGAGACACCTCAAAATTGTCAAAATTTCCCTGAACTGAAATGGGTTCATTGACTGCAGGGGGGAATGCCTCCTGTAGGCTCTTCTAATTGAGCACACAGGATGGTAAGCTGCTTGTCTTAGATATAGTGATAATTTCTGTGCCATTGGAAAAAAAATCACAGGTCAAGCTTGGCCAGGGGCACTTCATTACATTCCCCCCTACCAGACACACCCAATTGCACTTCATTACATTCCCCTGCCCACACACCAATTGGAATTTGCCAATTGGCATTCCTATAAGGGCTTCCTCAAGGGAGAAATCAAACCCTCACTATCCATCGGTGCTACATGTGATCCTCAGGGCGCAGAATAATCCTCATGTATCTACAACAGACTTCACAGGCACAACACCTCCACCATCTCCTGAACACTTGGGGGATCCTATTATATTTCCAGACCACAGGGCAGACATTTGGACAGAATCCTGTCCGCTTATCACCTGATGCCTGCTGAGAGTAGCAGAAGGTCAGCATAATTTGCATAGTGCGTTCCAAGCACCTTCCAGAATTCTATGCTTCTTTGAAAAATTGGGATGTCTCTGTATCCTCTCAAAGGTTCAAGCCACAGTGAGATTTCTTCCCTGAGGGTTTCTTAACGTGAGATTCCTGCTGTATATTAGGCAAAGCAGGGTAGAGGGATTCATATTTGGAGTAATCGGAAAGATTCAGAAAACAGTTGGTGTGGTGTGTAGCTGCTTGTGCACACAAGGCTCAGCAGAGGAGACTCTTTGAAACTGGTATATAGGGATATGAAGACTTGTAACTGGAACTAGATGACAAGAGGGGGAAAAAGGAAACCTAGGACTGGCAGGCCATAAATACCACACAGAAGATGCTATGGACTGTATGAAGATTACTGTTTATAATATTAGAAATCTTTAATCAAAATGCCTTTTAGATAATCCATTAATGCAAATGTGTGCAAGTGCAGGAAGAAAGAAGTTATTTCAGACTATTGCCTTTCCTGAAACTTTGTTTGCTTTATTATAAATGATTTTGGATACTTCTTGTGATGTTTTAGCTAATAGATAATGTTTAAATGAATTCAATACAATGAAAGAAACAAAATTTTAATTCTCATTTAAAAAAATCATCATGCAATGCACAATAATTATCTGCCAATACAAGCCTAAATTCATAAACTCAATTTCATGAGGGAAGAACCTCTGAAAGAAACAACAGTTTGAGGAATATTCTTTCAAAGATAGGTTCAGCAGTTTTTCTAATATACCAGATGAAGGAAATAATTGAGATATACTCAGATGGAAGAGAATAAATATACCTGTAAAAGAAATGCCACATTTGATATGAGAAAACATGATTTTTGTTTTGTCACTTTCTACAATTTCTGTCATTATTATTACTGTTAACATTTTGTTTTGTTGATAGGACTATGATTGTGTAATTGTTTGAGGTAGGGACCAGGTACTTAGATGAGATATTTGTACTACAAACCACATTAATTTAGTGATTGTTGTAATTATCCTGTGAATACAATAGAGAATATCTCTGTTCTTAAGTGAAACACTACAGGAATAATGAAGGAACCTGACATTTTGTAAACATATATTTAAAATTTTTAAGAAAAGCTTATCAAAAAGGAATTTGAAACTTATGTTAAATTGGTGAAAAAAATAAATTAAATAGATTCACATGTATTGTTTTCCCTCCTCAGGAAGGCACAGGGTCTGATCTGGGTGAGATTACACTGACCTACTTTCATGGGAAATGGGAAGATTGTCACAGTCATTGACATATGGGCATACTCCATTGGGCTCAGAAAATGCTTGAGTGGAGTGGTTGGGAAGTCCTTCTTCCTTGCTAACCAGCATGCTTTTCTGATCTGGAACAAAATATGTGCCCAGTTGTGGCTAATCTCTCCCAAGTCCAACACCATGTAAAAGGGGGGACTTGAGGGTGTGCTTCACAATTACATATCTATCATTCTAACTGACAGAGCCAGGGTATGTCAGCTCCCAGGGCTGTGATATTCCCTCAGGACAATGATAATTCCTGGACTAGGAACAATCAATATTCAGTGTACACCATCATGCCTGCCTTCTGGGAGTTCTCCATACCTGTCTCCAGTAATGTCTCCAACAACTCAACACAAAAAATTCAGCCTCTCCATGGGACATGTGTTATCGTTCATCACAGGAACACTTTGACTGTCAGTCAACATTTTGGCCCATAATGAGATTTCATTCAAGCATAAATAGTGCAAGAAATCCCACACTAAGGACAGCCAATGAGCCTACCTCATGTGAGCTATAAACAGTAGAGAGGGCCAACACCTCAAAGTTTTCCAAATATCCCTGACATAAAGTGGGTTCATTAACTTAACATGGGCATGCCTCATGGTAGGCCTGCACTAAGTGAGCAACCCAAGATGCTAAGCTGATTTGTCTGACATCCAGGGGTAATTTCTATGC
The DNA here is from genome assembly GCF_015220235.1 of Choloepus didactylus. Classification (NCBI taxonomy): domain Eukaryota; kingdom Metazoa; phylum Chordata; class Mammalia; order Pilosa; family Megalonychidae; genus Choloepus; species Choloepus didactylus. The sequence goes on from NW_023637581.1 coordinate 2,043,120, forward strand.
CATTACAAAAAAAAAAAAAAAAAAGGCAGGCCCAAGCTTGGCCAGGGGCACATCATTAAAGTTCCTCCTACACCACACCCAATTGGAATTTGCCCTTGGGCATTCCTCTAGAGCTTACTTCAGGGAGAGTCAAAAACTTACCATCCATTGGGGATGCAGGTGATTCTCAAGGCTGCAAAATCATCCTCGTATACCTTCAACAAACTGCACAGGCCACAAAATCTCCACCATCACCTGCACATTTGGGGGATCCCATTATATTTTCAGAACACAAGGCAGCCATTGTGATAGAGACCTGTTGCTTTCCAACCTGATGCCATATTTTGAGGTAGGAGATGGTCAATGAATTTGCATATGTGCATTCCAAGCACTGCCCAGAATTCTATGCTGCTTTGGAACCTGGGCTGATGCTCTCTCCTCTACAAGTTTGAGCACCAGTGACATTTCTTCCATTAGTTTTCTTAACTTGGGATTTCCTGCAGCATATTAGGCACACCAAGTTACATGGATTCCTATTGGCAGTAATGGGAAAGATTCAGAAACAATTTGGGGTGGTGTGTAGCTGCTTGTGCACACAAGGCTCAGCAGAATATCCTCCATTTGAAAGTGGATATGAGAATGAAGTCATGTAAGTTGAAATATGATGAGAAGAGGGGAAAAGGGGAACCCTAGAACTGTGCAGCAACAAACAATACCCCAAGGAAGATAAATGGACTGCATGAAGAGTACTGTTTATAACATTAGAAATCTTTAATCAAATGCCCTTGAAGACAACCCATTAATCCAACTTGTGCAATGAAGGCAGCAAAAAAGTTATTTCAGGTTACTTGCTTTCCTGAAACTTTGCTTTGCCTTATTATAAAGTGGTGATTTTTGATACCTGTGTGTTGTTTTAGCTTATACATAATGTTTAAAGTGAATTTAATACAATGAAAGAAACAATAATTAAACTTTTCATTTAAAAATAAATCACCATTAGGGCACAATAATTTTCTGCCAATTGAGCATAAAATTCATAAACTCAATTTCATCATGAAGAACCTAAGAAAAGAAACACAATTTTAGGAATAGTCTTTAAAATGATGTTCAGCTGTTTTCTATTATGTCCAGAAGAAAGAATTAACTGAGATGTCTTCAGATGAAAGATAATAAATATATCTGTAAAAGAAATGCCATTTTTGATAAGAGACTGGAAACTATTTTTGTTATGTGGCTTTCTGAATTTCTGTCATTATTATTACTATTAACATTTGCTTGGTCGATAGGTCATGATTGCATAACTGTTGAGGTGGAGTCCAGGCACCAAGATGAGATATTCGTACTTCAAACAGGCTAATTTAATAATTGTGGTAATGTTCCTGTGAATATGTAAGATAATGTCTATGTTATTAACTGAAATAGTACAAGAAAAATTAAAGTAACTGACATTATTTTAAACATAAATTTAAAATTGTTAAAAAAAAACTTTTTATACATGGAATATGAAACAATGTTAAATGGGTGAAAAAAGAAATTCAAAAAGAGTCCACATCTGTTGGTTTCCCTCCTCAGGAGGACACAGGGTCAGATCAGGGTGAGATTACACTGATCTGTTTTCATGGGATATGAGAAGAATGGTCACAGTCAGTGCCATTTGAGTCTACTCCCTTGGGCTTCAGCAAATTCATGAATGGAGAGGTCAGGGAAGTCTTCTTCCTCTGCTAACAAACATGCTTTCAGTTCTGGAACAAAACATGTGCTGCAATTGTGGTTAATCTCTCTGAAGTCCAGCACCATGTAAATGGGGGACTTTGTGTGGACATTCACATGTACATGTGCATCATTCTAACTGACAGAGGCAGGTTATGTTGGCTCCAAGTAGACGGATATCCCTCAGGCCAAAGAAAATTCCTGGAACAAGGAACAAACAATATTCAGTGTACACTATCATGCCTGCCTTATAGGATTCTCCATATCAGTTCCCAATCATGAATCCTCCCTCTCAATACAAAAAATACCAGCCTCTCCACTTATCATGTGTTCTCTTCATCACAGAACCATCTTGACTGCAACTCAGCATTTATCCCAGAATGAAATTTCTGGCAAGAATAAAAAGAGCAAGAAAACTCACCACTAATACAGCCAAGAGCGAATCCTCATGTCAGCAATAAATAGTGGACAGGGAAGACACATCAAAGTTGTCCAAATTTCCCTGAGTTAAGGTGGGTTCATTGACTGCACATTGGCATGCCTCATGGTAGGCTCTGCTAAGTGAGCACACAGGATGCTAAGCTGCTTGTCTTAGATCCATTGGTAATTTCTGTGCCATTGGAAAAAAAGGCAGGCCCAAGCTTGGCCAGGGGAACTTCATTAAAATTCTCAATGCCCCAAACCCAATTGGAATTTGCCCTTGGGCATTCCTGTAGAGCTTCCTCCAGGGAGAGTCAAAACCTCACCATACATCAGGGCTACAGGTGATCCTCTTGGCTGTAGAATTATCCTCATATACCTACAACAACTTCCCAGGCCACAAAACCTCCAGCATCACCTGCAGTCTTGGGGAACCCATGATATATTCTGACAACAGAGCAGCCATTGTGATAGTGCCCTGTTGTTTAGCAACCTCATGCCTATTGTTAGGTAGAAGAGGGTCAGTGTATTTTGCATATGTGCATTCCTAGCACCTGCCAGATTTCTATGCCAGTTTGGAACCTGGGCTGACACTGTCTCCTCCACAGATATAAGCCCCAGTGAGATTTATTCCCTGAGGTTTCTTAACTTGGGATTTACTGCTGTATATTAGGCATACTGGGTTAAAGGGATTCCTATTTGGAGTTCAGAGAAGGATTCAGGAGCATTTGATGTGGTTTTTATCTGCTTGTGCAAACAAGGCTCAGCAGAGATGCCTGTATGTTCAAGTGGATATGAGGGATGTGAAGTTGTGTAAATGGAACAAGATGAAAAAAGGGGGAAAAGGAAACCTAGGACTGTGCAATTATAAACTATACCCCCAGGAAGATTCATGGACTGCACTTAGAGTACTGTTTATAATTTCAGATATCTTTAATCAAATGTCTTGAAGATAACCCATTAATCCAAACTTGTGCAATGTGGGAAAAAAAGAAGTTATTTCAGATTACTTGCTTTCCTGAAATTTTGCTTTATTATAAAGTGGTGATTTTTCATACCTGTTTGTTATTTTAGCTTATAGAAAATGTCTAAAGTGAATTCAGTATAATGATATAAACCAAAATTAAATTTCTCATTTAGAAAAAATCACCATGAGGGCACAATAATTTTCTGCCAATAGAGAATAAAATTCATAAACTAAATTTCATCAGGAAGAACCTCTGAAAAGCAATACAATTTGAGGAATATTCTTTAAAAGGAGGGTTCAGCATTTTTCTAATATGTCCAGATGGAAGTAATTGAGATATACTCAGATGAAAGAGAATAAAAATAACTGTAAAAGAAATGCCACATTTGTTATGACACTATTATTGTTTTCTGCCTTTCTACATTTATATCATTATTATTATTATTAACAGTTTGCTTGGTCAATAGGACATGATTGGGTAATTCATGTGGTGGGGATCAGGCACATAGATGAGATATTAGTATGACAACTAGGTTAATATAATGTTTGTGGTAATGTTCCTTGGAATACATGAGAGAATGCCTATGTTCTTAAGTAAAATAGTACAAGAATAATTAAAGAAACTGTTTTATAATATTAGGAATATGAAACAATGTTAAATCAGTGTAAAAATAATTTAAATAAAGAGTTCACATGTGTTGGTTTCCCTCCTCAGGAAGGCACAGGGTCAGATCACAGGGAGATTACACAGACCTGATTTCATGGGATATGAGAAGAATGGTCACAGTCAGTGCCCCTGGGACCTACTATCTTGGGCTTCAGCAAATTCAGAAAAATCTCAATTATTTCCTTTATCTTGACATATTAGAAAACTGTTGAGCCATCCTTTTAAAGACTATTCCTGAAACTTTCTTTTCAGAGTTTCTTCCTGATGAAATTGAGTTTATGAATTTTAGGCTGTATTGGCAGAAAACTATGGTACACTAATGGTGATTTATTTTTTGTAAATGAGAAGCATAATTTATGTTTTTTTTCATTTTAATGAATTCATTTTAAACATTATCTGTAAGCTACAACAACACAAAAGTATCAAAGATAAGCACTGTATAATAAAGCAAAGAAATTTTCAGGAAAGCAAGTAACCTGAAATAACTTCTTTGCTTCCTATATTGCACAAGTTTGCATTAATGGGTTATTGACAATATATTTGATTGAAGATTTCTAATATTATAAACTGTACTTTTCATATATTTGATGTGTCTTCCTAGGGATATTGTTTACTGCTGCACATTCCTTGGTTTCCTTCTTCCCCCTCTTGTCATCTAGTTGTAGCTGCACTACTTAACACCCATCATATTCACTTACAAATACAGGCTGCTCTGCTGAGCCTTCTGTACACAAGCAGCTACACAGCAGACCAACAGTTTCTGAATCTTTCCCATTATTTGTATGAATCTCTGTACCTGGTGTTTCTAATATACAGCAGGAAATGCCAAGTTAATAAAAGCATGGAAAAAATCTCAGTGGGTCAAAACATTGGAGGAGACAGTGTCAGCACATATTCCAAAGCAGCATAGAATTCTGGTGTTATCTTGGCAGGCACATATGCATATTATGCTGACCCTCTCCTACTTTACAGTAGGCATCAGGTTGATAAGGGACAGGGTTCATTCCCAATGGCTGCCCAGTGGTCTGAATATATAATGGAATCCCCAAGTGTGCAGGTGATGGTGGAGGTGTTCTGGCTTGTGCAGTTTATTGTAGGTATATGAGGATGATTCTACAACCAGGAGGATCACCTGCAGCCTCAATAGATGGTGAATATTTGACTCTCCCTGGGGGAAGCTCTACAGGAATTCCCAAGGTCAAATTCCATTTGGGTTATGGTAGGGGAACTTTAATGTAGAGCTTCCTCCAGGGAGAGTCAAACCCTCACCATACATCAGGGCTGCAGGTGATCCTCAGGGCTGCTGAATCTTCTTCATATACCTACAACAAAGTGCACAGGCCAAAGCACCTCCACCAACACCTGCACACTTGGGGAATCCATTATATTTTCAGACCACAGGACAGCCATTGGGATATAGCCCTGTTGTTTAGCAACCTGATGAATATTGTGAAGTAGTAGAGGATCAGCATATTTTGCATATGCACATTCCAAGCACCTGCCAGAAATCTCTGTCACTTTGGAACCTGGGATGACAGTGTCTCCTCTAAAGGTTCATGACCTAGTGAGATTTCTTCCATCAGTTTTCTCAACACAGGATTTCCTGATGTTTATTAGACACACAAGGGTACAGGGATTCCTATTCATAATAATGGAAAGATTCAGAAACAGTTGGTGTTGTGTTTAGCTGCTTGTGCACACAATGTTCAGTAGATAAGTCTCTATTTGAAAGTGGATATGAGGGATGTGAAGTCATGTAACTGGAACTAGATACCAGGAGGGAGAAAGTGGAAACCTAGGACTCTGCAGCAATAAACAATACCCCAAGGAAGATAGATGGATGGTATGAAGAGTATTGTTTATAATATTAGAAATCTTTAATCAGCTGCCTTGAAAATAACCCATTAATGCAAACTTGTGCAATGTGGGAAGCAAAGAAGCTATTTCAGGTTACTTGCTTTCCTGAAACTTGGCTTTGCTTTATTATAAAGTGGTGATTTTTGATAATTGTGTGTTGTAGATAAAAGATATGTTTTAACTAAATACAATAAAATGAAAGAAAGAAAGTTGAAACTTTTCATTTAAAGAAAAATCACCATGAGTGCACCATAGTTTTCTGCCAATACAGCCTAAAACTCAGGAACTCAATTTTATCAGGAAGAACCTCTGAAAAGAAACACAATTTGAGGAACATTCTTTAAAATGATGGTTCTGCAGTTTTCTGATATGTCCAGATGAAGGAAATAATTGAGATATATTCTGATGAAAGAGAATAAATACACATGTAAAGAAAAGCCACCTTTGATATGAGAGCAGACAGTTTTTGCTTTGTGGTTTTCTACATTTCTATCATTAATATTACTAATAACATTTTGCTTGGTTGATAGGACATGACTGGTTAATTGCTCAGGAGAGGGCCAGTCAACTAGATGAGATAATTATACTACAACCAGGTTAATTTAATGATTGTTATATTCCTGTGAATACATAAGAGAATGTCTCTATTCTTAAGTGAAATGTTACAAGAACATACAAAGATACTTGCATGATTAAAACATATTTAAATATTTAAAGAAAATCCTATTCAAGGAACATGAAACAATGCTAAATTGGTGATAAAAGAAACTAAATAAAGACAGTTCACATTGGTGGTTTCCCTCCTTATGAAGGCACAGTGTCATATCACAGTGAAATTACACTGACCAGCTTTAATGGGATATGAGAAGAATGGTCACAGTCAGTGCCACTTGGGCCTACTTGTTTGGGCTTCAGCAAATTTGGGAATGGATACATCAGGGAAGTCTTCTTCCTTTGCTAATAAACTTGCTTGCATACCTGGAATAAAATATGTGCCATATTTGTGATTAATCTCTACCAAGATGAGCACCATGTGAAAGGGGGACTTGGGTGGGCATTCACAGTTACATGTGTTTCTTTCTTACTGACACAGCCAGGGTATGTTGAACCCCAGGACAGGGATATCCCTCAGGCAATGATAATTCTTGGAGCAAGGAACCAACAATACTCAGTGTACACCATCATACCTACACTCTGGGAGTCTCCATCACTGTACCCAATAGTACCTCCAACCTACCCAAAAATAAAATTTCAGCCTCACCATGTATCATATGTTATCTTCACCACAGGACCACCTTGAGTGTCATGCAGCATTTGGACCCAGAATGAGAAATCTTGCAAGCATAAATAAAGCAAGAAAGCCCACAACTAAGGCAACCATGAAAAACTCCTCATGTCAGCTATAGAGAGAGGACAGTTCAGACACCTCAAAGTTGTTCAAATTTCCCTAACATAAAGTGGGTTCATTGACTTTAAATGGGCAGGCCTCATTTTAGGCTCTGCTAATTGAGCACCCTGGATGATATGCTGCTTGTTATAGATCCAGTGGTAATTTCAGGGCTGTTGGGTAAAAAAGGCATGCCCAAGCTTGGCCTGCAGCACTTCATTGAAGTTCCCCCTAAAACACACCCAATTGGAATTTGCCCTTGGGCATTCCTCTATACCTTCCTCCTGGTAGACTCAAACCCTCACCATCCATTGGTGCTGCTCATGAACCTCAGGTCTGCTGAATCTTCCTCATATACTTACAACAAATTGCCCAGGCCAAAACACCTCCACCATCACCTGCAAACTTGGGTAGCCCATTGTATTTTCAGACCTCTGTGCAACCATTGGGATAGAGCCCTGTTGCTTAGCAACCTGATGCCTTTTGTGAGGTGGAAGAGGGTCAGCATAATTGGAATATGTACATGTCAAGCACCTGACAGAATTCTATGCCACTTTGGAAACTGGGCTGACACTGTCTCATCCACAGGTTCAAGCCCCACTGAGATTTTTTCAAAGAGTTTTATTAACTTGGCATTTCCTGCTGTATGTTAGACACACCAGGGTACAGAGATTCCTTTTTGTAGTAATTGGAATGATTCAGAAACAGTTGGTGTGGTGTGTAGCTGCTTATGCACACAAGGCTCAGCATAGTAGACTCTATTTGAAAGTGGGTATGAAGGATGTGAAGTCTTGTAGCTGCAACTAGATGACAAGGGAGCATAGAAGGATATGTAGGACTGTGCAGCAATAAACTACACTCCTAGGAAGATACATGGATTGTATGAAGAGTACTGTTTATAATATTAGAAATCTTTAATCAAATGCATTGAAGATAACCCATTAATGCAAACATATGCAATGCAGGAAGCAAAGAAGTTATTTCAGGTTACTTGCTTTCCTGAAACTTTGCTTTGCTTTATAATAAAATGCTGATTTTTATACTTGAATGTTGTACCTTATAGGTAATGTTTAAAATGAATTCAGTAAAATGAAAGAAACATGAATTAAACTTCTCATTAAAAAATAATCACCAAGAGAGCACCATAATTTTCTGCTAGTACAGTCTAAAATTCATAAACTCAATTTCATCAAGAAGAAATTCTGAAAAGAAACACAATTTGAGGAATATTCCTTAAAATGATGATTCAGCAGTTTTCTAATATGTCCAGATGAAGGAAATAATTCAAGTATATTTAGATGAAAGAGAATAAATAAACCTGTAAAAGAAATGCCACATTTGATATGAGACTGGACACTATTTTCATTTTGTGGCTTTCTAAATTTCTATCATTATTATTACTATTAACATTTTTCATGGGTGATAGAACATGATTGGGTAATTGTTCACAAGGGGTCTAGGCCCCTAAATGAAATATTTGTACTACAACCAGGTTAATTTGAAGATTGTGGCAATATTCCTGTGAATATTTAAGAGAATGTCTCTGTTCTTAAGTGAAATACTACAAGAATAATTAAAGAAATTGACATTTTTTAAACATAAATTTCAAGTTCCTATAGAAAACCTTATTACACAATGAATATGAAACAATGTTAGATCAGTGAAAAGATAAATTAAATAAAGACAGTTGACATGCGTTGGTTTCCCTCCTCATGAAGGTACAGGGTGAGATCAAGATAAGACTAAACTGACCTACTTCCATGGGACATGAGAAGAATTATCACAGTCAGTGCCACTTTGGCCTACTACCTTGGGCATAAGCAAATTCAGGAATGGAGAGGTCAAGGAAGTCTTCTTACTTTTCTAATAAACTTGCTTTCAGATCTGTAACAAAACATGTGGCATATTTGTGATTAATCTCTCCCAAGTCCAGCACCATGTAAAACTGGGTCTTGGGGTGGGCATTCACAGTTACATGTGTATCATTCTAACTGACAGAGCCAGGGTATGTTGGCCACCAGGACAGGGTTAATCTTCAGGGCAATGATAATTCCTCATCCAAGGAACAAAATGTATTTAGGGTACAACAATATGCCTGCCCTCTGGATGTCTCCATCCATGTATGAAATCATGCCTCCAACCCATTCAACAAAAGTATATCAGCCTCTCCACATATCATGTGTTCTCTTCATCACAGGACCTCCTTTTCTGTCATGCATGATTTAGATCTAGAATGAGATTTCTGGCAAGCATAAACAGAGGAAGAGTTCCCACCACTGAGACAGTGGTAAGCCAATCCTCATTTCAGCTACAAACAAAGTTGTCCAAATTTCCCTGACATAAAGTGGGTACATTGACTTCACATGGGCATGCCTCATGGTAGGCTCTGCTAAGTGAACACCCAGGAATCTAAGTTGCTTGTCTTAGATTCAGCAGTAAATTCTGTGACAATGGAAAAAAAAGAAGGCCCCAGCTGGGCCAGGATCACTTTATTAATGTTCACCCTACCCCACAAAACCAATTGGAATTGGCCATTTGGCATACCTGTAGCACTTCCTCCAGGTAGATTCAAACCCACCACATTCATCGAGGCTGCAGGTATTCCTCAGAGCTGCAGAAAAATTCTCCTATACCTATAACAAACTGCACTGGCCACAACAACACCTCCATCAGACAACAAGGCAGCCATTGGAATAGAGCCCTGTTGCTTAGCAACCTGATGCCTATTGAGAGGTAGGAGAGGGTCAGTATAATTTGCAGAAGTGCATTCAAAGCCCCCACCAGAATTCTTTGCCACTTTGGAACTTGGGCTGGCCCTGTCTCCTCCACAAGTTTGAGCCACAGTGAAATTTCTTCCCTGAGGTTTCTTTACTTGGGATTTCCTGGTAGTATATTAGTCACAACAAGGTAAAGGGATTCCTCTTTGAAGTAATGGTTAAGATTACCAAGTTTCAGGGACTCCTATTTGGGGTAAAGGGAAAGATTCAGAAACAGTTGGTGTGGTGTGTAGCTGCTTGTGCACAAAAGGCTCAGCAGAGTAGTCTCTATGTGAAAGTGGATATGAGGGGTGTGAGGTCATGTAATTGTAGCTAGATGACAAGAGGGTTAAAAGTAAACCTAGGACTGTGCAGCAATAAACAATACCACAAGGAAGATAAATGGACTCCATGAAGAGTACTGTTTATAATATTAGAAATCTTTAATCAAATGCCTTGCAGATAATCCATTTATGCAAACTTGTGCAATGCAGGAAGCAAAGTTATTTCAGGTTACTTGCTTTCCTGAAACTTTGCTTTGCTTTATTATAAAGTGGTTATTTTTAATACCTGTGTATTGATGTAGCTTTTAGATAATGTTTAAAATGAATTCAATACAATGAAAGAAATATAAAAGTTAAACTTTCTCATTAAAAGAAAATCACAGTGAGGGCAAAATAATTTCTACACCAATACAGCATAAAATTCATAAACACAATTTCATCTGGAAGAACCTCTGAAAACAAACACAGTTTGAGGAATACTCTTTAAATGGATGGTTCAGCCCATTTTCTAGTGTGTTCTGAAGAAGGAAATAATTGAGATATATTCAGATGAAAAAGAATGAATATAGCTGTGAACGAAATCCACATTTGATATAAGACTGGTCATGATTTTTGTTTTGTGCCTTTCTACATTTCTCTCATTAGTATTATTAGTAACATTTTGCTTGGTAGATAGGACATATTGGATATTGATGAGGTGGAGAACAGGACCCTAGTTAAGATGCTTTTACTACAATCAGGTTAATTTAATGATTGTGGTAATTTTCCCTGTGAATACATAAGACAATGCCTCTGTTCTTTAGTGAAATGAAACAAGAATAATTAAAGAAACTTGCATTATTTAAACATAATTCAAAATTGTTAACGAAAAACTTGTATAAGGAAATGAAAAAATTAAATCAGTAAAAAAAAGAAATCAAAGACAGTTCACATGTGTAGGTTTCCCTTCTGATGAAGGCACAGGGACAGATCAGGGTGAGATTACATGACCAGCTTTCAAAGTGATATGAGAAGAATAGTCACAGTAGCCACTTGGGCCTACTCCTCTTTGCTTCAGCAAATTCAGCAATGGAGATGTCAGGAATGTCTTCTTCCTTTGCTAATAAACTTGCTTTAGGATTTGGAAAAAAATAGCTGCCACATTTGTGGTTAATGCCTCCCAAGTCCAGCACCATGTAAAAAGGTGACAAGGGGTGGTCATTTATAGTTACATGTGTATTATTTTCAATGACAGAGCCAGGGAATTTTGGCTACCAGGACAGGGATATCCCCAGTATAACCATAATTCACAGAACAAGGTAAAACAACACTCAGTGTACACCATCATGCCTGCAACTGGGCCTCCATACCTGTCCCCAATCATGCCTCCAACCCACTCAACACAAGAAATATCATCCTCTCCATATGTCATGTGTTCTCTTCATCACAGCAGAACCTTCACTGTCACTCAGCATTTAGGCCCAGAATGGGATTTCTTGCAAGCATAAATAAAGCAAAAATCCCATCACTAATTCAACCATGAGCCAATCCTCAGGTCATCTATCAAGAGTGGAGAGGGCAGACAACTCAAAGTTGTCCAAATTTCCCTGACTAAAAGTGGGTTCATTGACTGCACCAACTGTTAAGTGAGCACATGTGATGCTATGCTGCTTGTCTTAGATAAAGTGGTAATTTCTGTGCCATTGGAAAATAAAAGGCAGGTGCATGCTTGGCCAGGGAAACTTCATTATGGTTTCCTCTACCACACACCAATTTGAATTTGTCCTTGGGGATTCCAGTATAGACTCCTCCAGGCTAAGCCAAAACCTCACCATTCATCAGGGCTGTAGTTGATCCTCAGTGATGCAGAATAATCCTCATATACCTACACAGCACTGCACAGGCCACAACACCTCCACCATTACTGTCACACTTGGGGATAACATTATATTTTCAGACCACAGACCACCCACTGGGATAGAGCCCTGTTGCTTAGCAACCTGATGTCTACTGTGAATTAGGAGATGTTCAGCATAATTTGCACATGTGCATTACAAGATCCCACCAGAATTATATACCACTTTGGAACCTGGGCTGACACTGTCTCCTCCACAGGTTGGAGCCCAAGTTAGATTTCTACCCTGAGTTTTCATAACTTGGGATTTCCTGCTGTATATTAGGCACACAGCTATACAGGGATTCCTATTTTGAGTAATGGGAAAGATTCAGAAACAGTTGGTGTAGTGTGTAGTGTTCACACAAGGCTCAGCAGAGAAGCCTCCATTTTAAAGATATGTGGGATGTGAAGTCATGTAACTGGAACTAGATGACAAGTGGGGAAAAAAGAAACCTATGATTGTGTAGTAATAAAAGATACCCCAGGGAAGATACATAGACTGTATGAAGAGTACTGTTGATATTAGAAACCATTAATCAAATGCCTTGAATTTAACAAATTAATGCAAATGTGCTATGCAGGAAGCACAGAAGTTATTTCAGGTTACTTGTTTACCTGAAACTTTGCTTTGCTTTGTTATAAAGTGGTGATTTTTGATACTTGTGTGTTGTTGTACCTTCTAAATAATGTTTAAAAATGAATTCAATACAACAAAAGAAACAAAATTTGACTTCTCATATAAAATAACCACTATAAGGGCAAAAATAATTTTCTACTAATAAAAACCTAAATTTCATAAACTCAATTTCATCAGGAAAAACCCCTAAAAGGAACACAATTTGAGTTTTATTCTTTAAAAGGATGTTCAGGAGTTTTCTAATATGTCAAGATGAAGGAAATAATTAAGATATATTCAGATGAAAGAGAATAAATGTACCCGTAAAACAAATGCACATTTATTATGAGACTGGACACTATTTGTGTTTTGAGGCTTTCTACATTTCTATCATTATTATTATTATTAACATTTTGCTTGGTTGATAGGACATGATTAGGTAAGTATGAGGTGTGGTCCAGAGCCTTAGATGAGATATTTTTACTACAACCAGGTTAATTTAATGATTGTGGTAATGTTCCTGTGAATACATAAGAGAATGCCTCTGCTCTTAAGTGAAATACTGCAAGAATAATTAAAGAAACTGACATTTTTAAACACAAATTAAAAATTGTTAAATAAAACCTTATAATACAAGGAATATGAAACAATGTTAAATAAGTGAAAAAAGAAAATAAATTCAGACAGTACATGTGTTGGTTTCCCTCCTCAAGAAGGCACAGGGTCAGATCAGGATGAAATTACAGTGACCTGATTTCAAGGGATATGAGAAGAATGGTCACAGTCAGTGCCACTTGGGCCTACTCTCGGGTTTCAGCAATTTCAGGAAAGGAAGGCTCAGGGAAATCTTCATTGTTTGTTAATAAACTTGCTTTCAGATATGGAACAAAATGAGTGCCACATTTGTGGTTAATCTCTCCCAACTCCAGCCCCATGTAAAAGAGGGATATGGGGTTGGCACTCACAGTTACATATGTATCATTCTAACTGACAGAGCCAGGGAATGTTGGCTCCCAGGTCAGGGATATCCCTCGGTACAACAATAATTCCCAGACCATGGAACAAACAATATTCAGTGTACACCAACATGCCTGCACTCTGGGATTCTCCATACCTGTCCCCATTCATGCCTCCAACCCACTCAACACAAGGACTGTCAGCCTCTCCATATATCATGTGTTCTCTTCATCACAGGACCACATTGACTGTCACTCAAAATTTAGGCCCAGAATAAGATTTCTGTCAAGCATGAATAGACCAAAAATTCCACCAGTAAGACACTCATGAGCCAATCCTCATGTCAGCTATAAACAGTGGACAGGGCAGACACCACAAAATTGTCCAAATTTCCCTGACTTAAAGAGGGTTCATTGACTGCACATGGGCACACCTGATGGTAGGCTCTGCTAAGTGAGCACACGGGGTACTAAGTGGCTTGTCTTGGATCCAGCAGTAATTTCTTTGCCATTGGTATAAAAAAGGCAGGCCCACACTTGGCCAGGATCACATCATTAAAGTTTCCCCTACCACACACCCAATTGGAATTTGCCCTTGGGCCTTCCTTTATAGTTTCCTCCAGGGAGAGTCAAACCCTCAACTTCCATCAGGGCTGCAGGTGATCCTCAGTGCTGCAGAATAATACTCATATGCCTACAACAAACTGCCCAGGCCACAACACCTCCACCATCACCTTTGCACTTGGGGAACCAATATTTTCATACCACAGGGCAGCCATTAGGTTAGAGCCCTGTTGTTTAGCAACCTGATGCCTATTGTGAAGTAGATGATGTTCAGTGTAATTTATCCATGTGCATTCCAAGCACCTGCCAGATTTCTATGCCACTTTGGAACCTGGGCTGACACTGTCTCCTCCACAGGTTTGAGCCCCAATGTGATTTCTTCCCTGAGGTTTCTTAACTTGGGATTTCCTGCTGCATAGTATGCACACCAGGTGTGCCAGTTTGAATATATTGTGTCCACCAAACACCATTATCTTTGATTTAACCTTGTGAAGGCAGAAGTTATCAGTATTGATTAGATTGTAATTCATTGAGTGTTTCTATGGACTGCACCCCACCCAGCTGTGGGAGATGACTCTGATTTGATAAATTCCATGGAGGTGTTGCTCCACCAATTTGGGGTGGGTATAAGTTGATCAGTGGAGCCATATTAATAAGCTGACATAACAGAAGGAAGTCAGTGCAGCTGAGAGTGATATTTTGAAGAGGGGTTACAGCCAAGAGGGACCTTTGATGAAAGAACAGGAGCAGCAGATGAGAGACAGTTTGACACCAGCCAATGAAAGCAGGAGCTACAGCCACAAGGGACACTTTGAAGAATGCATTGGAACTGAGAGAGGAGCATTAGCTTACAGGATATTTTGAAGATGGACTTTGAAAGCAGACTCTTGCTTCAGAGAAGCTAAAAGAGGACAAATACCCCAATTGCAACTAAGAGTGACATTTTTGGGGAACTGCAGCCAAGAAAGGAATGTCCCAGGAGAAAGCTGTTTTGAAACCAGAACTTTGGAGCAGACACCAGCCACATGCCTTCCCAGCTAACATAGGTTTTCCAGACACAATTGACCATCCTCCAGTGAAGGTTCCCAATTGCTAATGTGTTACCTTGGACACCTTATGGCCTTAAGGCTGTAACTGTTTGTTCAAATAAACCTCCTTTTATAAAAGCCAATCCATCTCTGGTGTTTTGCATTCTGGCAGCATTAGTAAACTAGAACAGATTTAGGTATTGAGATTGGGGTGATTTGCTGCTGAGTTTGCAAATACCAAACATGTTAGAATGGCTTTTTAAATGGATAAGGTGAAGATTTGGGAAGAATTGTAAGGAGCTTGATAGCAAAGTCCCAGACTGCTTTGTAGAGACTGTTTGTGGAAGTATGGACTCTAAAGATACTTCTGATGAGACCTTGAGCAGAAATGATGGATGTGTTGTTGCAAACTGGAGGGAAGGCAATCTGTTTTAAAGTGGCAGAGACTTTGGCAAAATTGAGTCCCAGTGTTGGATGGAAGGAAGAATTTGAAAACAACAACCTGCAATACTTATCTGAGGAGATCTTCAGACTACATGTGGAGGATGTACCCTAGCTTCTCCTTGCAGCTTATAGTTAAATGCAAGCACAGAGAGGTAAACTTAGAACTCAACTCTTGGGCTCAAAGAAACCAGAAGCAGATGGCTTGGAAAATTATGAGCTTCCAGGGGGTGGAATCTCAGAAACTACAGCCCAACATGAGGATGTAACCAAACATGGAACACAGCCACCATTTCAGTACAAGCCACGATTGGAAAAGTTGTTAAGCAGAAAGGATTTGTGGAAAGTCCCATTGCTGGATGGCTTTGACCCCTGTGTGCTTCATGCAAATCCAACAGAATTTCTTTGAGATATTTATAGACAGAGCCATTGCTGTTCTGGACTGGAGGAGACAGACAAGGAACAAATTGAAGGAAAAATTTCTTCAAAGACAGAGCCATGGAGGTTGAGGTCTGGAGTCAAGAGTTCTTGGGCTGGGAGAGCAGAGCAGCCCACATGCATGGAAAGGGTGAGTTTGCCATGGAGGTCATAGGTGGGCCTTCCACCTTGATGCTCAGGAAATATTCTGCCGACCCAAGCCTCAAAGAGGGTGGAGCACATTCCCAGGGAATTGGGGAGAGCCTGGATGCCACCACACTGTTCTAAAGGGGTTGAGCATGTGCCCCAGAGATGGAAGGAAATCTGGGAGCTGCTCTGATGTTTGAGTATGGTGGAGCTGAGAAGGTGGTCTCCGCAATGTGTGGATATGTTGAAGCACTTGCTCAAGCATTTGGAGAAGAAAGGGCTGCCACAAAGGCCCTTAGGAAGGGTTAGAATCCCACTCTCTCAAGCCACAAGTATGCAACATCATTCTGTTAATGATTCTCAGACTTTAAAATCTAATGAAGTTTGTCCTCCAGATTTTAGGAACTGTTTTGGTCCTGTTAACCCTGTTTTCCTTACTGTTTCTCCTTATGGAAACGGGAATGTTTATATCCTATGAATGTCCCTCCTTTTTATATTGGAAGCACACAACTTGTTCTAAGATCACAGACCCACGGCCAAAGGAAAATTATGCCTTAGGACTGACTATGCCTATAATTGATTTTGATGAGATGTACTTAACTATTGTTACTGAAATGGTATAAGATTGTGTGATGTTGTGGTATGAATGTATATTGTATATGGCAAGATAATGTCACTTTGGGGTCCATGAGGTGGAATGTGTCAGTTTGAATATATTGCATCCCCCAAACACCATTATCATTGATGTAATTTTGTGTGGTCAGATGTTATCAGTGTTGATTATGTTGTAATTTGTTTTAGTTTGCTAATGCTGCAGAATGCAAAACACCAGAGATGGATAGGCTTTTATAACGGGGGTTTATTTCACTACACAGTTACAGTCTTAAGGCCACACAACGTCCAAGGTAACACATCAGCAATCGGGTACCTTCACCGGAGGATGGCCAATGGTGTCCGGAAAACCTCTGTTAGCTGGGAAGGCACGTGGCTGGCGTCTGCTCCAAAGTTCTGGTTTCAAAATGGCTTTCTCCCAGGACGTTCCTCTCTAGCAAGGTTGCTCCTCTTCAAAACATCACTCACAGCTGCACTTCATTTAGTCTCTTTGAGTCCGCATGTTTTATATGGCTCCACTGATCAAGGCCCACCCCCGAATGGGCGGAGCCACACCTCCATGGGAACATCTCATAAAAATTATCATTACCCACAGCTGGGTGGGGCACATTCCAAGCAAATCTCTGCCCCACAAGACCACAAAGATAATGGCATTTGGGGGACACAATACATTCAAACTGGCATATAATTCTTTGTAATGTACTGAACCCAGTGGTGGGTGATGACTGTGATTGGATAATTTCCATGGAGGTATTGGTTTGCTCATTTGGGGTAGGTCTAAGTTGATCAGTGGAGCCATATAAATGAGCTGACATAACAGAAGGAACCCAGTGCAGCTGAGAGTGATATTCTGAAGAGGGGCTATGGCAAGAGGGACAATTTAAAGAAAGCACAGGAGCTGCAGATGAGAGACAGTTTGAAGATGGCCATTGAAAGCAGGAGTCACAGCCAAGAGGGACACTTTGAAGAATGCACTGGAACTTAGAGAGGAGCTTCAGCTGACAGAGACATTTTGAAGAAGGCCTTTGAAAGCAGACTCTTGCTCTGGAGAACCTAAGAGAGGACAAATATCCCAAGTGAAACTAAGAGTGACATTTTGAGGAACTTCAGCCTAGAGACAAATGCCCTGGGAGAAAGCTATTTTGAATCCAGAATTTTGGAGCAGATGCCAGCCACGTGCCTTCCCAGCTAACAGAGGTTTTCCAGACACCAATGACCATCCTCCAGTGAAGGTACCCAGTTGCTGATGTTTTACCTTGGACACTTTATGGCCTTAAGACTGTAACTGCATGACCAAATAAAACCCCTTTTATAAAAGCAAACTATTTCTGGTGTGTTCATTCTGGCAGCATTAGAATACTACAGCACTAGGGTTCAAGTATTTCTATCTGGAGTAAAGGGAAAGATTCAGAAACAGTTGGCGTGTTGTGTAGCTGCTTGTGCACACAAGGCTCAGCAGAAAAGCCTCTATTTGAAAATGAATACGAGGTATGTGAAGTCAGGTAACTTTAACTAGATGATAAGAGGGGGAAAAGGTAAACCCAGGATTGTGCAGCAATAAACAATACCCCAAGGATGATACATGGACTGTATGAAGAGTACTGCTTATAATATTAGAAATCTGTAATCAAATGCCTTGAAAATTACACATTAATGCAATCCTGGGCAATGTGGGAAGCAAAGAAATTATTTCAGCTTACTAGCTTTCCTGAAAATTTGCTTTGATTTATCATAAAGTGGTAATTTTTGATACCAGTGTGTTGTTGTAGCTTATAGATAATGTTTAAAATGAATTCAATACAATGAAGGAAACAAAAATTAAACTTCTCATTTAAAAAAATCACCATGAGGGCACAATAATTTTCTGCTAATACAGCCTAAAAGTCATAAACTCAATTTCATCAGGAAGAACCTCTGAAAAGAAACACAATTTGAGGAATATTCTTTAAAAGGATGGTTCAGCAGTTTTCTAATATGTTCAGTTGAAGGAAATAATTGAGATATATACAGATGAAAGAGAATAAATATACCTGTAATGAAATGCCACATTTGATATGAGACTGGACATTATTATTGTTTTGTGCCTTTCTACATTTCTATCATTATTACTATGAACATTTTGCTTGGTCCATAGGACATGTCTGAGCAATTATTGAGTTGGGGTCAGGCCCCTAGATGAGATATTTGTTCTACAACCAGGTTAATTTAATGATGGTGGTAATGGTCCTGAGAATACATAAGAGATTATCTCTGTACTTATGTGAAATACTCTAAGAATAATTAAATAAACTGAAATATTTTAAAGATAAATTTAAAATTCTAAAAGAAAACCTTAGTTTACAAGGATTATGAAACAATGTTAAATCAGGGAAAAAATTAAATAAAGACAGTTCACATGGGTTGGTTTCCCTCCTCATGTACATGCATGGTCAGATCAGGGTGGGATTTCACTGACCTGCTTTCACGGGATATGAGAAGAATGGTCACAGTCAGTGCCACTTGGGCCTACACCCTTGGGCTTCAGCAAATTCAGGAATGGAGGATTCGGGTAAGTTTTCTTCCATTGCAAATAAACTTGCTTTCAGATCTGGAAAAAATATGTGCCACATTTTTGGTTAATCTCTCCCAAGTCCAGCACCATGTAAAATTGTGACCCGGGGTTGGCATTCACAGTTAAATGTGTATCATTCTTACTGGCAGAGCCAGGATATGTTGGCTCCCAGGAGAGTGATTTCCCTCAGTGCAATGATAATTGCTGGAACATGGACCAAAAATATTCAGTGTGCACCATCATGCCTACTCTCTGGGAGTCTCCATCCCTGTCCCCAGTCATGCTTCCAATCCACTCAACACAAAATGTTTCATCCTCTGCATGAAAACTCTGTTCTCTTCACAACAGGACCACCTTGACTGCCACTCTGCATTTAGGCCCAGAATGAGATTTTGGGCAATCATAAATAGACCGAGAAATCCCACCACTAATACAGCCATGAGACAATCCTCATGTCAGCTATGAACTGTGGACAAGTCAGACACTTCAGAGTTGTCCAAATTTCCCTGAATTATGTGGGTTCATTGAGTGCACATGGGCATACCTCACGGTAGGCTCTGCTGAGTACATGGGATGCTAAGCTGCTTGTCTTAGATCCAGTGGTAATTTTGGTACTATTGGAAAAAAAAAAAAGGCAGGCCCAAGCTTGGACAGGAGCACTTCATTAAAGTTCCACCTATCATGCACCCAATTGAAATTTCCCTTGGATATTCCTGTATAGCTTCCTCCAGATACAGTCAAGCCCTCACCATCCATTGGTGCTGCAGGTAATCCTTGGGGCTCTAGACTCATCCTTATATATATTCAACTCACTGCACAGGCCACAACACCTCCACCATCACCTGCACACTTGGGGATCCCATTATATTTTCAGACCACAGGGCAGCCATTGGTATAGAGCCCTGTTGCTTAGGAACCTGATGCCTATGGTGAGGTAGAAGATGGATGGTGTAATTTGTATATGTGCATTCCAAGCACCTACCAGAATTGTATGCTGTTTTGGAACCTAGGCTGACACTTTCTCCTCCACAGGTTTGATCCCCAGTGAGATTTCTTCCCTGAGGTATCTTAGCTTTGGAATTCCTGCTGTATATTAGGCATACTGGGGTACATTGATTCCTAATTGGAGTAATGGGAAAGACTCAGAAACACATGATGTGGTGTTTAGCTGCTTGTGCACACAAGGCTCAGGAGAGAAGTCTCTATTTAAAAGTGGATATTAGGGCTGTAAAGTCATGTAACTGGAATTCAATAACAACAGGGTGAAAGGAAACCTTGGATTGTGCAGCAATGAATAATACCCTAAGGAAGATACATGGACTGTTTGAATACTACTGTTTCTAGTATTAGAAATCTTTAATCAAATGCTTTGAATTTAATGCATTAATGCAAACTTGTGCAATGTGGGAAGCAAAGAATTTCCTTCAGGTTACTTGCTTTCCTGAAACTTTGCTTTGCCTTATTATAAAGTTGTGATTTTTGATACTTGTGTGTTTTTGTACCTTATAAATAATGTTTGAAATGAATTCAATACAATGAATAAAAAAACTTATCATTTAAAAGAAAATCACCATGAGCACACAATAATTTTCTGCCAAGACAACCTAAAATTCATAAACAATTACATCAGCAAAAACCCCTAAAAGAAACACAATTTGTGGTATATTCTTTAAAAGAATTTCAGCAGTTTTCTAATATGTCCAGATGAAGGAAATAATTGAGATATATTCAGATGAAAGAGAATAAGTATACCTGAAAAATAAATGCCACATTTGATATGACACTGGACACTACTTTTGTTTTGTGCCTTTCTACATTTTTATAATTATTATTACTATTAACATTTTGCTTGGTTGATAGGACATGATTGGGTAATTGATGAATTGGGGACCAGGCCCCTAGATGAGATAAAAGAACTACAACAAGGTTAATTTAATAATTATGGTAATTTTCCTGTGAATACATAAGATAATATCTTTATTCTTAAGTGAAATACTACAAGAATAATTAAAGAAACTGACATTATATTAAACATAAATTTAAAATTGTTACAGAGTACTTTATTATACAAGTTATCTGAAACAATGTTAAATTGGTAAAAAAAGAAATTAAACAAAAACATGTCACATGTGTTGGTTTCCCTCCTCCAGAAGGCACAGGGTCAGATCAGGGTGAGATTACTCTGACCCACTTTAATGGGATATGAGAAGAATGGTCACAATCATTGCCACTTGGGTTTACTCTCCTGGGCTTCAACATATTTGGGAATGGAGTGGTCAGGGAAGTCTTCTTACTTTGCTAATAAACTTGCTTTCAGATCTGGAACAAAATATGTGACACATTTCTGGTTAATCTCTCCCAACTCCTGCACCATGGAAAAGGAGGACATGGGGTGGGCATTCACAGTTACATGTGTATCATTGTAACTGACAGAGCCAGGGAATGTGGACTCCCAGCACAGAGATATCTCTTAGTGCAATGATAATTCCTGGAACAAGAAACAAACAATACTCTTTGTACACAATAATGGCTGCCCTCTGGGAGGTTCCATACCTGTCCCCAATCATGCCTCCAAACCACTCAACAGAAGAAATTTCAGCCTCTCCATGTGTCAAGTGTTCTCTTCATCACAGAACTAGCTTGACTTTCACTCAGCATTTAGGCTCAGAATGAGATTTCTGGCAATCATAGAGAAAGAAATACCACCAATAAGACATCCATGAGCCAATCCTCATTTCAGCTCTAAATATTGGAGAGGACAGACCCCACAAAGTTGTCCAAATTTCCCTGACTTAAAGTGAGTTCATTGAATGTACATGGGCATGCCTCATGTTTGGCTATGCTAAGAGAGCACACGGGATGCTAAGCTGCTTTTCTTAGATCCAGTGGCAATTACTGTGCTATTGAATAAAAATGCAAGCCCATGCTTGGCCAGGGTACTGCATTAAAGTTCCCCCTAACACACACCCAATTGGAATTTTCCCCATGTCATTCCTGCATTGCTTCCTCCAAGGAGAGTCAAACCATCAGTATACATCAGGGCTGCAGGCAATCCTTGGGGCTGCAGATTAATCCTCATTTACTTAAAACAAACTGCACAGGCCACAATGCCTCCAAAATCACATGCATGCTTGTGGTTCCCATTATGTTTTCAGACCACAGGGAGGCCACTGGGATACAGCCCAGTTGATTAGCAACCTGATAGCTATTGTTAGTTGAGATGTTAAGCATAATTTGCTCATTCACATTCCAAGCAGCCACCAGTATTCTATGCTGCTTTGGAACCTGGTGTGACATTTTCTCCTCCACAGATTCCAGCCATAGTGAGATTCCTTCCATGAGTTTTCTTAATGTGGGATTCCCTGCTGTATATTAGGCACAACAGGGGACAGGTGTTCCTATTTGGAGTAATGGGAAGGATTCAGAAACCTTGATGTGGTGTGTAGCTGCTTGAGCACAAAAGGCAAGCAGAGAAGCCTCTATTTGAAAATGGATATGAGGGACGTGAAATCATGTAACTAGATTTAGATGACAAGAGGGGGGAAAAGGAAAAATAGGACTGTGCAGTAATAAACAATACAGCACAGGAGATACATGAACTGTATGAAGAGTACAGTTTAAAATATTAGAAAATTTTAGTCAAATGCCCTGAATTTAACCCATTAATGCAAACTTGTGTAATGTGGGAAGCAAAGAAGTTATTTCAGGTTACTTGCTTTCCTGAAACTTTTCTTTGCTTTATTATTAAGTGGTGATTTTTGATACCTGTGTGTTTTTGCACCTTATACATAATATTTAAAATGAATTCAACTCAATGAAAGAAATAAAAATTTAACTCTCATTTAAAAATAATCACCATGAGGGAACAATAATTGTCTGCCAAAACAACCTAAAATTCATAAACTCAATTTCATTGAGTTAGGAAACCCCTAAAAGACACACAATTTGAGGTAAATTCTTTAAAAGGATGTTTCAGCAGTTTAATAATATGTCCAGATGAAGGAAATAAATAAGATATATTCAAATGAAAGAGAATAAATATACTTATATAAGAAATGCCACATTTGATATGATACTGGACACTATTTTTGTTTTGTGCCTTTCTACATTTCTATCATTATTTTTACTATTAACATTTTGTTTGGTCAATAGGACATGTTTGGGTAATTGTTGAGGTGGGGTCTGGTCCCTAGATGAGATATTTGTAGTACAACCAGGTTTATTTAATGATTGTTGTAATGTTCCTGAGTATCTATAAGAGAATGCCTCTGTTCTTAAGTGAAATTCCACAGGAATAATTAAATTGACTGACTTTTTTAAAACATTAATTTAAAATTGTTAAGAAAACCTTATTATATGAGGAATATAAAACAATGTTAAAACAGGTGAAAAAAATAAATACAGACAGTTCACATGTGCTGGTTTCACTCCTCATGAAGGCACAGTGTCAGATCAGGGTGAGATTGCACTCACCTGCTTTCATGGGATATGAGAGAGAATGGTCACAGTGTCACTTGGGCCTACTACCCTGGGCATCAGCAATTTTGGTTATGGAGTTGTCAGGGAAGTCTTCTTCCATTGCTAAGAAACTTCCTTCAGATCTGGAACAAAATATGTACCCCATTTGTGGTTAATATCTCCTAAGCCCAGCACCATTTAAAAGGGTATCTGGTGGAGGGCATTCCCAGTTATAAGTTTATAATTTTAACTGACAGAGCCAGGGTATATTTGCTCCCAGGACAGGGATATCCCTCAGTGCAATGATAATGCCTGGACCAAGGAATAAACAATATTCAGTGTACACCATCTTGCCTGCCCTCTGAGTGTCTCCATCCCTGTCCCCAATTATGTCTCCAACCCACTCAACACAAAAAATCACAGACCCTCCTTATACCATTTGTTCTCTACATCACAGGAACACCTTGACTGTCACTCAACATTTTGGCACAGAATGAGATTTCTGGCAATCATAAATAGAGCAAGAAATCCCACCACTAAGACAGCTATGAGCCATTCCTCATGACAGCTGTAAACAGTGCACAAGGCAGACACCTCAAAGTTGTCCAAATATCCCTGAATTGAACTGGGTTTATTGACTGCACATAGGCATGCCTCATGGTAGGCTCTGCTAAGTGAGCACATGGGATGCTAAGCTGCTTGTCTTAGAACCAGTGGTAAATTCTGTGCCATTGGAAAAAAAAAGGCAGGCCAATGCTTGTCTGGGGCACTTCATTAAATTTCCAGCTACCACACACCCAATTGGAATTTGTCCTTGGGCATTTCTTTATAGCTACCTCCAGGGAGAGTCAAACCCTCACCATCCATCAGGGCTGCAGGTGATCCTCGAGGATATAGAATAATCTTCATAATGCTACAACAAACTGCACAGGTCAAAGCAAATCCACCATCACCTGCACAGTTGGGAATCCCATTATATTGTCAGAAAACAGGGCAGCCATTTTGATAGAGCCCCATTGCTTAGCAACCTGATGCCTATTGTGAGGTAGGACACATTCAGCATAATTTGCACATGCTCATTCCAAGCACCCACCAGATTTCTATGCCACTTTGGAACCTAGGCGGACACTGTCTCCTCCACATTTTTGAGCTCCAGTGAGATTTCTTCCCATTGGTTTTTTAACTTGGGATTTCCTGCTGTCCATTAGGCACACCAGGGTTCAGGGATACCTATTTGGAGTAAAGGGAATGATTCAGAAACTGTTGGTGAGGTGTGTAGCTGCTTGTGCACACAAGACTCAGCAGAGAAGCCTCTATTTGAAAATAGATATGAGGGATGTGAAGTCATGTACCTGAAACTATATGACAAGATGGGGAGAAAGTAAACCTAGGACTATGCAGCAAAAAAAAAAAAAAAGAAAGAAAGAAAGAAAGAAAAAACCCACAATGAAGATACATGGACTGTATGAAGAGTACTGTTTATATTATTAGAAATATTTAATCAAATGCCTTGCAGATAACCCATTAAAGCAAACTTGTGCAATGCATTAAGCATATAATTTATTTCAGATTACTTGCTTTCCTGAAAGTTTGCTTTGCTTTACTAAGTGGTGATTTTTGATACTTGTGTGTTGTTGTGCCTTATAGATAATGTTTACATTGAATTCAATTAAATGTAATAAATAAAAATTTAACTTCTCATTTAAAAATTATCACCATGAGGGCACAATAATTTTCTGCCAAAACAACCTAAAATTCATAAACTCAATTTCATCAGGAAAATCCCCTAATACTCACAAAATTTGTGGTAAATTCTTTCAAAGGATTTTTGGCAGTTTAATAATATGTCCAGAAGAAAAAAATAATTGATATAAATTCAAATGAAAGAGAATATACTTACAAAAGAAATACCATGTTTGATATGAGACTGGACACCATTTTTGTTTTGTGTCTTTCTACATTTGTATCATTATTACTACCATTAACATTTTGCTTGATTGATAGGACATATTTGAGTAATTGTTGATGTGGGGACTGGTCCCTAGATGAGATATTTGTAGTACAACCAGGTTTATTTAATGATTGTTGTAATGTTCCTGAGAATATATAAGAGAATGCCTCTGTTCTTAAGTGAAATTCTACAGGAATAATTAAATTAGCTGACTTTTTTTAAACATAAATTTAAAATTGTTACAAACCTTATTATACAAGAAATATGAGACAATGTTAAATCACTGAAAAAAATTAAATATAGACAGTTCACATGTGTTCTTTTCCCTCCTCATGTAGGCACAGGGTCAGAACAGGGTGAGATTACACTGACCTGGTTTCATGGGATATGAGAAGAATGGTCACAGTCAGTGTCACTTGGGCTTACTACCTTGGGCTTCAGCAGATTCAGAAATGGAGTGGTCAGGGAAGTCTTCCATAGCTAACAGACTTGCTTTCAGACATGGAAAAAAATATGTGCCACATTTCTGGTTAATCTCTCCCAACTCAAGTACCATGTAATTAGGGGACATGGGGTGGACATTCACAGTTACATGTGTATCATTCAAACTGACAGAGCCAAGGAATGTTGGCTCCCAGGACAGGAAGACCCTTCAGTGCAATGGTAATTCCTGGACCAAGGAACAAACAACATTCGGTGTCCACCATCATGCCTGCCTTCTGGGAGTCTCCCTACCTGTCTCCAAACATGCCTCCAACACATGCAACACAAGAAATATCAGCCTCTCCATGTATCATATTTTCTTTTCATCCCAAGAACTCCTTGACTACCACTCAGTATTTAGGCCCAGAATGAGATTTCTGGCAATCATATATAGAGCAAGAAATCCCACCACTAAGGCAGCCATGTGCCAAACATCATGTGAGCTATAAACAGTGGACAGGGCAGACAGCTCAAAGTTGTCCAAACTTCCCTGACTTAATGTGAGTTATTGGCTGCACAAGGGCATGTCTCATGGTAGGCTCTGCTAAGTGAGCATACAGGATGCTAAACTGCTAGTGTTAGATCCAGCAGTAATTTCTTTGCCACTGGAAAGAAAAGGCAGGACCATGAATGACCAGTAGCTCTTCACTAAAATTCCCCCACCACACTCCCAATTGGAGTTTGTGCTTAGGCATTCCTGTATAGCTTCCTCCAGGGAGAGTCAAACCCTCACCATGGGGGCTGCAGGTGATCCTCGGGGCTGCAGAATATCCTCACATACCTACAACAAACTGCACAGGCCACAACACCTCCACAATCACTTGCACAGTTGGGGATCCCATTATATTTTCAGACCACAAGGCAGCCAGTGAGATAGAGCCCTGTTGCTTAGCAAACTGATGCCTATTGTGAAGTAGGAGAGGGTGGGTGTAATTTGCATATGCACATTCCAAGCACCCACCAAAATTCTTTGAGGATTTAGAACCTAGAGTGACACTGTCTCTTCCACAGTTTCCAGCCCCAGTGAGATTTCTTCCCTGAGGTTTCTTAACTTGGGATTTCCTGCAGTATATTAGGCACACCAGGGTTCAGGTATCCCTATTTGGAGTAAAAGGAAAGATTCAGAAAATGTTGTTGTGGTGTCTACCTGCTTGTGCAGACAAGGTTCAGCAGAGAAGCCTCAATTAGAAAGTGGATATGATTGATGTGAAGTTGAGCAAATATAATAAGTTGATAGGAGGGGGAAAGTAAACCTAGGACTGTACAGCAATAAACAATACCAAAAGGAAGATA